>NC_079315.1:99538031-100163031 GCF_029931775.1 Euleptes europaea
AAGGTTGTCAGGTCCCTCTTCACAACTGGAGGGAGGTTTCTGGGACAGAGCCTGAGGAGGGCAGGGTTGGGGAGGTGAGGAACTTCAATGCCTTAGAGTCCAATTGCCAAAGTGGCCATTTTCTCCAGGTGAACTGATTTCTATTGGCTGGAGATCAAGTGAAATAGCAGGAGATCTCCAGCTAGTACCTGGAGGTTGGCAATCCTAGGGCAGAGTCTGAGGAGGTGGGTTTTGGGGAGGGGAGGGACTTCAATGCTATAGATTCCCTGCTCCGTGCCCCCTTCTCCTGGTGCTGTTGAGCTGGTGCTGGTGGGGGGACTTACTAGCTGGAGGCTGGAGGGAGGCTGGCAATGACGCATCGACATCAGTTCCAATGCTATAGAGTCCAGTTGCCAAAACTCCAGGTGAACTGATCTCTATCGGATGGAGATCAGTTGTAACAGCAGGGGATCTCCAGCTAGAACCTGGAGGGTGGCAACCCTAATTAGCCAAAATATCCTGCAGTTGCAAGAAGGATGCCCTCCCACCTTTCTTGCACACTCTCACTATCAAGGTCTAGGCACCCCCATTTAGATTACCCAGATTCCTAATGAAGTGAATTACTCTTTATTGGCAGGAACAGAGGGTTGGAGATAGGGCTGCAAACCTCAGGTACTAGCTGGCTCCACTATTACAACTGATTTCCAGCTGATAGAGATCAGTTCCCCTGGAGAAAATGGCCACCTTGGCAATTGGACTTTATGGCATTGAAATCCCTCCCTTCCCCAAACCCCACCCTCATCAGGCTTAGCCCCAAAAATCTCCAGTTATTTCCCAACCTGGATCTGGCAACCCTAGTTGGAGAGGCAAATTTCAAAATATAATATGAAGAAATCACAAACACTTTGAACCAGCCTGAAATGCAATGAGAAACAATCTACCTTTTATCTGCCTCCCATCTTCAGCTATATTTATTATTTACTTCATTTTTACCCCCCCCCCATCTGCATAGTAGGAATCAAAGCAGCTTACATTATTCTCCTGTCCTCATTTTTATCTGCACAACAACCCTGTGAGGTCCAAAATAGGGTTGCCAACCTCCAGGTACTAGCTGGAGATCTCCTGCTATTACAACTGATTTCCAGCCGATAGAGATCAGTTCACCTGGAGAAAATGGCTGCTTTGGCCATTGAACTCTATGGCATTCAAGTCCCTCCCCTCCCTGAACCCCTTCCTCCTCAGGCTCCGCCCAAAAAAACTCCCGCTGGTAGCAAAGAAGGACCTGGCAATGCTAGGCCAAAATCACCTAGTGAGCTTCCACAGGAAGATAGGAAATTGAACCCGGGTCTCCTAGACCCTACTCTGAAGCTCTAACCGCTAAGGCAATGTGTTAAACCTGTGTTTACCTAGATATGTAAGACCACTGGACACCACTGAATGATGAAGCTTTGTGCACAAACGGCGGAAGTAATATCCGGATATTCCGTCTCCTGATTCTTGATATTTATACTTACCGGTGATCCAAAGCTGATCTCCTAGGATCATACACCTGTCGATGACAAGGAAAGATATTTCATTTGAAGAAGAAGGCAACTTCTCAATGATTGACTCTATTCCCTGTTGCTTATTTGGATTTTGGACTAGTGATATATTTTGCCCACTTGAGGGCCATTGAGCTGGTTTGCTATTGTTTATGTTAAAGTTATATTGTTATTGTTATCTGTTCTGTGACCTATTTGAATCTGCTACCATTATAATAATTAGAGAGTAGCCATCGTGCTCGTGTTCTGTAGAGGCTCTCATATTACAGCATAGGTCTTTCTTTCTTTCTTTCTTTCTTTCTTTCTTTCTTTCTTTCTTTCTTTCTTTCTTTCTTTCTTTCTTCCTTCCTTCCTTCCTTCCTTCCTTCCTTCCTTCCTTCCTTCCTTCCTTCCTTCCTTCCTTCCTTCCTTCCTTCCTTCCTTCCTTCCTTCCTTCCTTCCTTCCTTTTTTAAAAAAAATTATTCAGGGTCCGGAAAAATAGGGAAAGGGGAAAAGGGAAACCAGACTGCATTAATTTCTTTTCTCGAGTGCACGGACTTTCTTCATCAGCATATATTTCTTATTATTCCTCTTTTCTATTGCTGTCATTATTTCGTGCATCAGTTCTCTAATACTATTTTTATTAATTCTGTTCAAAACCCACTTCTGTTGGTCTTTTGCCTCAATTTGCATAGGTTTTTCTTTCTGTTAGTGTTGAACAGTAGCAAGCAGCCAGGCTTAGTTGAGTCATGCAAGTCGGGTGGTATCAAGTCTGCTGCCAGGCTTAGGTTTGCCAACCTCCAGCCGGGGCCTGGAGATCCTTCAGAATTACACTGAACTCTAGATGACAGAGATCTGTCCCCTTGGAAGAAATGACTGCTTTAGAGGATGGGCTCTACGGCATTATACCAGCTGAGGCCTCTCCCCTCCCCAAACCCAGCCCTTCTCAGACTCTACCACAAAATCTCCAGGAATTTCCCAACCTGGAGCTGGCAACTCTAGCCAAGCCTAGTCCCATCATAGGGTTGCCATTCCCCCTCCAGTGGCAGGGGATTCCCTGCTCCGTGACCCCTCCCCCTGGTGCTGTTGAGCTGGCTGGTGGGGGGACTTACTAGCTGGAGGCTGGAGGGAGGCTGGCAATGACACATCGACATCAGTTCCAGAAGTAATGTCATGACGTCACAAACAATCTCAGGGATGCTCTGGAATTTGGGCAATACTCTATGGTAAAAAGGGCTTCTGTGTATGTGTGTGTGTGTGTGTGTGTGTGTGTGTGTGTGAAGTGCCGTCAAGTCACGGCCGACTTATGGCGACCCCCTTGGGGGTTTTTTCATGGCAAGAGACTAACAGAGGTGGTTTGCCAGTGCCTTCCTCTGCACAGCAACCCTGCTATTCCTTGGTGGTCTCCCACCCAAATACTAATCAGGGCTGACCCTGCTTAGCTTCTGAGATCTGACGAGATCAGGCTAGCCTGGGCCATCCAGGTCAGGGCAAAAAGGGCTTCTACCACAGAGTTTTTGCCCAAATACCAGAGCGTCCCTGCGATTGTGATGACGTCATTTCCGGAAGTGGCATTGGTGTGTTGACACCAGCTTCCCTCCAGCCTAGGGTTGCCAGGTCCCTCTCCGCCACCGGCGGGAGGTTTTTGGGGAGCAGCCTGGGGAGGGCGGGGTTTGGGGAGGGGAAGGACTTCAGTGCCATAGAGTCCAGTTGCCAAAGCAGCCATTTTCTCCAGGTGAACTGATCTCTATCGGCTGGAGATCAGTTGTAATAGCAGGAGATCTCCAGCTAGTACCTGGAGGTTGGCAACCCTACTGGCAACCCTATCCCAACGAGTCCACCCTCAAATGCTGAAATAGGCCTGGATATAGCCCTGCCCCTTCCCCCTGTCTTTTACTGACAGAAACCAACTTGGAATTTTAAAGGAAAATTGCACAACCTCGATGTAGCCTGTTCTGTATAATGTAAGAATGATATCCATCTCTTTTTTTTTAAAGGATGAATATGAAGTATGATTTACTGCTTTCAGTTATGACGAAATTTTAACTAAGAGCTCCCAAATTTTGCCATACCATGTTTCTAGGACAAGGCTAATGACCACATTTTCTTTAACGGAATAGTAATACTATACAACACCTCTGTACTCTCCAATACATGTTAAAGTTTGTTAATGAACAGCATGCATAGCTGTTTTTGTTCTAAATAGCTGTATTGATTGATTTAGTTTAATACAGTCCAAGACCAACAATAAAAACTTTTACATAATAAAAATAGCTTTATTGTCAGCTGCTGTTGCAACGATAGATGTTCTTTTGGCCGGGGAGGGGGTCGGAACCAGTGTGTTTACCAATTGTAATTTTTTTAAGTGTTTTTTAAACCCTCTCTATTAGCCTATGAAGATTTGCATCAATATACACATTACCGATAAGACATCATCATCAAGATCTATGATCAAACGTGGCCAGTGATTCTTTTTCTCTGTAAGTGGGACCTCTTATAGTCATGATTTATGAACATTTCAAAGTACAAAGACATCTCTCCTCTTGTGGGTGGTATTTGACAACAGATGGGAGAAAGCCTGGATAGATTTTCTTTCTCCCCTCCCCCCCCCATGTCGACTTCTAAAGTTTCAGTCTGATCTGTCACTTCTTAAAACTCACTTTGTCTTTGTTTTGTCATGCTACATTGTTAGACAGCAACATTTACGCTTCAGCTGGCCACTGTAGTCTGTCTAGGGTTGCCAGCCTCCAGGTACTAGCTGGAGATCTCTCGCTATTACAACTGATCTCCAGCCAGTAGAGATCAGCTCACCTGGAGAAAATGGCCAGTTTGGCAATTGGACTCTATGGCATTGAGGTCCCTCCCCAAACTGCGCCCTCCTCAGGCTCCTCCCTAGAAATCTCCTGCTGGTGGCGAAGAGGGACCTGGAAAGCCTAAGTCTGTCAAATGGCTCCAGAATAAACAGCAGGCATCCAAAATGTTCCCTGAGTAGAGTTCACTGCTGAGCTTATGGGCACCCGGTGATGATTTTTGAGGCTCTTTTTCAACAGCAGGGTCTTTTACTATGAAAAGCCCTCATTTTCAAATCTGTCTTCGGGGAGGGATTGCTGTTTGAGAAGCAGAAATCCCCTTTCAAAAAAGCCCCCTGCGAATGCCTGGAATAATTCACATGGTGCTTTGGATCCTTACACCTGCAGTTCTAGGAAGCCAATTCACTGCCCTTTACTCAAGTATTGGTCAGTGTCTCAAGTACAGGTCGAGTATCCCTTATCCAGACTGCTTGGACCAGACGTGGTCTGTATTTCAGATCTTTCCACATTTTGGAACATTTCAGAATTTTTGCATATACATGAGATATCTTGGGGATGGGACCCAAGTCTAAACACAAAACGCATTTATGTTTTATGTGCGTTTTATATATACTTTATACACATATCCTGAATGTAGTTTTAAACAACGTTTTTAATAATTTTGTGTGCATCAGTGGCGCGGCCGAGGGCCTGCATGTAATGCCTGGATGCCGGCTTTAAAAGCCTGGTTTTCAGATCAGTCTGGATATCGGATGTCCGGATAAGGGATACTCATCCTGTATATCCCAACATCCTTCTCCCCTGCTTGCTTGAGAAGCTTCCTAGCACTGGCATACCTATATCCAGCAGAAGACAGAGCGTTAACGTTACTCTGTAAAGTTAGCAGTGCTTTTGGCACAACATCTGCCTCTCGTTAGATGTCGTTTTCCCGTTTCCTGGGCTGGATAGTGTCTCTGGCTACTGCTGCTGTAATCTTCCTCCTACACTATCATAAGTCTTTCTGTTTCATGGTCCTCACGTCCTGCTGCACTTTGGTAAGCGTTCATTTTACTTTGAAGTGAGAGTGAGCTGCATTTGTCTGTTATGGAAAGGAGAATATGACTGATAACCCCCCCGGTCATATGTCACTGCTAGGGTGCAAACAAACAAGCAAACAACAAAAAACCAGCATCCATTTTAACCACAGAGATTTCGGAAACAATGCCTTCTCTCCCTGTGTTGCGTGTCCATTACAATTCCATTCTCACATTCGACTATCAAATATTATTTGACTTCTATTGGGGAGGGGCCGTGGCTCAATGGTAGAGCATCTGCTTGGCATGCAGAAGGTCCCAGGTTCAATCCCCGGCATCTCCAGTTAAAGGGACAAGGCAGGTAGGTGATGTGAAAGACCACTACCTGAGTCCCTGGAGAGCCACTGTTGGTCTGAGTAGACAATACTGATTTTCATGGACCAAGGGCCTGATTCAGTATAAGGCAGCTTCACTTGTTCATCATCATCCTTTATTTATGGCTAATGGCCAAAGGCTGTAGCAATCTTGACACAAAAGAAACAGAGTTTAAAAAAGAATATGGCCATACAAAAGCCACACAATTCCCCAAACATTAAAAATTAGAATGAAAAAGACAACAGAATTCAGATTCCCTTCCCATAAAAACAAATTTAAAACTCCAACAAAATAGTGCTGTTTACACCTGAATCAGAAACACCTTTACCTCAAAGTTTCTTAGCCTCCAGTGCATAGAGAGAGACCATATACATTACATATGTTGACAACCTGCCCGTACTAGATGTTGACAACCTCCCGGTACTAGATGGAGATCTCCTGCTATTACAATTGATCTACAGCTGATAGAGATCAGTTCACCTGGAGAAAATGGCTGCTTGGGCAATTGGGATCTACGGCATTGAAGTCCCTCCCCTCCCCAAACCCCACCCTCCCCAGGCTCTTCCCCAAAACCCTCCCACCGGTGGCAAAGAGGGACCTGGCAACCCTACTTCCATCCTTCTGCCATTCTGGAACTCAGGGTGGTTTTCATAGGATTCCCACCTGCTCTCCCATCCAGGCATCCAGAACAGCCAGCCTTTCAGCAGCTGGATGGTGTTCTCTCCAGCCATAGCTGGGCCCCCACCATAAGGCAATATAGGACCAGTTCATACATTCACAAGTGCAAGAACTTGGATTGCTTCTGTAACTCAAAGACCTTGATTCTGTTTGACAAAAGACTGGATCTTCTGCCCCAAACCACTCCCATCTGTCCTCTGAAACTGAATACTATCAAGGACATTGTGATTCTGCTGTCGATGTAATTTATTCCTTTTCCTCTGATGAAGATTCTCTTTGGCCCCCCTTCCTTACATGGGGATGGATCTTGCCACCTTTTGCGTAGGTGCAAGAGGGAGGGCCTCTTTTGACCTCCCTCAAAGGCTTTGCTACAGATCATGGGACCAAAATGAAGAAAAGCCACCTGGGAGAAGGCTAAGTGAAGAGGTGAATTGGGCACAATTGCCTATTCACACTCTTATGACAACAAAAACTCCAGTAGCATCTAACTCATTGTCACCAATTCTGTTTTTAGTCAGCAAATGCTAGTGATTGGCTATGTATCCAAAAAGGGATTTTTATTTGATAGAATCATAGAATTGGAAGGGACGACCAGGGTCATCTAGTCCACCCCCTGCACAATGCAGGAAATTCACAACTACCTCCCCCCCCCACACACACAGTGACTCCTACTCCATGCCCAGAAGATGGCCAAGGTGCCCTCCCTCTCATGATATGCCTAAGGTTATAGAATCAGCATTGCTGACAGATGGCCATCTAGCCTCTTCTTAAAAACCTCCAGGGAAGGAGAGCTTACCACCTCCCGAGGAAGTCTGTTTCACTGAGGAAAATTCTTTCTAATGTCTAGATCACTGGTTCCCAACCAGGGGTCCACGGACCCCCAGGGGTCCGCGAGAACTAAATTAAGGTCCGCAAAACAAAGTTATAAACCCATAATAAATTCATATTTTCAATTAAAAGTTCTCTATTATAAAAATATATATTCAAATATTATTCTAAGTTTAATGTTTAACTAACAGTTATGATTAAAGTTTATTTTCAAATTCTCAGAATTTTTATTTTGAACCTTGGGGTCCCTGCACCGAACAAAAAAGTCCTAGTGGTCCCTGGTCAAAAAAAGGTTGGGAACCACTGGTCTAGATGGAAACTCCTTTGCTTTAATTTCAACCCGTTGGTTCTGGTCCGACCTTCTGGGGCAACAGAAAACAACTCGGCACCCTCCTGTATGTGACAGCCCTTCAAGTACTTGAAGATGGTTATCATATCACCTCTCAGTCTTCTCTTCAGGCTAAACATACCCAGCTCCTTCAACCTTTCCTCTTAGGACTTGGTCTCCAGATACCTCACCATCTTTGTTGCCCTCCTCTGGAAACGTTCCAGCTTGTCTACATCCTTCTTAAATTGTGCTGCAGGTGTTTTCGTCATACATTGCTAAAATGTTTCCAATGACCTAAGGTTTTGGCCAACTAGCCATCTTAAGCCACCCCCAAAGAAATATCTCCCAGCAATACTGCAAGCTTTCTGTCAATGGGGGTATTCACACCAACATGGTTTGTGGTTGAGAGTCCCAGTATTTATCATTTAGAGCAATTTCAGTGTCCAATAGTTGATGTGACATGTTCACAGGAAAATAAATTCTGAACACAATCCTGGGTAAGTCAGATCTTACTTAATAGAGTTCCACAATTGATTATTTAAAAATTCAAACAACCTGCAGGGAAGGATATATTTGAGCAGACCTTGAGAAATGTTGCTAAACCTACCTATCATTTCCCAGCTCAAAATTCCCATCTCCAAATAGCTTTTTCACCTGCAGGAGAAAATATCAGGTTTCTATATTTTTTTCATTTCATGAGTGAAAATACAATTTGGAGTGGGAAGTTTTGAGCCAAGAAATGTCGGAAATGTCTCTGCCCAAGACAACTGGGTGAGAGGTGTCACTTGTTCTGGATGGGGTTGCTAGTAAAAATGGATACTAGTCATGATGCATACTTATTCTCTCCAGGATCAGAGGAGCATGCCTATTATATTACATGCTGTGAAACACAGGCAGGATAATGCTGCTGCATCGTCTTGTTTGTGGGCTTCCTGGAGGCACCTGGTTGGCCACTGTGTGAACAGACTGCTGGACTTGATGGACTTTGATCTGATCCAGCATGCCTTTTCTTGTGTTCTTAACTAAGCATTTTAAAAAAAAAAAACCACAGAAGAAAGGCTCACAAACCTCAACATCAGTCCCCAGAGAACAAGGGAAGAATGACTGATAGACTTCCTTGGACTTCATGGAATTCAGTCTGTAAACATACACTGTGTTCCAGTGAAATATTACACAGAAATGTTACTGTGTATTGAGCGTTAGGTTGCAGCAAACCCAAGTGTTTCCAGGATTAAAGCAACAGCCCAGATTCTATCCAAAGTTCCCACCATGGTATTTCCAAGTAGAGCTGAATTAAGGCATCTGAAGAATGTCTGGGGTTTGTTTTGGTGCACTCTGTGGTGGACATAGACTATTCTGTCCAGGATGCAAACCAGTCTGAAGTTCTTCTGCTATCTGGTGGCTGTAACTTGAAATGCCTCATATTTTGCAGGCTAAATTCTACTCCAGTGGCACCTTAGAGACCAACTAAGTTTTCAGGGTATAAGCTTTCAAGAATCAAAACTCCCTTTGTCAGATACTTTGACTTTCAAGAAGGTTATATCCCCTCCCAATACAGTTGGTCTCTTAGGTGCTATTGGAGTTGAATCTCGATCTTCTACAGCAGACCCACATGGCTCCCTTCCTGAAACTATTCTGCAGGCTAATGGCTGACCGTTTCCCTTCTCAGTGTTTGGGCGACTCCGTACCAGTTTGGGACATCAGAATTATTGTGTATGTAATTAGTAGGCAAGTAAGCAGGGGGGAAACCTAGGAGCTTGAGTCCCCGATGAAGGCTCCTAAGCCCTGCATGTGCTATTGGCCCTAGCCGGCGCACCCCATTGGCCCTAAGCCAGGACATGCCATTGGCAACCTGGGGGTTGTTCTCCCCTATCATGGATTGGGGGGAGTGGCCGCAGGCGGCCAGGGGGGTATATAAGCGGGGCCGGTTTACATAGTTCTCCAGTTCTGTTATTCACTTCAATAAAGCGTTGTTGTTGGAACTCTGTCTCGACCTCGTGTGTCCTCCCCACGCGGACTTAACAGTGGCGACGAAGGCTGGTAGGCAGTCCGGCTCTCCTGCTGAGATCACTCTCGCTGAAATCACCTTCGACGTCCGTGACCTCACAGTGCCCGGTAGGCAGACCAGCTTGCCTTGCTGAAATCCTCCCGACATACCTGAGACGCAACACCTCACTACAATGGCCACCAGAGGCTCGATGGAAGCGTTCGATTCCGCCAGCCCCAGCGAGTGGGAAAGCTACGCCGACCGGGTGACATTCTTCTTGGACGCCAATGACATCACGGATCCCGGCAAGAAGCACTCGCTTTTCCTCAGCATGTGCGGCTTACGGACCTTCCAGCTCGCTCAGTCCCTACTGGCTCCCGCAAAGCTGAGTGACACGCTATTGCCGGACATTATGGCTGCGCTGGGGAACCATTTTGCACCCCAGCCCACGTGGCTCGCTCGCCACCTGCCATTCCTCAAGGGTTTGCTGGGCGTTGTTCCCTATTTTGACAACGTCCTGGTTGCCGCCCGGCTCCGAAGGGGAGCTCCTGGAGCACGTCCGCCGGGTGCTCGGCCGTTTCCTAGACGCCAGCCTCATGGTGAAGCGGGAGAAATGCCAGCTGGGCCTGCCTCAAGTGGAGTTCTTGGGTTACTTAATCAACGCCGACGGCATCCATCCCATGCCCGACAAGATCAAGGCTATCCACTGCGCCCCCCCCCCCGCCCCAGTGCAAGCAGGAACTCCAGTCATTTCTCGGACTATTGGACTTCTATCATGCCTTTTTGCCCAACAAGGTGGGACCAGGAGTCCGGCGAGTCTGCCGCCATGTATCTCGCAGCCCTCCGCCTGACTGCCCTTTTCTGCGAATTCCAGGACCTCGACGGCACGCTGCTTGACCGTTTTGTCTTCGGCCTGAGGAATGAGAAGGTGCGCCACAGACTCATCGCAAAGAAGGATGGAGTCTGAGTTCAAGGACGCCTGGAAGGGCCCGCTGGGCTGCTACAAGGGGCCGCCTGTCCACCTGCACGTCGACCCCGCCACCAAGGACCGGATCAACACTGAGTTCGACCATCTTGTCGTGCAGGGTGTCCTGGTGCCTGTGCCAAATGCAACGTGGGAGACCCTGATAGTGACGCAGTTGAAGGCCAACGGGGATGTCAGCATCTGCGCGGACTACAAATGTACTCTGAACAAAGCACTCCAGTCCCATGCCTACCCGGTGCCCGTCGTCAGCCACCTCCTGGCCTCCCTCGTCGGGGGCCGGGTATTCGCCAAGCTGGACCTCGCCCAGGTGTACCAGCAGCTGCTGGTGGACCCGGAGTCGGCCGAAGCGCAGATGATAGTCACCCACCGGGGCACATTCCAGGTGACATGGCTGCAGTTCAGGGTCAGCACGGCCCTGGGCATCTTCCAAAACTTTATGGAAGACCTCCTCAAGGGTTTTCTGGGCGTTGTTCCCTATTTTGACAACGTCCTGGTTGCCGCCCGGCTCCGAAGGGGAGCTCCTGGAGCACGTCCGCCGGGTGCTCGGCCGTTTCCTAGACGCCAGCCTCACGGTGAAGCGGGAGAAATGCCAGCTGGGCCTGCCTCAAGTGGAGTTCTTGGGTTACTTAATCAACGCCGACGGCATCCATCCCACAAGATCAAGGCTATCCACTGCGCCCCCCCCCCTGCCCCAGTGCAAGCCGGAACTCCAGTCATTTCTCGGACTATTGGACTTCTATCATGCCTTTTTGCCCAACAAGGTGTTGGTTGCGGAGCCACTTCACCGCCTCCTGTACAAGTCCACCCCATGGTCCTGGGGCCAACCGCAGCAGCAGGCATTTGAGGCCGCCAAGGGCCTCCTGTCGTCCTCCAGCCTGCTTGTACATTTTGATGAGCCACTGCCAGTTGTGCTGGCCTGTGATGCCTCGCCCTATGGCATTGGCGCGGTCATCAACCACCGGCTGCCAGAAGGGCAGGAGGCCCCGATCGCCTTCTACTCCTGGACCCTGTCTCTGGCGGAGCGCAACTACTCTCAGATAGACCGGGAGGCTCTCGCCATCGTGGCCGGCGTGAAGAAGTTTCACGATTATGTTTACGGCCGGCTGTTCGAGATCGTCACCGACCACAAGCCACTCTTAGGCCTCTTCGTTCCGGACCGACAGACACTGCAAATCCTGTCGCCTCGTATGCTCCGCTGGTCCATCTTCCTGAATGCATACGACTTCCTCCTCACGCACCGCCCTGGGAAGTCCATCGGCCACGTGGATGCCCTCACCTGTTTGCCTCTCGAGGGGGCTGACCCCGACCCGTCCCCAGTGTACAACGTCCTGCTCATCGAGTCCCTGCCAGAGCTGCCTCTTCATGCCTTGGACATCGCCGCGCACACCGCAAAGGATCGCACCCTCTCCCATGTCCTCAACTGGGTGGGGAAGGGGTGGCCTGCGGTCCATCCCGGAGGAAGAATTCAAGCCCTTTGCCAGCCGGCAGCACGAACTCTCGATCCACAAGGGGTGCCTGCTCTGGGGAAGCCATGTCGTCGTCCTGCTCAAACGCCGCACACGAGTCCTGGAGGCACTGCATGCCAGCCAGCCGGGAATCGTCCGGATGAAGGCGCTAGCTCGAAGTTACGTCTGGTGGCCAAGCATCGGCGCCACGGTGGAAGAGTGGGTAAGCCGTTGCCAACCCTGCCAGGAGTCCCACCCTGAGATGCCATGCGCTCCTGTCCAGCGATGGGAGTCAATGCACGCGCCCTGGTCCCGCGTCCACATTAACTTCACGGGGCCATTCCAAGGCAAGACGTTTCTAGTCATTGTGGACTCCTACTCCAAATGGCTAGAAGTCGTGGCCAGGGCTTCGATGACTTCTCGGACCATCATCCGGGAGCTGCGCCGGCTCTTTGCAACCCACGGATTGCCGGACACATTCGTTTCGGACAACGGGGTTCAGTTTACATCTGCCGAGTTCCAAGAGTTCATGGCAAATAATCTAATTCGCCACGTGACCTTGGCACCCTTCCACCCCTCCACCAACGGCCAGGCTGAGCAAATGGTCCAAATGACCAAAGACGCGTTGCGGCGAATTGTCCACGGGGACTGGGATGCGCGGCTGGCAAACTTCTTGTTGACGCAGCACATGGCCAGGGGGGCATATAAGTGGGGCCGGTTTACACAGTTCTCCAGTTCTGTTATTCACTACAATAAAACGTGGTTGTTGGAACTCCGTCTCGACCTCGTGTGTCGAGGTCCCCACGTGGACTTAACAAGAATCTACTACTTTCCAATTGTATAAGCTTGACTGTGGCCTTGTCCTGAAGGTTCAGGCTGGTAACTTCCCAGTTCTATAAAGAGTGAACATATAACCAAGGAATTAAAAGCTGTGCACAGTACTGATGAAAAAAGTTGAGGTAGGGAGCCCCCAAATTTAACTTCACCTTGACCTCAGACTTCTCTCAACCCACCTCTGAATAATTAGGGATGCCACAGGAATGTATTTATATTTTGTTCAATAATACTTTTCTTTGTTATGATTAAAGACATAAAGTCTTCATGCTGTTCTGTATTGGTTTCCATTGGTTTCAGTAGGGAAATGCTTCTAGGTCTTTTTTCCTCTGATCCAACTGGGACAAGGGTTTGGGGACTGTACCCTTTGCTCATGGGACTGGCCCTGCCAAATTATTTTATAGAGCAGACACAGTGAGGCATTAGAGTTACACAACAGTTGCAGCTTTCATCTGGCTTCTGCCTCCCCGCCCCCAATGGGCTCTATATCACACTCTCTCATGTATAGCTAGCCACTAGGGTTGCCAGGTCCCTGTTCACTACCAGAGGGAGGTTTTTGGGGCAGAGCCTGAGGAGGGCGGGGTTTGGGGAGGGAAGGGACTTCCATGCCATAGAGTCCAATTGCCAAAGCGGCCATTTTCTCCAGGTGAATTGATCTCTATCGGCTGGAGATCAGTTGTAATAGCAGGAGATCTCCAGCTAGTACCTGGACATTGGCAACCCTACTAGCCACTGTAAAACAATAGCAATGCAAAGCGTGTGTGTGTGTGTGTGTTAAGTGCCGTCAAGTCGCTTCCGACTCATGGCGACTCTATGAATCAATGTCCTCCAAAATGTCCTATCTTTGAAAGCATGTGGGGGGGACATATTAATCCTAGTTAAGCTCCTAAGGCTAGTTAAGAACCTCCAAATTCAGAAGCAGTAAACCTCTGAATACCAGTGCCAGGAGGCAACATCAAGGGAAGGCTTTGGCCTCAATGCCTTTTTGTTGGCCCTCTAGAGTAACTGGCTGGCTGCTGTGTAAAACAGTATGTTGTATGGACCACTGGTCTGATATAGCAGGGCTCTTCTTATACTCAAGCACCCACCAGTTTGGTTCATGAGTTCATGTGGATCAGTGGTGGAACATCAGCTTGGCATGCTGAAGGCACCAGGTTCAATCCCGGTTGTCTCAATTTAAAAGGACCAAGTAGTATTCCATGATAGTATGGGATCCAAAAAGCACTTTCTGACACAGCATTAATTGGTGAAAACAATTATTTAGGGCATTTTTATCCTGCCCTTTCCCTAAGGACTGTACATGGTTCCATAATGGCAGCCATCACCAGGATGTGGTGACAGCTGCCAATTTAGAAGGCTTTAAGAGGGGAGTGGACATGTTCATGGAGGAGAGGGCTATTCAGGGCTACTAGTAAAAATGGATACTAGTCATGATGCATACCTATTCTCTCCAGGATCAGAGGAACATGCCTATTATATTAGGTGCATTGGAACACAGGCAGGATAATGCTACTGCAGTCGTCTTGTATGTAGGCTTCCTAGAGACATGTGGTGACCACTGTGTGATCAGACTTCTGGACTTGATGGACCTTAGTCTGATCCAGCATGGCTTTTCTTATGTTCTTATACATAGTTCACCCTTTCATTTTACCTTCACAACAAAATTACGTAAGCTAGACCAAGATAGAATGACTGATCCAAGGCCAGCCAGCATGCATTTAAGCCTTCCCAGTCTTTGTCCAATACTAACCACTACTCTACACTGACTGTGTACTGGAAGGGGGGAAATGGCTCAGCAGTAAAGCCTCTGCTTGGTATACAGAAGGTACCAGATTCAGTCCCTGGCATCCTCCAGTTAAAAGGACCAGGTCACACGTGATGCGAAAGACCTCTGCCGGAGACCCTTGAGAGCGGCTGCCAGTCTGAGTAGACAATACTGACTTTGATGGACCCATGGTCTGATTCAGTATGAGGCAGTTTCACGTGTGGAAGGAAACCTATTGTTACAATCCTCTCTGGTGGCAACTTTACTGTTAATAGGTCAATGTGACTGTTTATCAGTTCCATTTTCTGCTGCCTCCCTCTCTCCCCCCCCCTTCTGCTGCATGTCTTGTGCCTCATGGGACTGAAACAGTGTCAGGGAAGCACCAGAATAAAGAGGTTTGGTGACCTTGTTGCATTGTGTCTGAACGTAATTCATCATCAGATTGAGATTGAGGTTAATTATAGTTCTATTTAAGAACTAAGTGTGTTTGGTTCAGATGTTGATTACTTTCTATCCAGTGTGCACCCCTAATAACCTTGACCTCTTTTACAAGATTGTTGCAGGGATTACTGTGGTTGGTACAATCAGCACCCCATTGAACATTTGGCTGCCAAGACAGTTCTGAATCAGAAGCTAATGGCATGTACAGTGGACCCAAGTGGTGAACTGGGACAATTCTTAGAGCAGCATTATGGTCTTTGAATGATTGGTATGTATGATCTGAAGGAACACGATGCAGTAACCTTGCTGAAGCCGCATAGGATGGAGCCTGGAGGAGAACCAATCTGGGAGTCTATATTTGCTGTTTTGGACTTGCCAGTGGAAAGGTGAGATATAAATAACTGTAATAAATGTATTGCTAGTACCCACTATTTTATGTAACAGTTAGATGGAAATGAACGAGCTTATGAAGAACTGATTGTTTACCTTGATAAGTATTCAGCACTAGGGTTGTGTATATCGATATACCCAAACCAAAAATAAACCCGATGTCATTTGCCACCAAAATAAATGTTTTCCATGCCTTATTTTCCTTGCATTTAACCCGTTTCCCTCAGTTTGGAAGCTAACTTGCATGGACATCATGCTATGTGCCCCAGATATGAAGTGAGCCCCAGACTTTGAGGTGCTAGCTTGCTAATTGGCAACACTGAACTTCTGAACATGAAAACCAATGGACAGCTCAGCTCGCAACTGCCTGGAGGGTGGGGGTGACCCCTTTGCGGGCCCATAAAATTGGATCCCCTGTCCCAAAGTTCACCAAACTTCAATGCCATCTAGGGAGAGTCCCTTGCAGCCACGCTGCAAATTTGGGGACTCTACCTCCAAAAATGCCCCCCCCCCCAGGAGCTTTGAAAAAAATCCCCATACACTATAATGGACCTGAATTTTTCAGTAAACCTGGAAATAAGCTGAATACCAATATTTACTGGTATGGGTATTCGGCTTATTCCGGGTTTACCCAAAAAATCAGGCCCAATAAACCCAGACCTGAAATTTACTGAATTTTTTTTTTTTTTTTGCACAACCATATTCACCACACATAGCACATGTTGTGTCTGAATTCTGAGTACGGCCTCTCACAATTTTGTCCTGCATGAACAGTGCAATCCTAAGCAAAGTTACACCCTTCTAAGCTTTCGATGGACCTAGAAGGTAGGGTTGCCCGGTCTTCTGCTATAGTTGTAGACCTCCTGGCATTTGCCCACTGTTCCTCACTGCCACTTCATACGCTGGCAGGGTAGAACTGGGGGGGACAGGGTCACTCATGTTGCACTAATGTGTGATGACACTTCCAATGCAAAAGAAGCTCTGGAGGTCTGGCAAGCAATGGCTGCAGTGCTGGGGTGGGTTCAAGAGCTGTACTCATCCATTCAGCAAAAAAGGTTTCATCATAAATAATTTCTCCAACTGCTTATCTGTGGGAGTTGTTTGCATTTTAATATGCCCGTGTAATCTCATTAGGATTGCCAACCTCCAGGTACTCAGTACAGGAGCAAGAAATGTTAACAAAGTGCAAAAAAGTTTATCTAAAGGCTACTAATACACTACACAACAACAATATGTACAACATGAAAACAAAAATCATATAACCCACAATACAACAAACCATAGTCCATCAGACAATAGTGAGAAGATTCACAAATTTGTCAAAAGTCAAAAGCAAGTCTCAAAAAAGTCTCTTAATAGAGTACATTTGCCATGATCGAGCAATATATTTCACATGTAGTACTTTTGAAGATGCCAGTCATGGTGAGGATACGGCCGTTTCAAATTCTTAGTTATAAATTCTTCATCAGTCCTTCCTATAGTATAAAGATTATAATAATACCAAATATTGCAATATTTTTTGAGACTTCCTTTTGACTTTTGACAAATTTGTGCATCTTCTCACTATTGTCTGATGAACTATGGTTTGTTGTATTGTGGGTTATATGATTTTTGTTTTTCTCGCTCCTGTACTGATTTCCTAATCTACTTGATACTAGTACAGTGGTTCCTATCTTCCACCCAACCTCCAGGTACTAGCTGGAGATCTCCCGCTATTACAACTGATCTCCAGCCGATAGAGATCAGTTCACTTGGAGAAAAGGGCCGCTTTGGCAATTGGACTCAATGGCATTGAAGTCCCTCCCCTCCCCAAACCCCGCCCTCTTCAGGCTCTGCCCCCCCCCAAATCTCCCACCGGTTGCGAAGGTATCAGAGGAGCATGCCTATTATATTAGGTGCTGTGTAACACAGGCAGGATAATGCTGCTGCAGTAGGGTTGCCAGGTCCCTCTTTGCAACCGGCGGGAGGTTTTTTGGGCGGAGCCTGAAGAGGGCAGGGTTTCGGGAGGGGAGGGACTTCAATGCCATAGAGTCCAATGGCCAAAGCGGCCGTTTTCTCCCGCTGAACTGAAAACGCTGGTGGTGAAGAAGGACCTGGCCAGACTAAATCTAATGTGTGTGGGAGCATCAAAACATCCTTTGAAAAACAGGCTGTCTGAACATTGTAGTAAAATCAGGAATCTCAACTTTGAAGCACTGTTAGTAACACATTTTGTTGACATATCAAACCACTCGTTTCAATTTTTTCGTTGTTGAGAGGATTCAGTCTAGGCCTTATCGATCTCATAATATTGATAAATTGTTGTTTCAGAGAGAGGCCTTTTTGGATTTTCACATTGGACACATTATCTCCCAAAGGACTTAATGGTCGTTTGGATTTGACTGCCTTTGTGTAATACGAGATATTTTTCTTTTCTTTTTGGTTTCTGCCTTGTAAAGATCTGAGTCATCATGGCATGGCAAATCTACTATTTTGCTGGGGTTGCTTGTAATTTATTTGTTATCAGGACATCCAGAAATTGTTACATTTTAGTGGGCTTGTTTGCAATGTATATAGGGCTTGTTTGTGCTGGATACAATAACAATTTGTTTTTACACAGACAAGGACAATTTTTTTCTTATCTTTTTGTGTGGCCTCTTGTACTCAGTACCTTTTTTGGTTTCTTGCAGAGGTAGGGTTGCTAATCGCCAGGTGGTAGTTGGAGACCTCCTAAAACTGATCTCCAGGGGATAGAGATCAGTTCACTTGGATAAAATGGCAGCTTTGGAAGGTGTACTCTATGGTATTATACCTGACTGAAGTTCCTCCCCTCCCCAAACCACGCCCCAAAGCTCCACCCCCAAAATCTCCAGGTATTTCCCAACCCTGGAGCTGGCAACCCTAGGGTCTCTCCTCTTTTTCGCTCTTTCAGCAAGGTCAGTGCTGACCAGTTTGAGGACATGGTGGCTGAGAAGTTCCTCATCCCTTATGGATGTGGAGATAAATACATCCTTAGCAGGGGCTCCTTGGACAAACAGCATGGGCTGCAAGCAGTATGAGTGCCTGATTCACCCATAGGCTTCATCAGTCAGCTATTGCTTCGAAGGAAGTTTCATGGAAAGTATGGCTAGTTTCAAAAGGGATGGCATTGAGATCCCAACAGAAGTCCAGCGGCCCCTTAAAGACCAACAGCATTTATTTCAACTGGCCAAGTCTGCAAAGGTTGTCAGTGGCTGTAATAATCACCCAGTCGTGTTCCATGTATAAACCGCATACTTGGAATTCTGTGTTTATCCTCTCTCAAATGGGACAGATGTATTTGAAAAAGGCTTTAAGGATGTACGGTGGGAGGTCACACAGATTCAAGGCACTGGGCTTCATCTTTTCCTTGCGCTTTACGCTTCTTGCACCTCCTGGCACAACCACAAGAAAGAAGCACATCTGTTCTCCTGCCCTGATGTGTTTTATCTCCAAGCATCTTAAAAGCTTTCGCTTCCTCTGGGTAGGTTCCTGGGATCAGCTGCACCTGAATCTTATTAAGAAGACAGTCATAGAAGCTCTTGTTTAAAAGAGGTTGGGGAAATCTCCATTATTGGTCACTTCCTCTTCCAGGATATTACTACTGTTTTGATGAGCAAGCCTTTATGTATACATTCCTGCACGTCGGTGCAATACCAAGCAGAGTTATATGCTTCTAAGCTCATTGACCCCAATGGACTTAGAAGGGTGTAACTCTGCTTTGGATCGCACTATGTTTTTGTGTATAGACTCTACATGTGTATAGTTTTAGTAGTAAAGCAGATTATTTTGCAAATGACGGAATAAATTCTTGACTTACCATGAGTTGCTCTGAGAATGCGAGGAGGATGGAGAAACAGATCCAGCTGCTGAGACTAAGCTGTATCCTATGAGCTCAAGATGGCGACAGAGTGGCAGCTATCTGATTTGGAAGTAGGGAATAAAAATGGCATATCCCCACAAGAAGGCCTTATAAATGCCAACACACCTGTTACCCAGATGGTGGCCTGGGTGCCACATTAATTGCTCTAATACCGGAGTAATGTCAGGTCTATCTGTTCTTTGCAGGTCAGGGAGGAGGAGCTGTGGCTCGGGTAGAGCATCTGTTTTGCAGGCAGAAAGACTCGGTTCAATCCCCAGCATCTCTTGTTAAAAGTACCAGATTGTAGGTGATGGGAAAGACCTCTGCCTGGGACTCTGGAGAGCTGCAGGGCCACAAAGTGGAGACTCCGCAGAAAGCGAATAGCTGAAACCTGAAAAGTGTATTTGGCTATCTATTTGGCTTTTTCGGGAATAACTTATTTGGCTTTGGGCAGATTCCCATGTTTTGGCATTCGGTCAACCCGAAACTGGAATATTGCTGAAACAGCTAATTTTGGGTTTATTTTTGGTTCGAGTATATCAATATGCACCACCCTACAAGCCAGTCTCTCCCTGTGATCTTAGTTCCCAGACAGGAACATATGGGAGAAGATGGTCCTTCAGATACCGCAGTCCCAAGCCATGTAGGACTTTAAAGGTCAAAACCAACCCCTTGATCTGGGCTTGGGAATGAATTGGAAGCTAGTGTAATTGTTGCAGGAAAGGGGTTACATGATCTGGGCTATTGGCCCCAACCAACCGTCTAGCTGCAGCATTCTGCACTAGCTGCAGCATCCAAACACTCTTCAAGGGTAGCCCCATTGCAACAATCGAGTCTAGATGTAACTAAGACACTGTGGCTAGATCAGACCCAACAAGGAATGGGCACAACTGGTGCACCAGTTGACAGTGGGCAAAAGTGCTCCAAACCACAGCAGCCACCTGATTTTCTAAAGGTGACTGCTGTGTCAAGCTGCACTCTTTAGCTGCAAACCTGATTTTTCAAGGGAGTGTAAGCAAAGACAGGGGAGAACTCATGTTCCCTGGTATGCCTTTTACTAACCCAGGTCACCTCTGTCTTGTCAGGAGTAAGTTTTAGCTTGTTCATCCTCATCTGGCCCATTTCTAAGTCCATCAACAGCTGGGCATCATCTGTGATTGGTGACACCACAGCCCAAACCTCCTGATGACCTCTCTAGGTGGCTTCATGGAGATAATAAAGAGCATGGGAAATAAGATCAAACCCTGAGGAACCCCACAGGTCAACAGCCATGGGCCACAGGAGGAATCCCTCAACACCATCTTCTGGGACTTGTTGGCTGTTGAATGAGTTGGGATGCTGGACTGGATGGACCACTAGTCTGATCCAGCAGGGCTGTTCTTATGTTCTTAGGAAAGGTGTTTCCTAATATGTGCTAGTTTTGTGACCTGGGCAGCCCACAGTGGCAGTGTGATGTCAGTTTCCCATTCTACGTATTCTCCTTTTTGCCCCATATCCTGTCTTTTGAGGACCTTAAAAATCTTTGTATTTTTAAGTACTTTTGAATGTTTTAATCTATGCATTTTTGAAAAATCTTGTTAATTGGACGGATACATTTTGTGACTTTTCATCCTGGTTTCACATTGTTAGCCTTCCTGAGTCTGAGGAGATAAGGTGGGATAGATATTCATAAACATCAGCACAACTTTAACAGAAAAGAAGAGAGTTTAAGAATGAATAAGGCTTGGCTTCCTGTCCTGAAAACCTCCAGACTAACAAAGACTACAGTCAACAATAGCCATGCAGATTAGCTTTGGATTTCATTAACATTAACAGATCACTTCAGGATACAATGGTTCCATTTTAACATACCACACCCTCATTAGCACATTATCTTGATACTTATAGGACAATGATTAGCACATTACCTTTGATACTTTTTGCAAGACAATGATTCAGCTCAACCAAACCCCTTTCTGACTATATATTACTGTTCCTACACACTTGACACTGAAAGACAGTGTCCTTCAGTGTTACTCCTCTGAAGATGCCTGCCAAAGCTGCTGGTGAAACGCCAGGAAAGAAAATACCAAGACCACGGTAACATAGCCCAAATAACCTACAAGAACCAATGGGATAGAAATGCTTTAAATAAATATGTTAGTCGAATCAATGCTCAGACCATTCACTTTCTGCGAGTAGGCGGTTAACTTTGAAGATTTACAAACTACTTGGGGGATTTCACCATCTGTGTGCTTTTTAGATACTCTGGAACGTGTCCAGAGGAGGGCAACAAAGATGGCGAGGGGTGTGGAGACCAAGTCCTATGAGGAAAGGTTGAAGGGGCTGGGTATGTTTAGCCTGAAAAGGAGAAGACTGAGAGGGGATCTGATAACCATCTTCAAGTACTTGAAGGGCTGTCATATAGAGGATGGTGCCGACTTGTTTTCTGTTGCCCCAGAAGGTCGGACCTGAACCAACGGGTTAAAATTAAATCAAAGGAGTTTCCATCTAAACATTAGGAAGAATTTTCTAACAGTTAGAGCAGTTCCTCAGTGAAACAGGCTTCCTCGGGAGGTGGTAAGCTCTTTTTCCCTGGAGGTTTTTAAGCCGAGGCTCGATGGCCATCTGTCAGCAATGCTGATTCTATGAACTTAGGCATATCATGAGAGGGAGGGCATCTTGGCCATCTTCTGGTCACTAGGGATGTGCGGCAGGGAGGTAGTTGTGAGTTTCCTGCATTGTGCAGGGGGTTGGACTAGATGGCCCTGGTGGTCCCTTCCAACTCTATGATTCTATGATTTAATTCCAAGGTGTTTTAAGTATAAAAAATACATTTTGGGAAGGATATATTTTATTGTGGGTCACATAGACACATACTGTATGATTTCTACAAATACACATAGATAAAAAAATTGAATGCTGCATCAATTCATACACAAGTTGTACCTGAATGTGCATTCCTTGGCAAGGTAAGCTCCCTCATGCAATTGCAGGGGAAACTGCTGTTTGAAAGTCCCTGTGTCAAACGGGTGCTTTCAAAAACCTGCTTTCAGATCAGTTTATCAACGGAATAATCCCCTCTCCCACATAAAACTTAAGGTGGTACAGTCCTTCCAAAAGGAGTGTACCACCTCCGTTTCTAGATGTTGGAGAGTCAAAACTAGACCTGATGATGGTTCGGCCTCTGAATAGCTCCCCTGCCAGTTTCTTAACTTTAAATTGCAGGCAGGCATGGTGTGATTCAGATCAGGCTGTGTCGTGAGCGGGAAGGTCTTTTCTTTTTTTTAAAAAGTCTTTGCCTTTGTGGCATTTCACAGTCTGAATTGCTGCTACCTGCTAGGCAGTTACTTGCCTGGTAGAGGAAAACGTCTGTAGCAAATAACAGCCCTAGAGGCTAATTGAGTGTGTCAAAAATGTAATGGGAGCAAAGAGTTAACTTCTGCTCCCCACCACCGGTTCTGCATTCCCAGTCTAAATCCAGGACCCATATGGTTCCCATTGTCATGTGTAGTTTGGTCCTGAATAAGTCCACACATTTATGGAATGGGGGAAAATAGGTATTGATTTAATAATGGGCATGATTTGTGCTGTTAAAATAATAGCCATAATATGGATTTTTACAGATTTGCAATAAAAATAAATTTGATGTTTTAATCACTGAAGCATTAGCTTTAAATTATTGCACGGTCCCTTCATTTGAGAAGTTGTAGTTTTATATGGATTAATATTTTTTTAAAGGAAAAGGTAGTCCCCTATGCAATTATTTACTGACCCATGGGTTGACGTCACATCACGACGTTTACAAGACAGACTATGTTAAGAGTTCATAAATAAATATGGCATTAGCAGCAATTTAGATATGGGCCACTAGGTGGCACTTAATATGCACGGTTAAGCTAATGAAAAAACTGGAAAAAAATTCTGGTTTTTGCCCTCTATATGGTATACTAACTTGTCTGTCTATCTGCAATGCATGATGGGGAGGCAATGTTGTGGATGAGCTGAGATGTGCAGGCTGCATCTCCTAACATTGTCTTCTTCTCTCCTCTCTCTGGTAGCAGCTGTAACTATCAGGGTATCCCATCCCAGAAAAGGGGGGTTGGGAAGGAAAAGGTGTTCTTTTTGTAGTCCTGGCCAGTTTCCGGCAAGAGAAAACAGAAAGAGGGAGTGCTAAGAGGGCAGTTTAAGTCACTGTGTTCTCTGATCTCACGTTCCTTATATCTAGGGTTGCCAACCTTCAGGTACTGGTATAAGGTAGACACTTCTGTGTACTCAGCAGTTCAACTCAAATTCACACAGAAATCATATTATCAAGAAAATCACACTTATTTTGCCAACATCTAAGTCTACAATATGGTAGAACATACAACCAACACAGTCACATACAAAACCTCTGAAACCAGCCCAGGCAGCGCGGAGCAGTTTAAAAACACATGCCCGGTTTCCCGGGAGTCCCTGGAAGCGGGGCGGGGGGGTGTCTTTAAATGTGGGAAAAGGCAGGTTCGGGGAACGCTGAACCTGCCGAATTTATTCGGCGATCGCTCAAACTCGCTGAATTCGGCTCGTCGTTTTCCCGCCTTTTTTTTATTCAGTTTGTCCCGAACTGAAAACCGCCGGATCGGGGGAAATTCGGCTGTTTTTCGGTTCGGGACGAACCGAATCGACAGCCCTATCTACCACCATCTCCAGAGCCACCAGAAGCAGATTGTCCATGTAAGTTACAGGGAAATTTCTCGGTGAGGAGCACGGGCAGTCAGGTGCAAGTAGGGCCAAGACCCAGCAATAGGATTGCCAGGTGGGTGGTTTCAGTGACAAAGAAATAACAACGCTCTGGCTCATTCAACAAGTTAATTCTTTTAGCCAATATACACTTTTGAAACAAGCACCGGCAATTAACAACAGAATGCCCGTCTGTAAGGCACAGCTCATGCAGTCTTAAAGATGAACACATGCAATTATAATTTTGCTTCCTTATTTAGTAGGAGTTAGAAACTATTGGCGCAAAGATGTTATATTTTGCAAATGAACGTGCAGACTTCTGCTTGTTGGAAAAGTCTCCATTAAACACTTTTCATTCCTTTTCTTTCTTTGAATAGTGACACTGGGAGAAAACAGCCACGCCGGATCAGTGAGCTGTTTCCCAAGAAACCCATGAAGGGCTCATGCTTCATCAGTTCTCCCCCTGCTACAATAATTTAACAAAATGCACAGGAGCGCAGAGTAGCGTACTCTCAGACTTCCGATGTTCAGATGTTTTTTGCAGACTTGGGAGACCCCCTAGGTCTGCAGAAAAACCTGACATTGGAAAAAAACAACGTTTGGGGGGTTTGAATTCTCTGCGCAAGCACCGGATGGTTGTTTTGGCTGGATCACGGAATCCATCTGCAAAACACTCAGAGGGTCTTTACTTCGGAAATCTCAGGGACTGAGAGGGACACTTGTCATGTAAAGAGTCTGCCCCAGCGAGAGTGGGGTGAACCTTAACTGCTATGGACCGAGCTACACAATATACCCAACATATGTTGGGCCATGGTTGCATGACAGACCCACGGTCAGACATGCATTGGGGGAACTCATCTTAAAAAGTGTTTCTTCTCTCAGCAGTGTGAGGGAGCAGTGTGAGGGGGGGAGCTTTCAGTTTCCCTTCCACCCTACTTTTACCACAGAAAGGGGTGGTGGTAGGGCTTTTCACCCCCTTTCTCTGGCTCCCCGTGCCCTAGGAAAGGGACACATAGAGCCAGAGAAAGGGGCCGAGAAGTCCCACTGCCACCCTTCATAGTACTCCCTCACAGTATTGAGCAAATCAGCGCTTTTTAAGGTAAGTTCCCCTGATGTACATCTGACTGCAGTCCATGCCTTGGCATGTATTGGGTGTGTTGTATGGGGTGTACTGGATGTATTGGGTGTAGAGATCCCCAATGTGGATCCTATGGGATCCTATATCACCTGCTGGCACTTTTCCTGATGCCTGCCAAGTGTTTTTTAGAAAGTGGTGAGGCCAGGTGGGGCTTTTTAAATTTCTGATGTTTATGGTATAATGTTGACGGTTGCTTTATGTAAGGTACTTGACCTGTGTGAATAGCACAGTGATATTCTAACTAACACGGTGAGACTGGATTCTGACTAAACACAGCAGGTCTGAACAGCCAAAGTGCTTTTAAGGCACCAAACTGGAACTTCTACTGAAGTCATCAGATCTTCCCTTACTAAGCCAATTTAAGAAAGATGTAGACAAGCTAGATTGTGTCCAGAGGAGGGCAACAAAGATGGCGAGGGGTCTGGAGACCAAGTCCTATGAGGAAAGGTTGAAGGAGCTGGGTATGCTTAGCCTGAAGAGGAAAAAAACAGAGAGGATATGATAACCATCTTCAAGTACTTGAAGGGCTGTCATATAGAGGAGGGTGCCGAGTTGTTTTCAGTTGCCCCAGAAGGTCGGACCAGAACCAACGGGTTAAAATTAAATAAAAAGAGTTTCCGTCTAGACATTAGGAAGAATTTTTTTTAACAGAGCACTTCCTCAGTGGAACAGGCTTCCTCGGGAGGTGGTAAGCTCTCCTTCACTGGAGGCTTTTAAGCAGAGGCTAGATGGCCATCTGTCAGCAATGCTGATTCTATGACCTTAAGCAGATGATGAGAGGGAGGGCATCTTGGCCTTTGGGCATGGAGTAGGGGTCACTGGGTGTGTGTGGGGGGAAGTAGTTGTGAATTTCCTGCATTGTACAGTGGGTTGGACTTGATGACCCTGGTGGTCCCTTCCAATTCTATTATTCTATCTTCCCTGTTTGAACATATTTATATACGTAAATCAGGTGGAAGTTGGTAATAAATTCACTACATCAAGTTTGGCTAATTTTTCAAAAAATAAACTATATTCCTATCAAAACCTAGTCAGGATCTATTTCTTGCTGAATCCGTGTGCAAGGAGCTCTCACCAGCCCTTTGGCGCTGTCATTGTTCAAGTAATGCTGCTTGCTTAAACTGGTTGCATGGTGGTGCTGCTGGTGTTGGTTGGTGCAGGGATGCCCAAAGAGGCAATGCCAACCTTGAGGTGCTGTGGGGGTTGATTTGATCACCTGGAGGCTTCCCCTACAGAAGAAAGGATGCTTCTTTTTTAAAAATTTTATTTAAAATTTTCCAAAAAATACAAACATACACACATACCTTCTTAGTCATCCATATCCAATATAAACAGTCTTTCGGGGAGTTCATTTTAAATTAATACTCATGTCAAACTGAACATTTGTTTAATCATTAGTCTACTTAAATCCAGTATCCATATTTCCTCTACTTTCCAAGCTGACTATAAAAGCTATACTTAATATTTAATACTTAATACAGTTTTTGTTTTTGCCATCTATACTTCACTTTTATTCTTCATCTGCTACTCTAAACTTAACTATTACATAAACACAATATTACAGCTACTTTAATATTAGTGTTCTTATATTTATTATTATATCTCCACCCTTCTTACTAGTATTACAAATTCTAATTTCTACTTCATATATTCAAAATAGAGTGCCCATTTCTTCTGAAATTCTTCTATCATTCTGCCCTTCACCAAATTGGATAATCTAGCCATCACTGCATAGTCTGCCATTTTATCTGAGGAAGGAATACTTATGTTGCTGCCCAGGAATACTAAGGGCATATTTTTGGGCTGATGTTTTGGGGAGGGGCCATGGCTCAATGGTAAAGCATCTGCTATGCATGCAGAAGGTCCCAGGTTCAAGCCCCGACATAGCCAGTTAAAAGGGTCAAGTAGGAAGTGATGAGGAAGACCTTTCTCTGCCTGAAATCCTGGCGAGCCACTGCCAGTTTGAAAATAGACAATACTGACCTTGATGGACCCATGGTCTGATTCAGTATAAGGCAGGTTCATGTGTTCTATAGTGCAGGATAAAAATGACTGGGCTTGTGTAAAAGGGGTAACCTGGAGAAGAGGCATTCCCCCCCTGCTTTCATAATCGTGTTAGACACCTGCAAAATGAAGACAGATAATATCATGTGAGGGTTTCTTAGTTAGTTCAATATGTATGCTTGTTTTGATTGTATGCAAGGAAATATTTTTAAACAACATGTTGTTTTTTGAAGGATCCCCTTATAGAGAGCTTCTGTCTGAAAAGTTGAAGAGTAATTGTTAGAGTTGTATATAACCTCAGTGTGGTGTAGTGGTTAAGAGCGGTGGTTTGGAGTGGTGGACTCTGATCTGGAGATCCGGGTTTGATTCCCCACTCCTCCACATGAGCGGTGGAGGCTAATCTGGTGAACTGGATTTGTTTCCCCACTCCTACACATGGAGCCAGCTGGGTGACCTTGGGCAAGTCATTCTCTCTCAGCCCCACCTACCTCACAGGGTGTCTGTTGTGGGGAGGGGAAGGGAAGGTGATTGTAAGCCGGTTTGATTCTCCCTTAAGTGGTAGAGAAAGATGGCATATGAAACCCAACTACTACTACTCCTCTTTTCTTCTTCTTCTTCTTCTTCTTCTTCTTCTTCTTCTTCTTCTTCTTCTTCTTCTTCTTCTTCTTCTTCTTCTTCTTCTTCTTCTTCTTCTTCTTCTTCTTCTTCTTCTTCTTCTTCTTCCCTGATTTTGTTTGTTTGTGTGTTTGTGCTCACCACCTTCTGTCAGAATTCCAAAGATGCCCACAGGCTCAAAAACATTGGGCACCCCTGTTATGTGATTTCTTTCATGTGCGGATGTTGCCCTTCAGCATCTACGATATCTCCATTTCCTGCATCAGCCACAAGATGGGAGTATTGACCTTCAAAGGCGGCCTTGGCAGCCCTCTAGTTTCTGATATTAGGATGATGAAGAGACCTTGTTCAGCTGTTATGTCCTGCAGTTTATGGGAGACCGTCCATATTCTGAACTGCTGGCTGTTCTCCCCCCCCCTCTTTTTTAAACAGCTATAGTAACATCTGACTGCCTTCAGCCTGTTAAGACTTTTTTTCTCATTTTTTGCAACCACCAGATACTGTTTACAAGGTTCGTTTTAGAAATGATGCCCCCTAAATTCTATAATTAAAATATTCCACAGCATTCACTTGGGTTTGCGTTTGAAGTAAATGATTCCAAATGGAGGAATATTGTCCCGTTTGCTTTAAAAACAAAAAAGGAGTTTGTTTTCACACCAGCCTACGAACAATCACTGCTAAAATCCATACCAGATGTATGGGGTATTGGATGGAATTTGGGCAAAATGTATACAACTGATATTCAGACTACAGAGATCAGTGCCCCTGGATAAAATCGCTGCTTTGGAGGGTGGACTCTGTGGCATTATACCCTGCTGAGGTCCCTCCCCTCCCCAAACCTTACCCTCCACCCCCCAAATCGCCAGGCATTTCCAAACACAGTGTTAGCAATCCTACATATTGTGAGTAAATGCAGTTAGCATTCTTATGTTAGGAGGTGAAACCTTTGTAAATTACAAATTCAGCAATGCTTATTGCAAAATGGTAGAATAAACTCAGTGGAATTCATACTTTCTTTTTGGGAACTGGGATGTTTGAAGTAGCTCTCTTCACCTTTGGTGTATTCATTTTTTTTTTCAGAAGCAGAACAAATATTTTGCAAAGAAGCTTCTGCAAGGTGCATATATATCTTCTGTTTACTATTAATAGGATTTATGCCTCTGCAGAGCTGGATTTGCTGATAAGAGGTCACTGAGTTTTTAATCTGCAGCCAGCTGGAAAAGCACTGCTAGCTTTTACTCAGTATCATTTCATTGCTGAATATGAAGAAAAATGAAACAGACATTCAGCGGGGATATGAAAAAGATGCATATTTTTTTTAAAAAAATCAGAAATTGGATTTAGAAATGAAGATCAGTTTTGCGCTGGAACTAAAACCAATTTTCATGTCAAAATTTGTATACTGGACGAGGGACAGCTTTTCATGAAACAGTTAAACACGTTGCATCAAATTGAGAAGTGGTTTCCTATGTCTCAGGAAGGACTGTGGCTCAGTGGTAGAGCATCTGCTTGGTATGAAAAATGTCCCAGGTTCAATCCCTGCCATCTCCAGCTAAAAAGATCAAATGACAGGTGATGTGATAGACCTCTGTCTGAGACCTAGAGAGCCACTCACTGTCTGAGTAGACAATACTGACTCTAGTGGTCCAATGGTATGATTCAGTATAAGACAGCTCCATGTGTTCATGTGACCTAAAAAAAGGTAAAGGTCCCCTGTGCAAGCACTGGGTCGTTCCTGACCCATGGGGTGATGTCACATCCCGACATTTACTAGGCAGACTTTGTTTACGGGGTGGTTTGCCAGTGCCTTCCCCAGTCATCTTCCCTTTACCCCCAGCAAGCTGAATACTCATTTTACTGACCTCGGAAGGATGGAAAGCTGAGTCGATCTTGAGCCGGCTACCTGAAACCAACTTCCGTCGGGATCAAACACAGGTCGTGATCAGAGCTTGGACTGCAGTACTGGAGCTTACCATGCTGCGCCACGGGGCTCATGTGACCTAGCTGTGAAAAAAGCTCTCAAATGCTTGTTTACACAAACCACAGGTTGGGGGAACTGAGTGATCCCTCTGCTAACCTATAAGAAAGCATCTTAGTGTAGAATCTTTCAGCTTTCCTGACAAGCAAAAACTCAGGCAGAGCTGTGAACACTGCAAATAACACGCTTGGAAATTTCACTTACCGTGCTCACAATGGCTGTTTTTCTCTCAAGTCAATCTTCTGAACTGCTGACTCACAATTCAAAGCAATCTGCATTTCAGCAGTACGTGCTGTTTTTTGTGCCTAGGCAGTTGGCAGCATTAATAATAATGCTAGAGCAACTGGCTGATCGCTGCTCTTTCCAGCCCATGTGACTATAGACTAGAGCCAAGGTGAGGCTGCAACTGTTACATGGACTAACTTAATATAAGTTTTGCATAACTTGAATTTTTGATACGCCAAATGTTCCTTAAGAATTGTGCATCTCCCTGGAACTGCATATGTGTTCGATCCTGACGGAAGTCGGTTTCAGATAGCCGGCTCAAGGTTGACTCAGCCTTCCATCCTTCCAAGGTTGGTAAAATTAGTACCCAGCTTGGTGGGTGTAAATTGTAGACAACTAGGGAAGGCAATGGCAAACCACCCCCGAAACATAGTATGTTTAGTAAATGTTGGGGTCTACCTTTACCTTTTAAGCAGCCTGATGCCCTGATCTGGATAGTCCAGGTGAACCTAATCTCATCAGATCTCAGAAGCTAAGCAGGGTTAATACCTAGCTAATAATTGGATGGGAGACCTCCAAGGAATACTGGGGTTGTGATGCAGAGGCAGGCAATGGCCAACCATCTGAATGTCTTTTGCCTTGAAAACCCCATCAGGGGTCATTATAAGTCAGCTGTGACTTGATGGCAAAAAAAGGAAAAGGGAAAAAAAAGCACTCTGATGTGCTGACCTGGATGGATCAGGTTAGCCAGATCTCTTCAGATCTCAGAAGCAAAACAGGTTCTGCCCTAGTTGGTGCTTGGATGGGAGACCACCAAGGAAGTCCAAGGTTGCTATGAAGAGACTGACAAGGGCAAACCACCTCTGATTATTGCCTTGAAAACCTATGGGGTCACCAGAGGTTGGCTGTGACTTGATGGCACTTTCCACCATCCAAGCAGCCTGATATAGTAAGGCACATTCCAGCTACCAGGAATTCACCCCAGGATGCAGAAATAGTATCTTGCAGTACTACTGCTCTGTGGATTTTTGAATCACAGCCAATTATTTTAAATGTATATGTCTGCTTTTTTTGAGTGTAAAGGAAATGGACACCCTTTCATAAGTGCTCTTATGCAAATTGTGACTTTTTAATTACACAAAAACCCTTAAATTAGTTTGTTTCTCATTGACACCTGAAGTAATGATGCATTCATTCTTTTAGATTAGTCTCTGCTTTAAAACGAGGGTCAAATGTCCTTTACTTTAGCTAAAATCAATGCGGAGACAATAACATCTAATTAGATTCTCCTAACAGAATTAGTAAGCCCTGTCTTCTTAGTTAATAATTGCCCTATTTATGAATGGTGAATAGTACCAAAAGTGAAGGGTGATTTAAAATGGATCAAAGCAGCCTAGGAAAAGCCTGGTTAAACCCAAAACATCATGGATGGGTTCATTCCACTGGGTTTGTATTCTAATGGGGCTTGGGAAAGCCCATGGCTCAGGGGTAGAACATCGATTTTGCATAGTTATGGGTGTTGTGAAAGACTTCTAGTTGATAGTTTCAGAGGGTAGCCATGTCGGTCGGCAGTAGAAGAGCTAGATTTGACTCTCAAAAGCTTATACCACCCCCAATTTTTGTTGTTTGTCTCTACAGTGCTGCTGGACCTGAATCCAGCAATTCTAGCTAAGACTCTGGAAAGCCATGGCCAGCTGGAGTAAACAATGACAAACTAATGGTGTGGCTCATATAAGGACACAGCATGTGAGTCTTGCAAGTTCTTTGCTATTAAATCTGCTCATTTTCAGAGTCCTAAACCAGCTTTTAGGGTTGTGAATATCAATAAACCCGAACCAAAAATAAACCTGAAAAAGGCCTTTTCGGCTTCTTTCAGATTGAATTAAAGTCAAATATTAAAACTGGGAATAAAGCCAAAGCTGGATAGCCGATCACTGAATGAGCCGAATAGGTATTTGGCTTTTTTCGGCTTTGGCTTTTACCAGGCTTTTCCCTATGGGAATTTTTGTAATGAGCTCTGGGGAGACATTTTTGGAGGTAGAGTTCCCAAATTTTCAGGGTAGTTTCAAGGGACTCTCCTTGCATGAACCCCAAAGTTTGGTAAAGATTGGGTCAGGGGTCCAATTTTATGGGGTCCTGAAAGGCTCACCCCCCTTCTCCATAAAAATTAATGGTAAAGTCTACAATGTTTTCCTATGGAGGAGGAGATCGACTACTTTGGGACCCCATAAAATTGGACCCCCTGACCCAATCTTTACCAAACTTTGGAATTCATGTGAGGAGAGGCCCTTGAAGCTATCCTGAAAATTTGGGAACTCTACCTCTAAAAATGCCCCCACAGGAGCTTTAAAAAATCCATAGACAATAATGGGCCCGATTTTTTTTGGAAACCTGCAAATAAACCCAAATACCCATATTTACCGGTATGAGTATTCGGCTTGTTTTGGGTTTACCAAAAAATAAAAATAAATCAGGTCCAATAAACCTGAAATTTACCAGATTTCTTTTTTTGCACAATCCTACCAGCTTTGCCATAATCCCAGAACGACTACTCACCAGATAACCTATGTATTGCCAAGAGGTAATAGTTCTTTCCCTGTAGGACATACGGGAGCAAACAAACAGACTTTGTGAAGAGAACTGGGTTTTATTTAAGTGGTCACCAGAAGTCTACAAAAGAAAATCACATCTATGGAAGAATCAATGCTAGAGAATAATATTCTTACAGCTGTCTGAAACCCTGAAGCAAATGACAATGGGCTGGGGCACAGCATTGCTCTGCAGTGTTAAACGTGGCTGAGTTTTGACTCTCTGACCTATTCCCTAGGCTTTTATACATTTAACTACAGGGATTTGTCATACTAGGGTTGCCATCTCTGGGTTGGGAAATTCCTGGACATCTGGGGCATGGATCCTGGGGAAGGGAGGGTTTGGGCAGGGGAGGGTCTTCAACAGGTTACAATGCCATACTGCCCACCCTCCATTTTCTCCAGGAGAACTGATCTCTGTTGTTTGGTGATGACTTGTAATTCCAGGCAATCTCCAGCCCCCCCCCCTTTGGAGGTTGGCAACCCTAAGTCATACTGGCCTTGGAAAGAGTGAAAGATTTCAGCTTCTCCCAGGCTACCTAATCGGAAGTTGTTAGTGTCCAAGATGGCTAATGATGCCATCCTCCCTTCTACTCTAAAGCAGGGAGAACCCAGGTTAACACAGAAAAACAATTATTAATAACAAGGGCAGTGAGAGAGATAAGACAGATAGAGAATGTTCAGTCCTGGCCAGCAAAGGCCACATGGGAGCGGGAGGAACGACAAAATGGAGAAAAATGTTGCACACTACCCTAACTCCAATACCAATACCAAAAACCTTTAATGGCATAAAGTATACAAGTCAAACAATAAAAAATATTGCATAAAAGGCCAAACTACGTTACAATTATGGAACAACGTTCATCTCCGAGTTTTGTTATATCGCACTTCTATGACACTCTGAAAGAATTTGGCCACTTTCTCTGTTATAATGGAAGAACTATTGTTCAGGAGAAAGGACACCTTGGCAGAATCAGAAAATCCCGTCTTGTTTGCCAAGATGGGAGTTCCAAGTTTGGATAGAATTTCTGCATAGCAAGAACAGTAAAGATGCATATGTGAGATAGTTTCAATGCAACTCCTCCCACAGGGACAAATCCTGGCTGAGTGGGGAAATCTCCCGTACAAAACTGCAGATGGCAAGACTTTAAATCTTGCAAGTTAGAAGATTGCTGCAGAGCTTGCAGAACAAAGAAATACGGGGCTAGTTGACCTTCTAGAGAGATCCCCAAACCAAGCAGAGAACAAGATCTATTTGCTGCACTATTAAGATTTTGGTGTTCAGTCTCCAGAAATCTATGTTTTATCATTCGGAATGCATCTGTGGCCAAGAGTTAAGGTTTCCAGGTCCCTCTTTGCCATCGGTGGGAGGTTTTTGGGGTGGAGCCTGAGGAGGGTGGGTGTACAAACATACAAACAAGGATAAAAGAACATGAAAGATACTGCAGACTTGGCCAACCTGAGAAATCAGCAGTGGCTGAACATGGACTGACACAAACAGGACACAGGGTCTTATTCCAAGACACTGAAAGACTGGACAATTCTACCAACTATTTTGTCAGATTGCACAGAGAAGCCATTGAAATTCATAAACATCAGCACAACTTTAACAGAAAAGAAGAGAGTTTAAGAATGAATAAGGCTTGGCTTCCTGTCCTGAAAACCTCCAGACTAACAAAGACTACAGTCAACAATAGCCATGCAGATTAGCTTTGGATTTCACACATTAACAGATCACTTCAGGATACAATGGGTCCATATTAACATACCACACCCTCATTAGCACATTATCTGGATACTTACAGGACAATGATTAGCACATTACCTTTGATACTTTTTGCAGGACAATGATTCAGCTCAACCCAACCCCTTTCTGACTATATATTACTCTTCCTACACACTTGACACTGAGAGACACTGTCCTTCAGTGTAACTCCTCTGAAGATGCCTGCCAAAGCTGCTGGCGAAACGTCAGGAAAGAAAATACCAAGACCACGGTTACATAGCCCGGATAACCTACAAGAACCAATGAACTCTGACCGTGAAAGCCTTTGACAATATTTAGAAGAAGATGCATTCATGTTCTCCTGCTGCTCCCGGGTGTCCTGCTAGCTTGGAGCCTAGGATGACTTGCCTTTCCTTTTAGATGATCCTGCCAGAAACCTGTTATTTCAGTCAGACCAGTGGAAACAAAAACTAGGCACAGATCCTGCGCATGAGAATAAAGAGCTATGGGCCTCAAAATGACAGGTGGTATTACCATACAAGAAATATTGCATTTCAGCTAAAATAAGGTAACCTTTCTGAATTTCATTGTTGTTTCCAGCATTTCTAGGACTGCTGCACCATCTGTAACTTCAGTGACCTCAGAATTTTGGTGTTGGTTTACGAGCTGTCACTGTCTCCTTTAAATCCATTTCTAAGCCATAAAAATAGCTTGGGGGGAAACAGCACATTCTCTTTGCATGGATCTGCTTCTTCATATGTTTATTCTGAGACGTATCTGCCCATTTCAGCAAAACGTTTCTATGCTTTTATATTCTGAGAATCAGTTGAAGTCTGTCTGTCCATTTTTATACACCAGTAGAATTCTCTACTGTCACATGGCCTTTGTTGTATAAAGTCATGAATCAAGGGTCAAACTAGACATTGGGCATCTTGGTCAACTATGTCTCAGCTTCCAAGACTCAACTCGTGTTTCCTTCAGTCACACAGCAGCTGCAGGGAATGTCATTTTAAAGATCAGAGGGAGCCCTTTTCTGATTGGAACTGTGGGATGGGGGAAGGGGATTCCGCCTCCTCCCACACCATTTTCAGAAAGTGAAATGGCCACTGGACGGAGTTATTTACACAATTCTGGAGCCGTATATGGAGTACTCAGGTCAGTCTTGTTGGTTAATCCATTTCATTGTATTACAGCAATCATTCACAGCTAGATTTTCTTGTGTGCAAGACAATCCAGGAGGTGAGAGCCAGCATGGTGTAGTGGTTAAGAGCAGTGGACTGTAATCTGGAGAACCAGGTTTGATTCCCCACTCCTCCACATGAGCAGCAGATTCTAATCTGGTGAACCAGATTTGTTTCCCCACTCCTCCACATACAGCCTGCTGGGTGACCTTAGGCCAGTCACAGTTCCCTTCAAACTCTTTCAGCCTTACTTACCTCACAAGGTGTTTGTTGTGAGGATGGGAAGGGAAGGTGATTGTAAGCCAGTTTGAGACTCCTTAAGGGTAGAGAAAAGCGGGGTATAAAAGCCAACTTCTTCTTCTTCATCATCATCATCATCACTATAGCACAGCTATATTGTACAACCATTTCAAAAAATGTGCAATATCCAATGATGTGTAAATACAGTCTAAATACAGTCTAAATCTAGTTTAATCTAGTTTGGGGGACTAAATGAAGGCAAAGTCCACCATTAGCAGAGCAATGACTTAAACATTATACTAAGGGTTTGATCCAAAACAAATTTTTCCACTCATGCAAGGCTCGTTTGTGAGATTTTTCTGTCTCTCTCCTCTTTACATGGATTTCCCCTCTCACTGCAATGCACTGATCCCCCCCAAAAAAAGTCTCCCGGAGGACAGGGTATTGAAATTGGTGGAAGTTACCCCACCAGAAAATTGTCTGGATCCAACCCTATATATGCATACATCATAGAATAGAGATTAAATAATTCTAATAATGTATTTACCTTAATAATGCTGAGAACCCTTTCCTGCAATCTATGTATATCTCCCTATTGGTCCAAGAGACTATCAATGAAATCCTAAGGAGAGTTACACATTAACTCCATTGAAGTCAGTGCATTTGGAAAGGGTGTACCTCTGCTTAGGATTGTACTTAGTCAACATTTTTTTCAACTTCCTCGCTCGGTTAGTCCTTTACCCATTCATTGTCATGCAGTGCTTTGGGTAATCTGTCATTCAGTGGAGGAACGAGAATGTTCTTCACAGCATATCAGATAGGTTTGTGCAGTATTGCAAAGTTTTGGTGGAATCTTAGAATCACTTTACCCCTTGACTTTTCACATGGTTATCCTGTGTTTCCGTTTGCTGTGGGTCTTTCTGACATGGTTGTTTATATGTTTTTGGTGCAACTTCTTTCCCCATATACTAGGGTCTTAGGAAGCTTCTGCTGCCAACAGTGTCCACTTTCAATGCAAAGGTGAGAATTACAGCTGAGAAAGACATTCAGAGAAGAAATGCCCCCATTTCTTTCTTTTTCTTGCCAGTCCCATTTACCTTGTGGTAGCAGCTTCAGAGGCTGACGTGGAAGTCTGAGGAAGTCGTCTTGCATAACTGCTGTTGCTGCATCAGATAGATTGGTGATGGTGGGGACAATCAGCTGTCTCCCCTTTTGCATGCCTCCTATTCTTTTCCCCCCATTCCCCAGTGCATCTGACAGCAAGTGTAGTCCCAAGTAGGGTTGCCAGGTCCCTCTTCGCCATCAGCGGGAGGCTTTGGGGTGGAGGCTGAGGAGGGTGGGGTTTGGGGAGGGGAGGAACTTCAAAGCCATACAGTCCAGTTGCCAAAATGGCCATTTTCTCCAGGTGAACTGATCTCTATTGGCTGGAAGTCAGTTGTAATAGCAGGAGATCTCCAGCTACTACCTGGAGGTTGGCAACCCTAGTCCCAAGGGTGCCTTAAACCCCTATTCTGCTGAGGGAGCAGCTTTATCATTTTGGTTAGTTGTTAACAATTGACAAAGTTCGAGCAACATGTAGCTTCTTTGGATACTTATTGGATATTGATTACATCTCAAATTGTTTGGCCTTCCTCAGACAATTTATTCACCATGAGTACAATTTATTCACCATGGGGATGCAGCAAAAAACAGCCTATTCATGATTACTGACCCTACTTTATCCCATTGTGAATATTCATACCCTGCTGTATATCGTGAGCAATTTTGAAAGAAAGAATGCTGAGACTCACTCGTGGCATATAACCCCTTCCCTCTGGAGTGAGTACTTCCAAATAGCAATTATTTCCCACGAGGAGCCTGTTCAGCTTGGCAAATGTCAGGTGAGCTCAGGTCTTCCTTGACTGAAATAAACATGTGCCCAAGGAAGCCCTCTCTTGCATAATGTCCACCTCTGTTATGACTCAAAAGTAGTAGGTTTATCTTGTAGTCCAGATAATGCATTTCAGAGAATGGTAAACACACCACATGGATTCTTTCTGTTGCTGTGGAAAAGCTGGTCAACACGTGATACATCAGAGTGCCTCTATAAACAGTTTATGAGATGCATTCAGTTTATGCAAAAAAAAGTACTCCATAATCACCACTTCACAGTGATGGCCCAATAGGGTGTTGCTAACTAGATATTGTTTAATAAAAAGTTTCTTTCAAGTGCACAGCAGGCTTTCATCAGAGGGTGATTTTTTGTTTTTAATCCTTGTTTTCCATGAGCATTAGGAGGTAATCAAGAAGTTGTAAAAGTTGATGATTTATACTGCTTTCGTAGAAGCGGATTTGGTTTCAGGCTGAAGATTGCTTCATACGTTGATCAAATGGTCCATAAAAGCATGATAGCATGGTTGGCTAAAAGTACTGTTAAAATGATTTCCTATAGAAAGCAGTTAAGCAAATAACACTTAACCTGCTTTTTTTGGTTTTGTTTGTTAAATGGTAGCTTCTGTCAATATGGGGGGGGGACCTTTTGTGGACCATGACATTTTAATAAACATTTATCATAAGGCCCTCTGCACAGTTGGCCAAGCAACACACTTACCCTCCCATGATGATTCCTGACTGGATCTTCCTCTGTACAGCGGCTGTCAAATTGGATGCTGTTGGGAGTATGTTGGGGTATATGAGAAAGCCGAAGGGATTATGAGTGTTCTGGAGAAGCATAGTCCAGAAAATGAAGAAGGAGGCTGAGGTAGCATCTCAATAAAATGGGCTGGGGACTGTTCAGAAGTCCAGAACACGACTAGCAGTTAGCTCCAGCCGGCTAGGTATGACCTCCTGTTGTGGAGGTTGGGTGGCAGTTTGGGTTATCAGACCAATCAACCAGCAAGAGGGCTGGGGAGCAGGAATATGAAGTGGTAGGCACGATGTTGGTAATATTACCGACATTGCTACATCACTTCCGGGTACAAGCTGGAAGTGACAAAAGGTAACTCTGGGAATTTCTGGAAACTATATGGTTTTACCAAAGAGTTTCTGGTGATTCCCAAGCTACTGTTTGTCTGTTCTGGGTTGTACCTGGAAATGATGTAATGATGTCAGCGATGTCACTTTGTTTCTTCCCACCACTACTTTGCGCTTTCTAGCTAGAGGTTTCAAGTTAGCCTAGGTGGCAGTTAGTTAGACATATATTCCTGACCTTGAATTAAAGGGTATCAGACAACAAGTGTATGAGTACTGTTCTTTAAGGCAAATCTCCTGAGGCTGTCTTGTAAAAAGAAAAGTTAGAGTCACATGGCTTTAATCCTCATTGTAAACTGGAGCTTGGTTGAGGCCTCTTGTTATCTTAGTTGTTGCATAATAAGTATAGTTATTATACCATTATCTTCACTCCTAGTTGTCGATCTAAAAGGGAAATATACAGTCTCTCCCATCTACTCTTTCTTATGAAAAGGAGAGATGTGTCTGTGATTCAGTAAGTGAAATAAAGCAATCTTACTTTCAGCTAATAGGTATGACTTTTTTAATGACCTCTTCCTAGAAGATAGATCTATAATCCCAGGTGCCCCTCACAAATGCACATGACTCTCTATAATAGTATTATGAAATAGCCCCATTCACCATAAACCCATCAGCTAGGCCATTATGGGTGGTCTGCGACTTTAACCAACAAACTTGGTTTCCTCATGTGTTGAAATCTCTCTCCCTGCCTTTGGAAGGTAATACTTTTTGGTTAGTGGAAGGGGATAAAACTCAGTTTTGTTGCAGTTTTTTTTAATTTTTTTGGATATACACAGAAAAAGGAAGAGAACTACATTTTTCTTTTTTTCACTGTGAATTTAGCTGGCTGGAAGCAAGCCCATAGCTACAGTGGGCATATGGGGACAGTGGTCCCTCAGAAATATGCCCTGCCCCTAGGGTTAACAGCTCGGGGTTGGGAAATACCTTGAGATTTTGGGGGTGGAGCCTGAGGAGGGCAGGATTTGGGGAGGGGAGGGACTTCAATGCCATAGAGTCCAATTGCCAAAACGGCCATTGTCTCCAGGTGAACTGATATCTATCAACTGGAGATCAGTTGTAATAGCAGACAATCTCCAGCTAGTACCTGGAGGTTGGCAACCCTAACTGCCCCTCTCTGAATTCTCAGTTTTTATTTTTTTTAAAGCCCACTATTCTTTAGCCCTTTTTGTTGTGGAAGCTGTTTTTGAGTGGTAAGGAAGGAATGGTGAAGGGAAGCTTCAAGATGACTGGTGCTGAGTCAGTTAATGCCTTCCTGACTGTATTATCTCTCATTGGCTCTGTTCCACAACCCTTTCTCTATGGGCTTTTTGCTTGTTTACTTGAATTGATGCTATGGTTGCTGGGCAGAGCCTGGTAGCTGGAGGGAGAGTTGGGGGGCAGGGATTGGTGGTTGGGGGGCAGTATCACTGGCGTGATGGCATTAAATAAAACCAGAAACTGACATACGGTAGCTCTAGGAATCACCAGAAACTCTATGGTTTTACTATAGAATATCCAGTGATTCCTAGAGCTACCCATTTTCACTTCTGGGTTTTACTGGAAGTGATGCAGTGCCATGCTTGATGCTGCTATTTTTTGTTTAAAGAAAATGTCTCCTGCAGTGGTGGCCGATAGAAGCCAGGGGTGGGGGGGTCCCCTGCCCCTACTGGGGGGCATTGTAGCCCTAGTTGATGGAGCTGATGTTGGTCAGCAAGGCGGCTATCTTGGATTGGATTCTGCTTTCCATGTAGGAAGAACTGCAGTTTTCTCTGACAGACTCTTGTGAAGAGCTTGGGAGTCTTCCTGGGTCCTGCTTTATTGATGGAGAAGCGGGTGGATACAAATACATCTGTGGCTAAAAATACATTTGCCACCTGTGTATTGCCTGAAAACTTTCTCCTTTTCTCGAAGCAGCCAATTTACTTGATCCTGTCTGCACTAACCTTGAGAGTTTGCTATTGGAACACACTCAATATGGTGCTGCCCTTGAAAGTAACTCAGAAAATTCAACTGGTATAAAATGTGGCAGTCTGATTGTTATTGGGGCATACTCATGGGCATACATTGCTCCCATTTTAAGACCTTTTCATTGGCTGTCTTTTTATTTTCCAGTTCAATTCAGCCCTTGACAGCCCTACACAGCCTGAGGCCCATGCAATTGGGGGTGTCAACCTCCAGTTGGTGGCTGGAGATTTCCCGCTATTACAACTGATCTCCAGCCAATAGAAATCAGTTCATATGGAGAAAATGGCCACTTTGGCAATTGGACTCTATAGCAATGAAGTCCCTCCCCTCTCCAAACCCCTCCCTCCTCAGACTCCATCCCCAAAATCACCAGGTATTTCCCAACCCGGACCTGGTAACCCTACGTGTAATTGAAGGACCATGTCTTCATGTATGGATTTGAGTAGCAGCTCTGTTCCACTAGAAGGGACATAGGGCGAAAACGCACGGGAGGTTTTGCCTTGGATCTGCCACTCTCTAAATGCACATTTTCCCCATCTGAATTCTCAAAGCTCTGCATGGGGGTTGATTGTTGAGCGTTGAGAATTTGGCTGGGGGAAATGTGCATGTAGAGAGGGGCAAATCCAAGGTGAAACCTCCTATGCGTTTTCGCCCATAGAAAAGACCTTCATACCCTGTTTAACTTTCCATGTGACTACACCAAACCATCTTTATGCACAGGCAAGAAGTAGCCCAGTTACAAAGTCTGAGATATTATCAATGATTTTGTTATTTGTCTTAAAATTTCTGTGTTTTTAGAACCTTCCACAATCGCTTCAAGATAGGCTTACAATTAATCCACTTAACTGCAAATATCCCTGGCCTGGTCAGGAAGGCATTTGTTTCCATCGATCCATATACTGAAAGAGATCATCCGTTTGGAAAGCATATTCAGAGAACTCGAGATTTCGCGGTTGTCCTATAATCTAATCTACACAATTCCTTCATTGCTCACTTTTCTCATATGTGGCGATCTATACACTGGGGCAGTTACTGCCTCATGGCAAAGCAAGAGGACGGTACAGTTTTGCCAACAAACAATAGAGCCATTGAACTATATGTGGGCAGGCACAAAACAGATTGTGTATAGGAGAAGATGACCCACTTTTGATAGCAACATGACCCAGTTAAGTCCACTGGAAAATAACAGAGTAACTACTTGACCTAAAAATTTTGAAACAGGAAGTGTACAGAAAATAGGAAGCTCTCTGTTGAGAAGTAGAAGTACTCACAGGTCCCTAGTTCCACTGCTCAGTTTATATTCCTTAAAAAAAAAAAAAAAACTAATCAGAGATTAGACTTTCTTAAGGACCTGCAAATCTTTTCATAGGTTGCTCCATGCTGTGATATTATCTTACAGCTCATATCTGATTATTTATGGAATGGCATGACACCACTAACACACTAGCAACCTTACCTGTAAAATCACAGATATGCTAGTATATCAGAGGTCTAATTCTACTCAAAAATGATACATTCACACTATACTGAGGTTCTAACTCAGAACAACACAGGGAAAAAACACCCCTTATTATAGGCATCTAAAAATGGGACTTCCTTTGGAGATATCCCTGTCACTGCCTATTTCATTGATTTTATTTACCGTATTTACTTCACTTCTGTATGAGGCACTAGGGAATCTTCATTCAGAAGAGATGCTCAGCATGCAAAAAGTGTGGATAAAATCACATGGTTGGAAATTCTCTCTCAAGCCAAGGACATCTATGGCACAACCCCCAGAAACCTTACTCTAAGCCACTGTGGAAGATGACCAGAGGCAAAAACGGGTAGCCTCAGCCTGCTTCTTGTTGTTTCTCAGAACGATGACTATAGATGGCCAGAGGCCAAGGACAGGGGTGTAGATACTTGCTCTAACAGACAAAACCAACACATAAAACAGGCTAGGAACCTCAAAGTTGACCCACAATAAATAAAAAATAATATTACAAATATATATTATATATATTTATTAAGTGCAATTGTACTTTAAAAGTGTTAAAAACATAAACCTCAAAAGTTGAACTTCATACATATGAGGGCCTTCTTCTATGGGCCAAAACCCGTATGATCTCAGTGGTTTTTATTGTGCAACCAATATAGCTGTTTCATATGATTCCTCATGTGTATGAAGTTAACCTTTTGAGATTTATGTTTTTAACTCTTAAAGCACTTAATAATGGATATATATTTGTGATATTATTTTAATTATTGTGGCTCAACCTTTGAGGTTCCTAGCAGATACTCCCTCAGCCATGGTCAACTGACAGAAATGGTTATATGTGGCCTATAGGGAAAATTGTTAGGGGGAAATTGGGTCGCTCATGGAATGGCTATCTCCATGCATCTTTTTACAGGAGTGGTCTGGGAAATCAAAATAGTATCACATGTCTGGCCCACGTCATATGACCAATCTACATCAAGTGACACTTTTTAAAAAAACCTGGCTCTATAATACTCTGGTAGAGTTGCCAGGTCCCTCTTCACCACTGGCCGGAGGTCTTTGGGGCAGAGCCTGAGGTGGGCAGGGTTTGGGGAGGGAAGGGACTTCAATGCCATAGAGTCCAATTTCCAAAGTGCCCATTTTCTCTAGTGGAACTGATCTCTATTGGCTGGAGATCAGTTGTAATAGCAGGAGATCACCAGCTAGTACCTGGAGGTTGGCAACCCTACCTCCAGATCTTTCTAAAAAAATCTACATGGATTTTGATAATGGAAGGCATGGAAAGTGTGTCCTTTCTAATAAATGAAGAAGTCTAAAAAAAATCCAAATAGGGATGTGGAAAGGGTATTCAACCCCCAGATGGGGCCTGGAGACCTCTTGAAAATACCTCTTGGAGACCTCTTGAAATGAGAAGGTGTCAAGGTGGAAGCTACTGAAATGAGGAGCAAATGACAGATCCCCGAACCCTCTTCATGGCCTCTGATCCTTCTTCCCCAGGAAGAGGGTGGTCAGGGTGTAAGAACAGCCAATGTTGCCTTTTCACTAGTTTGGGTATAAGTGCATAGACTGAAACCTCACAACAGTATCCTGTTTACAGGAACTGTGCTAGGCACAAACGACCCTTCCACAGCCTCTAAAACCTAATGTGGGGATTTAGTATCAGAAATCGAAGCTAATTGCATCAGGGTAACAGCAATGCCAGTTGTCATATAATGGAACATAAGTAAGGCCAATTGCAGCTTCTGATTAGACAGCGCCAGCTTCTTTTGGCTCGGAACCTTTTCCATCCTCAATCCAGTCCTTTGCTCTGTGTTGGAATGTATGGATCCTATCCATTTATTTGTCAGGATTTAAAGAGAAGAAGCTGTAAACCACCAAGTTGGCAGCTGAAATATCATTTCACTGGTAGAATCATGGTGAGGCCAGATCAGACACAAAAGATCCACAATCAAGATTTCTCTCCCACGCCTCTTTTGATTTTAAACCCTTCGCTAGAGCTGCAAGTAATTCAGCATGGAGAAGAAGAGTACAAGCACCTGAACTTGTCAGAGCTAATTGCATCTTAGTTGTACATCTTGGAAAAGTTATTTGGAGGTAAAGGGTGAACACCTGCCAACTAACAAGCCTTTTCCCCATTGTCTAAATAGCCATGCAGGATTTCTACTAGCCTTTATAAAGTCATGGAACATCCTAATCTTAGCTCTTTTGCCTCTCAACTCATTTGGTCATGAGAATCTAAGAAGAGCCCTGCTGGATCAGACTAGTGGTCTATCTAGTCCAGCATCCTGTCTCACACAGTGGCCAACCAGTTACTATAGAGGACCAACAACAGGACATAAAGGCCAAGGCCTTTCCCTGATGTTATCTCCTGGCACTGGTATTCAGAGGTTTACTGCTTTTGAATGTGGAGTAGGGTTGCCATATCCCCATCAGGGGCAGGGAATCCCCTGCTTTGGGCCCATCCCCCAGCACTGTTCAGCCAGCCAGCAGGGGTCTTACCGGTGGTGAACTGAGGCCTAGCCCCCACATTGACGGAGGCATGTCGATGTCTCTTGCGGCGCTCACTGTAAGTGACGTCATCATGACACCGATATTGTGGGGATGCTCCGGTATTTGGGCAAAAACTCTATGGTAAAAATGGCTTCTACCATACAGTTTTTGCCCAAATACTAGAGTGCCCCCACATTTTGGTGATGTGATGACATAATTGCTAGTAAGCTCTGGAAGTGATATTGACGCATCACTGGCATGATGGCTTGGCCTCAGTGTGCCGCTGGTAAGTTCCCCCCACCCCCTTCCCCGCCTGATGCAGGGGATACCTGGCATTGGTAATGTGGAGTTTCCCTTTAGTCACCATGGCCAGTAGCCACTGATAGATCTATCCTCCATGAATCTGACTAATCCCTTTTTAAAGCTGTCTATGCCTGTGGCCATCACTACATCCTCTGGCAGGGAATTCCACATTTCAATTGCTCGTTGTATAAAGAAGTGTTTCCTTTAGTTCATCTTGAATCTACTGAATCATCCTGAATCAGCTCACAAGGTAGCCATCTGCAAGCCACAGTTTCTCATCTCTAGCTGCCCCACCAACCTCTGTAATTATAATGCTGGTCTACTTTACAGGGCTGTTTCCCGAGTAACTGCAATGTTGTAAGGAAAATGCTCTGAGAGCTCTAGTGTTATACAATGAGCAAATATTATTCATTTCAGATGGTAGCCATAGTGGTCTGCAGTAGAACAACTAGATTCAAGTCCAGTAACACCTTAGAGACCACAAGGTTTTTTGGCTATGAGCTTTCGTGAGTTAAAGCTCTTTGTCTCTGACAAACAGGGTTGCCAACTTCCAGGTACTAGCTGGAGATCTCCTGCTATTGCAACTGATCCCCAGGCAACAGAAATGCGTTCACCTGGAGAAAATGGCCGCTTTGGCAATTGGACTCTATGGCATTGAAGTCCCTCCCCTCCCCAAACCCCACCCTCCCTAGGCTCCACCCCAAAATCCTCCTGCCAGTTGCAGAGAGGGATCTGGTAACCCTATTGACAAAAGAAGCTTTGACTCTTGAAAATGCATACTCCCCAAACCTTGTTGGTCTCTAAGGTTCTACTGAAATCAAATCTAATTATTAGCAGATTTTCTTTCCAGGTGGCTATCATGACTTGATTCGCCATTCAGACCCAGTTTATTATTGGATGTGTTTGCTGCAAAGGAACTTTCAAAACAAAACAAAAGCAGTGACTAAATGCACCGACACATGTGCATGTACCATTGGTTTAAAGGACATTATGTTCTGCACTGGGAAGCACATCTCTTAGCAAGCAGTACTATAAAGCAGAGGGTCACATTGTCCTTTCACTTATTAAGTCTTACTGTTAAGGTATTTATCAGTATTTTCATTTCACTCATTTCCCTTTCCCTCTGAAGATGATAAATGGCCACTGTGCCTGCTTAGAGCTACTCTGTTTTGCTGTCCCTTCAATATCTGGCACTGTTAGGATCATTTACTCTTATCAGCCTATTTGATATTTTATGTAACCGTTCTGCCTTCATAAGCAGCTTATTCTGCTTTCATTGCTGAGCTATAAAAAGACTTGCAGCTGCCCTTTTGACCATAACTGAACCTGACGATTGCTGACAGAATCGGATAACATGTGAGTTCAGGTTTTCCTCAGATATGCACCCTACTGTACAGAATTTTAAAGATAAAGAAATGTATTTTCATCCTTTACTGGGTATAATTCCAATGAAATATATTAAGGATGGTTTTGCTCACCTTCTAATTTTTTTTGCTGTGATCCTGTGGGGTTTTTTTTATGTGGGGAAACTAGGGTTGCCAATCACCAGAGGGGAGCTGGCTGTCGCTGAATCGATAGATCGTCCATTTCTTCAGTTCTTACGAGAACTCCTAAATGCCCCTCGATGTGTTGCTGGCATTACTCATCGTTCCGAGTTTGGCCAAACGTCACTCGAAGCTAGGGCATGGTTGGCCACCTTTAAACCACACCTTAAACTGTGCTTTAGCACTGTGGGGTTCCTAGCTTCTCTGAAGCATGACCTTTTAAATCCTCATGGCAAAAAATCTTAGATAAGAAACTGTCATTGTTGGGCTTCTTACAGGATATGTTATTAGATCTTGGGAAAACTGAAGCTTTCACCAAAATTAAAAAGCGCATTAAAGAGCTTGATTATAACAGCAATACTTTTCATGCTCGCCATGTTTGTTCATCCCAGTTCTTCAGAATACCACCACCACATGGTTTGCCTGCTTACACATATTATTTGACAACTCCTTGTCTTTCTAGAGCCATCTGTTTAGCTATATTGAATGCTAACCCCTCTATGATTATGCAGGGCAGAATTTTGAATGTACCATATCCAGACAGGACCTGTCCTTGCTCTTCCGGCTCTATCGATTCACTAGCTCATGCCCTTTTGGAATGCCGCTTTTACGAGGAACTTCGATCACATTATATTTCCCCCCTTTTAACATACAAATCTAATGCCTCTGTGTCTTACATAATGCCTTTTCTACTAAGCAATAGGGATCCCAAGGCTACATTGTCAGTGGCAAGATTTGTTTCAGTCCTTATATCCCTCAAACACTAGATATATGCTGCTCAAGATCAATAGAACAAGGATCTTCTAAGGGATGAAAGGAAAGATGGGAGCTGGCGTTCTCCCCGAATTACAACTAACCTTCAGATTATAGAGATCAGTTCCCTTGGCAGCTTTGGTGGGCAGACTCTATGTTATACCATACAGTATAGGAGAAACAGAAGTCCCTCCCCTGGTACTTCCCCAAATTTGAAGGAAATTCCCATGCCCAAGTTGGCAACCCTAGGAGAAGCCCATATGCAGAGAGGTAGTAAGATTGTGTTCACTTGTATGGCCCTTACCCATCTTTCCCACCCAGCCTCTGCCCGCCATTCATGCTACCTTTGCATAGAAGCCTGCAAGGGGCAACACTGCTTTTGTGATGTACAGGCAATTGTGTGGATTGAATCTATGCAGACTGGACTAAGCAACCGTGAAACCATGAAGTCCAGTTCATGAATGTCAGGTGGGAGCAGCAGAATGTCAGTTTTCCTCCAGGTGAACTTTGCAAGTATCTGTATAAATCTCCTATCAAATGTATGCGTACATGACAAACAGACGTGACATACAAGCAAGTCTCTTACCAGTGCCAATGGCTTTGCTGTTAAGGAGTAGCTATCACATGACTAGAATTTGGGATATCACATGATAATTGCCATTATGGTTTGAAAGCATGGATCCAGCTGGGATTGAGTTAAAGGGATTGAGATTCTGATTTGAGGACATTGTATTTGGGAAATGGACCACTCAGAGCTAGGGTTGGTTTCTCAGCCATTTTGGATTCATCATTAATATGATGTTTGGCTCCATCTTCCCCTGAGATACCACAGAAAAACCTTTTAAGAAAGGGAAGAGAGTGACAGGAAACTGAATTTTCTATTCATTACTGAAGCTGCCTCCTCGATCTAGCCTCTCCTTTTAAAATGGGGTTTATTAGATTGCAAGGCCATAGACAGAGCCTGTTATTGGACAGCACTTGGTTTTGAAAGCACTATAGAAATAATAATAACAGTCACATTACTATTGAGAGCATTTTCAAAATAAAGTGTAATTTTCTATTATGATATTATAATAATTTTATTGATTGATTAAAATATTTATAACCTGCCTTTCCTTTGTGGCTCAAGGTGGCTTACAATTCTAAATTTAAAACATACAACATACAAAACACCCCCAAATAACCCTCTCCAAATTACGATTAGTAATAGTAATGTTAGTAGCAGGATTGGGACTGTAATTCACAGCAAGTATGGAACAACAGCGGAATTAAATGCAAATATCCACACCAGTTTTTCAGACCTCCAGATAGGGTTGCCAGGTCCCTCTTTGCCACCAGCGGGAGATTTTTGGGGGTGGAGCCTGAGGAGGGTGAGGTTTGGGGAGGGGAGGGACTTCAATGCCATAGAGTCCAATTGCCAAAGCGGCCATTTTCTCTAGGTGAATGGATCGCCATTGGCTGGAGATCAGTCATAATAGCAGGAGTTCTCAAGCTAGTACCTGGAGGTTGACAACCCTACCTCCAGATCTTTCTAAAACAGTGGTTCTCAACCTTGAGTCGCGACCCCCTTTTACAATTGCCAAGTAACCTGCGACCCTCGTCACATTTGCATAAATTTGCAGAAATGACATTTTCAATAGGATAAAGAAAACACATTTGTTTTTTTGGCAGTCCAGGGTATCCATATATATAATTACTTTAAATTTTAAAGTTTAAAACAAACAAGCAAACGGTACTACCACCTGTTGCGCAGCGGCTGTGACTGTGTGGCGCGGCAACCTTTCCTGGCACGGAGGAAAGAGTGCCTCTGAGCATGCACTGTGTTCCTCGTCCTCCCCTCTCTCCCCAAAAACTCTTCCAAGCAGGCCGGGGCTCTCGCGAGGAAATCCCCTCTCTTGTGACTGGGACACTGCTTGTGCACAGAGCTGCAGTTATCCCTCAAAACGGAGCCCCGTTTAATCACCTCACGAGAGCGAAGGGCCAGGAAAGAGCCAAGGGCCGCTTATCCCGCTCGGACTTTTTGTGCCTTTTTCTCCCCTCCGCCAGTCACCGCTCCTTCTGCGCCTCACCAAACCTGCGCGCTCGAGGGGGAAATCCCGAACTGCGCCTGCACCTCGACTCTCTCCCCCTTGGCCTTGCCAGAGCGGAACTGATGACTCAGGGCAGAAAAGCGAAGCCACACTACAGACATGTGCACTTGGATTCCAGGCTGAAGCTCCCGCCCTACCCGAGTGCGGCTAAAAGTAAAAACAACGTGGCTGTAGCGGCCTCAAGGGGGACCGCCCTCTTCTCCTCCGAGACCTGAACTGGCCGAGCCAGGGGAGCTTCCTTGGCCTCCCACACATCCTGCCGCATCATCCGCCCGGCGCAGGTGCGACCGCGCCCAGGGCTGGCCGGCCCACCTCTCAGCTGGGCAGCAGGGCTACAGCTGGTGTGCAGCGGCACGCCGCCGCGTCTCTGCAGCCTGGCTCCTTCTGGCTGTCGGTCAGCCAGTTCCTCACCTCTCTGCTTGGGGTCTTCCCTGCCCTCGCGGACGGATCAGGGTTACAGGGCGTCTGGGTTAGTCCTGGACAGCCCGGGATGGGGCCTGTCCCAGGACAGTGGTGGCGACCCCCCAGAAAACACTTTGCGACCCCCTTGGGGGTCCTGACCCCAAGGTTGAGAACCACTGTTCTAAAAAAATCTACATGGATTTTGATAATGGAAGGCATGGAAAGTGTGTCCTTTCTAATAAATGAAGAAGTCTAAAAAAAATCCAAATAGGGATGTGGAAAGGGTATTCAACCCCCAGGTGGGGCCTGGAGACCTCTTGAAAATACAAATGATCTCCAATTCAAGGTGCTGGTGCTGACCTTTAAAGCTATATATGGCTTGGGACAAACATACCTGAAGTATCAACGAGTCTTTTATGAAACTACTTGACCAATGCAGTCATCTTCCGAGGCCCTGCTTCAGGTGCTCCCCCTACCTTGTGAGATTAGGCAGGTGGCAGCCCAGGGGAGGGCCTTCTTGGTCATGACATCAAAACTCTGGACCTTTCTTCCCAGGGAGACTTTTCTGTCCTCTTCTATTTTGTTTCGTGTTCCCTCAGTGATTCCCCCTTCCTACCCATTTTCACTGTTGTTTTTATGTTTTTGTATGTATATTATAGTTTTTGGTTTAATGCGTTTTGATTGTGCAATCTTTCATTGCTTTGGGTATTTCTTTTACAGCACGTTTCTGCAATTTTAATGTCAAATAACGTGAGAAAATCTAGGTAGAGAATATGAAAAGGTCACACAATGTTTAAATGATTTATCCCTACTTGACCAAAGTTATATGAATTCGAGGCGGGGGGTGGAATCTTTACTTTTGAGAGAATGTACCAAATTCAGGTTTCCTGTATGTCTCCCATTCCAAGTAAATTCACAGTTGCCCAAACTGCCTTCATAAATTTGAATAGTGCCGTGAAATTACAAAAGATGTCACTTTCACCAGCAGTTACTTCCAGTGCCTGAAGATGAGGGGGTGGGAGAGCAGGTACACTTTGTTGGGGTTCAGGCCAGGGGTACCCAGACATGCCCAGTCCGGGGCTGTAGGGATGGCCTCCTCCCAAGTAGCAGGGGACCACACAGTGGCTGCCATCCAAGTGGGTCCTGGATACTGCCATTTCAGCATGCGCCCACCAGGTAGGCTGGGCGCAGGATACATCAGCTGGCATTTGGGTCACCTGATGTCAGGATACCGCCTCCATGTTTGCCAATGCCTAATGCTGTAACCCATAAAGTTGTGGCCAGTTTCAATCCTACCATATTTGTGATTTGTATACTGCTTAACTTTGCATTCACATTGGTTTGGGGCTCCGGACAAACACTGGGTGTCATGGGCAGGGGGTGGGTGACCAGTCCTCTGGATCCCCTGCCCGGCCTGGGCTTGCACAGAATAGCTGTGTTTCCACTTCTACATGTGCTGGGTCTTATTTGATCCCCACTAACGGGTTCAGATAAGCATAGCGTTTTGTTAAAATGAACAAGAGGGCAAATTATTGCCTGACATTAGTCACTTTACGAGAGGGACCATGCAAGAGCTGAGTTCATCTGTATCCAAATAAACCAACCAAACCAACAAGCATCTGTTTAAATGGGTAGCTGTGTAAGTTTCTGCATAACTACAAAAGTATAATTTTGCCCTACCCTAAATTAAACCAAGAAAATCCATATTTGTATTTGACAGCTCTCCTAATCAACCATAACTACATCGTTCACCTTGAGTTGGGAGAAGGTGAGTTTTAAGTTGGACAATCATGGATTGTAAAAGACCCTCATTTGCTTAATGTGTGTTTATCTCTGGTGATCATATCATCCCTGATTCAATTAACCCTGCTGGTGGCTTCAGGCTTTTCTTCAGATTTAGTACAATGAGTTTGTTTCCCACCCGTCCCACTTTTGGGATATCAGATATGCAGAAGAGTAACCTCATGCCATTTCACTCTAAGTAAGATGGTAAAGCTAATTTCCCGAGGAGAAGATCTTGGCTTGAATATTTTTTATTAGTAGTAATATGACTCCAATTTACCTTGCAGGTGGTATTTTTTAATTTGGGAGCAGAGAATCTGTGTTGATCTGATAGGGCCTTCCCTAATCAGAGGAAATTAGTCTTGTATACACCGCCAGGCAAAAGAGCCATATGTCCTGACTTTTCACAGAAACCAGTAAAAATCCCACTAGCATAATTAATTCCCAAGAAAACAAAGAGTGTCTTCATGGAGTAGCTACAGTTTTCTGCCAAACAACTAATTAGAAAGGTATTAAGGTTGTTGTTGATCATAGTAACACAAGAAGAACTCTAGATGGAAGATAGTGTTGCAATAATGAAGATTTTCACCCATATTTAATTTCTCAGTTCAGATTAATATGTTTTCCGGGACTGTAAAAGTAAAGTCCAGACTTCGCAACTGTAAACTCTACCCCCCCCCCAAATGTGGACATTTTTTCGTCTGCGCAGATTGAACGTGTGTTTGGTGTTTCTCTAGTTGGAGCACATTGTTTGCATACAGCATGGTGTAGTGGTATGGAGTGGTGGACTCAAATCTGGAGTACCAGGTTTGATTCCCCACTCCTCCACATAAGTGGTGGATGCTAATCTGATGAACCAGGTTGGTTTCCCCACTCCTACACATGAAGCCAGCTGGGTGACCTTGGGCTATTCACAGTTCTCTTAGAGCTCTCTCAGTCCCACCTACCTCACAAGGCGCCTGTTGTGGGGAAAGGAAGGGAAGGAGATTGTAAACCGGTTTGGTTCTCCTAAAAAGGTAGAGAAAATCAGCATATAAAAACCAACTCTTCTCCTTCTTCTACATCTGGACTCATAACGAAGTACTCATATGGTCAGTTCATGTGTTGATTATGGAGAACTAGAAAACATCAGCATATGTTGAGAGACTGACTAGTTTGGTTTAACTGAATTACAAAAGTGGTACAGAGGGCAAAAGGACAGCTCCCCATGCCCGCTATCTCAATCCTCATGGGATTATTCCTCAGAAGAGCCTATGTCTAGTCTCCAGTTATACACACGGTATAGTTCTTAGCCCTCTGCAGATGTTACACTGGCATTCCATTCATCTGATGTAGGACTCTACTTGCTGCATAACTGGAGAGAGCAATATGAGCAATAGCCATACTGTGTGAAAAGGACAGCACATGGATTTTCCACATGGGCCCAGCTAACAACCATGCATGGATGAAAGCTGTATCTTTATGGAAAATCTACATGTTGCCCAGTTCAGATGATATGGCAATAGGATATATCGGTGCAAAGGGATACATGTGCTTCCAATATGTGCATCTGGCAGGCCCCCACATCATGTGAACAGAATGTGAGTCTAAGACCTGCAGCAGGCTGCTGTTACAAACAAATTAGCCCACATATTAGCTGAACATGCATAAATAAATTGCAACATGTCATTGTAAAATACACCCTGCAAAGCTCAATTCCATGTATCAAAGAAGAAATCAACGTATGTAGATTAAGGTGGAGTAAAAATGATTTATTATTGACAAATGACAGCCCCAGGACAAAAAATAGTAGAATGTGGTATTGAAACAGTAATGAGGCAACAAATACCTTTGTCCTTTGCAAATTTCAAGAATGCAAAGACTGCAGAATGCACAGGTAACATTTGTAAATGTTAAATCCATCCTGCTTAAAGCAATGATATAATCTTTCAGTAGGCGTTAGATTTATTTACTCAAGGAAACCCAGAAAGGGCTTACGTGCTCATGGAAAATACGGAGTAGGTCATATGTAAATCAGGATCCTTCCCTGAGATGGTTACCTCATTTATTACTTGCCAAGGTAGAGATTCAGTTTCTTTGGTTTAAGTCTGTTGAAAAATAACATACTGCATCTCTATGGGGGCTATGAGGACAAAACCGAAATTAAACATAGCGAAATGGTTGGGAGGACACACTAGCATCTTAATTCTCAAGGCCTGAAGGATTGGAGCCTGCTGAAAACCTGACAATTTTTGCCGGATTTCATGTCTATTCCACGGCAATGCTCTGGATCATTTCATAGTCCTGCTTTAACAAAACCTTCTGACACCATGACGGAGAAGCAAGATAAGAAAATGCAAGAACTTTTTGGCCAAACAGACTGATACCTTCACTAAACAGATGGAACAAATGTCCAAGCAGCTCTTTACAAAGTGCTGTATATTTATTTTCAAGGTCGGGAGGTTAGGAAGCTATACTCATATTTTTAAAGTTCTGTTTTATTTATTTTCCATTATAAACAAAAAGATTCTTGTCACTCACTCGGATTTCGGAGGGTGAGGCTTTTGTTCCCTTAAGTAGTTGCTTTGATGGTGTTGGGTAAGGGAGAGCGAAGCCTAATTCCGAAAGAAAACGTCCGTGGCGATTTAAATCCTCTCAGCCTGGCGGGACAGCATCTGAGCCTCCTGGTGTCTTAAAAAAGCACTCCCGAAGAGCTCAGGAGTCAATACCACTCTTCTCTGACAGCAGAAGAATTCCTGGCTCCCATTCCACTTTTTAGGAATCGGGTAAGGGGCAATATTTGCCCCAATTTTAGATGTATCTCAGTCCTTCACTGGGAGCTCCAAGTGAGGCACTGCACTTCGATCAGCGTCCTTACCGGAAGTAGGAGGAGAGGGACTTCAATGCCGTAGGGTCCAATTGCCAAAGCAGCCATTTTCTCCAGGTGGACTGATCTCTATCAGCTGGAGACCAGTGATAATAGCAGGAGATCTTCTGCCACCACCTGGAGTTGGCAACCCTAATTCTGAAGACATTTCAAGGAGCCAGGAGAGAAGGGAGGGAGTAAAAGAGCAGAGAAGTGAGCATGGCTGCCTGGGAGGAGCTGTGGCTCAGCGGTAAAAAATCTGTCTTTGCAGCAGCAGGTCCCAAGGTCAATCCCTGGCATCTCCAATCAAAAGTATCAGGTCATAGGTGATGTGAACCATCTCACCCTGAGACCCCAGAGATCAGCTGCCAGTCAGAGTGAACACTGCTGAACCTGATAAGCCAATGGTCTGACTTAATATGGCAGCTTATTTATTTCTTAAATAATATATATCCCATCTTTCCTTATGGCTCAAGGCAGCTTCCAAGTCACAATTAAAACACTGTGCGTTCAAGCCAAAGCTGTGACATCTGTGATGAAGAAGTGTGGTCAGGTAGAGGATCTTGTTAGTATGCTACACTGAAAAGATACAAGTATCCCCCTCCCATTCACTCAGTGCCTACTAAAAATGCCTATCGGCCAGCAGCTCTAACTATTAACTACTGATTTATGTGTAAACATGCCCACTATGAGATACATCTGTACCGTATCTGATAGCAGAATAAATTCAGTTTTCAGACCCTGTATAGGCTAGCAGGATCTGCTTCGTTTGAAGCAGAAGTCATCTGTCAACTTTCGGTGTAAATCCTGCTTTACGTTTTAAAGGCCTTGAGCTTACGGAGTTGTGTGTAACTAGGGATTCTTTCCCTGAATGAGGCCGCCTCAAAGCAATCCTGCCAGACATTCTGCGGAGGCAAGAAGGCTGTATGACTCACTGTCGGAAGAACTGTATTATTCTAATCAGAAAATACTCAGCAACTCCAGTCCGACGAAATATCCTGCCGTGGTGGGAGAGATCAGGCAGCACGTCTCTTTCCCTGGCAGGAAATGTTATGAATGCTGACAGTGGCATATAGCTAAATTTAAATTATATAAAAAAAACCTTCAAGAAGCAGTACGAGAATAACAGCTCTAACTCTGGCCCATCGTGTAGGAGTCCACATGCTGCATAACCTCCCTCCACCTCACCGCGCATTACTTTTCCTGCCTGTGAGCAATTTTTGCACTTCAGAATATTTGGATGGAAACTTCCTTGTATGTCATTGATTTGAACTGCATCTCCGTGTTGCATCTTTATCGCACTGTTACGATTAATTCAAAAGTAAACAGTTTTGAACATGGCTGGCTGAAGGAGAACACTTCAAGGCAGGTTTTTGGCTTGTATCTGGAAGGGGACACGGCTGAAATATATATTTATATATTATCTTCCCTTCTGTTCTGCGTGAAGACTATTTTAGCTAGCGGGGCTGGATTCATGATCCATTTGCTGCTTCCCAGCCAGCACTGAGTCAGTACATTATGTCCAGTGTCTCTTTCCATTAGCTGAAACCTCTGTGATTAGAAAATCTTTACAGGAGCCCAACAATGGTTGTATTATGAAGCCTTTGACTCAGTTTTGTTGCAGCACTGCCATTATTTCTACCTACAACTCAAAGGCAGGGGAAGAAAGAAGTCTAGCAAAGCTAAATCAAAGACAATGTTTCCCCCAAAAAATATTTGTATGGATACTGAGGGAGCAAGTTAATAGAAATTATTCTCCCTTTCTCACTCTCTCACTCTCCTCAGGAATGGGAACAGTTCTGGTGACAGACCTACAGTGGTTTTGTGAAAATCTGAGTGGGGAGCCCAGTGCAAAAGGGGAGGGGCTGTGGCTCAGTGGTAGAGCCTCTGCTTGGCATGCAGACGGTCCCAGGTTCAATCCCCGGCATCTCCAGTTAAAGGGACTAGGCAAGTAGGTGATGTGAAATACCTCTACCTGAGACCCTGGAGAGCGGCTGCTGGTCTGAGTAGACAAAATTGACTTTGATGGACCAAGGGTCTGATTCAGTGTAAGGCAGCTTCATGTGTGTTCAAAATAAATCACATCCACAGAAGGTGTGCAGCTTTAAAATAAATTATATATATATAACCCAATTGGTTTTGCCCCTTGGTTTTCAGCCTCTAACCAGCAAAAGAAATCCTGAAATAAATATTGTGTTAAATCTTTTCTCAACCTTTTCTGCAGTTCAGTTAGGAATCTTACATGTATATTGTCCTCATAATAATCCTGCAAAGGAGGCAAATGTTATAGGGATGTGCATTTGGAACTGAACTAATTAAAATCTCATCAGAATGTAAACTGTTTCTTAATATCAGAAAAGTAAAATAATATATAAAATTACTTCTGACTTTTTGGTAAGGACCAAATAGGACATATCCAAACATTATCATAGTGATGCCACGATGTCTGTGACTACGCTCTGCTTTCAGTCTCCTTTCCTGGGTGAGTATCCTGATTGCCATTCCTGTACACAACAACCACCTCTATATCTAATTCTGAACATGGCCGCAGAATGTGGATTAAAAATCCACACTATGGGGCTATGTGCAGAGAAAGGGTGTTTTCCTACAAATCTGGGACAACCCCAAGGATTGCAGAAAAAAGATCCGAAGTGACCAGGGGAGTGGCGGGAGCTGGTAGACATGGTATCTGCACATTCATGTGTGAACCCAGAATCTTTTTTGTGTTTTGTTTTTGCTGAATCAGGGCAAGCAAGTAAACAATGGCAGTGGCAGTGGGGTGGAGAAAGTACTATAAATAGGGTTGCCAGCTCTGGGTAGGGAAATACCTGGAGATTTTGGGGGTGGAGCCTGAGGAAAGCGGGGTTTGGAGAGGGAGGGTCTTCAATGCCATAGAGTCCAATTGCCAAAGCGGCCATTTTCTCCAGGTGAACGCATCTCTGTTGCCTGGGGATCAGTTGTAATAACGGGAGATCTCCAGCCACCACCTGGAGGTTGGCAACCCTAGTTGTGGCCCATTTGGAAGGCCAACCTGGGACCTTTGAAAGAGCTGCTGGCATAGCAATACCTAGTTTGCTGGCTGGCATAGCTCAGGGGAAGACATGGCTGAGACCAAGGCTATTGACTGGCTGGCTCCTCGTGAGAGGACAGGAGCAGCCAGGAGGCAAGTGTGTTCTATCAGGCTGCCTTTAAAGACGATGAGGGCAACAACCAGCTACCCTCCACAACTCCATATACAGAAACTGAACAAATATTTGTATCTTGTTCCGGGCCCTTTTTGAGGGAGGGCCAAGGGCCAATTGCCCTAGTAGGCTTTTTACCTGGAAGAAGCCACATTGACGAACAATACTGAGTGTTTGAAAAAAAAAGAGAGATAATTTTCACAGCAAGGCAGTAATGTTAGTCAATGGAAATATAATCCCAGAAGCAGGAGGGGTTTGCCTCAGGCTCCGTTTATCAGGCCTTTGATCTTAACGTTCTCACTGCCTAACCTGGAAATTAAAAATTAAACCCTAAACAGGTTCACTGAATTCAGTGGAATTAGAAAGATGCAGCTCTGTTCAGGATTGCATTGATACAGTCCCCATGTCCCCCGCCTGTCTGTCTCCCTATCATTACTGCAATATTCTATCTCCTAAGATAAATTATTAACTGGAATTCATCTATAAGGACAATGAAGGAAAGCCCACTGTTGTTACAGATATAGTTCCTTCAAGAAGTGATGGTTGATAAGAAGAGGCTTAAAAAACACACACACACACAAACATACACACACACTCACACAGTTGCTTAAACTTCCTATGAAGGACCCATGAGCCTTTCACTTCTTATCCATTGTAAGCAAGCCCTTCTTAATGGTACAGTATTTGTATAACTAGCGGACCAATGAAGATTTAAGGACTGTTGGCTCTCTTGTTACCATGGCAACCAACAGTAATTGACACTGATTGCTGGACATAGTCAGGTAGCCGCAGAATGTACCATTTGAAAGAATGGAGCTCTGGAAAACATAAATTAGCCACCCCCCAAACAGATTTGCGTTGGGGTTACAACCCTTGGAAAATACAAAAGACATATTTGAGCAGTGCTAGTGTGCTAAAAGGTCATTTCAGCCCTTTCCCCCTTCCAATGGTGATTTATAAACAATGTTCTTTATTCCAGATGTTGAAAATAGCCTACAATTTCACATGTGCACTGAGTACAACAAAATGGCCCTCAAGAAGCTAATGTGATCGGAGCCCTCTTGAAACGAATTAGGTTTGCACTGGTGGAACAAGCTGAGGAGTGGTCATTTTACCACGGCAATGCCAGTATTAATACTTAATAACAGTAACAATAATAATAGCGCTACTTAGCATTTATACAGTACCTTAACAAGTTCAAAATACACCATCTCAGCACATCACCTCTGTAATCCTTATAACGTCTCTGTAAAGTAGGTGCTATTAGCCCCATTTTGCACAGGGGAGGGGTGTTAAGGGGTGCTCGGTTCACGGCTGAGGTAAAATTAGGACTGGGGAATACCATATCTCTTTGCATCTAGTATTTTTTTTTCTCACCCTCTTCCAAGGAGATCCAAGGGTGGTGTATGTGGTTCTTCCTGCCTCACGTTATCCTCACAGCAAGTCTGTGAGTTAGGTTAGGCTGTGAAAAAATGATTGGTGCGCTTCATGTCACAAAGGGGATTTGAATCCTGTTCTTCCAAATCCTGCTCTAGCTATTATGCCACACTGGCTCTCTGTACACATATATGTAGTCCCCAGTGTAACCTATGCGAAGATTGCCTGCAACCAGGACCTGCAACCAAAGAGCAATATAACAGACAAGTGGAATACATCCTGATGGAAGAATCAAGGTTCTAGAGGAAGAGGAAGAAGAAGAAGAAGAGTTGGTTTTTATATGCCGACTTTCTCTACCACTTAAGGAAGAGTCAAACTGGCTTACAATCACCTTCCCTCCCCCTCCCCACAACAGACACCCTGTGAGGTAGGTGGGGCTGAGAGAGTATGACTAGCCCATGGTCACCCAGCTGGCTTCATGTGTAGGAGTGGGGAAACAAATCCAGTTCACCAGATTAGCATCTGCTGCTCATGTGGAGGAGCGGGGAATTAAACCTGGTTCTCCAGATCAGAGTCCACCGCTCTTAACCACTACAAGACGTTGGCTCCCACTTAGAAGAGTGCAGGCTTGGCATGCTGCAAGAGGAGGATATATCAAGAGACTGAACCAATTTCGCTCAAAGATCATGGTCTCAGGGTAACAGTTATGTTAGGAACAGAAGAACATGTTGATGGGTTGGATCCAACCAGCTTTTACACTCATGAAAAAGGGAGGAGAGGACCCCTTTGACCACCCAAAATGGCTATGTTGGGAATCATGTAACCTGCATAGACAAAAACCATGTGGGATTGGGGGGGGGGGCTGCATGTAAGAGAAGGATTGGGGAAGACCGAGTGAAAAAGTTGGCTGGATCCAACCCAGTGTTGTACCCAAAGGCTCTTAAAAAATAAGAAGATTGATCAAAGAGCTTATGGTAGAGCACCACTCAAAACACTGGAAGGCTTGCCATTTCCCTGCACATGATGGGTAAACCACTGCCCTCAATGCAGTACTCTATCATTGAGAAATAGAGGAGTGGGAGGAAAAAGGGCTAAAAAATGGCCTCTATAGCAATGCTCTGGAAATTTCCTCATGTCTCTATGCTCTTTATCATAGAGAGAAAGGTAAATTTGTAGAATTTCACCTCGAAGTGACAACTAGGGCAGTTGAAAAAAAAATCAGTAAAATTCGGATTTGGCAAAATTCAGCCCATTTTAATTCAGGAAATGCCGAAGTCCAAACTCCCCCGATTCGGATCCGTGCAATTCGGCATGAGATTTGGAGTTCGGGAATAAATTTGGCCGAATAAAGCCATTTAAAGCACATTCGCGGCTTTCCGCAGCTCCGGGGGGGCATTTTTGGGGGTAGAGGTCCCAAACATTCAGGGTAGCTTGAGGGGATCCTTCTTGCAAGAACCCCCAAGTTTTGTAAAGATTGGGTCAAAGGGTGTGAGCCCGGCCGCTTTGCGGCCTGGGGAGAGAAAGAAAGAGCGTCTGTGTGTGTGAGAGAGATCCCCGTGGGGTGTGTGTGTGCACATTTTTGGCTCCCCCCCTCACACACACACACACACACACACAGAATCTGCTTCCCCCCTCACACACACACACAGGAAAAAAGTTATAGACAAAAGTCCCAAAATGGGTCAAAATGTGGATGTCTTCTCTTCCAGCAGAAGCAGAGGGTCAGGAGGAGTAATCCATACTGATTCTAGCAAGCAGCAGCAGCTGCTCAGGATCTCTCATGACTCTCTGGCCATTTATGCACGGGAAGTTTTGTCTTGGATTTGCCACTCTATAGAGATGCACATTAAGGATCGCCTGCTCCCATTCATCCCAATGGGCAGATGGGGGTACCCCATATCTCGGGACCCCCTGACCCAATCTTTACAAAACTTGGAGGTTCTTGCAAGAAGGGTCCCCTAAAGCTACCCTGAAAGTTTGGGACCTCTACCTCCAAAAATGCCCCTCCCGGAGCCGCAGAATGCCACCAATGTGCTTTAAGTGGCTTTATTCCTGTGGGCGATTTGGGGGGGGGAACCCTTCCGGCCCCATATCTCGGGACCCTCTGACCCAATCGTTACAAAACTTGGGGGTTCTTGCAAGAAGGGTCTCGGCAGTTGGGCCGTACCATTACCCTGGCCCGGGGGTCTTGTTGCCTTGGCAGTTGGGCCGTACCATTACCCCGGCCCATGGGTCTGACTGAAAACCAAGCCGACAAAAAAAAAAGTGCACACACCCCCCACGGGGATCTCTCTCTCACACACACAGATGCTCTTTCTTTCTCTCCCTGGGCCGCATAGCGACCGGGCTCACGCACTCACCCGCGACTGATTGGCCAGAAGAAGACCCAGCTTGGCCACTGATTGGCCGTGGGAGAATGCTTTTTCAGGGGTGCCGAATTTGTACGAGTTCGGCTCGTCATTTTCCTGCCTTTTTTGACTTTGGTTCTATCCGAAGTAGAAACCGCCAAATCGGGGGAAATTCGGCTGTTTTTCGGTTCGGGACGAACTGAATCAACAGCCCTAGAGACAGCACTTTCTCCCCAAACTCCACCCTCTGAAGGAACCACCCTCAAATCTCCTGGCATTTGCTGGGACAATGCTGGCAACCTTTACCACTGTTGTATGTGTGCTGGCAATTAATCACAAGGTCAGTGTTGTACACATGTAGTTTGGTGGTAGTGTCAGAAACCTCATGCCCATTATATGGTTGTCAACATGAAAATATTTAAATCTGATTTAAAATAAATAGTGGATACTATGGAAGAGCAGGCCTCAGGCAGGATGGAGAATGATTTTCTTGATGTTTTATACAAGCTTGAAGAAATTGATCACTAAGCAGAAAACAGAGCTTCTTGAACCCAAGACTCCATGCTCCTCTGGCGATGAGAAATTGGTTGAAGGAAGAGTTGGATAAGCTAATGACATTGGACAATGTTGAAACAGTAGAACAACCAGCTCCCTCTTGGTGTGGACTTAAGGCTCACTGGTAGAGCATTAGCTTTACAAACAGAAGGATGCAGTATCGGTCTCTAATATCTCCAATTAAAAGGTTCAGGTATAGGTGATGCAGAAGACCCTAGAGAGCAGCTGCCCATCACAGTATACTGGGCTGACCTTCACAGGCCAAAAATCTAACACAGTAAACACATTACCTTGGTGTAGTGGTTAGGATCTGGTTGATCCCTGTTTCAACCCCAACCCTACCATGGAAGAAGATCACTGAGTTATCTACCTCACAGTGTAGTTGTGAGAATAAAATGGAAGAAAGGAGAATAATGTTGTAAGCAGTTGTGGTGTTTAGGTATATAACATAACAGCAGCCTTGGGTCCCCATTAGGGAAAAAACCAGGGCATCAATAAATGAATAAGTCATTTGTTAAGTAACCATAGAATAAAAGAATGGTACCCTAAGGCCATGTTTGAGTCCAAAACAATTAAGTAAACATGTCAAGAGAGAAAATGTCTCCATTCCAACAAGGGATGTACTTTGGGGGTGGGAGGATAAAGATGCAAAACATTGTCCCAGTTTAGATTCATCTTCAAGCTTTTGACAGACACCCTTGGGAAAGAACAGTACAATGCCATGTTCCTTCATTATATCTTTTGGAAGGTACTGCTTCAAGAGGCCTCTACAGATTCAGCAGATATTTGAAGTATTTGAAAGGCGCATGCTATACATTGACAACATACTGTTGTGCAACAAAAGCACGATGTGACATTGATTCGCACAGAGATGGAACAAACTCAAACTTATAGTATGATAAGGGTGCCACAGACTTACCGTGGCTGCAGAAACATGACAAAATATTGATTTCAAATGGCATTACATAGGCATAGCAAGCCAGAAAATCCCACAAAGCCTCTGCCTTTAAGGTGAGAATGGGAGCTCTGAGGCCGCAATGGAAAGCAACAATCTTCTGTCTCTCCTTGCAGAACTTCAGGTAAGTGAATTGTCAGAGTATACTTTCACACACACACACACACACACAAAAAGGAAAGGAAAGGAAAAAAAACCCATGGAAAACAGCAATTCAAGAAGACAGGCTGAACTTTTCCATTAATAGGCTTGTTCTTCTACATGCTGGGGATTTAGGGATATAGGGAAATTTCAACAATGCTTCCACTCTGAAGAGACCCACTTTTACTGCTGGCTTCTACTGAGCATAAACTGCAGAATATCTTGAGATCCCTAACCAAAGTTTTCCAGCCCAGTCTTGCATTTTGAGGGACGTTCATGTGACACATTGAGAATGGCAGAGGTGAGGGAAACACTGTCCTTGAGATTTTTTAAGAGGCTCTGCAAGGTTATTTTGTCCACTGGAGTTTTTAATGGCATGTAAGTTGAAGGCACTTTATTGCATGTTATTAGGCTTTTAATTTTTTTTATTCTATGGGGTTTTGACTGCGTATTGAACTCATTAACACATGAAACTGCCTTATACTTAATCAGACCCTTGGTCCACAAAAGTCAGTATTGTCAACTCAGACTGGCAGCGGCTCTCCAGGGTCTCAGGCTAGAGGTCTTTCACATCGCCTGTTTGCCTAGTCCCTTTAACGAGATGCTGGGGATTGAACCTGGGACCTTCTGCATGCCAAGCAGATGCTCTACCACTGAGCCACAGCCCCTCCCCTTCATGAGCTATGTGGAAAGGCAGGATATAAATATGGTGTGGTGTACTGGTAAAAAAAGTCAGACTAGGATCTGGAAGGTAAAGGTAGTCCCTTGTGCAAGCACCGGGTCATTACTGACCCATGGGGTGACGTCACATCACATTTACTAGGCAGACTATATCTGTGGGATGGTTTGCCATTGCCTTCCCCAGTTGTCTACACTTTACCCCCAGCAAGCTGGGTACTCATTTTACCAACCTCAGAAGGATGGAAGGCTGAGTCAACCTTGAGCCGGCTACTAGAAATCAACTTCCGTCGAGATCAAACTCAGGTCATGAGCAGAATTTTGACTGCAGTACTGCAGCTGACCGCTCACCACCACGGGGCCAGGCTCAAATCCACATTCTGCCATGCAAGTTCGCTGGGTGACCTTGGGACTCTCAGCCTAGCCTACCTCACAGGGTTGTTGAGAGGATCAAATGGAGGAGGAAGAATGATGTCAGCTGCTTTGGGGAGGGGACATGGTTAAGTGGTAGAGCATCTGCTTGGCATGCAGAAAGTCCTAAAACCAATCCCCCACATCTCCAGTTAAAGGGACTAGGCAAGTAGGTGATGTGATAGACCCCTGCCTGAGACCCTGGAAAGCTGCTGCCAGTCTGAGTAGACAATACTGACTTTGATGGGCCGAGGGTCTGATTCAGTATAAGGCAGCTTCATGTGTGTGTGTCACATTGGGGAGACAAACAGGACATACATGAAGTTAATAAATAAATAAACCACAGGTAGAAGAAATGGAGTGGCTGCAAAACGAGCTGGACTAGATGACCGCCACGTTCTTTCCTTACCTCTCTCAATCAATCTTCTCCTCCCTTTTGATTCCCCTCCTCCCTTCCCTACACTGAAATAAAACCAGCTCTGTGATTCTATTAGATGGCAAATCTGTGGAGAATGCCATGTGATTGGGACACTAACAGCTCCTTTCCACACCACAAAGCATTAGCTGCAACCTTTAATTTTATTATATCACTTTGAGTTTGCTGCAAAAGATGCCTAATCAGAAAGGTCAGGGTATATCATCAAGGCCGAGGCAGATTCTCCCCTCCCTTTTTCTTTGCTGAATGACATAAAACTGTCAAAAGCACTGAGCTTTGATGTTCCATTAAGTGTTCAATGTACATTACGAACTTTGGGCTAAATGCTGCTCAACTGTATGAGGTCAATATTTGTTAGTTCATTGGGAGAATAATTAATCAATCAATACAGGATGCCTGAAGTTGGGGGTGGCGGGGCGGGAAATACATGGCCAGATTCAGATTGTACCGGACTTTGGTTAAAATTATTTCCGGACGTTTTTGGGAGTGTTATTAACCCCCTCTGTGCAGAATTCATTTGCGGCTGTGACACTCTAGTAGAAGAAGAAAGGGGGGAAAGGGGGCGAAATAGCCCTTGTGAAGTGCACTTATGGTAACCTTGAGCTGCCTGGAAGGAAAGGCCTCTAACAAGCAGAGTGCACGGCCATTAGTTCTTCCTATGGGCATCATTGTCAACCTCGTGCTCAGCTTGGGAAATAATTACATGCAATTTTTCTATTTTGCTGTTGGGCTGCGTGACACAGTGTCCCTCCCACACAACCAGACCTCTTCCATTGGTTTGTGTGTGTGTGTGTGTGTGTGTCTTACTGTAATACAGAGTACAGGAGGAACCAGCCTGTGTGAGAATAATAACAGTAATAAAACACTATTGCGCTCCCCATAAAAATGTTACAATCATGTAGTTGACAAATTATAGCATCCTTTCCTTTGTGCCACATGGTCAGGCTGCAAGCAATTAATATATTGGATAATATCTTCCTGATGAATGAAAAAGGCACCTGCTACTGCCCGTACATATCCAGCCTATATTACTTGGATTTCTAGGATGAGGAAGGATAAGCAAGAAGCACACAGTTGCCCTGTATACTGTACTTATACCCCGCCAGCATCGTGTAGGGATTAAGAGCAGTGGGCTCTAATCTGGAGAACCAGGTTTGATTCCCCACTCCTCTACATAAGTGGAGGACTCTAATCTGGTGAACTGGGTTGGTTTCTCTACTCCTACACATGAGGCCAGATGGGTGACCTTGGGCGAGTCACAGTTCTCTGAACTCTCTCAGCCCCACTTACCTCACAGGGTGTCTGTTGTGGGGAGGGGAACGAGATTGTAAACTGGTTTGATTCTCCTTAAAAAGTGGAGGTATCGGCATATAAAAACCACCTCTTCTTCTCCTCCTCCTCCTTCTCCTTCTCCTCAATGGGAACCCAAATCAGCTTACAATATTGTTTTCCCCTCTTCCATTTTTTTCTTCCCAACAACTTAATGAGTTAGTTTAAGCTAAGACAGAGTGGCCGGCTCAAGGTCTCCTAGCAAGCTTGTGTGTCGGAGTGGGGATATGAACCTGGGTCTCCCAGATCCTAATTCAACAAACCTGTGCATCATATTGGCCTATATAAAGTCCCTATGTTGAAACAATGATTACATTATAAACTACAGTCTCTTGAGTCACACAGACGTTTTCCCAGCCAGTCCAGTGTAAGGATGGTATTTTGACTGCTCTGGATGGTAAGTCTGACTCTCATCACAAACACAAAGCTTGAGCACTAAGGCTTGGATCCCATGGTAAATCTTCACTGGTGGAAATTTCCATTAGTGGAACAGGACGTTCTCGCCTCCCCCTCCCTCTGAGTCCCAAAAGGATCCCTGAACGATGTTCCTGTGAGATAGAAGAGCCCCTTGAAACAGTATAAGGCAGGAGTTGGTCATTTGTGGCAGGAGGGGGAAACCAGCAAAATTTGCCCCTCTGCCTTTAGCACAAACGTGCTCTGTGATCCACCCCAACCTCGCTAATATTTGTATTTAATACTAACCCTCCATAACAGCAGCTCTAATTTGAAAGAAACAAAAAGGATATTTTTGCCTTCTTCTTGGAATAGTGTTGCCAGGTCCCTCTTTGCCACTGGCGGGAGATTTTTGGGGCGGAGCCTGAGGAGGGCGGGGTTTAGGGAGGGGAGGGGCATCAGTGCCATAGAGTCCAATTGCCAAAGCGGCCATTTTTCTCCAGATCTCTATCAGCTGGAGATCTGTTGAATTAGCAGGATATCTCCTGCTACTACCTGGCAGTTGGCAACCCTATCTTGGAATGTTTTGGGTGGGTAGCACTCACTGCTTGTTTCTTTGTCTTCCTCCTCTGTTCTCAATCCAGTTCTTGGCTGCTCAAAGCCTATGGACTAGTAGTCAGAGGAACATCTGTATGCTGATAGTAAAGTACATATGCTGATCTTTATATGATAATTGCACACTAACCAATATGATAAACACATATTTCAGATAAAGTATCTCAGAAATCCTTGCAGCAGCTCCAGAAGGCAGGAAAGTATTTTTCCCACTTTTTGAAAATGGGGCTGACAGAATAATGGCTTCCCTCAGTTTCTTTTCAGATTTAAATGGAAGCACCTTGGCTTAAACTCTTAGCCAATATTTTACATCAGGGCTCGGTGGAGCACAGTAGTTTGAGGTTATACCTATGTCTCAACTGGTTTCACAGTAACCGCTTCTCCCTAGAGCAACCTGGCAATATCAGTTATCTGAGAGGGGTTAGGGGTCTCTAACAAAATCTCACCACTCTCAGAGCCCCCACTGAATTCCCAGCATTCTTTGGGGGAGCCACAGTACAGATACTTTAAGTGTACTTAAATTGCTACATGCTTGTAGTATATGCTTCTAGAGTGCAGTGTACTTGGATCCATCCATATTAATGGTTTTTTGCCCAACGTGCTATTGATAATTGCTCAAGGAAATGGTGCTAGTTGTATTATATTGCATGATACTTCACTCAAAACTACTTATGATATAGTGGGGATGGGAGAAAGAACTGGCTCCCCTATAGATCTTATACTACCCCTTACTATCTGAAAGCAGTAAAAAAGAGCAAGAGTCCAGTAGCACATTAAAGACTAACAAAAATATTTTCTGGCAGTTTATGAGCTTTCGTGAGCCACAGCTGTGGCTCACAAAAGCTCATACCCTGCCAGAAAATATTTTAGTTAGTCTTTAAGGTGCTACTGGACTCTTGCTCTTTTCTACTACTGCAGACAGACTAAAATGGCTACCCACTGTGAATTATCTGAACCCAGTCTGTCTTCTCTGAGTTAACAGGTTTAAATATGTTACTAACCTAGTTGATCCTACAAAAAATCTCCCCACCCTTTAATTAAATCTTACAAGTAATCTATTCTTGACTCTTCTGCTCACCTCATCTTTTCCCCTACTTTTCCTCGCCCACTTCTTGCTATAATAAAGTTAGGGAAAATTCATGCTATTTGCAAATTGTGAATTTTTCAGATATAAAAAGAGCATGCTAAAGCATATCATCATATTCTCACATGAAGAATCTCTAGCTAATTGCTTTCTTGACTCCAGGCTGTATGTCAACTGAAGTTTCTTGCCTGGAACACAATGTATTAATTCACTCTGCAGTAGTGTCTAAGGCTGTTGGGAAAAAAAAATCGGTAAAATTCGGATATGGCAAAATTCGGCCCATTTTTATTCGGGAAATGCCGAAGTCCGAACTCCCCCGCTTCGGTCAGTGCAATTCGGCATGAGGTCCGGAGTTCGGGGAAAAATTCGGCCGAATAAAGCCATTAAAATCACAATCACACTTTTCCGCGGCTCCGGGGGGCATTTTTGGGGGTAGAGGTCCCAAACTTTCAGTGTAGCTTCAAAGGACCCTTCTTGCAATAACCCCCAAGTTTTGTAAAGATTGGATCAGCGGGGGCTGAGATATGGACCCCGAAAGGGGTCCCCCTCCTTAATGTGCATTTGCAATTAGCAGAGCTTGCCGCCCACTCGAAGCTCCCAGCCCTGACAAACAGCTGAGCTGCTAGGAGCAAGGGCGGGGCAGGTGTGAAAAAGTTTGCAAACAATGCAAAGCAACACAACCATGCAAACCATCACATTTGCAACCATGCAAAGCAACACTTGATGCCTGGGAGTTTGCAAACCATGGGACAAAAGAAGTTTGCAAACCATGCAAAGCAACACAACCATGCAAAGCAACATGTTTGCAACCATGCAAAGCAACACCTGATGCCTGTGAGTTTGAAAACCATGGAAAGCTACAGAGGCATGCTAGCTAAGCATAAGGAGCAGGAGGGGGGTGGAATTTCCCCTTTTGCATCGGACTCGGGACCAGGAAAATGCATTCTTTAAGTCATAATTTGAAAACAATTTTTGAGCAAGCATCAAAATAGACCTAACTGATCTTATGAATGAGGGAAAACCTGAGGACACACAACTGAAGCCCCCCCTCAAACCAGGGAGAGAGAGGAGGGGGCACACACCCCCAGACAGAATGGGCTTCCCCCCCACCCACAGAAACTGCTCCCTCCCCACACACACACAGACTCTGCTTCCCCCCCCCCACACACACACAGGAGAAAAATTATAGATTAAAGCCCCAAAAGGGGTCTTACTGTGGATGTCTACTGTTCCATCAGGAGGGACTTGGAGGACTGGGTAATCCAATACGGTTCCATTTAAGCACGGGAGATTTTGCCTTGGATTTGCCGCTGTCGAGATGCACACAGGATCGGCTGATCCCATTCATCCCAATAGGGAAAAGGGGGGTATATCTCAGCCCCCACTGATCCAATTTTTACTAAACTTGGGGATTCTTTCAAGAAGGCTCCTCTGAAGCTACGTTGAAAGTTTGGGGGCTGTACTCCCAAAAATGTGCCCCCTGCAGCCACAGAAAGGAGCAAATGTGTGCTGTAAATGGAATAAAAATGCACATTAAGGGGAGAACCCCTTTCAGGGCCCATATCTCAGCCCCCGCTGATCCAATCTTTACAAAACTTGGGGATTCTTGCAAGAAGGCTCATCTGAAGCTACACTGAAAGTTTGGGGGCTGTACCCCCAAAAATGCGCCCCCTGCAGCCATGGAAAGGAGCGAATGTGCACAAGCACCTCCCCCATGGGGATTTTTCTCTCACACAAACAGAAACTCTCTCTTTCTCTCCCCGGCTGGGCAGTGCAGCAGCTGGGCTCACGCACTCAATCACGACTGATTGGCCTGAAAAAGACCCAGCTTGGCCACCGATTGGCCGGGGGAGAATGCTGCTTACTAACTGATGGTTATGCTGCTGCGCCAAACCCCAAATTTGCCAAATTTATTCACCGAACACCCCAAATTCGGCTGAATTCGGCTCCCCATTTTCCTGCCTTTTTTGAGTTCGGTTCCATCCGAACTAAAAACCGCCGAATCAGGGGAAATTCGGCTGTTTTTCAGTTCGGGATTAACTGAATCGACAGCCCTAGTAGTGTCCCACACAGGCTTTTTGACACATCATAAACCAGTAAACTGACTATAATAGCTTCTTTCAAAAACAAATTAAGAAATTTTAAAATAAAATTTAATCTTGCACTTTTCTTTATCTATAGAATAGATGTGACTCAGACACATTTGGACACGTCATGAGATGACAAGAGTCACTGGAAAAGACAGTCATGCTAGGAAAAGTTGAGGGCAGCAGGAAAAGAGGAAGACCCAACAAGAGATGGATTGACTCCATAAAGGAAGCCACAGCTTTCAGTTTGCAAGATCTGAGCAAGGCTGTCAAAGATAGGACATTTTGGAGGACTTCCATTCATAGGGTCGCCATGAGTCGGAAGCGACTTGATGGCACTTAACACACACACACACACACACACACACACACACACACACACACACACATTTCATGACATTTACGATGTGGGTAAGATATTAGCCTTTTTCAGAGTTTAAGTTCAGGAGTATCTAAAAGAGCATCTCAAAAGCACATGGGATCTATGATCATCCTGATATGGATCATAATGTACTGAACATGTGTGTGTTAAAGGGGGTGAGTAGATTTTTACCCATTGTCCACTTTTTGACCTCCTTGCATTCAACTAAAGGTGTGAAAGGACTGAGGCAAGTACTGATTTATGGACATCTGCTCTCTGTATGAGACTGAATCTTTACAGAAGGCAGGACCAGGTTGCACACAGTTGGATCTTTCTTGCCTTCACATGAACATGTGGATGTCAGTGAGACATCAGTCACGATCCTTCCATCTTCTCCATATGTTCACTGAATGTACAATTGTTGACTCAACTGGCGTATTGTTTATGTCCACATGTTACTTTTCCTTCCAGAAACCAATGGTACAGCATGTATGAACCTCTGGGAAAGGAAAGGAAAGGAAAGGAAAGGAAAGGAAAGGAAAGGAAAGGAAAGAAGACTTTTTTAGTCTGCTAGTTTCACTCTGACCTGGATAGCCCAGGCTAGCCTGATCTGGTCAGATCTCAGAAGCTAAGCAGGGTCAGCCCTGGTTAGTATTTGGATGGGAGACCACCAAGGAAGTCCAGGGTTGCTGTGCAGAGGAAGGCACTGGCAAACCATCTCTGTTAGTCTCTTGCCTTGAAAACCCCATAAGGGGTCGCCATAAGTCGGCTGCGACTTGATGGCACTTTACACACACACAGTTTTGCTCACTGTCACTAGAATCCTGCAGAGCATTGTAGGATGCTCTTTTTTAAATAAGTTTTTATTGAAGAAAAAATAAATTATAACATACATACTATCCATTCATCCAGTGTATTGAACCTTCCAAAGGATGTCGAACATTAGCAACATACTGGCCGCATATCAGTTAATTATTCTCATAAGAAAAAATCGCTGCTATTATTAAGAGCCAGAATTCTTAACTGTTGTCTACTTTTCAGTATAATATATCGTTGCCTGCTTGTATTGAAAACTTGACCTAGCATGCACAATTAATCAGATTGTTCTTTGCTAAATCCAGTTTCTATTAATTTGCCACTAGACTTTACCCTGCACAATACTACCTACTCTATCAAAATTAATATTCCAGTTCAGTATATTCTACTCTAAACAGTTAAAAGTTCAGTTGAGCATAGTCAAAATAAAGTTTCCATTATAAGATGCTCTTGATAAACAAATGTTGGCTTTTCAGAAATCAACCTGCTCTAGGATGTAAGAGATCCAGGGAGAGGGGTTCTGGTGGCCAAGGCTGTGCCCCAAAAACCATGCCTCCTCCAAGCATGACCTGCATATTATCCACACCGTTTTATTTTCCTATATTTAGTTATCTATCTGATGGTGCAATTGTTTTCAAAACCAGCAGGTTGTGTCAGTCCCAGATGTGGCTAATGCTGTCATGTAATCATTCATTTGAGTTGACTCATGATGTCAGATGGTCCTAACTCAACTTTATCAGTAGTGGGGAGGAAGCACTTAAGTGAACTTACTTATGCACCATGTTCCATGGGGCTGTGTGGTGCTGTAATTCTATGGCGAGTTCTGTCACATCCCGTCTAACGTAGCATGACAGAGACAAGCCAACGAGGAGAGGCCGTGAGGTTCCATGGCACTTAACTCTAACAAGCACATATAAAACAGTGGAAGAGCCAAAATGACTCTGAAAGAGTGCTCGATAAATTAGCGTCCTTTATTTGATTTCGTCGGGGATTTACTAGATTTGTGAGGAAGGTAACACGTCTATTTGGAGTTACAAAGCACTGGGCCAGATTGACACTTCAGCTGGAGACTTTTTTTTTTTACCCCCAACAGAATTAAAGCTTCAGGACTTCACTTCAAAGGAAATATGTCAATAACATGTCTTCTTTATATTGGAGAGCCAAGCTGAGACACTAATGTCACTGCCTTACAAACGCAGGAAGCCCACTCTGTGTGAGCAGCAATTTGTTGAAATGTCAACGACCAACGTGATCCCCCCCCCACACAAAAAAAGAGGCATCAGGGAACTAGAAGCTGCTTGCTCCCCATGACATTCCCCCCCTCCATTTTAGTTAGGATATGTGGAAATACCCTATACAAGTGCATTTAGACTTCCTATTTATCTGGTGATATTGGCTGCTATCTCTACCACGATATATAAGACTATCAATGCACTTTTAAGCAGGATTATCCCTTTCTAAGCCCACTGAAGTCACATTTAGAGTTGAAACTGTTCAAGGTTGCTCTTTTTAAGTTTGCACTGTGTGTTCCCTGTAAGAATAACGCTTGAGCATTATCTTATTCATAATTACAACAACCTCATAATGTAGAGCCATAATCTTATTCATATATTTCACATGGAGAGCTGGTGCTGAGTGACCATCTATGGTCAGTTTTCTCTTAGCTACTGCACTACTCTGCTAGTCAAGTGATTCAGTTTTAGGAGGATATTGTTATCCTGCCACTAATTTAAATTGTAGGACCCTTCTAAAATTTCTGAGAATCTTTAACCTCAAACATACATACTCAGAATGTACATACTAAGATTATATAGCAATATAGTGAATATCCACTCATTGTCACTGAAGAAGTGGTTTCTAGTTCGTGAAAGCTTACATTGGAACAAAATGTTGTTAGTCTTTAAGGTACTACAAGATTCCTCTTTTTATTTTATTCTGAACACTCAGAAGTTCAAAGTGTTGTTGTGTGTATATATGTAACTACTGTCAAGTTGTAGCAAATTTATGGAGACCCCAGCAAGGGACTTTCAAGGCAATTGAGAAGCACAGATGTTGTGCCATTGCCTTCCTTTCCAGAGTCTTCCTTGCTGATCTCCTATCCAAGTACCAACCCTGCTTAGCTCCCAAGGTTTGATGAGATCAGATAGGGCTGTTGAATTAAAAAAAATTCGGTATAGTTCGGATTTGGCCGAATTCGGCCTGTTTAGATTCGGGATATGCCGAAGTCCGAACTCCCCCACTTTGGGTCCGTTCAATTCAGCGGGAATTCAAAGTTTGGGAAAAAAATTCTGCCGAATAAAGCCATTAAAAACACAATAGCGCCTTCCCGCGGCTCTGGGGGAGCATTTTTGGGGTTAGAGGTCCCAAACTTTCAGCAGAGCTTCAAAGGACGTTTATTGAAAGACTCCCCAAGTTTTGTAAAGATTGGGTAGGGGGGCTGAGATATGGGCCCTGAAAGGGGTCCCCCCACCCTTAATGTGCATCTCTCAGCAGAGCTTGCCGCCCACGCACAAAGCTCCCAGCCCCGACAACAGCTGAAAAGTTTGCAAAGCAACTGCAAAGTAAAACAACACCTTTGCAACAGGGAAAACCAGAAGACACACAACTGAAACCTCCCCCCTCAAACCAGGGAGCGAGAGACTCGAGGGGGAACACACACCCCAGGCAGAAGCAACGAAAGCCCCCTTTGGCTTCCCCCCCACCCACAGAAACTGCTCCCTCCCCACACACACATACAGACTCTGCTTTCCCCCCCACACACACACACATACACAGGAGAAAAATTATAGATTAAAGCCCCCAAAGGGGTCTTACTGTGGCTGTCTTCTGTTCCATCAGGAGGGCCTGGGGAGGACTTGTAATCCAAGATGATTCCAATTAGGCACGGGACGTTTTGCTCTGGAGATGCACAGGATCGGCTGATCCATTCATCCCAATAGGGGAAAGGGGAAAGGGGAAAAGGGAAAGCCCATATCTCGGGACCCCTTGACCCAATGTTCACAAAACTTGGGTGGTCTCTTGGGGGGGAGGCAATATTTCTGCCCCCACTGAACCCATCTTTACAAAACTTGGGTGGTATCTTAAGAATAATTGTCTGAAGCTATGCTGAAAGTTTGGGGGCTATATCCCCAAAAAAGCGCCCCCTGCAGCCACATAAATGGAAAAGGGGGGAGGGAAAAGGGGGAGAGCCCATATCTCGAGACCCCCTGACCCAATGTTTACAAAACTTGGGGGGTATCTTAAGAAGCTTCATCTGAAGCGCCACTGAAAGTTTGGGGTCTGTACCCCCAAAAATGCACCCCCTGCAGCCATGTAAAGAAAAAGGGGAAAGCCCATATCTTGGGACCCCCTGACCCAATGTTCACAAAACCTGGGTGGTCTCTTGGGGGGGAGGCAATATTTCTGCCCCCACTGAACCCATCTTTACAAAACTTGGGTGGTATCTTAAGAATAATTGTCTGAAGCTATGCTGAAAGTTTGGGGGCTATATCCCCAAAAAAGCGCCCCCTGCAGCCACATAAATGGAAAAGGGGGGAGGGAAAAGGGGGAGAGCCCATATCTCGAGACCCCCTGACCCAATGTTTACAAAACTTGGGGGGTATCTTAAGAAGCTTCATCTGAAGCGCCACTGAAAGTTTGGGGTCTGTACCCCCAAAAATGCGCCCCCTGCAGCCATGGAAAGAAAAAGGGGGAGCCCATATCTCGGGACCCCCTGACCCAATGTTTACAAAACTTGGGGGGTATCTTAAGAAGCTTCATCTGGAGCTCCACTGAAAGTTTTGTGTCTGTACCCCAAAAAATACGCCCCCTGCAGCCACAGAAAGGAGCGAATGTGCACAAGCACCCCCCCCCACACACGAGGATTTCGCTCTCTCTCTCTCTCTCTCTCTCTCCCTGGCCGGGCTGCACATCAGCTGATTCCTCCAGTACTCAATCCTGACTGATTGGCCAGAAGAAGACCCAGCTTGGCCACCGATTGGCCAGGGGAGGAGAATGCTGCTTACTGACGGTTATTCTGCTTACTGACGGCCCCGAATTTGCTGGATTTATTCACGAACTCCCGAACTCGCTGAATTCGGCTCCCCAGTTGCCCGCCAGTTTTGAGTTCGGTTCCTCCTGAACTAAAAACCATCGAATCAGGGGAAATTCGGCTGATTTTCAGTTCGGGCCGAACCGAACCAACAGCCCTAAGATCAGGTTATACCATGCTGCATTCCCACATAAAAATTCCACAAGGAGCCAGCATGGTGTAGTGGTTAAGAGTGGTGGACTCTGATCTGGAGAACTGGGTTTGATTCCCCACTCCTCCACATGAGTGGTTGAGGCTAATCTGGTGAACTCGATTTGTTTCCCGCTCCTCCACATGAAGCCAGCTGGGTGTGTCGCGGTTCGGGCCGTTAAGTGCCTACACTCTTAGAATGTACCATTTACTGAGAAATGGAGTTATCTATTCAGCGAGACACCACTAGACCGGAATCAACGGTTCCTAGAAACTTGTTATTGTTCCTAGGACATCTCTTGAACGCGCCAATAAATTTATAATAATGGACAAGAGTAGAAGTATATATAAAACACATTTATTTACATTATACAATATATGCTTTCTGGTTGCAAAGCCTTAAAATATCATATAAGGATAGACATCATTAGTCTTAAACATGTTTATGTAGCAAGTAATCATTCACATTCTCTATGCCTCCATAAAGGAGTATCTTAGTCAGAATATACTCATAAAGTATCCTTAGTGCAATGCACCTTCATTCAGAATATAAGGTTACAGAAATCCTGTCAAAATATGGTTAATTCTTTGGAGAAAGATTTGGTTAGAAACATCCTAACTTAAATCATTCAAAACATCATAACATTTCTGTACAGAAGACACACTATACCTTGCTGTGTCATCTGTGTCACCTGGAGTCCCCCAAAGACCTCTATTAATATTCTCAACTGATCATCACTAAGATCAGGCATTGTGTATGTACGTGCCATGCATGCTCCCCCTAGTTCTAGACAGCAATGCTGAATATATAAATACTATGTGTTAGCTTAAAGCTGTTTACAGTCTCTTTGACTGTGCCAATCTGTGTATGTGCATTGTGCATATCTCACAGAGTACAGAGAATCTCCTTTCCCTTCAGGAACTTCTCTGGTCTCTTGCTCTGAGGAGGTTCAGAAGTCCCTCTGTTAAGTAGAGGACGTTCTGATACAATCTCAGAGGTCTAGCTATTAGCCCTGTATTCAGGATGCTTCTTAGCATTGGTAAGCCAAATAGGCTTAGTTTGTAAGAATCCATAAATCTGATGGACTCTCAGTGTTCCAATACATGGAAAGATCACTGCACTTAGATTCCCATTCAAAGAATAGGAATTCTAAGGGTCTCTATCCTCTTCTAGGAATAGAGCAGTCTCACAAGAAGACTGTAAGTAAGATATGTTGAAATATCCAGATCTTGATACCTCAAGATATCTCTGAAAACTTCTGTCCACACAAGAACAGAGTTTCAATGTTTTACATCTCAAGCCTTTTGAGATGGAGGTACTATGCCAGACAGCTGCAGTCTGCCAGCCATAGAACTCTAAAGTGCCAGCTGTACTGTGGCTGGTATTTATACAATTTCTAGACCCATTAAGAGTGAAGAGTGTTCCTTTTCCCTCTTCCTTAGTCCTCAAAAGGGTACCTTTATTCCCCTTTCTTATCCGATATCAGGAGCTTAGTGGCTTCTGCTCCTGTCTTATGTCCTTATATGGATTTCCTTTCCTTTCATTCCTCTGTGCCTAAAGTATAAATACTAATTTCTGAGTTACATGATCAAGTTACATATTTGATTTCTATACCATCCTCTTCGTTAGGACTATACGCATTAAATGAGACTACTTAGAAATCTGTAGCACAACGTTTAACTATATAACTCATGAAACATAATTTTAGCTGACATTGTCACTTTGCAAAGTGTTTTGTTTACATTAGTTAGCAGGTTTGCATCTGGCAAGGTTACAGTAGAACAAGGAAGCATATTACTCTTATCTTTGAGAGAACTATAATGCCTTTAGGCTATATTTTAAGCACAATTTCAACTATTAATGCACTCTTAGTACATTAAGATATCTTAAGACCTTGAAAAGGCCATTTAAGATTCTGACATCTGGCAGCTAAGTCAGAAAGATGACTTTTACGCTGCCCCTTCAAGGGCAAGCCAGAGTAACTTTAGTAGTTAGCTTTGATAGAGCTAACCTTGAGAGTAGTCAGTCAGCCTGACACAGAGTTGCCTGTCAGCATGACACAGACTTTCATTATACATTACACAAACCTCTGTATGTGTATGATGTGTTTAAGCTCTATATGGAATTAATTCTGCACATGTTCACAGAAATACCATGATTATGTCATAGCCCGACACAGGTGACCTTGGGCCAGTCACAGCTCTCTTAGAGCTCTCTCAGCCCCACCTACCCCACAGGGTGTCTGTTGTGGGGAGGGGAAGGTGATTGTAAGATGGTTTGATTCTCCCTTAAGTGGTAGAGAAAGTCAGCATGTAAAAACCAACTCTTCTTCCTCCTCCTCCTCCAATTGGGTTGGATCCTACCCAAATATTCCGCTGATGGACAGTCACATGTTCTCAGCCTAACCTACCTCAAATGATGATATGGAGGAGGAAAGAATGATGTTGTGAACCATTTTTAATCCCTGTTTGGGAGAAAAGAGGGTAGAACTAAGTAATAAATGATGGCTGCTATCAGGTTCTGGGGAGCTCGGTCAAGAAAGCCAGGAAAGGCTATGTTCTGCAGGACCTAGGAGAGCTCCAGGTGAAAACTCACAGAAAAGCCAATCCTGATTAGTAGATGTGAAGGAGTTGGCTGTGACTATTCTTTAGTGATGTAAATGCACAAAACCAGAGGTTTTGCATTGCTTCACATATCCCATATCTGAACTAACTTAGCAAGGAGCTAAGTCATAGTGAAACTTGACTCTAATTAATTGTAAGCACACAAAGCTGCCATATACTGAGTCAGACCATAGCTCCATCCAAGTCAGTATTGTCTGCTCTGACTGGCAGGGGCTCTCCCTGGTCTCAGGCAGAGAATTTTTCGTATCGCTTCGTAAATGGAGTTGACAGGGATCAGATCTGAGACCTTCTGCATTCCCAGCAGATGCTTTACCACTGAGCCACAGCCCAACTACAAGCTATGCATTGCACAACTGCTTCTTGTTCCTTCCCCACTTCTATGTGTTTTATAACCATGGATTAAAGCAGACAGAAGTGAGAGGTATTTTTCGTACAGCTATCTCTGTTCTCCCCATCCTTTTTACTTTGTGCAGACACAGTTTCTGTTGCTATTGCAAAATACTAGAATTTCCCCCCTCGCTTTTTGCTCTGCATTGTATCTAACTTTTGCTACCTGTCCCATTGGGTAGCAGCAGTGCTATTCTCCAAACAGCAGGCTTAGCTGAGCGATAGTTTTCTAGAGGCAGGCACATTATAAAGATGGAAAGATGCAGTTCAGATTTATGGCTGGTAATGGCTATTTCCTAGATTAGTGGAATACAAAGATAGTGTCACATTTTCCTTTGCATGCACACTGAGCGTAGTTGAAGGACTGAGTCTCTCCTGGCACAAATGGTAGCTGTTTGCTATATTGAGCGATAATTCCATATCGCCCAGGTCTGCTGATGCAGGAAAAGTGCATATTTGTGACAAGGCATACATTTGCCAATATGTTTTATTTCCAATATGGAAATGCTGTTAAGAGGAAGGTTATACACTACCTCCAGATTATGGGTTTTGATAGAGAAGATACTAAACAGATAAGTGTTGCTCTCCTTTGGTTGCTGAGGGGCTGCCTTAAGTGCCAAGCCTTTGATCATAGTGACAGTTTGAAGCCCCTTAAGGAAACCAGAATTGAGCATAAAATAGCTGACAGCTGTGGTTCACCTTTCTTTCTTCTCTGTCTTTCCTATTATCCTAACCCCCTTGAGAATCCATGGGGTAAGATGCAGCTTACACTAAGTATACATATGATCAGGCAAGACTGGTCATCAGTCTCTTTAGAAGACAATGGATGTCATCTTTGTAAAAGGCACAACCTGGGAATGGCAACGAAATATCTAAGGTGCTGCACACAGTATGTACAATGAAGAAGGAACTTTACTGTGAATCATTCATAATACTGTGAATTAATTCTTTGAAACTCAGATCCTATTTCAAGCTAGAGAGATAACAGGATTTTTTTGTTCTTTACTTTAAATGATTCTATATTATAGTTATTATGCCTGTTTGGATTCTTTTTTAAGGGTTGTTCCCTTTAGGGGAAGGCAGTGGCTCAGTGTTAGATCTCAGTGTTAGATCTCAAAAGCTAGGCGGGGTAGGCCATGGTTCATACTTGGATGGGAGACCAACAGGAAATGCCAGGGTTGCTATGCAGAGGCAGGCAATGGCAAACCACGTCTGAATGTCTCTTTCCTTGAAAACCCCACCAGGGGTCACCATAAGTCTGCAGCAACTTGATGGCACTTTCCACCACTAGGTGATGTGAAAGACCTCTACCTGAGACCCTGGAGAGTCAAGTAGACAATACTGATATTAATAGATCAGTGTTTTCCCTCAGGATTAGACTGCTTCATGTGTTATCCATAGAGTCATCTCTGTTGAATTTCAGGCAGATAGGAAAAACCATAATAAATTGTACAAGCAAGTAACAGTGCCATCCTAGGTAGAGTTACACCCTTCTAAGCCAATCAAAGTAAATGGACTGAAAAAGGTACAGCTCTGCTTTGGATGGCATTATGAAATTCTCACTTGCACGTCAAGCACTGGTAAAGGTGAACTGGCTTGACAGTGAGTTATTCTGGCTTTCCCAATATCTTCACAAGAGAGGAAAATAGTAGGGTCTACTTTAAAACAAAAATAGGCAGCTGAGCCCCACCCTACCATGTCACACTTGGTTGGTATTCACAACCCCCTCCCCCCAATCCTGGCTGATTTCCAGGGTAGGAGCCTTATTGGAAGAAAAATTATATAAGGATCGGGGTAAACGACCAGAGGGGCAGGATTTATCTCCTCTCACTGCTTGTTCTGTTTTTATTTCGAAGAAGAAGAAGAGTTCGTTTTTATATGCCAACTTTCTCTACCACTTAAGTAGAATCAAACCAGCTTACAATCACCTTCCCCTCCCCTTCCCACAACAGACACCCTGTGAGGTAGGTGTGACTAGCCCAAGGTCACCAAGCTGGCCTCATGTGTAGGAGTAGGGAAACCAACCCAATTCACCAGATTAGCGTCCGCCGCTCATGGGGAGGAGTGGGGAATCAAACCCGGTTCTCCAAATCAGAGTCCACTGCTCCAAACCACCGTTCTTAGCCACTACACCACGCTGGCTGAGATACCAGTCCCATCTCTTTTATGTGTGATCAGTAAGCTGTTGTATTTTTTTCTCTGCTAGGGGTAATAGCAGCTTGGAAGAGGGGACTTTTACTATTGGAGGAAAGGTGACTGTTTTCATGAACACATTAGTCTGGAAAGTGAGACATATAAAGGGGAACAGGTGCAAGTGTAGTCCCACCTACTCTTATGTATGTTTGTTTGAATATAGGCAGAGTAGGTACGTACACAGGAGCTGTGCCTACATGCATCAAACTGGCGTCAGAGAGGGTGGAACCAGCATCACTGGTTACTAATGGGGACAGAACCAGAGACTTGCTCCCCCCTTCCTGATACACATGTTGGCCCTATGCAACTATATATGTATACACTGAGAAATCTCAGATTCAGAATCAACACATCTTTTATACATAGAGTGATCTGATCCTTCCTCATCACCGATCATACATGTCTCATCTGGTTTGTCATGTGTGTGTGTTTACTATTGAAGAAGAAGAAGAAGAAGAGCTGGTTTTAATATGCTGACTTTCTCTACCACTTAAGGGAGACTCAAACTGGCTTACAATCACACCCCCCCCCACAACAGACACCCTGTGTGGTAGGCTGAAAGAGCTCTTAATAGAGCTGTAACTTGCCCAATGTCACCCAGCTGGCTTCATGTGTAGGAGTGGGGAAACCAACCCGGTTCACCAGATTAGCCTCCGCTGCTCATGTGGAGGAGTAGGGAATCCAACCCGGTTCTCCACATCAGAGTCCCCAGCTCCAACCCACCGCTCTTAACCACTACACCACGCTGGCTCTCAACTGGTAAGCCTTAGCCTCTCCCTCTGTTTCAGCCCTCAGTCTGCAAAGTAGGTAAGCTGTCATACTTAAAATCTCTGACTATTCCCAAATACTGTAATATTTTTTAGGCTGCCAGATTAAATGCCGCACTATCGCCTGAACTGAAAGGCTGCTTTGCTGGAGTCCCTTTTCCAGAACGTTGGTGCTTTTGTAACATGGGGAAGATAGTACCTTGGCTTGTTTAGTCGTTGAATGTCCTTTGTTTGGTGAAGACAGAGAGAGATGGATAACCCAGTCATTAAAGGATGAGTTTATGAGCAAAGATCTAAGTTTTTCTTTTCTTCTGAGTGATAAGGATCCAGAAGTTACTAAATCCTTGGCCTCCTATCTTTTAGTAGTTCAGCACAAAATATTTTTTAAAACATTTATAATTAGAATGTACTTAGAAGGGAAAGGGAAATTGAAATGTATGTGTGTGTATATATATATGTATAAACAGATATTGCAGAGTTTGAGAGGGTGCAGAAAAGAGAAATCAAAATTATTAGGGGGCTAGAGCAACTGCACTATGAGGAGCAGTTAAAATGCTTAGGGCTGTTTAGCTTGGAAAGAAGGCAGTTAAGGGGAGACATGTTAGAGGTCTATAAAATTATGCATGGTTTGGAGAGTGGACAGGGAGAAGCTTTTCTTCCACTCTCATAATATCAGAACACGGGTCTATCTGCTGAAGCTGGAGGATGAGAGATTCAAAACAGATTAAAGGAAGTATTTCTTCACACAATGCATAGTTAAATTGTGGAACTCCCTGCCCCAGGATGTGGTGATAGCTGCCACCTTGGAAGTAGGGTTGCCAACTGCCAGGTTACTGAAGGTTACTGAATATATATATGAATTCATTATAGCTTTAGCAATTAGAAGTGTTTTTGATTTGTTGTGATTTATATTATTTACTTGTGGTACACAGATACAGGTCGCTGAAAAAGCCATATGCGAAACGTGGTCCCGATCTAGACGACATGTCTGACATCCTTTTCCTGTGACTCTGCTCCAATATTTGGAATAATCAATAGACTTTGATATCAATGGATGCCCCTATAGGTTATATATTTTGACTAATTTGTTGCTTGAGGATTTGTGATATCCCTTGAAGAATAATATATTTATTGGATTGCATTTTGTAAATTTTGTATCTTGTTGTACTTCTATTTTGTACATATTTTTGTGTATATATTTTTTCACTATTGCACTTTATAAAATTCACTTTAATTTGCTTTGAATTGTCATAGTGCTGTTTTGGGTTGCTACAACTGCCAGGTAGTAGCAGGAGATCTCTTGCTAATTCAACTGATCTCCAGCTGATAGAGATCAGATCACCTGGGGGAAATGGCTGCTTTGCCAATTGAACTCTATGGCATTGAAGTCCCTCCCCTCCCCAAACCCCGCCCTCTTCAGGCTCCGCCCCCCCAAATCTCCCACCGGTTGCGAAAAGGGACCTGGCAACCCTACTTGGAAGGCTTTAAGAGGGGAGTGGACATGTTCATGGAGGAGAGGGCTATCCATAGCTACTAGTCAAAATGGATACTAGTCATGATGCATACCTGTTCTCTCTAGTATCAGAGGAGCATGCCTATTATATTAGGTGCTGTGGAACACAGGCAGGATAATGCTGCTGCAGTAGGGTTGTCAGGTCCCTCTTTGCAACCGGCGGGAGGTTTTTTGGGCGGAGCCTGAAGAGGGTGGGGTTTCGGGAGGGGAGGGACTTCAATGCCATAGAGTCCAATGGCCAAAGCGGCCGTTTTCTCCCACTGAACTGATCTCTATCGGCTGGAGATCAGTTGAAATAGCAGGAGATCTCCTGCCACTACCTGGAGGTTGGTAACCCTATGCTGCAGTCATCTTGCTTGTAGAGGCACCTGGTTGGCCACTGTGAGAACAGACTGCTGGACTTGATGGGCCTTGGTCTGATTCAGCATGGCTTTTCTTATGTTCTCAATGTATATATGTGTGTGTATGTGTGTGTTATATTAGTGTATTTATATTAGTGTCGTTAGGCTTAAAGCTTTAGCCAATAAAGCCATACAAGGAAAGGAAAGGAAAAGAAAGGTGAATTGTCTGTCATGGAGGGGGAAATCCTTAAATTCTGTCTTATCTACCCCCCTGCCTCCACAAATCTGCCTGCCTGCCAGCCAGCTAGTAGAAACAAAACCACTTGTTTCTGTTATCCTCTGTTGCCTATTGCTTGGGGTGCGGTAAAGCTTGGGCCTCTGTTGCTATTGTCTTCCTGTCTGCTTATTTCTTTCTGCCCACCATCTAGTATTGATTCATTTATTTAGAAAACTTCTATGCAGCTTCTCCAGAGAACCTGCTGAGAGTGGTTTAGAAACTAAATAATCAAAACATAAAGCAATAAAAGTTGTTAACACTTCAAACCCAAGCAGACCCTAGAAACTATTTGCTGCTGTTCTCCTTGGGGGCTGTGCCAGGCTGGGTGGAGGTGAAAGCCAGGGGTTCGGCCTCTGTTCCCTGTCTCGGTCTGTGTATCCCAGCCTGACAACCAGCAGGTACAAGCAAAGGTTTGCTCCGGCATAGTTGGCACAAGCCCAGATAATAAAACAGAAAATAGAACCCTGTGAGGTAGGTGGGGCTGAGAGAGTGTGACTCTCCCAAGGTCACCCATCTGGCTTCATGTGTGTGTGTGTGTAAAGTGCCGTCAAGTCGCAGCCGACTTATGGCGACCTCTTTTGGGGTTTTCATGGCAAGAGACTAACAGAGGTGGTTTGCCAGTGCCTTCCTCTGCACAGCAACCCTGGACTTCCTTGGTGTCTCCTATCCAAATACTAACCAGGGCTGACCCTGCTTAGCTTCTGAGATCTGACGAGATCAGGCTAGCCTGGGCCATCCAGGCCAAGGCATGTGCAGGAGTGAGGAAACAAATCCAGTTCACCAGATTAGCCTCTGCCGCTCTGCTTTCTGAGAACTGCAAGCCCAAAAGCCCTTCTTGGCATGAATTGCACAGTTCTTAGAGTCCAAGCTGTGGAATGCCAATAGTAAATAATTATTCTTTACATTAAATGAATGATATATTCAAATAAAGAAAATATATGGTTTAGGATGGCAAGCAGAAAATATAGGTCGTGTTTTCTGATTAGACAATTCTGGCAAGTATTTAAAAAATAGCAAAACATACCAGTCTTTCTCTCTCTCCCCCCCCCCCAACATAACAAGCAGATTGTGGGGGCCGGCTCCATGCTGCACTTGAACCCGTGTGTCTGGTGACTATTAAGTGGGCTAAACGGACTTTCCTTAAGCACACGATAATGTTATCTTCAGCAATCTGTCCTGCACGGCACAATTTCCTTAATTTAGAAATGCAGTCATTTTCAAAACAGCCTCTCGCAAGATGGTCTAATAGGCAATTTGAGCTGCTGATATTAATCACAGTGTCCTTGGCTGGTGTCTTAACTTATTACTGTTGTTCTCAGTCTAATGCCCCAAATAGATCCTCAGGTTGATTTTTCCTCCCTGCCTGCCGTTTTTACACAAAGGGGCTTGCTGTTTATATTCCGGGACTATATTCCACAATCACACACAAACACACACACACACACACACAATTGCCTGTATGATGTCTTTTGCTTTTAAATCTCACATTCAGAAGAGCAGCAATCAAGGGCAGGAAAGGCAATCCTTTGATAATTAACACTGTGTATTATTTCCTCTTCCCAAAAAGAATATTTCTTTTTTATCTGAGCACAACAAGCAAAATGTTCTGACACTTGGGCGGGGCCTAGGAACAGATCGCAGAGCAGGTGTGGATTCACAGCATAGGCTGGTTTTGTTGGTGGAACTAGAGCCAGAGCCCACTGCAATAGTAGGTTTTTTTCTTTCCTAAACTGAATTTGCTACGTACTTTCTGGCAACTTGACTCTGAAGCAAAGCAAACAAAAAACAACTCTGACCTAACCAAGGCACATCCATTTTTATCCCTTCCAATGCTCTAAAAATGCACTGCAGAGGCTCCTTTTAAATCCACAATCACCTTACTTGTTTCCCCCAAATCTGCTAATCTTTCTTCTAGATCTAGGTGCAAGCACCGGATCATTGCTGACCCATGGAGTGACGTCACATCACAATATTTACTAGACAGACTATGTTTACAAGGTGGTTTGCTATTACCTTCCCCAGTCATCTACACTTTATCCCCAGCAAGCTGGGTACTCATTTTACCGTCCTTGAAAGGATGGAAGGCTGAGTCAACCTTGAGCTGGCTACCTGAAACCAACTTCTGTTGGGATCGAACTCAAGTCTTGAGCAGAGCTTTGGCTGCAGTACTGCAGCTTACCACTCTGTGCCACGGGGCTCCTTCCGATCTTTCTTCTACACACTGGCTATTTCCAGGCTCTGGCCTCTTCCCCTGTACCCTTATTGTGTCCCTGTACCCTTTCCTGAATTCTTTGGCAGGTTTTCTGGATAGAGATAGTATTGTGCCCACATACTGCTGGCCCTACACTAGATACAGAACATTCTGAAACAAATAGATTCAGTACAGAGCTAGAGGCAGGACCCAACAGTCCATCAACACTTCCTGAGCCCAGCATTACATACATGATCACAGAGCTCTTTCCCAACACCAACACCAACCATATCTCCCCCAGGGAGATTCATAAGAACATAAGAAAAGCCATGCTGGATCAGACCAAGGTCTATCAAGTCCAGCAGTCTGTTCACACAGGGGCCAACCAGATGCCTCTAGGAAGCCCCCAAACAAGACAACTGCAGCAGCATTATCCTGCCTTTGTTCCAAAGCACCTAATATAATAGGCATGCTCCTCTGATCCTGGAGAGAATCAGCAGATGACCCTGTGTTCTAACATTATGAGAGACGGAGAAAATTATCTGTCTCCCTTTGTAATTGTCTGCTGTCAGCATGGTCCAAGCCCTGCCTCCCAGGCCTGTATGGTGTAGAAGCGAGAAAATTGGACTAAGGAATGGGAGACACATCCACATTCTGGATCTGTCATGAAATTCACTGGGAGATCTTGAGTCATGCACTGTTAGCCTAACCTAGCTTGCAGGAATGTTGTGAGGATGCTCCGCCCCTTGGAGGAAAGGTGGGATAAAAATAGAATAGATGTTGGAGCATGGAGTGCATTAATGACACCTGGGCTTGTGAGACTCAGTGGCTTGTGAGACCCTTACAGTACAGGTGAACACCATCTGTTTAATCTTTGATCCACAGTGACTCCTGAGTATTACGTTTTTAGGAGAAGCTGGAGCATGTCCAGATAGGGACTTATTCAAGACTAAAAACCCATGTCTTACATTGTGTACCTCATTCTGGTTAACAAATAGATGAGCTGGTCAGCTAAGAGAATGGCTCGTTCCCTCCATATACTGTTCATGTCCTTGATCCAAAAGAGGGCAGCAAATGACTGTTCTATAGATATTTTTGACTGGTTAGTAGGTGGAACACAATACAGTACAATATGAGGGTTGCAACATATAGTGTGCATGTGTGTGCCTATATATGTTTGTGTGTTTATGTATGTATTGCTTTTCTCTTTAAAAAAGGAGGTATTCTCAAATACAAGACAGCCACAGTGCAATACATTTTATTATAAGCATTGAAATACACATATTCAGGGACAGATGAATAGATTTGCTAAATCACATTCTGGGTACACCAGGGTAATTGTTTGCATGTTCATTGGCAGTTATTTCATTTTTTTCCTTGGGTGTTTCATTTCCCCCCATTCTATCTGTTGTGACATTCATTCCTCTTGGTTTCTCATTGTTCCTGTTAGGAATGATGCACCTTTCTTTTCTTCCCCTCCACATGTGCACAACTAAGCTTATTCCTTCTTCTTCTTCTCTTTCTACCTGTTTGCCTGCTTTCCTCAACACACTTATTGTGATGGGGCTACTGCTGCTTGTGCCATGGCTGGCCAGGCAGGTGGGGTCAGCTGATGGCTGGCAGACATCTTCCCTGCCCGCTACACATCAGTTACCTTCTCCAATATGCCTAAAACGTCATTCATACTTTGCTCCACCTTAGGGAATATGGTCTTGTGCCTGCCAGCATTTTTGAAAGAGGACAGGGGAGGGGCTGTGGCTCAGTGGCAGAGCATCTGCTTGGCATGCCGGTTCAATCCCCAGCATCTCCAGTTAAAAGGACTCCGCAATTAGGTAATGTGAAAGACCTCTACCTGAGACCCTGGAGAGCAGCTGCCGGTCTGAGTAGACAACACTGACTTTGATGGATCAAGGGTCTGATTCCGTATAAGGCAGCTTCATGTGTGACTATATTCCCCAGGGTTTATCAAAGCATTATATTCCAGATGTGCCAGCAAAAGCATCTAAGGTATTGGGAGAAGGTGGGGAGGGAAATAAATTAATTTCGTAAAGTAATTTTCTTCCATTCCATCTGGCAAGTCTGCAAATTAACATTAGAGAAGCAGGTAAATTCTGTAGGAACCAAGATAGATAGGCACATTTACTCCAATATATCTTCAAAGGGATAGTGTTAATCTGGTCCCATTTATTTAAATGTGCACAGTAAAATGTTTCTCACAGGAATTTGTTATGTATCATCTCAGAGCTGGTATAGCATTATGGCTAAGAGCTGGGAAGTCTCTGACCATGAATTCACTAAGTTGATTCAAGTGCTCAATTGGTACAATTTAAATGCTAATAACTTAGTCTGTTCACATTTGTCAAAAAACAACAACCCAAAAGCCTATCACAGTTTCCTTCTGGAGTTTTATCATATGCAATCTTGTAGACTTAAGGTCACATCATATCACATGTATGCTTAACCCATCCACTGGAATTTGGGGGGGTCTAGTCAAAATAATTTCATTCTGAATAAAAAAGAACAGATCAAGTGTATAAAACAATTCAAATATTATTTTGCAAAGTGGTCGCAAAATATTGCAAAAGTGGCAGAATTCTTAATAATTCGGTTCATTTTCTCTCTAGTCAGTTATTTAGATCCAGTGCCTTCAATAAATTGGGGTGGGATCTTGCCTAACATTTCTGTAGCTGGAAGGGATGGCAATTTTTGCTGATTTTATATTTCCTCAGAAGTCTTTTGAGTTCCCCAATTCATGCTATTCCTTGAAGTCCCCTGTACCCCAGGAGTGGCATTTTAAGTCTACAAGATTGGGATCGAACTCAAGTCTTGAGCAGAGCTTTGGCTGCAGTACTGGAGGCAAGAAAGTTATGGAAATCCATCCAAGCACTAACCAGGGCTAACCCTGTTTAGCTTCCGAGATCTGATGATATTGGGCAAGCCTGGGCTATCAAGGTCAGGAACATGAGCCAACATTTATTTACTTCATGTATACCCAGCCTTTCTCCCCAACGGGGAACCAAAGCAGGTGGCTCCTTATTATAGTAGATTCTTTTTGGTCTATGCACAAGAAATCCACCACTTCTGAGTCTTCTTGAAAAAGGGAAGCCTAACAGCATTGCTGGCTCCACATTTTGGTAGACCTTCAAGCAAGATGCTCTTGATGGACACCCCTCTGCACCTCACCACCATTACTGTTACTTTCTCGCCTGCCACTCTGGGTGGACCAGCCCCCATGATTGCCAAGGGGGAGAGAACAGATGTCTTCAATTCACCCCTGATATATCTTGATTTCTCACATAAGGAGAAAGATGGCCAAATGGCAGTGAAAGAACATCAGAGTTAGGGGACTCTAGCTATTCAGAATGTGCCTCAGCTAAGATGTACATCCCTGATTCCAACCCTGTCTAATGATTTGTAATGTTGGCAAGAAAGGGACAGAGCAGAGCAAATGTTGGTAAATCAGCATTAATCGAAGAATTTGGGGGGATCTTCAGGCCTTGTTTGGCTTACTTCTTCAGATAGCAAATCAATAGCAAAACACAAATAAACATTTACCATGCGTAGGCAGCATCACAGCTAATTGTGATATTAAATTCTGTCCACGAATGGAATTTTAATGCTCCCGTTGGCATTTTGTCAGCAGTTTTCCTGCTGTTTAAAAGATCAGTTTCTAATGGGATTAAGCTGGTTAATCAAATCACAAACTGGTACCTGGGTATATTGTTTGGATGCCTGGAGTGCACTTCCTTGCTGATGCTGAATATGAATGAAACGTAGTTGGTAGTGACTAAAAAAAACAAAAACAAAAAAAGAGAACCATAAATTCCTTTTGTTGGCCCTGACTCTAAACAGAGTTGTTCAAAAGACAAAGAGAATTCTTGGGGATAAGAAGCCTTAATCCAAAGGTCACGCTCCACATGTTACAATTTCCCCTCACAGGAATCATTTCCATGTAGAAAAGAATGTTAACCATAATCAAAGCATCAGCATGGTGTAGTGGTTATAGTATTGCCTACACGTAGGGAGGCCAGGGAGTATTGGCTACATGTGGGGTTCAAGAATAGTAAGGGGTGAGGGAAGCAACTGTGCTCAGGGACTTCCAGCATGACTGTAAAACAGAGCAATTTAAGAAAATTTATGGGGCAGCTTGAAGGTTACATATGTGTGCTCTGGCCCCTCTCTTCTGATGATGTGTTCTAATGATTTTAATAGAGATAATTTTTTGCATTTTACTTATTGTAATTACTTCTCTTGGTTCTTGACTGTGTGCAGAAGAAGGGGGAGGATTAGAAACACCCTAAATACATAAATATTATTGAGATGATAAAAGATAGGAGGTGAGAAACATGTATGGTGGAATACAAAATGGAATGGTGAATGGGACAACGTTGATAGAGTATGGATGAAGAAATCGGTGCATGAAAAGAGATAAAATAAAACCCCACGTGCATGTCACTATTATTGTATGTGCCGATCTGTTTCATTGAATTTAGCCACCTCCCCCAACCCACTGGCTATCTGTGCAACTAACCACTCTGATGTGTTCTGGAACTCTGCTGGAGGGGAGGCTGCCTCGTTCCTTTGATTTGCTGAAACGCTCCACGGACGCAATTGCGCACAACACATTTCCTTGGCACCGCACTAAATGGAGTGGCTGCTTTTCTTTCAGAGTTCTATTCACGCAGCAGAGACATGCCCAATTGTGGCTCATGGCCAGTCTGTAGACGAATACTCCTTTCAATGAATCGATGCCACATTATTTCCATTATTTCATTCATTCATTCATAACCTTATTTATTGGCATGATAGCTAAAACATCAATATTTCCATTATTAACACCATATATTCTTTCCCTAGCTCATCTTGCCAGCATTGCTCTCGCTCGGTCTTTTACAAAACAGGTGTTGGCATACAAACTTTGTTTTCTTCCATCAAAATGCTCGGTGGCTGTTCATTTCTAAAGAACAATTAATCTGTCTTCCATGGTAGCCTTCAGCCCTGAGAACAAGGCTATCTCTTCACGGTCCTGCTTTCTTTCGTATAAAACATCTTTTTCACAATTAAGCATAATGAATAATTTAATTCTTAGCATATCGGGATCATCCTATTGCTTCTTTTTCAATGGACACTCTTTATTGCTTCTGAACAGCCTTTTCCTTACTGTTTTCCTTTTGGAAGGATGCCTGGAAAGAGCATATATGTTATGCTAGACCTAGTCAAAGTTTTCTTTCTTTTTTTTTAAAGTAAGAAATAAATATCTTGTGCTGGCTGTAGATCAACCATCGGACAGACGTTTGAAAATCAAGCTAGAAACTTCAGGGGACTTTCCCCCCCCCCCCCCACTAACAAAGTGTTGCTTAATTAACTCTTGCAAGGCCTAGTGTACACATGCAACAGAATTAGATGGTAGAGCCCTACAGATTAACAACAATAGATGCCGGGGATGCCAGCCTCCAGGTGGGACTTAAGGATCCTCCAAAATTGCAGCTCATCTCCAGACTACAGAGATCAGTTCCCCTGGAGAAACTGGATGCTATAGAGGCTGGACTCTGTGGCACTGTGCCATACTGCGGTCCCTGTCATCCCCAGGCTCCATCCCCAAGTCCGGTGCGTCAGCCAAGGCTTCCCCAGGCTGACCATTGGCTTAAGAATGGAAGCCAGGATTAAATTTAGGATCAGAAAGATGCTCAGGATCAGGAATACATGTGATCCCAAGAAGGTGGCAGAGAACGAAACGAAGGAGTGCAAAAGAACTGATGTTGAAGAACCACATCCAGAAGGATGAAAACATATACCAAGGAGGACAACTATGCAAAGTGTGGGGAGACCTTTGGCAATTCCTTAGGGCATTTCATATCTATGATACTTTTAAAAGCCATTGCCTAAAATGTAATATGTGAATGGGTCAAATGTGTTTAGATATGTATGTATCACACAGGTATAGGTATCAATGTTGAACCCAGCTTTGTCATGTTAATGGGAAAACTCCTGGTCCCTTCATCTGAGAATAAAGTCACCATGATGACCTAACAACACTGACTATGGCCTTTTATTCATGGGTTGGATCTCCCTGGTTGGACCTGGGTTCACTGCACATTAATGTAACTTGATTTGGGGGAAACTGTATGCATTGGCTTGAATGATCAGGGACGAAACTGTGTGCTAATCGAGCCATGAATACAGAAAAGCAGTCTCCCAAGCTCAAATCAAGTCCCACCCCTTTAAATGCTGCTCTGTAATTCGCTTACTTCACAGTGCTTACTGTGAGAGAAGATTTCCTTCTCCCCAAATCCAGCTGCCGCATTAAAAAGCATTTTAAGAACAAAAAACAAAAAACAGAGCAATCTGAAAGAAGGGGGGGGAAATCCAACCCTCGTTTTTAAAAAGTCTTTTTTTTTGCTAGGAAAGAGCTCCGAGGGAGCAGGAAGCACTTGAATCCCCGCCTCTTTACACACTGCTTTATGATTGGCTGTGAGAGAAGCTGTGTTTGGCTGTGTTTCCCCCTAATGGAGTATGCACGCTCTTTGACTCCAGAATGAGCCAGGATCAACGGTTTAATTCGGGCCAGAAGAGGAATGGGAAAAGCCAGGTTTGTTTTGTGTCGAAACAGCGTTGAGCTTACAAGGAATGAGATAGAGTAAAAAAAGGTAAAGGTCCCCTGTGCAAGCACCAGGTCATTCTTGACCCATGGGGTGATGTCAGTGGCCAACCAGGTGACTCTAGGAAGCCACAAACAAGACGGCTGCAGCAGCACCATCCTGCCTGTGTTCCACCGCACCCAATATAATAGGCATGCTCCTCTGATACTAGAGAGAATAGGTATGCAGCATGACTAGTATCCATTCTAACTAATAGCCATGAATACCCCTTTCCTCCATGAATATGTCCACTCCCCTCTTAAAGCCCCCCAAGCTGGCAGCCATCACCACATCCTGGGGCAGGGAGTTCCACAATTTAACTATGCGTTGTGTGAAATGACTCTCTCTCTTCAGGAGAGTATGGTAAGACCAAAGAGATCAAGCACCTTTGATGACCCCTGAATAGAGATTAGCAAAGAGAACCAACCTTGCATTGATGAATCTGTTAAGAGATGGATCTGTTAAGGAAAAACTAGGACACTGGAGGAAGATCTGATTATTTTGGGGGAGTTGAGTGTTTGTGGCTACTGTCTCCTCACCTTGAACACTAGCATTTGGGGGCTCTTGTTTCCTTTCTAAGTTGTATAGTGAAGTACTTGACTTAAATGGTGTATCAGGTAAGAGTTTTGTTAAAAGTGGTAAAAGGCATTGGGATGGCCACAGGTTTGGACCTTGTTAAGATCTATAGGGTGGGAGAGCTGCTTCCAGTCTGAGTAGACAGTACTGACCTTGATGTACCAATGGGTACTGAGTATTACCAATACTCACTAAAAACTCACACTTCATGTGTTCATAAGGCTAATTTTTATATATGTGGCGATGTTGTATACATGCTCAGTGTTATTGGAAGATATCTGAATTATCAATAGGTATTGATAAAAAAAATAAGATGTACATCAAAGGTAGTTCTGTTAAATCGTGTCAAGCAAGCAAGTAATTTCTCCAGATAACAATTGCAAAATTAATTTTTGCAAAATTATAGACACAGAAGATTCTCCCACATGAATTTTGGACAGTGCCACTTTGGATGGCGCAAGTGGCACAGACACTGGTGCTGGGCTCATGCCAGCACCTAAGCAGCTCCACCCCTTCAGGATTGCACGGCAATCCTGGTTGACGGCAACTATGGTTGATGGTGTTTGTTGGGAGAAAGAGAAGAAGAGGGTAATCCTATTGATTCTTCTAGGCCTGTCAGCAATCTTCTGTACTTTTCAGCATGCTATCCTTCCTGGATATGCCTGGTTCATTTCTCCTTCCCTCCTTTGAGTGACATTATCCATGAATGGTTTCAGTCTTCAGTGTTCATGGTCAATGCAGATAATTCTTTTATGCAGTTTATATGTACACACAATTTATATATAAAAAGGTGTCATTTGCATGTATTGAGGCATAAATAACATTGAAAATATACATATATAGGTTTTATTTTGTGGATTGCAGTAACTCCACTTAACCAATAATATATCCCTTAACCAATAATTTATTTATTTCTTCATTCACTTTCCTTTCTTTTAAGAATCAAGAACTAAACCAAGCATTGCTGCATTACTATTCTTAAGGAATTTCTCCTGAGAAAGTCTCTCCTGGAGACTTTGACTTAGAGGTCTCTCTTATTAATTTTGTTGACTGTATATATGTGCACTTAATGTAGTAGGGTTTTCCTCCTATGTTTATTAATAAGAAAGCACCTACATTAAAATGTATCATTATTTCCTCAACTGAACTGAGACTAACCAGGACAACCCTATGTCAGAATCAGCTCCTTCTGAAGCAAAGTCTTATAGTGGAGGGTACATGGAACTGGCTTGTGCCAAAGAAGACGAGATGGGGAAAGTCTTCTGGTTACTCAGACCAGAGAGTAATCCTTACCTAGACACTTCCATGGGGTCAAGCCTTTCCATGGCTGTTCTTCATGAAGTTTCTTTTGAGTTAAGGATGGTCACCCTATAGTGCATCCTTTAGACAGCATTCAACTTGGTGGCAGGAATCTTTGTCTTACAGTTCTCAGGCACCATGTATCACATCTGCAGCAGGCTCAAATCTGGACATCTTTCTCCATTACCCTTCAGTGCTTGACAGGGTGTTTCAAAACATCCCTGTGAAACTTTTTTGCTTTGGGTTGCCAGATATTCATTTTGGTCATAAACACTTTTCCATTGAAGAGTTCAATGGAAAGAAAAAAAATGTTGTAGTCCTGGCTTAGCAGCACACACAGGGATATGCAGTGGTGTCTCACTGACACCCTTCAAAAGACTGTGCGGTGACTAGCCAATGAAAGACCCAAGTGGGTAGAAGTAAACTGTTTTTCATGCTATAGTGTAGTGTTTTAATAGGTGTTTTATCTGTTGATGTGTATCAGTTTTTTATTTTGAAAGTTGTTTTTCACTTGTTGCTCTTGGGATGAGAGAGAAGGATGGATCTAGAAAACAAACAAATTAAGTAAATACAAATATATTACTGATGCTATATTTTCAGAGGATCTGCCAATTTAAAGCTATTGATTTCATAGACAAAACAGGAAGTCAATTCTTGATTAAAAAATATTTTAGCACCATCATTAATATTTCAATCACTAACTTCTTGATCAGCCCAAGTATTTGATTTGTGATGAATCTTTTTATAAGTTAGCTCCTGTCTTGTTCAGAAATGAAGTCTTCATTCTTTGCCAACTATAGAGACATATTAAAGTGTACTTTGGATGTAGAATTTCATCTTTTCCTTAATTGGAACATTGATCTTCTGGTGTCCTTTCATCTTTTTTAAAAGCACTCCTCTTCCTGTTACTTCATCTTGACCATGAAAGAAAGAGAAGAATGAGCACGGGTACTCTAAAGGAAAAAAGGAAGATCTCTTAGAAAGGATGACAGATGAACAAATATATGGTGTTTTCCAAAAACAATGAAACGTGAAGAAACTCATTAAAGCTGCAATATAAGACTGGTTCCTGAGATCAAGAGAAATTGTTTATAAGGGCTTACTTCACAGAAGTCCTACTGTAATAAGCATGTCTACTCAAGTATAAAAGATTTGGGGGGGAAGAAATTGGTTGGAAAGTCTGATTGATACAAATGCTGTCTGAAACTTCCTCTGTTTATGACTTCTGTCTCATCTATGTAGATTCTACGCTTTTGACAGATACTTGCTAAGTATTTTAATTTACCTTGAAGTATATTTTAAGTATTCTATTGTATACAAATAATGATGATAATGATGATTAGATGAATGGATAATAATTGAACCTTCAGTTCTAGGCTGAAAAAGTAATGAGTTTCTGGACAATTTCTGCTGCCCTTTGAAAACAATGTCTATGCTAATATTGTTTCACAGGTAATCTTTACTTTTCTTAAACACATCAACAGTAACTCTTCTCTGCCTTTCATGGTCAAGGTGAAGCACCTACAAAGGCTGCCTTGATTAACATCATAAAAGATGCAAGCTGAAAAGCAGGACAAGCAAAACTATCAGCCTTCTATAGTACAGAAAGAATCTTGAAAAACTGAATTAATAACCTTTGCATCAATTCATTTGGATGCAGCCTATTTCCTTTGAAAAGGTTTATTTCCCCCCTTTTGGTCTTTGTTCACACACACTCTCTATTTCTCTTTCTCTCTCTCAAAAAAAGAGACAAATAGTCATAACATTTTAAAATGCATTGGTTTTCAAATGATGGGGCTGAAATGGACTTCAGTCTCAACACTGCAGCCCAGAAGAGTGGTCCTACCCCATTTCTGTTTTTTAAGATAAAAAGGAATGAAGAAAAGGGAATATGTGTGAAGAGACGAAATGATCAAAACGGAGTGAGAAAGAAGGTGAAAGACATACATAGTAGTCAAAGGTGGCTCTTATATTGAAGGCTGGGATTGAAAGTCGATCTTAGATCCAAATTCATTGGAGACTAGTGGCTTGGGGAAGTAAACTTGTCAATTCATTCCAATTCACGTTGCCTTGTTACCAAAAATGGAAGGGTGGCCATAGAAAGACATCAAAACTATAAGAGAGAAAATACCATATTCTAGTCATTGTGAATGTAAAAAGCATGGCATTTTCACCAGGAGCAAGAAGCCCAAATGAGAAGGCTCCCTAATCACTTTGCAATGTTGCCCAGACAGCAAGATTGGATCCAGGGAAACAATGGCACTCTCTCTAGAATCAGGTGGCAGATACAAATAATGTCCATTTGCTTCAAGGTGAAGTTGGCACTGGTGTGAATAGTGGAGAGTTCTCCCTACGTAAATGTCATGTCTGTTGCACATTTTCAATCCACTTTGATGATCTGGCAGTACATGACCCACATAAAAAAGAAGAATTTATCATATGAGTGGTCTACTCACATGAGAATTGTAGTATTGAATTCAGGTTGTCTCTCCACAAGGCTAGATAGTATGCTATCATAGCACTTTAGCGATCATTTGCAACAAAATTGACTTCTCCGGACAGCTACAGCACAACAGCGTAATAGCCCATGTCGTGTGGAGGCAACCTCAGGCAAGACAGGAACCCAAAGAGGTGTACAACATTCTTGCCTCTTCTATTGTATCCTCCCAAACAACCCTATAAAGGAAGTTAGGCTGAGACCCAGTGATTGATCTACCCATCAAGCGAGCTTCAGTGGCAGAGTAGGGATTCAAAACTGGGGCTGTCAGATCCTAGTCTGACACTCTGACCACTTAGGACATCCATTGGTGACTCTAACTACACAATGCTGGCTACCGTATTATGCATTCATACTACCCAACATATGAATGTACACATGAGGAAAAACCTCTGGCATCACCCCCCAAAAAGGCAGCAACTATACATGAATGTTTGCATACTGTATGTTTTTGTACAGACCCCTTACAGTTTTTTGTACAGTTCCAATTCATTTCGCAGTTCTCTTTCTCCGCACAACTCTGTCTACAAGAACGCACAGCCTGGAAAGAAACTGAAATGCACAGAATGGTTTATATACATAGTCAACGTTGTCAAGGAAACAGTTTTTCTTTCCATATATTCTGAATGGCAATTGAGTATCATTCAAGGCACCTTGCACTGTGATCTTGAAAAAAAAATTAAAGCTGAACAAGGAGAAACATACTTTTAATAATTATATAGAGGTCAAGTAGAGCTAGTGCCACTAGAAGAAATAGTAAGATCTAGAGGACAGCATTTGGAACTTTTTCCCCATGCACGGTGAAAGGTCCTTCCGTACAGAATGCCACAGTTTAAACCATACTGAAGTCTTACAATGCGCCCCTATAGTGGAACTTGTATACAATAGCATGTTGTGCAAAGTCCTTGGACTCCAGGGCAGTCACCCCACAGTTTCAGAAAGAACCTCACGGAAGACGCCTTTTTTCTTTACATGAATTTCAGACCAATTTCATTTCTCACTGTTCTGAATAAGTTGCATCACGTACATGTGAGTTAGAAGAGCTCTGTTAAGAAAAAAATTAACAAAGACAAAGCCGGACAAACTTAATATACCTATTCCAGGGGGAAAGTAATTTCTGCAGGAAGCTACAATATTCTCACCAGTAGTGGATATTTTGCCAAAGTTTCAAGCTTTTGAGATATGTTCTTTAATATCATTCATGAAATTATAGGATATATGCTCAGTAGGAGCCAGAGGAAACAAACCTGAATGGATCCATTTCCAGGATCAAATAGCACTATCCCTTGAGAGCCAGCGTGGTGTAGTGGTTAAGAGCGGTGGACTCTAATCTGGAGAACCGGGTTTGATTCCACACTCCTCCACATGAGTGGCAGACTCTAATCTGGTGAACTGGGTTGGTTTTCCCAATCCTACACATGAAGCCTGCTGGGTGACCTTGGGCTAGTCATAGTTCCCTGAACTCTCTCACCCCCACCTACCTCACAAGGTGTCTGTTGTGAGGAGAGGAAGGGAAGGAGATTGTAAACCAGTTTGATTTTCCTTAGGGTTGTGCATATCAATAAACCAAAACTGAAAATAAACCTGAAAAAGGCCCCTTTGGCTTCTTTGGGGTTTAATTTAACCCGAATATTAAAACTGGGAATAAATCCGAAGCCGAATAGCCAATCACCAAATTACCAAATTCACCAGATTAGAGGCCACCGCTCATGTGGAGGAGCAGGTAATCAAACCCAGTTCTCCAGATTAGAGTCCACCGCTCTTAACCACTACACCACACTGGTTCTTTTAAACATGCCACCCCACCCATTTTCAACTTGAAGAAGTACAGTCCTTGGAGAGGCATACCACATGCTTTATTTTGGATGTGAAGATCAACACATCTAAGTTTTTATGACAGGGTAGATGGTCCTGAGTGAAGCCCCTCATGCTATCACTGATGGGGCTGTCAAGTGCTCCACTGAGCAATGAGGGGGAATGGGGGGAAATAGGCATCACATTGGGGTGATGCTCTAGGACTCGTAGCATCGGGAGAATACTACAGCATCATGCTAATCCAATGACATCACTTCCAGATAGGGTTGCCAGCTTCAGATAGGGAAGTACCTGGAGATTTTAGGGGTGGAGCCTGAGGAGGGCAGGGTTTGGGGAGGGACTTTAGCAGCGTATAATGCCAAGGAATGAAACTTCCAAAGCAGCTATTTTCTCCAGGTGAACTGATCTCTGTTACCTGGCGATCAGTTGTAACAGCGGGAGATCTCCAGCCACCACTTGGAGGCTGGCAACCCAACTTCTGGGGATTGTGCTGGATGTGATGATGTGGTGTCGGAACAATGCTCATTTTAGGGTTGCCAACCTCCAGGTACTAGCTGGAGATCTCATGTCATTACGACTGATCTCCAGCCAATAGAGATCAGTTCACCCGGAGAAAATGGCCGCTTTGGCAATTGGACTTTATGGCCTTGAAGTCCCTCCTCTCCCCACACCCAGCCCTCCTCAGGCTCTGCCCCAAATACCTGCTGGTGGCCAAGAGGGACCTGGCAATCCTAGCTCATTTGCAAGTCTCTACCCCCTAAACCTCCTGCCAGTTGTCAATGCTGGGCTGGCATTTAATCACTGAGCACTTACTAGGATCTGGGCAAGCTAAGATATGACCTAGCTTCTCTCTTCCCCCTGATCTTGCTGGTCAGTACTCAAGCCCCACACCAGTTTTTGGGGAGGCAGGATTTTTATTTCTCTGTTCACTGCATCCTCCATTACTGAAGGTGCTCCAGCTTTGGCTGGATCAGGGTGACTGTTAATCCCCAATGTAATTTGATATCTATTTTTATAAGTGTAGCCCCATCTACATGTTTGGAGTACTGTGCAGTTGCTTGCATATATAACAAGGTAATATTTGTTTACAGGTGCTGCAGGAGAGAGGTACTTCAAAAAATGGTAAAGTGTATGGCTGCTTTTTAATGGTGTATTTCTTCATAATAATGCACTATAAATAAGCTGAACTGTAAAACAGCACTGCTCTTTGAAAAAGCCAAGCACTTAAAAGCACTCTCCCATATTCAGCTTCAAAAAAAGTCCTAGCTATTAATATTTATATATTTACAACGGTGCACAAATACATATAAAATAATTGTAAAACCCAGAGCTTAAAACGCTTGCTCTTCTACTCAGGTCAAAAAAAGAACTTTTAGATCTGTCTCAGAGGATTTCTTTCTATTACAAATATGAAACCAGCTTGTTGAAAATGAAAAAAGAGCAAATTTAATAAAAGGAGAAGGAGGGGGGGAACCCGAGTGAGAGCTAGTGCTCAGCTTGATGGCTCCAGAGAATGGAAGGAGATTATGTTAAGGTCTAAATGGAGCTTTAACATTTTTAAATCCAGAAGGTCTAATCTAATCTAATCCTTTTCAATCCAATTTTTTAAAATGCTGCCTAGACATCAGATTAAAGAAGCCAGGCCTTGATCTTTTTTTTAAAGCCCATTTCAAGCCGAGTCAGCATCTGTGCAGCCTTCTCCTCTTTACTCAAAATTTTGAAACCAGATCCTTCAAGGATCTGAATGTATAATTACAAAAATGCCAGAGAGAAAATGGGTAGCAAGGGTAAAATCTGGGCCTCCTTATGCTATTCAGAATGTCTTTTCACTACTTTTTTTTTAATGACAATCTGCTGCATCACTCACTTTCTCCCACCAATCACTTATGATCAGAGCTATTTCATCGTTTTGGCAAATCCCAGTCAAGATAGCATTAAATGGCTGCCAGTACTGACCTTACTCAAGAGGGAGGGGAAAGAGACCTTTCATAGAATCATAGAGTTGGAAGGGACCACCAGGGTCATTTAGTCCAACCCCCTGCTCAATGCAGGAAATTCACAACTACCTCCCCCCCCCACACCCCCAGTGACCCCCTACTCCACGCCCAGAAGATGGCCAAGGGGCCCTCCCTCTCGTGATGCCTAAGGTCATAGAATCAGCATTGCTGACAGATGGCCATCTAACCTCTTCTTTAAAACCTCCAGGGAAGGAGAGCTTACCACCTCCCGAGGAAGCCTGTTCCACTAAGGAACCGCTCTAACTGTTAGAAAATGCTTCCTAATGTCTAGATGGAAACTCTTTTGATTTAATTTAATTGGTTCTGGTCCAACCTTTGGGGGCAACAGAAAACAACTCGGCACCCTCCTCTATATGACAGCCCTTCAAGTACTTGAAGATGGTTATCATATCCCCTCTCACTCTCAGTCTTCTCCCCTTCAGGCTAAACATACCCAGCTCCTTCAACCTTTCCTCATAGGACTTGGTCTCCAGACCCCTCACCATCTTCATTGTCCTCCTCTGGACACATTCCAGCTTGTCTACATCTTTCTTAAATAGCAGTTCTTAAATTGCCCTGTCCGCCACCCTCATATTGGCAGATGCATACCAGAAAAGTAATTTGGCATAACACTCAATGGGTTTAATGTATTTTATCCCAGCCTTCCTCCAAAGAGCTCAGGGTAGTGAATATGATTTCCCCTTGCTCATTATTCTTACCTCAGTCCTGTGCAGCTGAGAGAGGATGGCTAGCCAAAGTTCACCAGACAAGTTTCTTGGCAGAATGGAGATTTTAAATATTTTTTAATTAAGGTAAAGATAGGTAAAGGTCCCCTGTGCAAGCACCGGGTCATTCCTGACCCATGGGGTGACGTCACATCTTGACGTTTACTAGGCAGACTTTGTTTATGGGGTGGTTTGCCAGTGCCTCCCCCAGTCATCTTCCCTTTACCCCCAGCAAGCTGGGTGCTCATTTTACCGACCTGGAGAAAACATGGGAGGCTGAGTCAACCTTGAGCCGGCTACCTGAAACCAACTTCCGTCGGAATCAAACTCAGGTCGTGAGCAGAGCTTGGACTGCAATACTGGAGCTTACCACTCTGCGCCACAGGGCTCTTCTATTTTTTAATTATATAATATTAATAAAAACAAAGCATAAAACAAATTACAGGAAGAACTGAGATTACTACAAATGATACAGAGGAGCTCATGTCAAGGTCTCCTTTAAGTAGCATCATAAACATATGATAGGAAAAATGTTATTACTTAGAAAAGGTTAAAAAATTCATTGGTAAATACCAGAGTTAATGGTATCTGATAAGGTAAGTAATTAAATAATTGAAAATGCCAGATAATTTCTATTCATCCCTGTATGTAGACAGTTTCTCAGGTAATTTGAGTAAATAATTATAGTATTACTTATAAACTGTTAAATGATATTTCTACAATGAGTTATATAATTATTTCTATAATTATTATTTCTATAATTATTATTACTTTGCAATGGTTCAACTTGAATTAACTCCATCTTATTTGAGATAGCTGAACAATAAACAGAAAAAAATTATCAATAATTAATTACTTTCATATCAAAACATTATGTTTCACACTGCTCCCACTCTCCCCCATATAGGATTGCCAATCTCCAGGTTGTTGCTGGAGATCTCCTGCTATTACAACTGATCTCCAACCAATAGAGATCGGTTCACCTGGAGAAGATGGCCGCTTTGGAAATTGGACTCTATAGCATTGAAGTCTAAACCCTGCCCTCCTCAGGCTTTGCCCCAAAAAACTCCAGGTATTTCCCAACCTAGAGCTGACAACCCTACCCCCACACCTCTTTTTAAGAGCAATATAGGTACTATGCTTTCCATTTATCATAAAATTCATTGCTTGGCCTTTTGTTCATATAGCTTGTCAATTTTGCCATTACTGCATATTCTGCTAATTTACTCTTCCAGTCTTCTGCATCTGGACACTCTTCTGGCTTTCATTTTGTTGTCAGTGGAACTCTAGTTGCTTTTACCATATATGTAAACAGTTCTTATGAGGGTTTTGTTATGCTTGTTGGTATAATTCCCAGAAGCATATTCTTTGCATCCATTGGAAATTTAATTTTTACAATTGGAGATTTGAATTCAGGTCTCCTAGATCCTAGTCACCACATTCTGAATTTTCCCTTCCCCGTGCTTGCATGCATGCACACAAACACACGTATAAAAAATGTATAAAAGCCCTTCTAGTATAGTGAAGCTCTCTGTAGGTTTATTTATTCCTTATATACTAGAACATGGCTTCCATGTCTCACCTTCTTTTACATGCTGGGCTCTTGAGGATGTGTATACCTCAAGCAGTGTATTAGGTCAAATACATGTACAGTGTTAGGTCAAATACATGTAAAAGAAGGTGAGACATGGAAGCCATGTTCTGGTATGTATGGCATTCCATGAGTTTCTGGTATAAGATGGTATTTATGTGTTCATCATGTATCTGTACAGTGGTGTCCAGAAAATGGAGCTTTTGCATAGCCAGATACACAGGCAGGTTGATGGTAGGATGAAAGTGAGTGGAATTCCGGTGGAATCTCAGTGACCTGCTGGAAAATTCCCTGGTAAGTTAGAGGGTCAATCTGCTCCTGAATGCCATTTATACACATCAAACTCTTAAGGGATTATAAAGAGTTAAAGGGCTCTGCCATTAATGCTGTGCCATAATGACATCAGAAATAAATTTGGTGTCCACTGAATAGGAGTAATGTAGATGCTAACAGCACACCAATTCAATTATGAGTCTTGCTGCCTTTCTGAGTAACGCTTGATTAAAAAAAAAGTCTAGCTACTGAACTTAGATCTTCTTTCCTGATGCAGATGTTCGCAATTTGCTTCCTCTGCTTTAGGATATGCTTTTTTGTTTGTTTGTTCCTCATAGCTGTTCAGAAAAAAAGAAACCCTAATTGCCAAAGTAGCCATTTTCTCCAGGGGAACTGATCTCTATCGTCTGGAGATGAGGTGGGATCTCAGATGGGAACTCAGAGTGCTATCCTAATGTAGGAAGATGGAGTATTATCTTATGTGGTGCTGGTGACTTGAAACCCGGAGATTAGAAGGAACTTTGGAATTCTGTGTTGATCAGAAGAGGGACTGTTGAAGAATTCGAAATGGCCATATCCCCTTCTGGATGATGTCTCTTTTTTTATGATACCTCTTGGAAGGATCGTTGTGAATGAAAATAAGAAGAACAATAAGTTACATCAGCATTGGACTTTACCTGTGTGGATATTATTAACTTTCTTACCTGTGTGGATACCATTAACTTTGTATTGTATAGACTTTATACTACATTGGATTAAGTAAATTTGTTTGTACATTAATTTAGGATAGATATAGCACTAGTGGTAGATTGTGATAGTATAGTTCATTGTATATTTGTGTTGCATTTAATACACTTTTTGCACCTTGCTTTAACATTCGCTCCTGTGCTGATTTCCAAACCTCCAGGTGGTGGCAGGAGATTTCCTGCTGTTACAACTGATCTCCAGCCGATAGAGATCAGTTAACCGGGGAGAAATGGCTGCTTTGGCAATTGGACTCTATGGCATTGAAGTCCCTCCCCTCCCCAAACCCCACCCTCTTCAGGCTCCGCCCCAAAAACCTCCCGCCGGTGGCGAAGAGGGACCTGGCAACCCTAGAGTTAAATCTTCATGACATGTGCTGGAAGACCGAAGAGAGGCTGCAAAGATAGTAAGGCAGTTCCCGGCAGGGAGCTGTTGAAGAAAGGTGGGGAGGAATACCCAGCAAAAGCACACAGTCCCTTTAAGAGCTGACCTGCCGCCTCCAAATAAAGTGCAACAAGGCTGCATTTTCAGGGGGAAGGATTTAGCTCCATGATTCACTGGGGATGCCTAATTAATCACAAGGTACTCCTGGAATTTGGGAGGGGGGGGCTCTCATGCATATGATGTTTGAGAATTTGGAGCAGAAAACTGTGCAGCAAACCAAACACAAATTTCCCCCGCATAAATGACCATGGTTTATTCTAAACATGCAGCTAGACAAACTTTGTGCAACTTTCTGTGATAGCTATAGAGGCTTTCTGTTCCTGCAATCACCTAATACTCTGTTTCTGTTGACTCACTTAAACGTGTAGTTCATTCAGAAGAGATAGTGGATATCATTGTTATGGGGTTTAGCTGCCAGAAAGTACACCATGAATATTCTTGCATGTCTGTATGTATCCTATAAAGCAATAAAATGAACCACATGGTATAATGTCATCTTAGAAACATGACTGATGTCTAGGGTTGCCAGGTCCCTCTTCGCCACCAGCAGGAGATTTTTGGGGCGGCGCCTGAGGAGGGTGGGGTTTGGGGAGGGGAGAGGCTTCAATGCCATAGAGTTCAATTGCCAGTGGCCATTTTTCTCCAGGTGATCTGATCTCTATCGGCTGGAGATCAGTTGTATTAGCAGTTGTCAGCCCTACTGAAGCACCTCTCAATACGCTAGTGAAAGTTCTGGATTCTTCTTCTTCATCCATATTTATTGAAGGTTAGAAAGTGAGAAAAGGCTCCAAAACCATAAATAGATGAGCATCAACTTTAAAACATTCATTCAAAAACTCAACAAGAGAATTGACCACTTCATTACACACAGCACCATTACCTCACCTGACAATGCCTACTGGAGATGTTCCTTGTGTCAGTTCATGGTCTTTCTCATCATATGCATCCCTTTCAGCATTGCTGTTCCATCGGTCTGCATAGCAGCTTCGCCTCTGAAAGCCTTGACCTGCTGAAAGCTTTGATTTTACTGATGTGGTTACCTTCTTGGTGTTAAGAAAGGTGATCCCACCACCTTGCAACTGCTTCTGGTACCTACGGAAGATCATAATTCTATCAGCCAGAAAGGAGAGCTTTTCCTCAACAAAGAGAAAAGCAAGAAACTTCCCCTTTGGCTTCTTTAATAAGAGCACCAGGAAATGTCAGGACACAAGAACTGAATTCACTGGTAAGAAAGAAAACTCTGTTCACCTGATCTCAGGAAGCCCAAGGAGTGCGACCAGACTGCGTTTGTTCCCTTCTGCAGTGTCCCGTAGTTCTTTGAATTGGGGGCCTGAAGTATTTAAACGTGTGCTCAGTTTTACAGGCCCCTGGGACGTGCACCCAACTCACTGACTGAATTGCCAATCTCCATACAAAATTTGAGCTGTGGACTCCACAGCAGATCAACCACAGGTGGACAGAATACTCAAAACGAAATGAAACAAAAGTGTTTAATACGGTTCCAGACCAACAATAAAAAACTTTTACATAATAAAAGTAATAGCTATATACACCAATAAATACATAATCAAGTATAATACTCTTGACCATAGCCGTTCATTTTAGATTGAAAGACAGCCCACAAACCAGACTTTTAACCGGTGTTGATGGGCAATCTCTCTGTGTTCTGGGAGGAGATATGCCTAGCCACCACATCACCGAATCTTTCTGCAGGCATCTTCAGCCACACACAGTTCTTTTGTACTATGGCTGCAGAGTTCACTCAGCGGCACCAAGGAAGTACATCTCACCATCACCAGATTTTGCAGTGTCTTTAACCATTACAGATGCTTCCCAATTGTCTAATTCTGATCGTTTTTCTCATGACGTCGCACTGAGGGACACTTCAGCAGTCATTGAAAATAGTTTTACTGTTTCTGGAAACTTGATAGTGGTCTATACTTAACAAAAAAGTTCAAAGTTTTGGATTGTTCTTTATAAACTTGGAAGGTGGGTTTGCAATGCCCATACATTTGGATGTCCCACCAGATGTGGCTGGCTTAGATGTAATGTGTGTGCTCTCTCTAGCCATGAGGCTCCTGATCAGCACTTCCGGGAGCGCACGACACCCCCCTCCCTCCACTCCAAAAACCTCCCGCCGAAGAAGAAGAGGGACCTGGTAAGCCTACTTGGGAGGGCAGGGTTTGGTGGAGGGAAGGGAGCGTGATGTCATTTCCACCAAAGAAACTGACGTCTTTGGTCTGGAGAGATTAGTTGTGACTGAGTGAACTCCAAGCCTCACCTGCAGGCCGGCAACCCTATGGGAAAACAAGCCTTCCGGAGAAAAAGGCAAGATAGAAATTGCTTGATAAAAACAGAAACAAATAAATGTAACCGAGCTTCGCAGAAAGAACAAGATGGCCACAAACCAGATTCAGCCTTTCTTGTTACCTCTAGTGTTGCTCTTAATGCCTGTGAACGATCTCCTCGCTGCCTGTTTGTCTCTTCAGACCTCTCATCTCCATTTGTTTGCCCTTGCTAATGTGTGGTAAATGTGGCATGGTCAAAAGCACACAGGGGCCTGTTAAAACCTACCTAAAATATAGGGCAGAGGCCTTATCAGCCTCTTACTGCAGTCACACATGAATGCCCAGGCTGAGATTTGTTATCCTGTTAACTATTAACGGAGACGTCTCCTCATCTCGGACACTGAAATTTGTTTCTTTTCTTTCTTTCTTTCTTTCTTTCTTTCTTTCTTTCTTTCTTTCTTTCTTTCTTTCTTTCTTTCTTTCTTTCTTTCTTTCTTTCTTTCTTTCTTTCTTTCTCTTGCTTGCTTGCTTGCTTGCTTGCTTGCTTGCTTGCTTTCTAGCAAAGCGATCAGCCCCCTTAAAGGAAGCAAAAAGGGGTGGGAGAGTTATAAATGACTCCAATTAGTCACTCAGGCTACCCATCATGGGGAAAAAAAAGAAAGAAATGTGGGCAAAGCACTCCAGAAATAAAACCAGATGGTACAATCATGTCAGATCTGTTTAGATAAGCTGTTTGCCTAGAGACAGCAATTGTGTAATACCAGATTTCCATAAACCGAATCAATATTTGTGCATTTGAGACCAGCTGTTTTTCAAGATGCCATTAAGGGCCGGGGGCAGTTCGGGCAGGTTGCGGAGGTCTTCCCGGCTCCCTGCATTCCTCAGTTTCACAGCAGCAATGTGGCCATTTTGCCCAATTTCCTTGGGTTTTCGCAGCCCCGAGACAGATTGCTGCAATCCTGCCTTGCTTATCCCTCAAGTGTTTTATATGTTTAGCACCAGCAATAATAAACGAAATGAGCTGCATGTTTATTTGCATAACGTTGCCTACTATATAAGAGTGTGTGTGTGTGGGGGGGGGGGCTACTGCTGGGCCTTTTCCATCTCCAGTTTTTGCATTACCTTGTATCCAGGCTGCACTGCCATTGATTTCATGGGATGTTGATCCACACCTCCATTAGCACCTCCATTACCTTAAGGTTAGTGAGCATACTCATCTTGCACTGATAACGGCAGTGAACGCTGATTCTAGGGTCATTTAGGCAGCTTTGCTCCCAATGAAGTCACATCATGCTCCAGGGTTGCCACATTTTAACCTTGGCACATTATTAAAAAGTCCAGCGGGTATCTTGGGTCTTTTATGCACTCTCGTTTCCCCCCAACTACTTCAGGGGCTTTGCGATCACCCCCCAACTACTTCGGGGCTTGGTTTTCATCGTGCACATCTTTTCCGACCTTTAGAAGTCACTTCACCCTCTCCCTGCGTTTCCCTTGAGTTTTCTGGATGCTGTTTCTTCTGGCATTCAGAAAACGCAGGGAAAACACGGGGAGCGAGTAGGGTTGCCAGGTCCCTCTTTGCTACCGGCGGGAGGTTTTTGGGATGGAGCCTGAGGAGGGTGGGGTTTGGGGAGGGGAGGGACTTCAATGCCATAGAGTCCAATTGCCAAAGCGGCCATTTTCTCCAGGTGAACTGATCTCTATTGGCTGGAGATTAGTTGTAATAGCAGGAGATCTCCAGCTACTACCTGGAGGTTGGCAACCCTAGGAGAGAGGGAAGTGACTTCTAAAGGTTGGGAAAGACCTGCACAATGAAAACAAATCCCTGAAGTAGACAGAGGGTTATTGCCACGGAAACAACCTGTGCATAAAAGGCACAGTCTGTCTATCACTGTACCAGGCAGGCTGCATACCAAAAAAGGATTGTCCTGCCCTTTTGGGATAATAAGGCAATCTAATGTTAATAGTATGCAAGAAGTACAGTCTGAATGTGCTTGTAACCATATTCAAATCTTGAGTATCTAGTTATGTTGCAGAGATTATTTTACAGCACACGAAAGCCAGTCTCTTATACCTAACATTCATCTAAAAAATTAAATCCACTATTATTATTAAAATCCCTTGTTTTTCTTACATGCAATATCAATCTCGGAAAGTCAGGGTGACAAGCAAAGCAACAACACTAAGCACTGCCAAATCACAGATGGCTGTTGTAGCTTTCCCCATCTCCCTTCCTCTTTCCCCCAACAAATAAGTGTTTCGGAAACTGAAGGTAGCATAGATTGAAATACGTATGGGCTTATACAATTCTGACTACACAGAAAATCTGAAAGGCTATACTGTATATTTCTGACAATATAGTGATGGATAAAATCCCCCAAACATGGAAAGTTTATACAAATGATGAGTTAGTGTTACCATATTTTGCCACCAACATTTTAACAGGAGAGAAATGAGGAGTCCCTCCTCAACTATTTATTTTCTTTTATTTATTCATATCTCTTTTTTATCCACAACAGGGGCCTCAAGTGCCTTACAATAATACACATACAGTAGAAACAAGCAGGGTGGGGGGAAGCTTCTGCATGCAAAAACATCTCTGCCACCAGCAAATGTTCCACCAGGCTCAGAGCTACTTATCCTCAGGATAAGAGCCAGTGGACAAGGACACTTTGACTTGGGGCTCAGGATATGCTTGCTTGGGCCTTAAGTCCTTGTGAACAGCAGAGATAGGGAGGGTTGCCAGGTCCCTCTTCTCCACCGTGGGAGGTTTTGGGGGCAGAGCCTGAGGAGGGTGGGGTTTGGGGAGGGGAGGGACTTCAATGCCATAGAGTCCAATTGCCAAAGTGGCCATTTTCTCCAGGTCAACTGATCTCTATCAGCTGGAGATCAGTTGTAATAGCAGATAACCTGGGGGTTGGCAACCCTAGAGACAGGGATGCCGAATAAACCCAAAACATGACCTTTTCAGCCTTCTCAGGTTTAATTTTGTCCAAATACTAAAAACCAGGAAGCTTTTCCTTCTGGGAAAGCCTGTCAAAATAAACAAGGCTGTCATATTAGTGGTCAGTGGTCAGACTGACAACAGCCAAGATGAGAAGCATCTAGCTGATGCAAGGGGTTTCGAAAGTCCCTGGGAGCTAGCATGAACTAGCACAAACCAGTTGGGGCCAGAAACTGATGCAATGTCTTGCAACAGGTGGAGTGACCTGGCATGTGATCTCATTGGTCCCTAGTGGTAACAGTACGTATAAATGTTCCCAGCTCTGTAACATCAGTGTGGGATGCTATCGTGGAGTGTGTGTGTGTATCTATGCACTGTAAATAAATCAATCACAGCGAGTATCTCTGGTGGTTTGTTCTGGATAGTCTGCCCAATCCATAGGCTCCCGCAATAAAGCCCTGCTGGTGTGGCTGCACTGGTGGAGAGGGCCAGCGGCCCCTATGCTGGCACGGGGGTCATGCCGGCTCTTAAGGAGCTTTGCTCCCCCTTCAAGAATGGGCTCTTAATGTATCAATACACCAACATTTACACATATAAATGATATAAATCATATGCATAAGCTGTGTATAAAAACTAATCAATGTATGTATAAAATTATAAGGGAAAAATGGACAACTCAAGCTGTTTACAAAAATATAAACAAATACAGAAAATATAAAAAGAAAAGAAATCGGGATTGTTTCCTCATCCCTGGACACCATGCTTGGTTCAGATTTGTCAGTTTTGCTAGAATAAATTTTATTATCATCTTTTTTTTAATTCTAGCAAGTGATATATCTGCCAATAAGGACAGTCCAATGGAGGGCTCATCAACTGTGGACTACTTTTGTAATGTTGAGAAAGGGAAGGGGGTACTGGCATGGTGTAGGGGTTAAAATGTCAGATCAGGATCTGGGGAATCAAGGATCTGGGGAATCCCCACTTGGCCATGGAAGCTTGCTGAGTGACCTTGTGCCAGTCACACACTCTCAGCCTAACCTACATCACAGGGCTGTTGTGAGGATAAAACGGAGCAGAAGAGAATGATGTAAGCTGGTTTGGGTCCTCACTGGAGTAAAAGGCATGATATAAACAATCAAACAAAATAAATAAAGGTTGTGGTTGATGGAGAATCAAAGCAAATGGGCACCAGGAAACACATCAGTCACTATGGCACCCAGGGGTGCAGTGTTGATGATCACTGATGTAATGCATTACATCTGAATGTGACCATAATTTCTGAGCTGCGGGGGAAGGTCTTTTGAAGCTAATGTCAGCGCAGTGTTTGGGGGGAATACAGCAGACCCTATGGTAAATGGTGTCTAACACACCGCGAACAATCTCTTCACCAAATATAATAAACATATCTATTTCTTTCTGTAAATCGTTGGAAGGTGTGTTTAGTTCTTTATCCCTGTTTGCCTAAAATGAATTTGTGAGGGTAAAATATACTTATTTAACAAATCCTTCCTGAAACAGTCTGACCTATTTATACCTCCACTGTTCTAAATATGCTCTTACCCATGTTCTCTACCAGTCTCTCACAAGATAGCACGATAGCCTTTGGAATCTGTTCTCTCATAATTTGGTCACATATCATCTCAGTACTGTAAGCATTGAACCATGTGGCATCATGAGAAAAACTTCAAACCTTCCCATGCAATGCTGATTTAGTTGAAGACACAGGGATAACATAGAAACTTGATCCTGTGTGGTTCAGAAGAACTTCATGTTACCAAGGCAACACGAGACCACAAAAAACCACAGAGAAGTAGATTTTCCAAGGCTGTCATTCTGCTTCAATATGGTGAGAATGTGCCCTTACTTCATTGTCTGGTTTTCCCTTATCCCTTTTGTTTTAGACTACAGTCCTTCTTTGCAGGCACCATACCACTATATTATGTATAGTAACCACATTCAGAGGCAGTAAATCCTTGAATACAAGTCAGGCATAGGGGTGTGCAACAAAAAATTTCTGATAAATTTCAGGTTCAGGTTTATTGGCCCCACTTTCCCCCTGGGGAAACTGAAATAAGTCAAATATCCATACCAGTAAAGGGGTATTCAGCTTTATTCCCGGGTTTCCCGAAAAAAATCCAGGTCCGTTATAGTCTATAGAATTTATTTTCAAGGCTCCGGGGAGGGGTCAAGGTAGAGTCACCAAATTTGCAGCATGGCTGCAAGGGACTCTCCTTAGACGAAGAGCAAAGTTTGATGAAGTTTGGGACAGGGGGTCCAATTTCAAGGCAGAAGGCACACAGCCATGCATCTGAGCAAAGGCAAATAGCCAAAAGCCGAAAAAGCCGAATGTCTATTCGGCTATTTGGGAATTGCCTATCTGGCTTTGTTTGGCTTCCCAACTATTTTCAGGTTTATTTTCGGTTTGGGTTTACCGATAAGCACAGCCTTTTGTTGGCCCTCCAGGGCAACTGGCTGGCAGGATGCTGGACTAGAAGGACCACTGACCTGAACCAGCAGGGCTCTTCTTATGTTTTTAGTGGTGAGAGCAGTAATTCTGGCAATATGTGTTTTGATCTTCAGTGTTCTGGACCATAGGGTTGTCACCTCCAGATTGGGAAATTCCTGGAGATTTTGGGATTGGAGCCTGGGATGGTGGGATTTGCAGAGGGGAGGGACCTCAGTGGGGCACAATGCCATAGAATCCACCCCTCCAAAAACAGCCATTTTCTCCAGGGAACTGATCTCTGTAGTCTGGAAATCAGTTTTAATTACAGATCTCCAGGTCCTGCCTGGAGGTTGGCAGCCCTGGTATAGCCCCATGCTGCTACTAGGATCTTTCTCTTAAAGAGTCAGTGTGTTCTAGTACTTAATAATGTTGGATAGGTATCTGAGAGACCCAGGTTTGAATCCTCACTTATACCATGGAAGCTCGCTGTGTGACCTTGGGCCAGTCACATTCTCTCAGCCTAACCTACCTCCCAGGGTTGTTGTGAGGATAAAATGGAGGAGAGGAGAATGATATAAGCCACGTTGGGTCCCCATTAGGGAGAAAGGCAGGGTAGAAATGAATTCAATTTTTTAAAAAATAAACCTGTAAAATGTGATTTAAACAAGGTACTAGATAAAAAAGAAGACATTCAATGCTGCATATTCTTGGTTTCCTCTATAAACCAGACCCTCGGTTGCTACAAATACCAAATCAATATACCAGTGCAATTGCTGCTCAGGCCGTAGATCTCCGATATCTTAACTCTGTGCACGTTGGTGAAGCAACCAAGTTCAAACAAGACACTGGCATCGTGGAATGCTGCATAGGCACATTTGTTTGTGTGCATCACATTTGAATCAGGCTTCAATGCATACTAAACTGGCTCTTAAAATCTAATAATTGACATTTGGCAACAATGTGCTTTCATCTTTAACAAGCATCAGTGGGCCAAATTTCTGTATTTTTTTAAATTTTGGGGCCACATCTCTGCTAGGCAACTGTAATAAACAAGTGTCTTTCCCCTACTTCCTCCCGCTCCTAATGGCTGAGATAATTGCCAAGATTTCCCACAGGCACCATATTATAAAGCAGCCAAGGTAAACAGAAACTACATTAATGGACCCAAATGTTGGCAGTTGAAACCATGGTCTCCGAGAACACATCAATCATAAGTTCCTGTTTCTTACAGTGCTACAGTGATGTTATTGATTAATGTGTGCAGCTAAAAGAATTACTTCCATTTAAAAAAAAATCTGACCTGATTTCAGTGATGAAGGTATGATTAAGGGAAATGAATTATCCATTTGAAGACTCCCGTTTGGGATACAAATGAACCTGGCCTGGTTTCAAAAAAATATGGAAGGAGGCGTGTCTGTTGCCACTACACATAACTGAGAATGTGAGATAAATTCCGTAACCGAAACGTTCCTCAAAATTACTTTGTAAGGTTCCAGTCCTCTCCTAAATTAAACACAATAGCTAGCTCCTCTGAACTAGATGGACACTGCTGAGGAAAAGTTGCTGCTCATAGATGGGTGGGGTTTGCACTTCTAGGCCCAACTTCCTTGTGACGCAAGACATTCTTAACAGGTATTTGGCTAAGGTTTGGCGAGGTGTATTTTAGCTATATATTCATAATGTCAATATATTTTAAATTCCTCCAACTGTTCTTGGAGCCACTTACCCCCACTTCCACATGATTATTTTTATTTATACCCAGTCTTTCAAGCGATACTCGCAAGCCCAGAGGCCTTACCCAGCTTTAGAACCAGTTTAAAAGAGAAAAAGAATGGCTGGGACTGCAAGCTGGCTTTTGATTTTCATTGTACTTCATTTAAGACAAAGATGAGGAAACTTGGGGCTGCAATGAAGTAGGACTGCCAACCTAGAGGTGGGGCCTGGATATCTCTAGACTGATCTCCAGACTACAGAGATCAGTGCCCCTGGAGAAAATGGCTGCTTTAGAGGGTGGACTTTATGGCATTATACCCTCATGAGGTTCCAATCCTCCTCAAACCCCACCCTTCCCAGGCTGCGTCCCCAAATCTCCAGGAATTTTCCAAGCTACCACTGACAACCAGTGCTGGATTTAGATGAAGAGAGGCCCTAGGTGATTCCACTTGTGAGGCCCCTCCCAATCCCCCACTGTCCCAGCTAGAGGAAGGTGGAAGAGTGTTTTAAACAACATTCAGTGAAGCTGAGGATGATGGCGGGTGCTTAAAATATCACAATTCACAATTCATCCTCTAAATAGGGTTGCCAAACTCCAGGTACTAGCTGGAGATCTCCTGCTATTACAACCCATCTCCAGCTGATAAAGATCAGTTCACCTGGAAAAAATGGCCACTTTAGAAGGTGGATTCTATGGCATTGAAGTCCTTCCCCTCCCCAAACCCAGCCTTCCTCAGGCTCTGCCCCCAAAACCTCCCACCAATGGTGAAGAGGGACCTGGCAACCTTACCTCTAAAGGACATAAGATGTTATTGTTAAATACCATAATGATTGGGAAAAAATATTATACACCTTGGCTGGAGGCCCCCTAGATTTTGAGGCCCTAGGCTTCAGCTTGCCAAGCCTATAGGTAAATCTGGCTCTGTTGACAACCCTAACTGAGCCTTACTTGCCCTTCTGTTTTAGAGCAGTGCTGTAATTTTAGGTGTAGGGATCAAAGCTGACAAAAGTTCTGTCTCCAGCTCTTATTTTGCTACCAGAACCACACTCTACACTCTCTTCTTTAGGGTCTGCAGCAAGCCTGGAAGATAAAGCCTTCTCAGCCAGATGCAGTTGCCCAGCTAAAAGCTGGCGTATCTTAACAAAAATTAAAAGGGGCGTTCCCGAGCCAAAAGTGCTCGGGAGGTTGACTAGTGTCTCCCGGGGTGCCGGAACTAGGGTTGCCAGGTCCCTCTTTGCAACCGGCGGGAGATTTTGGGGGCGGAGCCTGAAGAAGGTGGGGTTTGGGGAGGGGAGGGACTTCAATGCCATAGAGTTCAATTGCCAAAGCGGCCATTTTTCTCCAGGTGATTTGATCTCTATCGGCTGGAGATCAGTTGAATTAGCAGGAGATCTCCGGCTACTACCTGGCAGTTGGCAACCCTAGCCGGAACGCCTCCTGGCTTGCTGCCACGGCCTATGCTGCCGCGGCGGTCAGGGAGCGGCGCCCGGCCCTGCACGCCGACGCTGGGGCCACTCACGCCGGCATGCGCCTTCCAGGCGCCGGCGGTGAGGGCCCCTGCGTTGGCGGAGTCTGTAGTCGGCCTCCTAAGGGCTTTGGGCCCATTTTTCAGGAATGGGCCCTTAGAATTTCAGGCATATTGTGGAAAATAAATGTTGACACAATCTTGTTATTGAACAGTATTAAAGCCTAATTTACCTCACAGGGTTAAAGGCTAACTTACCTTCCAGTGTGGAGTAGTGGGCAGAATGCGGAAGACCAAGTTTGAATCACCACTCTGCCATGAAACTGGCTGGGTGACCTTGGGCCAGGCATACAAGCTCACCCTAGCCTACCTTACAGAGTTATTGTGAGGTAACATTGAGGAGAGGAGAACAATGTAAGCCACTTTGGGACCCCACGAGGCACAAATGCAAGGTATAAATTAAGTAAATAAATAGTTGTACCCAAACATTTGCTTATCTTAATAACTTCCTTTCCTTCTTCACCTGTCCTAAGAAGCAAGCAAATGCCATTGAGTTAAAAAATTACATTGACAAGGTGAACGGACAATAAAAAAAAATACCAACCAGTTTTTCTATTTCCTGTTTCAACAGAGTCCTAAAGATGTGTTGTACAACAGAAGCCAGTAACAGTATAGATTTCCTAGTCTGATTATTTTAATCTTGACAGAGAGAGACTTCCTTGGCAAATGCAACCATCAGCATGTTTCTTGATCAGTATGTTTGGGGCAGATTAATATTATTTCACTTTGTGGGGATATCTGCTTATCTTTGTAGGGGTTTGGAGGGTTATTTTTTTGCAAAATCTTTGCACAAGGCTGAAACTGTCAGAGAAATCGATGCAAACTGGATGTATGTCGCATAACATGTTAACCAAAAGGAAACATGGCTCTTTTTGTTGCTATAAATACAAATCACACCTCCACTCCAGCCCAAAGTACTGAATAATATGTTTCTGCATGTTAGACTCATGGCTTCCAATGTGCACCTCGGGAATATGTCAGGAAGTCATCTGGATAAACCCAGGAGGTCATGGTGCGCAGCTGACTCCGCTGGGTCAGGCCGGAGGCCGAGGCTCCAGCCCTTTTATTTTAAATGTCACCCAGGAAGAGCGTCCAAATGGGGGTGAAGGTTCCTGTTAGGGTTGTGCATATTGATAAACCTGAACCAAAAATAAACCCGAAATTAGCAATTTTGGCAATATTCGGTTTTTGGTTTTACCGAACTCCAAAACCTGGGGTTCTCCCCAAAGCCAAATAGGCAATTCCCCCCAAAAACCAAATAAATATTCAGCTTTTTCTGGTCCAGCTATTTGCCTTTGCTCAGAGGCACAGCTCTGTGCTTTCTCCCATTTCTCTCTCTTTTTTTGGCTGATTTTGTTAGGGGTAGGGGTCGTGTAATTGGAGCTTACCAACCATTCAGTGGGTTGATCTGGATCAAGCATAAGGTTTTTTTTAAAAAAGATGGGGCTCACCAAGTCCTCTCCAGAGGGATGTACCATCCAACTAAAAAGTGCCAGCTTCGACTGCTGCTACCACCAGGTTTCTGAAGAAGACTGCTAACCCGCATGGATGAGCAATCTACTTCACAAGAGCTGCCTTGGTCATCACTTTGGCTGGCGCCAATTTAGCCCCCCTCCCCCCCCCCCCGAATACCTGCTATCAAACTGAAGGTCACCCTGAGTAGACACTTCATTTCCCTGTATCATGAAATCAGATTTTTGATGACCATAATAAAGGACTGTTCACAGGATGTCATTTGCCACCAAAAGAAATGTTTTCTGTGCTTTATTTTTCTTGCATTGAAGCCATTCCCCTCAGTTTGGAAGCTGATTTGCATGGACATCATGCTATCAGCTCCAGATATAAAGGGAGCCCTCAGACTTTGAGGCACCAGCCTGCCAATCGACTCTTTCCGCCAGTCCTCAGCAATGCTGAACTTCTGAGCCTGAAAACTAATGGATAGCTCAGCTCACAAATGCCTGGAGGATGGGGGTGACCCCTTTGTGGTCCCATAAATTGGACCCCCTGTCCCAAAGTTCACCAAACTTGGTTGACTGTCTAAGGCAGGGATGGGGAACCTTTTTTCTGCCAAGGGCCATTTGGATATTTATAACATTATTTGGGGGCCATAAAAAATTATCAACTTAAAAATTAGTCTGCTATATTTGGTCAAACATTTAGCCAAGAGGCACGACCGGAGATGGCTCCGAGTGTCTGCCACATAGAGCTTCTGGCTTTTGAGCTCTGCTGTCCCCAGCTGGGCCCAAGAGATTCAGGCAGGGCAGCATCCTTCCGAGCTAGGAATCTACCAGGACCCATGAAGGGCCAGACCAAATGATTTCGCGGGCCTTATACGGCCCCCGGGCCTGACGTTCCCCACCCCTGGTCTAAGGAGAGTCCCTTGCAGCCACGCTGCAGATTTGGTGACTCTACCTCCAAAAATGCCCCCACATTTTTTGGTAAACCCGGTAATAAACTGGATACCAATATTTACCGGTATGGGTATTCAGCTTATTTTGGGTTTACCAAAACAAAAACAAAACAAAAAACCCGGGCCCAATAAACCCGTACCCTAAATTTACCATTTTTTTTGCACAACCCTAGTTCCTGTCCTAGTCTCTCTCTCTCTCTTCCCTGTCAGTTGCCCCTTCCAGGATAGCTTGGGACAGGTCTGGCCCTTCCTCTCTGGCTCTCCAAGGTTCATTTTTAAAGGGTTCCCTGCAGGGGGGACATCCCTAGGCTCACCCCCTTCCCTCCCCCCATGGGTCTGCATGGTATAAAAACCAATTCTTCTTGTTCTTCTTGGTGGAATGAAATCCACCAAACTAATCTTAATTCACTCACCCATGGTATCACATTAATGATATGTCATGAATCAACTGTGTGCATGTATAAAGTGCTGTCAAGTCACAACCAATTTATGGTGACACCATAGGTTTTCAAGGCAAGAGATGTTCAGAGATAGTTTGCCATTGCCTGCCTCTGCGTAGCAATCCTGGACTTCCTTGGTGGTCTCCCATCTGAATACTGACCAGGCCCAACCCTACTTAGCTTCTGAGATCTGACAAGATCACGCCAGCCTGGGCCATCCAGGTCAGGGCTTATGAAGTAAGTATTAATGATGATCTATAGCACACTATGCATAAGTGGAGCCAAGATTAGCAAGTGATACTTGCATGTATTCAGTGTGTCCCCACCCATCTATTTTTGCACTGACACCACAATGCTCAATAGTATTTAAATTCAGAAGGTGTGAAGAGCAGCTTGGGAATGAAAAGAAAGGGATGTGATTTTAGTTAAGGAGATTTATAGCATACACACTCCTGTCTGTGCATTTCTATGGATTGTGGCTGCTATGAAGCATAACACTGTAGTTTCATTCTACCTGGAAGTAATTTCAGCCAAAGTTATACATTTCATTGTTTTTCAAGAAGTTCAGAGTTACATCATTCTAAACCCATTCAGTAGAAATGTGTCACTCTGTTTTAGGATTGCACTGTAATCTGTAAACGGTAGTCCAAAAAGACCGCTTTCTTGGAACGAAGACCCGTTGAATGAAATGGGACTTACTTTGGCATAGACCTTCTTAGGATCGCTTTGTGTTTCTCTCCTATTGAGACAAATGGGATTTAAGATTGTTTAACTTTGGCTGGGTTATGGCGAGTGGACTGAAGTGTTAAGTGCGTGCTACGGTTTTATATAGTCGACAGTCAGGTGGCTAAAAAAAAAAAAAAAAAGGCCCAACAGAGGAAAGCACACCTTGGAAGAATGTCTATATGAAGCCATTTGCAAACGACTCTATAAAGACTTTTAATACAGTTGATCACATTGCTAGATTGGTGACTCTTTGGCATAATAATTAAATAGCACCTCTTCATCCCCTAAGAAGTCACCAACCTTTTGTCATCATTAGACAAAATCAGGCTGAGTGTAAACACCGTCTCGTTTCCTCCACATTTTTCGGTATTTGTATGCAGCAATTGTCAGCATGTCGGCAGTGGACGGTGATAAAGTGCATTTTTCTGCTTGGGTGGTTAGCCCTTTCATTTTTACAAGTGACAAAATAAAAATCAGCTGAAGAGTGAACATGCTGCTTTCACTGTGTCATCTCAGCCCTGCGGGTCATTTTATTATAAAAATGTAAAAATCCAGTCAATTTTATTTAATCAGCTGAAAAGGAAAAGTGTTTCTGGGTCATTAATCAAGTGCTCCTTCTCTGTGGGACTTGTCTCTTCAGAAACTGCCTTCTGAATCATTAATAAAGCTGAGAAGATTTTGTGCCAGTAAGTTTTCCAGAGCTTAGATGTCATCAAGATAACTGAAGGAAAGTAATTTGAGGTCAGCAAATAAATCTGCCCCTAGTTCTCATTGCTTTCAAAACCACATCTGGGTAAAATAATAATAATAATGAAAAAAATATTTTTTAAAAATCTGTCCAAACATTTAATTGTTCACATTGTTAGGAAACATTCTGCAGTTGTGATTGTATTTGATTATACATTCCATAATTACATGTTTTCTGGAATGTTCTCTAACCTTATATTTACATGAAACCTTTATTATGTGAATTGATCAAAACATAATGAGACAGTATGAAGAAATAATTGCTACTGTATCTATATAATAATGATAGTAATTAAACCTCAGGAAGAACAGCACATTCATACAATGTTGAGCTGGAGACTTGCGTGGAAGCAAAGAAAGGAACCGGGGACAGAGATTATATTCTTTATCTTCCCCGCTTACTTGTGTCTGCATACTGTGGCAAATAATGTGCCAAAATTTTATTCACACTTGTGGATGCCCTCATTTGTAAATGCAGACCTGGTGATGTTTGGGACAGAGAAAGCAGTGTACCTACCTTACAGCTCATTCCTGAGAGCTGCTGCGGCCAGGGACGGCATGGCTGTGGCGGTGCCATGGCCCCTCCAATGAGGTTTCCTGGCCACTGCAAGGCTAAAAAAGAGCATTTAAAAATAGGGGGGGGAGCCCCATTGAAAACAGCAATGCTGCGCCAACAAAAAGCTGGTGCAACACCGCTGTTGCTAAGGGGGGCGTTCCCAGGCTGAAAGGGGTTAGGAAGCTGCCTACTGGCTGCTTTGGCCCCCAGAAGAACACCCCGGGAATGCCTCCCAGGATGCCAGTGAGAGGACTTGCGCCAGCCGGACAGCGGCAGGAGGCCGAGCTGGCGTCCAAGGGCAACTCTGCCATGGCAGTCTGGGGTGTGTGTGCAAGTGGCACTAAGCTGGCACCTGTGGCACGGATGCCGGCATAGGGGTCATGGCGCCTCCTAAGTCCACTCAGCCCCCAAGCTCAGAAATGGGCTGCTCCTGTTTGGTCAGCATTTTGTAACCCTGAATTTCCAAAGGTATAAGCAAAAAAATGCTCAATAGCGAGATGTTTTAAAGATATCTTCCACGATAGTCACCCTAATTCTATTCTTTTGTAGCAGAAGCACAAATACATGCTCATATTTCTATGGATAAGGTGGCAGCCTCATCAAAAATGAGTATTTTGCGAAAGGTCCTATGGTTTCCTTCAAAACTCCTCAAAAAGTTTTACCTGTAGGCAAAATTCTAAATTAACATCTAATTTTTGTTTTAGGAACCCCTGGATGCATCAATACCACATTAACCCTTCTGTTTTCCTCAAGTGGTGTTTCACTCCTATCTTGTTAATGTCTACATAACAGTCTAGTCAGGAAACAGTGTAACACTGTGGTTCCCAAACATTTCGGGACACCGCCCCCTTGGTTCCACAAACTCAACCCCAGTGCCCCCTACCCTATCCAACAACACAGTTGAAGGGGCCCACCTCTAGCGCCCCCTTGCCTCTTGCCCCCCTCAAGGGGGGTACTGCCCACTTTAGGAACCACTGGTATAACAGAACGTAACAACGTTAGTGGCGCTAATTCACCTCCTTCAACACGAAATAAGCCAAAAGCCATCACTTGATAACAATGTCCTTCTGATGTCTACATAATCAGATACAGTTCTATGAAAGAAAACAAGTGGACACAATTCTAACATAAAAAGCCATCCATCACTCTGAAAACAGTGGAAGAACATTTTGTTTGTTTGTTCCCAAGATAGATGAGTACATGCATATTTATGTGTGAATCTGATTTATGCTGAGTCAGACCATATCTCAGAATTTTCTACCCTTACTGGCAGATGGTCTCCATGGTAACTGGCAGAAAAACATCTTTGCCAATATTTGTTGCCAGAGCTTCATTAAAAAAAAAAACAAAAAAACAAAAAAACCCCGGAGATGCCAGTGATACGCCCTGATTGCAAAGCATGTTCTACCTAAACTACTCAGCCACATCTTCTCCCTGGATGCTACAAGTTACCATCCCATTCTCAGTATGAGGGGCTCAATAAACTTAGAACGGGGTATAGTGTAGAAGTTACAATTCGGGGTGGGGGAACTGATATATACTTGATCTGCAATTCACAAGCAGAACTGTGTCAATCCTGGGTGTGCACTTTATACCTGGTTTGTTACAGTCAAAACTTCAGTTCACAGACATTGATCTGTAATGTACGGACAATACGTTTTCCTGACCTTTGGTTAATATCACCTTCATTTCATTGTTTCTTGGCAAACACCCCAGTGGGGATATATGTTGATTCCATTGAGCCAGTCTCCTCTTTCTGAACCCCAGCTGTTATCTAAATATGCACAGCCCATTAAGTTCTTGTGCCACATGACAGATACCTAAACTGTGTCAAGATTAGTCATCCATAAAAAGAGATTTACCCTGACAACCAGCATGACTTTTCTCCTTTTGGCCTCAATGTGCCATGTAACAATTGTGTATAGTCATGCTGGCTTTCTTAGAATATAACTTATTTGTATGTTTCGTTTCCATTTAAATAATAATAATAATAATAACCCTCTCGGGCCTGTTCAACAACATTATGTTTTTCTCCTTGAATCCAGAAGCCTGGGTTTAGCCAATGTTGGAAGGCAGCAACCTGGTTTTTTCTTTCTTTCTTTTTTTTTTGCTGTCAAGTCACAGCTGACTCATGGCAAGCCTGTAGGGTTTTCAGGGCAAAAGATCTTCAGAGGTGGTTTGCCGTTTCCTGCCTCTGCATCACACCCCTGATATTCCTTGGAGGTCTCCCATCCAAAGACTTGCCAGGGTGAAGACTGAGAGTGTGTGACTGGCCCACGGTCACCGAGCAAGTTTCCATGGCAGAGTGGGGATTTGAACCAGATCATAGTCCAACGTTTTAACTAATCCACCATGCTGGCTCTCTAACCTGGTTTTAAAGTATCTGATTTATATTCCATGTTTCCTCTTGGCTCAAGCATTCATTTGCTATGGTGGGACTGGAAATCCTTAGAGCTTTGGCAGGAATGTAGATTTTGTGTTCAATCACATTTACAATGGGGCCATGGATCATAGGTAAATTAACTGCTTTTCATGCAGAAGCTCTGAGGTTCAATGTCCAGCATTTTCAGTTAAAAGGGTCAGGTAGTAGGTAATGTTGCCAACATCTGCCTGAGACCCTGGAGAACTGCTGTTTGTCAGAATAGTTATTACTGACCTTGACAGACCAATAATCTGACTCAGTACAAGGTGGTTTCATGTGTATCCTATTTGCTTAAGCAAATTTTTACCTACTTAGAAAAGATATGTGAACATGGTCATTGTTATGCTGGAATTAGGAAAACTCACTTGTGGGAAAACTCAGTTTCCCATGAATTCTTGCAATAGGCCCACACAAAACTATGGGTAGCAATAGCTTTGCCCATGCCCATGGCAAGCATTCACAGGAAACTGAGTTTTCCCATGACTTGGGTATGGATGCATCTATTACAGACTGTGAAAAGTAAGTACTTTTAAAATTCTTCTGGAGGGGCATTTTTTGAGGGACTCACCAAATTTGCAGCATAGCTGCAAGAGACTCTCCTTGCATGAGCCCCAAAGTTTGGTAAATTTGGATCAGGGGGTCCAATTGTATAGGGTCCTGAAGGTGTAATCCCCTTCCTCCATAGAGAGGGGGCAACCCCTTTGGGACCCCATAAAATCAGACCCCTGACCCAATCTTCACCAAACTTTGGGGTTCATGCAAGGAGAGTTCCTTGAAGCTACCCTGAAAATTTGGGAATTTTACCCAAATGCTTCCTCTAGAGCTCATTAAAAAAATTCCTATAGGGAAAAGCCTGGGGAAAGCTGAAACAGAAAAAGCCAAATACCTATTCAGCTGATTTGGCAATCAGCTATCCGGCTTCGGCTTTATTCCTAGTTTTAATATTCGGGTTAAATTAAACCTGAAAGAAGCTGAAAAGGCCTTTTTTGGGTTTATTTTCAGTTTGGGTTTATTGATATGCACTGAGGAGCATATTGCCTGTTTATTCTAACAAATAAAGATTATAACTGGATGGTGTGGTTATATCTTACATTTAACTCGCAGGCTATTCAAGCAAAGCAACCCGGAAGTAACAAAACCCCAACTCTCTTCTGTATCTGTATCTTATATTTACCTTGTTTGTGTATGTCTGCACTAATGCTCAGTGGGCAAACAGCCAAGTATTACCAAGAGAAACCCCAGGACCTAGGAGACTATCTACCCATTTGCTCTACTTGACCCGAGTGTTAACAAGTCGTGATGACTTTTTGGCCTCAGCAAAGCGAATAGTCTTCACAACAGAAAGTTTGGGCAAAAAGGTTTTCCAACGCATTTATTAATCCCCCGGACCAAACAACTCAGGAGACTGCTAATGGGTTAGGAAACCTTTCAAGTTCTATGAAGTTTCAGTGTTTTATCTATCTATCTATATATATATATATATACACACACACACACACAAACACATAAAACAATTGCACGAACTATCCAGTTAGCCTGAGATTGAAGCATCTGTCTTCCTGCTGTGATAATATCGGTCTTAGAAGACTTTTGTAATTCAAGGCAGAGAGTTTTCATTCTTGTTGATTCTCCTTCTTCCTTTTTTTGAAACATTCTTCCATTATATAATAGAATTTAAAAGACAGTTTGTTCTTATTGTAAGTACAATAGCTACATTGGGGGTGAGTGCAGCAATACCCTTGTGGTAGCATTCACATTATTCTAGACTCACTATTCCAACAATTAATGTATTTCAAAACTTCTGTATAATTTTATTTTAAGATAAAGGAGTATTTTAAAAAATAGGCATGTTAAGTCACCAATCTCAGGGCCTTCAATTATCACAGCAGGAATGAAGATGCTATAACAATGTTAATTTTTCTTCCCCGAAGAATCTCAGTCTCACAATACACATTAAAAGTCATGCATACTTTCTTTTGTGAGGGATGTAGTAATTTTTTTTAATCTTAAGTGTGACTAATTTTTTCCACCAAAGTGTTAGTTTTTCTAATACAAATCTAGACTAGGTCGCAATCCTTAAATCACTAATTCCATACATTGTAGTTGCTTTCTGGAGTAGCAAAAAGAAATAAAAGGGCCGCACCAGTAACAGGAGATGAAAATAAGGCCAAGGTCAAACGTGTAAAGTAGGTAAAAATATTTTTTATTAGAATAGAAATTCCCTACGCGTTTCGCCCAAGGGGCTTCTTCAGGGGAATCTGTAATTATTGCAGTAGTCCTTTAAGTGAGCAGATTGGCTACAGAAATTATGCTTATTTGAAGGACTACTGCAATAACTACAGATTCCCCTGCAGGAGGCCCTTGGGTGAAACATGTAGGGAATTTCTATTCTGAGTAATAAAAAAAAAACCTTTTAATCTATTTTGCACCACTGGCTTTGGCCTTATTTTTGTCTGCTTTCTGGAATAGCCCATTGAAACCCCTCTCAAGTTTTGCAGTCCTTTGAATGGCATACACTTTGGATATGTAATAAATTTTGGACAATCAGTTGACATATTTTACTATATTTGGACTGGAGAAGGGACCAACGTTTGAGTCAGGAGATCCCAACATACAGCAATTTTTGCCTATCAATTTTCTGGAACAATCACATCAAGAGAACTTCAATTCAGGTGGATAACTCTCTTGATCTGCAGTAGAAAAAAACAAAGATTTGAGTCCAGTATCATCTTACCGGTAAATACCAACATGATTTGCAGGGTATAAACATTTGAGTGTCAAAGCTTTTTTCATCAGACTCCCCTCTGTACATCATCCCTCCCAACTTCTGACTAGGATATTAGGGCTCAGAGATCTCCATTCCGAATTGTATCTGATGTAGGGAGCTTTGACTCATGAAAGCTTTTGCCCTGGAAATCTTGTTGGTCTTTAAGTTGCTATTGGAATTGAAGCAAGAGAACGGTTTCAAAATAAGTGGACTGAATTTTGTAACCATAAGGGAGGTGTAAATCATATTTTACTAGAGTAGGCAATGAAGAGCCCCGTGGAGCAGAGTGGTAAGCTGCAGTACTGCAGTCCAAGCTTTGCTCATGACCTGAGTTCGATTCCAACGGAAGTCGGTTTCAGGTAGCCGGCTCAAGGTTGACTCAGCCTTCCATCCTTCCGAGGTCGGGAAAATGAGTACCCAGCTTGCTGGGGGTAAAGGGAAGATGAATGGGGAAGGCACTGGCAAACTACACTGTAAACAAAGTCTGCCTTGGAAACGTGGCATTCAACATCACCCCATGGGTCAGGAATGACCCGGTGCTTGCACAGGGGACCTTTACCTTTTAGGCAATGCATAAAAAGAACATTACAAATCCAATCTGTGGGCCATTTTGCACAGAGTGATTCTGGACTGAACCACTTCAGACTGGAGATGGGTGTATTAGTTTGAATGCTCCTCTATGTAGTAAAACTATCGCATCAAGTTAAACCTTTCTACCTGATATGTTCTTTTTCTGTATGCTGGGACCTTTATATGTTGCCCAGCATTCAGTCCTGGAGCATCAAATCTGCAGTCCAAAGTGATACAATCCAGAATTTTTGCCGCCTCACCCTACTACTTTACTTTCCGAACTGTTCACACCAAACCAATACTGTTCAAACCAAACCAGTACTGCGATTTGATACTCCAGATTTGAAATATTCACTCACAGCTAGTACAGTCCAGTATCAAATGTTTGTATTGTTTTTTGTTACTGTTGAGACAAGAAGGATTTGCTAGATATCACAGCAATTTCTGGTAAATTCCTGCCATCGATGATCCCTAGAATAAAACATGGGAAGATCTTTTCTTCACCAAGGAAGATGATGTGTTGTGGTCTGAAAAGATCAACTTCCATGATATAAGTGAATTGTGGGAGAATGTGTGTGTGTTAAGTGCTGTCAAGTCGTTTCCGACTCATGGCGACCCTATGAATCAAAGTCCTCCAAAATGTCCTATCTTTGACAGCCTTGCTCAGATCTTGTAAATTGAGGGCTGTGGCTTCCTTTATTGAGTCAATCCATCTCTTGTTGGGTCTTCCTCTTTTCCTGCTGCCCTCAACTTTTCCTAATATGACTGTCTTTTCCAGTGGCTCTTGTCTTCTCATAATGTGACCGAAATACGATAGCCTGAGTTTAGTAATTTTAGCTTCTAGGGTCAGTTCAAGCTTGATTTGATCTAAAACCCACTGATTTGTTTTTTTGTTTTTTTTGTCTGTCCAGGGTATTCATAACAATCTCCTCCAACACCACATTTCAAAGGAATCTACTTTCTTCCTGTCAGCTTTCTTCATTGTCCAATGTCCAGCTCTCACACCCATACATAGTAATGGGGAATATGATGGCATGAATTAACCTGATCTTGATCTTGCTTGTGGGCAAATATACCAATATATAAAATGCAAATATTTCTCTAGGGGACTGCCATTGAGCTAGTGTTCATCGGTGGAGTAATGCATCACCAAACTATACTGTGATTCTAAGGTGGCTTGTGATTGGTCCTAAACTTCCTGTTTAAGTGTGGGGATATTGTGGTTTGTACCTAGGAGGCATTGTAAATTCAAGTGTTGTGCACTTGTGGGTTCTACAAGAGGAGTGCCTGTGTAACCCGAGGGCAAAATGGATCACATTGTGGTTTACTTTGGTTTCAGCTGCATAAGCTTTTTTAGCTAAAGAGCTTACAAAAGAAGACTAGAACAAGAAATACTTTGTAAAAGGGAAAGTACTTTTTCTTTATGCTAATCTGTCCACGGAAAATTGAAAGTTTATGAACACCTGTCAGGATCAAGAGCAATACATGATTGACAGCTGGAGCCAACATACCTGACAGGCTTTTGCATACTCAGGGCTGAATTCAGTACTCCCTTCCACTAAGTTGAATCTAATGGTTCCTTTCCACTGTCTTTCTCTGATGAAGAAACATGTCCTTCAATGGAAAAACAAAACTCTTTCTGTATGAGGAGAGGTCTGTTTCGGTGTGTCAGAACACATCAGAGGAAGAAGACTTTCTCCATCAATGGAAGACTAAGCAGAAAGGAGGCATTAAATCCAACAATCAAGATGAGAAATAAAGACAGTTTAACATAAGAACATAAGAAAGGCCATGCTGGATCAGACCAAGGTCCATCAAGTCCAGCAGTCTGTTCACACAGTGGCCAACCAGGTGCCTCTAGGAAGCCCACAAACAAGATGACTGCAGCAGCATTATCCTGCCTGTGTTCCAAAGCACCTAATATAATAGACATGTTCCTCTGATCCTGGAAAGAATAGGTATGCATCATGACTAGTAGCTATTTTTACTAGTAGCCATGAATACCTCTCCCCTCCATGAACATGTCCACTCCCCTCTTAAAGCCTTCCAAGTTGGCAGCCATCACCACATCCTGGGGCAGGGAGTTCCACAATTTAATTATGTGTCCTGTGAAGAAATACTTCCTTTTATCTGTTTTGAATCTCTCCAGCTTCAGCAGATGACCCCGTGTTTTAGTATTATGAGAGAGGGAGAAAAGCTTCTCCCTGTCCACTCTCTCCATATTATGCATAATTTTATAGACCTCTATCATGCCCCCCCTTAACTGCCTTCTTTCCAAGCTAAACAGCCCTAAGCGTTTTAATCGCTCTTCATAGGGCAGTTGCTCTAGTCCCCTGATCATTTTGGTTGCTGTCCATTATTTTTGAAAAGTCTTGGCAAACAGGTGAGGTGCCAGATGATTGGAGGCGGGCAAATGTTGTCCCCATCTTCAAGAAGGGGAAAAAGGAGGATCCAGGTAACTACCAACCCATCAGCTTGACTTCTATACCAGGAAAAGTGTTCGAACAAATCATCAAACAGTCCATCCTTGAGCATTTAGAAAGGATGGATCTGATCACTAAGAGCCAGCATGGGTTTCTCAAGAATAAGTCATGTCAGACTAATCTTATCTCCTTTTTTGAGAAAGTTACTACCTTGCTGGATCAGGGGAATGCTGTAGACATAGTTTATCTAGATTTCAGTAAGGCTTTTGATAAGGTTCCACATAGTATTCTAGTTGACAAATTCTATTGGGTTAGATCCTATTATTGTTAGATGGATCTGCAACTGGTTGACAGATCGTATCCAAAGAGTGCTAGTAAATGGTTCCTCGTCCACTTGGAGAGAAGTGACTAGTGGAGTTCCTCAGGGATCTGTGCTGGGCCCTGTGTTGTTCAACATCTTTATCAATGTTTTGAATGAAGGAATAGAGGGGATGCTTATTAAATTTGCAGATTGTACTAAATTGGGAGGGGTAGCAAATATGGTAGAAGACAGAGCCAAGATGCAGGATGATCTTGACAGGCTGGAGAAATGGGCTAGAACTAATAAAATGCACTTCAACAAAGACAAATGTAAAGTTCTGCATTTAGGTAGGAAAAATCAAATGCATAATTATAGGATGGGGGAGACTTGTTTGAGCAGTGGTGTGTGTGAAAAGGATCTTGGGGTCTTAGTAGACCAAACACTGAACATGAGTCAGCAGTATGATGATGTAACTAAAAAGGCAAACGCAGTCTTGGGCTGCATCAACAGAAGTATAGTGTCCAGATCATGCGAAGTGATGGTATCGCTTTACTCTGCTCTGGTTAGACCTCACCTGGAGTACTGTGTTCAGTTTTGGGCACCACAATTTAAGACAAGCTGGAACGTGTCCACAGAAGGGCAACAAAGATGGTGAGGGGTCTGGAAACCAAGTCCTATGAGGAAAAGTTGAAGGAGCTGGGTATGTTTAGCCTGAAGAGGAGAAGACTGAGAGGGGATATGAAGGGCTGTCATATAGAGGAGGGTGCCGAGTTGTTTTCTGTTGCTCAAGAAGGTCGGACCAGAACCAATGGGTTGAAATTAAATCAAAAGAGTTTCCGTCTAGACAATAGGAAGAATTTTCTAACAGTTAGAGCAGTTCCTCAGTGGAACAGGCTTCCTCAGGAGGTGGTAAGCTCTCCTTCCCTGGAGGTTTTTAAGAAGAGGTTAGATGGCCATCTGTGAGCAATGCTGATTCTGTGACCTTAGGCAGATGATGGGATCTTGGCCATCTTCTGGTCACTGGGGGTGTGGAGGGGGGAGGTGGTTGTGAGTTTCCTGCATTGTGCAGGGGGTTGGACTTGATGGCCCTGGTGGTCCCTTCCAACTCTATGATTCTATGATTCTATGCTCTTTCCTGCACCTTCTCAAGCTCTGCAATATTCTTTTTTTAGGTGTAGTGACCACCTAAAAAAACCTGTTAGTAGATCCTCACACTATCTTACACAGAAGTAAGATTTTATTCCAGTTATATCATAGCAGGGTCAATGAACCTATGCTGTGCAAGCCAAAGGTGGTGGAAGGAATGAGTTTTGCTCACCTGTCCCTGCTCCCAGCAGGTATTTGTAGAAAGGTGCTGCCAAGGGCCGAGGGATCTGTTTGGCCATTGATGAGCAGCTTGGGCCTTTTCAACAGGTTGCTTTTTGAACGTATTCAAACAAAGCCTGCAGTTGCCAGCTCGTACTTGACCAATTTTTGGAGATTTGAGGGACATCCTTTGGGAAGACAGAATTTTCCCAGTGGAAAAACTGGAATTTTGGGGAATAGTGGGCATGTTGTAGACAGCTTTGCACCTTCATGAGGGGAGCACGCAAGGCTCTCATTGCTTTTCGGCTGTTGCATACCTTCTGTTGTCCTTTTGCCCTGACTTATGGTTGACCTTTTCATCTCTCTGGGTAAACAGTAGCTTATTGCTCTACCTTGAAGGAGGAAGAAAAAAATCAAGAGGAGAGGCAGAAACGGCACGAAAAATGTAAAGTTTTATCAAGAACTTTGCTCTCTCTCTAACCAGATTTCAAAAATTAAGGTACATGTACTAAGATAACATAAGGTGCATCAGTATGAGTTTTCTCTCAAATATTTAGCCCTGACCTGGATAGCCCAGGCTAGCCTGATCTTGTCAGATCCCAGAAGCTAACCAGGTCAACCCTGGACAGTATTTGGATTGGAGACCTCCAAGGAATACCAGGGCTGTGATGCAGAGGCAGGCAATGGAAAACCACCTCTGAAAGTCTCTTGCCTTGAAAACGCCACCAGGGAATGCTATAAGTCAGATGTGACTGGATGGCAAAAAAGGGGGTTTATTTGCAATTTTGCTTGCACAAAACTAAGGCATTGATAACTTTTAAAGTCCATAAATATCTCAACTATTGCATTATATGATAAGTAAATGATAAATGTTAAAGCAATAATATTAGTTTAGGTTTGACAGGACAGTAAGTATTGCATATATTTAAATTTCCCTCCAAAGTTCCATTTTCCCCGCAAACAAATTTCCAGAAACTTTACATCTCAAAGCCTAACTAATCTTGAGGGCATAAAAGGAAGCAAGATGGAAACATTCCCCTAACACCAAATGGTAGTTTGGCATTACAGTTGATCCAGCACAACATAATCTTTTTATTGTTTTAGTTTGGGCAGGAAATAAACATGGATAACGATCTTTAAGCAGCAAGAAAGCACTGAAATATAACTGGTAATGTGGGTCTTCCCTCAATGGTAGCAGTCACATTCCTAGCCAGCTTCATCGCAAGGCCAAGACAGACTTTTTCTTCCTTCAAAATCATACTTTTGTTTGTTTCTTTAAAAAAAAAACCAACTCATTAGTCAGACTCTTAATATTAGCAGCTCTTAACACTGATTATCTGTGAACACCTTGGGATGTCAACCACCCTCTTAGGAAGCCTGATGTGTAACAGCAGAGCCAAGAGGAAATACCTTGATTATAAAGTTATCCAGACTATTTGCAAATAATTACATGAAAACAGGAAGAATGCATTCTAAATATGTGGCGGGGGGTGGGAAAGAACACCCTGTTGTTACCTATGATTTGCAAAGATGTGGTGTCTGTTATTTCTGCTTTCCCATTGTGTTCATACGTCTATTTCTTTGTGACAGCTATTACTCTCCTACTTTTTTCACTTAGATTTTGACTAATGTTTTTTTGGGGGAAATTATTAGTGATGCTTCTGAAATTCTCCTAATTGTTCCTGATATTCTGGAGTTCTAAATTAATTGATCTTCTTTTCAAAGTGAAACCAATGCACCTGGAATCCTCTACGGTTGCATTTTTATTGTGGTTGTAGCTAAGCAGGTCTCGCCTCAGATAAGAGACCTTTGGTAATCCCATATACCTGGCCTTGACTTGTATGATGGAAGAAAGGTAAAAAACAAATCTGGAAGTAAGTGATTTTTTAAAAGATTCCAAATTTTGTCCAGATCGCAGCACACAAGATAATGTCAAAACTGCAGATTTCCTTTCCTTTAGGTTCTTATGTTTTTGGTTCCTCTGTATTTATAATGCATACATATGCACTGATAAAACATTGATTTTTTAAAAAATTCCAAATTTTGTCCAGATCGCAGCACACAAGATAATGTCAAAACTGCAGATTTCCTTTCCTTTAGGTTCTTATGTTTTTGGTTCCTCTGTATTTATAATGCATACATATGCACTGATAAAACATTGGAAAAACAACAACAACAAACATCCAGGCTTGAAGAAGGGACTTTCATACTGCCTATGAAAACTGCTTTGGCTGCCAGCTGCTAATTTTTTTTTTTTGCTATTTCAGACACAGCTGTTGGTGTCCCATTTGCCATACAGGTAGGGTTGCCAGGTCCCTCTTCACCACCGGTGGGAGGTTTGGGGGTGGAGCCTGAGGAGGGAAGGGTTTGGAGAGGGGAGGAACTTCAATGCCATAGAGTACAATTGCCAAAGCGGCCATTTTCTCCAGGTGAACTGATCTCTATCAGCTGGAGATCAGTTGTAATAGCGGGAGATCTCTAGCTAGTACCTGGAGGTTAAAGAAAAAATAAATTGCAAACGAATGCTGCAAACAGCAATGCTGAATTAAAAAAGGCAGCACCAAGGCTCAATGACTGTACTGTTGCATATACTTGCGTGTGTTTTGTGGGTCTATATAGTTTTTGTTACGTAATATTTGTCATTGAGCCTTGGTGCTGTCTTTTTTGATTTACCGTAGTACCTGGAGGTTGGCAACTCTACATACAGGGTTGAACTGTTTCTTTTTTAATAAACCCTTTTCTCCCATTCTTAAGCATCTAGTACACTTGTGAACTAGTGCAGAGTAATGTTTGGAATCTCTGCAGCGCTTCTGAAAGTGCTGCCTTTTGATTTTCCTGCCCATTTCCTGTGTGTCCTCTTCTTCTTTAAACAGATATAGATTTTCAATAGATGGCTAGATTGCTAGATCAAAAACGTTGGAACCATGCAAAACAAACAAACACGTGGCACCAGAAAAAGCTGCACCATTTGAAATGAAATCAACAATTGGCATAAGATACATAAACAGATGTAAATGCTGTTTAAAGTTGGGGCAGCAATGGGGGAAAAAAGTTAAAATGAGAATGTGAAAGTGCCTGTAATAATTCAATCACATCACACAACTGCTTGTTTGTACTGTTTTATCAACATACATGGAGACGATAAAAATGTAGAGAGGGAAAAGAGTCCCAGATGAATTGGAGGAGATGGAAACTGTGGTGAATTTACATCTTCAGTTCTGGAAATAATTTTAGAAATGTTCCCTGTTAAATAAAGAGTCATGGAGTATTGTAAAATAGCATAGAACAAACATCTGGAACAACAGAGCCAGAGACATCTGCTCAGCCCTAAATTATATATGCATTTATACCCCACTTTCCCCACATCTCAAAGCTATTCATCATAATTGTTAAAAAATGATCCTAATACAACAATATATCTCTATATACTTAAACAATACCTGGGGGGTGGTGGTGGTGGGGAGGAAACTGGCACTAATTAGGAAATTGATTCAAGACTTCCCAAACAAGATAGTCTTTAATTGCAGTCTTTTGTATCTAAGTATCTATGAGTAAAAGTATGAGTAAAAGGCTGATTAGGATGATTTCAGGAACAGCTTTGCTGAAGGTATTAGTAGAACTATTCCATGGTAATGAGAGAATTGAGAAAGATTTTCCAGGCAGATATATATTAGAGCTAAGGGGAATCTGTGGTGATCAAATAAGAAGTAGTTGGGTGGGGGGGCTACCCAGGGAGATTCCACAGTACATATTTTTCTCAGGGGATGGTTACAGAAATGCATTTTGTTTAAATCCCTGATCACAAATCAAGAGCCTCTGTGCATGCTATACATGCACATGCCCTGATCACACACACAGAGACTACACATATGGGAAAGAACTCAAGTCATGATCAATCACATACTGAAATGTTCACACGAACACATGAATCTGTTTCATACTCAGTCAGACTGCTGGTCTGTCAAGGTTTATTTAGTCAGTCTGGTAGTGGCCTTGCAGGGTCTCAGACAGAGTTTGTTCACATCTCTTTCTACCTAATCCCTTCTAAGTGGAGATGCTGGGGATTAAAACTGGGAACTTCAGCAAACCAAGCAGATTCTCTGCCCCTCAGATTCAGACCTAGCATCTCCAGCTGAAAGGATCTGAGGTATCAGGACTGAACCTGTGGAAAGTGACTGGTAGTTGAAGTAAAAAGTACTGAGTAGGGTTGTGCATTTTGATATGCCCAAACCAAAAATAAACCTGAAATTAGCCATTTCAGCAAATTCGGGTTTTGGGTAGACTGAATACCAAAACCTGGGAATCTGCCCGAAGCCAAATAGAAGATTTTCGAAAAATAAATAATCGCTTTTTTTATGTTTGGCTATTTGCTTTTGCTCAGATGCCCAGCTCTGTGCTTTTTCCCATTTTTCTATATTTTGACTGCTCTCAAACTGGTCATTCTGAGCAGAGGCTTTGTTTTCCCGCACCATTACCATCTCTTGAAATCAGATTTTTGATGACTATAATAAAGGACCATTTACAGGATGTCATTTGCCACCCAAAGAAATGTTTTCCGCACCTTATTTTTCTTGCATTTAAGCCTTTTCCTCAGTTTGGAAGCTAATTTGTATGTACATCATGTTATGCGCTCCAGATATGAAGGGAGCCCCAGACTTTGTGGTGCCACCCTGCCAATCAGCTCTTTCTGCCAGTCCTCGGCAATGCTGAACTTTTGAACCTGAAAACCAATGGACAGCGTGGCCCCCAAATGCCTGGAGGATGGGGGTGACCCCTTTGCTGGCCCATAAAATTGAACCTCCTATCCCAAAGTTCACCAAACTTCGGTGACTGTTTAAGAAGAGGCCTTTGCAGCCATGCTGCAAATTTGGTGACTCTACCTCCAAAAATGCCCCCACAGAAGCTTTGAAAAAATCCCCATAGACCCGATTTCTCCCCCAGTAAACCTGGAAATAAGCCGAATACCCATATTTACTTGGTATGGGTGTTCAGCTTATTCTAGGTTTACCAAAAAAAAAAAAAAAATCGGGCCCAATAAACCCAAAATTTACCATTTTTTTTATATGGCCCTAGTACTGAACTAGATAGACTCATGGTTCTGATTAAAAAGAGGGAAGGCAGCTCCCAAAGCTCCTACTAAATGAATACAATACTGATTACACCCTGAAGGACCACTATAAATGAAAATGCTCAGGGGACTAGAGCAGCTGCCGTATGAGAACTGGTTAAAATGCTTAGGACTGCTTAGCCTAAAAAAATGGCGAGTAAGAGGAGACATGATAGAGGTTATATAAAATTATGTGTGGTGTGCAGAGAGTGGGCACCATGCATAATTTTATAAAATCTCTCTCATAATACTAGAAATTCGGGTCATTCACTGAAGCGGAATGGTGGGCGATTCGAGACAGACAAGACAGAAAAGACATATTTCTTCACACAGAGCATAGTTAATTTATGAAACTTACTGCCATAGGATGTGGTCATGGCAGCCAACTTGGAAGGCTTTAAAAGGGAAGTTATGGCTGACTGGGCTATCAGTGGCTATTAATCATGATGGATACTGACTCCCTCCAGTACCTGAGCTAGTATGCCTCTTTAAATCAGTTGCTGGGGAACATAGGCAGGATGCTGCTGTTGCTGTCTTCCTGTTTGTAGGCTTCTTAGAGGTAGTTGGTTGGCCACTGTGTAAACAGAACACTGGGCTTGACGACCCTTAGGTCTGATCCAGCACGGCTCTTCTCATCTTCTTATATTCTTACGGGAAAATCCAGTGAGGTCATTATACATCAACTAGGGATGGCTTACACTTTGAGACGCTTTCATAATTTAACTATCTTTTCCCTCTGTATATATAAACACAGGGGCATCTTACTCTAAAAGACAGTGGCCAAGGGCAGCCAGCATCATTGAAACGTACAACCCCAATTGCAGGGTTGACTTGAAAAGAGAGCTGGAGTTCATCTAGGAAGGTAGCCAAAAAAATTCCAAATGGTTTGGGGGGGGTCTCACAAGAAGGTCAGATGCACTGAGTGTGTAATAAGTAGGAGGAAATGCGGCAGCCATTATCTTCCCCCTGACAAGGGGAGCAGCTCACTGACCTGGCATGCTGACAAGTGGAGAGAATTTTTTTTTCCAGTGAGATGTAAATTCCCTGCGCAGGTCCCTCATGAATATCTTGTCTCCAAGATTCAGGCCAGTGACCTGGAAAACAAGGTTTCTTCCCAATCAGAGTGACAGGCAGAGCTGGTTTCCTGTTAGGAAGACTACTAGGTGTGTAAAAAAACTATGATTTCCCAAGAAAAAAAAATGAGATGTCACACAGCGCAAAATATTACTTTCAAATGGTCTCTCTGTAGCCCTGTTGAGTGACAGCTGTTAAGAATTCAATTGTGTGTGAGACACACTGGAAGGCAGGATGGGAGTTGGGTTGGAGTGGAGAGGGGGGGAGAGAGACGGAAGAATAGACATTTTCAATTCAAATGCTCATTTGAGAACAAACTGAATATGGGTCATTTTTATAGCCTAGAGGTTAATTCTTAAAAAAAATTTCCATTAGTAATATAAATTATAACCCTGTCAAATCCTCTTATGGAAGGTAACCAGTGTTGAAAGACACACACTGCAAAACTGCACTGGTAAATGTGTAACCTTGATTCTTAGAGAATTTATTCTGACTGAAATTTCATTGATTTATCAGTTGTGGATTTAAGAGGGCATTTAAAGATAATACTGGCCTTTTCTGCATGGGTTATCTGTCCCGAGTTCAATGCTGTTGGAAGAGGGTTTTTTTCCTGCTTCCCCACAGCATCGTAGTGCATTCATACACCTCTGGGGGTTTCCTTGGCTTTTCTCCAGTTTTTCTCAAACCTGCTTTGCTCTGAAGTGTTGGGAAAGATTAAAGTACAGCCAGGATGGTTGATGTGTAGGGTTGTCAGACTCCAGGTGAGGCATGGAGATTTGATCACATGAAGCTGCCTTATACTGGATGAGACCCTTGATCCATCAAAGTCAGTATTGTCTGCTCAGACCAGCAGCAGCTTTCCAGGGTCTCAGGCTGAGGTCTTTCACAACACCCACTTGCCCTAAGCCGAGTCTTGTCAGGGTAGAGCAGGGTAATAAAAGATCTATTCTACTCTATTTCCTTTGTTGTTACAATGGTATATCAATATAACAATAGTCAAGTGCCTTTTTTAAAAATTGCAAAAGCCCTAATGGCCAAAGACTGGGAGATGGTGTCCACTTCTGGGGGACTGGCTAGGGTTGCTCCAGGTACTAGCTGGAGATCTTCTGCTATTACAACTGATCACCAGCCGACAGAGATCAGTTCCCCTGAAGGAAATGGCTGCTTTGGCAATTAGAAGTCCCTTCCCTCCCCAAACCCTGCCCTCCTCAGACTCCACCCCAAAAACCTCCTACCGGTAGCTAAGAGGGAACCTGGCAACCCTAGGACTGGGGCAGAGCACTGCAGGGAAACCTGCTGTGTAGAAGCTCAGGCGCTGCTGTGCTTTGCCAGCAGCTACACCAGCAATGGGGGAAATTAATAAATTTGTGTGGGGAAAACAACAACAACAACGATTAATTTTAAAGTCATGCAAGATGAGAAGAAAAGAGGAGGACTGGCATTACCAAATATCAAGTTATACCATCAAGCGACAGGATTGTCTTTGATTGCCGACTGGATCAGAGACCCAAATCAAAAAATGTTGAAGATAGAAAAGGGAACATGGGATCATGGTCTTCATTATTATCTGTGGAAAGCAAAAAAAAAAAAATCAGAGATATTTGCACAGAAGCACATTATAAAAGATGGACTGATGAAGACATGGATTCGGAACAAAAATAGATTAAGTCCTTTAGCACCTTTAATGATGTCTCCTACAGATACATACTTAAGGAAGGGAGAGAGAAAACGTACAGATTTTATAAGATACCAGGACATGTTAAGTGGACAAGAGGAAATAAAATCTTGGGATGAGATGAAGCGAAGTAGAAAAGTAGATTGGCTAATCTACAATCAAATGATTATGACTTTATGACAAGACTGTTACCAACAGGCTAAACTAAAAAAAAAAAAAAATACAGAGTTTGAAAATCTAGTCAGTAAAGAGACAGAACATATTTTGGGAAAAATCTACAAATTATTGCTTAAATTTAAAACAGAACAAGAGCAAGTTAAAGTATGCATGATTAAATGGATGGAAAATTTTAAGAAAGAGATAACAATGCAACAATGGGAAAGACTATGGACTAAGTCAATTAAATTTACTGCCAGTAACAAGCTGCAAGAAAACTGGTATAAACACTTCTTCAGATGGTATATCACACCAATGGATATTAAAAAGATAGAGAAAACATATGATTGCTGCTGCTGGAAATGCAAAGACAAAGATGGAACCTACTTTCATTTGTGGAGGACTTGTAAAAAGGTGAGAAAATATTGGATACAGATTTATCAAGAAATGCAAAAGATTCTTAAGATCAAATTTCCAGTGAATCCGGAAATTATGTTACTGGGGATAGAACCAGAGAATTTGGAAAACAATCATAGAGAACTTTTTGGATATCTTACGACTGCAGCAAGGATAGTATTGGCAGCATCATGGAAACAAGAGTCTGTTCCGGACTTAGAAAAGTGGCAACAAAAAATGGAAGAATTTGCGGTGATGGCCAGACTAACCAACATCCTGAAAGAAAGAACAATTGATTACTCACAGAAGAAATGGGAATGCTATTTTGAATATGCTAACTGGAAAGTGTAGAATAAAAATTTAACAAGAGATAGAAAATAATAGTCATATATTTTGAACAAGTTATAGATAAAGATAAATTTAGAGCATATATGTAGACAAGTTCAGTAATGTTTAAGTAAATATCATAACAATAGAACAATGTTTATGTAAATTGATTCCTCAAGTAAGCACAAAATGTATGAATGGAAGTGTATGTATATGTTTGTTTGTTATCTTTTCTTTTGAAAATGTTAATAAAATATCTTTTTTTTAAAAAAAGAAACCCATTCCCATGCGGAAAGCACCACCGTAGATCTTGCCATGGTTGGCTGTGGTAAAATGTATTTGCAAATGAATGACAAAGTGTCATAATTACAGTATGAAAATATTCTTAATTTTTCTAATGTTCAGGGCCTACTTGGATCTTATTGCAACCACTTAAAGAATTCTTATAATTTTTTTCTCTCTTTTCCTCTTACAGAGTTTAACACTCCTGAATGTGCTGGCAGCCAATCTGCTGCTAATGTGAAACCCAAGTGTGTTTGCTGGGAAGTCAGCACAAAGGGCTTCAGCCATTCACTATCAACAGCTGGGGAACGAGATGACAGTCCTAACTGCTCCTCATTATAATATGTGGATGATGTTATCTGTCCATGCTATGGATCTGACCATGAGGGCTGGGTATAGAGATCATAGCACTCTAGGGTTGACAGCTCAGGGCTGGGAAATACCTGGAGATTTTGGGGGTGGAGCTTGAGGAGGGTGGGGTTTGGAGAGGGGAGTGACTTCAATGGGGTATAATGCCATAGAGTCCACCTTTCAAAGCAGCCATTTTCTCCAGGTGAACTGGGGAGGGGCCGTGGCTCAGAGGTAGAGCATCCGCTTGGCATGCTGAAGGTCCCAGGATCAATCCCCGGCATCTCCAGTTAAAGGGATCAGGCAAGTAGGCGATGTGAAAGACCTCAGCCTGAGACCCTGGGTTGCTGCTGCCAGTCTGAGTAGACAATACTGATTTGATGGACCATTCAGTGTAAGGTAGCTTCATGTGTTCATCTCTGTCGCCTGGAGATCTGTTGTAATAGCAGGAGAGCTCTATCCACCACCTGGAGGCTGATAACCTTATACCACTCCTAAATTCTGGAAGGTCTGCAATGCATGCACTGCTGATCTGGTTCTGGGAACACCTTAAAGTGCAGGTGCTTAAGTTTAAGTTTTCAGATTTCTTCTTGGGGCACTTGAAGAACTGTCTCTTCCTGTATCGTCCAAACTTCCAGCTAAGGTCTTCTTCCTAAGCTGTGCATTCTGTACTCCCACCTAAAGAGATGAGACAGGGTTTTTCAGAGGTGGCACTTCATCTGTGGAATGTTCTCTCCCGAGAGACTCACCTACTGTTCAGATGCCAGGCAAATATATATATATTTTACCCAGGCTTTTAAATTTCGGCTTACCATTGTTATAAGCTGCTTTTATGGCCTGCTTCTAGACTCTGGACTGTTTTACGGATATCATGTAAGCTGCCTCAAGCAGATCTCTGGAGTGGAAGGCAGATTCATTTTCTCAATAAATAAAATATGGGATGCTATACATTACTGGGCAAAGTTCTGTGGAAAGCTATGAGTCCTTGAAATACGCTATATCAACACAAAAGATAAAATGTTATTATTAGCAATAAATACACACAAAGGAGAAAGGGGAAGAGATAACTGAACTTTCTGTGGACCAGGAAGACTTCCCAAGTCAAGTATAAAATCAAACAATCTAATCAAATAAAAATGTAATTATTTCATATCTGTATTCAGATTATATTTGTGATGCTAATATGGTGATATGGTGCTGCTAAAACATTTCAGTGCTTCATATTACTATGTTTTAAGAGTGAAGAATGTAGAATAAGCCTACCAAGTTCTATTCTGTGGAGTCTGACCACATCAAATATCTCCTGGATCATCTCATAAGAAAACTGCCTCTCGCCCATGCATGAGACCAAGTAGACGACCCATTCGTTATAGCATATGATGTGTCTTTTGGGATTTCCTGACTCCATCTTCCTTCCTTTCCCTTGTTGTCTCCTTTATGTCAGCTTTTAGATTTAAACTTTACAGATTGCCTCACAAAAAGCGGTCCTTAAGGTCATTGACAATACAACATACACATAGGTTTGCCAACCACCAGGTACTAGCTGGAGATCTCCTGCTATTACAACTGATCTCCAGCCAATAGAGATCAGTTCACCTGGAGAAAATGGCTGCCTTGGCAATTGGACTCTGTGGCATTGAAGTCCCTCCCCTCCCCAAACACGCCCTCCTCAGGCTCCGCCCCAAAAACCTCCTGTCGGTGGTGAAGAGGGACCTGGCAACCCTACATGCACAACAATAATACCGTAGGTAAAAATATAGAGTAAACGAAGCTAAAATATTAAAAACATGAAACAAAGATATTAAAAACATAGAACAGTTATGTAGCTATAAAGCAGGCTAAAGTAATAAAGTTGATGGTGATGGTGATGATAACAACAACAGCAACAATAATAAAAACTCCAAGTGAGAACTACAAGCCAGCTACAACTAGGGATGCTACAGAACTTTGCAGCCCAGTGCTTCTACTCAAAAATCTCAGCTTCAGTTTTGTTCCTCCCTTGCGCAACCTGAAAGCACACGTCTTGCATATGTATATATATTCTTTGCTATGGGTCCCCTAGAGGTAAAGGTAACGGTCCCCTGTGCAAGCGCCGGGTCATTCCTGACCCATGGGGTGACGTCACATTCCAACGTTTACTAGGCAGACTTTGTTTGTAGGGTGGTTTGCCAGTGCCTTCCCCAGTCATCTTCCCTTTACCCCCAGCAAGCTGATTGCTCATTTTACCAACCTCGGAAGGATGGAAGGCTGAGTCAACCTTGAGCCGGCTACCTGAAACCGACTTCCGTTGGGATCGAACTCAGGTCATGAGCAGAGCTTGGACTGCAGTACTGCAGCTTACCACTCTGTGTCACGGGGCTCCTTATCAGCCCATTCCTGAGAATGAGGCCAAAAGTCTATAGGAGGCGGCGTGACCTGGCCGCTGGCGTAAATGTGAGTAATCACGTGATTACACGCATTCACGCCGGTGGCGAAGCCAGTCCCAGCAGCGGCCGATCGCCGTGGGACTACACCTCCCCCCTCCACCGGTGCAGCCTCTCCGTGGCACTGGCAACGGCATGGAGAGGCCAAGTTGGCGCAGGGGGGTGTAGCTACCAGTTAGGTGGCTCCCTATCCCCTTTCGGCCACTTGCGCCGGCAGCCAGAACAGCGTTGCTGCACCTGCTGTTTAGCAGGAGCAGCCTCGCTGTTTTCAGTGGGGCAAAAAGCCCCAGTTCAACAAAAAAAGTAGCAAAACGGCTTTTTTTGTTTAATGACGTTGGGGGAAATGGCTGCGCCTCTGCCCCGCCGTCCCCGTATGCTTCAGCTTAGGAATGGTCTGTATGGGTCCCCTAGTACTTACCACCTCCCGAGGAAGCCTGTTCCACTGAGGAACCGCTCTAACTGTTAGAAAATTCTTCCTAATGTCTAGATGGAAACTCTTTTGATTTAATTTTAACCCATTGGTTCTGGTCCAACCTTCTGGAGCAACAGAAAACAACTCGGCACCATCCTCTATATGACAGCCCTTCAGGTACTTGAAGATAGTTATCATATCCCCTCTCAGTCTTCGCCTTTTCAGGCTAGACATACCCTGCTCCTTCAACCTTTCCTCATAGGACTTGGTCTCCAGACCCCCTCACCATCTTTGTTGCCCTCCTCTAGACATGTTCCAGCTTATCTACATCTTTTGTAAATTGTGGTACCCAAAACTGAACACAATACTCTAGGCGAGGTCTAACAGAGCAAAGTGATACCATCACTACTACTACTAGTTCTTCTTCTTCTTCTTCTTCTTCTTCTTCTTCTTCTTCTTCTTCTTCTTCTTCTTCTTCCAATTCAGGAAGACAGAACACTAAAGAAGGGGAAAGCATAGCCTACTTTGGTTATTAAAGGTCAACATTTTCCAGATATCAAAAAAAGCACTTGATAGAAAGTTTTCTGTACTAAGAAATAGCTCACAGAGACTGGAGCTAAAAGGTGAGGGAGGCATTCTATTTGCATTCTGTTCCACTGGAGCCAAAATGTTCGTGTCATTGGACTGGGATTCTATGTTCAGTGTCTGTGTCAGCTGTCTATTGACTCCTGTGGAAAGCTGTCGAAAGTCCACTGAATACGATGACAAGTGATTCTTCATTCGGCTCAGGGCCTTTGTGAAGTGCAAAGGTTGACATCCCACACATCCATCACCTACAGGCCTTGTAGCACTTATTCATCTCAAGCGCACTTGCCCAGGGAGGAGGGGGAAACAATTATCTTGCTTTGTCATTTTTTTAAAAAAACAACAACAACCCATATTCAACATTTCGGCAGGCATACAACTCAAACTACGGCATGGCTTTCCAATTCACAGATTAAAGTACAAGGAAACAAATGAGAGAACTGGAAGGGAAAAACTTGGTGCAGAAAATACTGGGACTTTCAAAAACGTATCTGATACATAAGTGCTAACAAGTAGGTATGCACTTATTAGGCAAATAGTTCCACAGAAGTATCTGCTTGGGCCATGACCCATCCTCTCAAAACATGGAGGAGGGGAAGCCAACAAGAGAGGTAGCTGATGAGTGAGAACAATTGAAGAGGTGAGAAGAAAAAGTGGGTGTCGGCTTCGCTTCATATCCTTCCTCTTTGCCCTCTTTTCTCTCGGCCCTCTGTGATATGTGGCTGCCAGTGGACTCCTTTTTGGCACACCAGAAGCAGGAGTAACTCTGCATGTGGGCCTAGGGTTGCCAGGTCCCACCTGGCCACCAGTGCGGGATGGTGGGGGGGAGGGTTGCCAGCTCCAGGTTGGGAAACATCTGGAGATTTGGGGAGGAGTAGAATTGCCAAGTGCCAGGTGGTGGCAGGCAAACCCTCCTTCCTCGGATACCAAAAAACTTGACATTTTGGGCTAGTTTTAATCTAACTGTTACAGTGGTTCCTCAGTGGAGCAGGCTTCCTTGGGAGGTGGTAAGTGCTCCTTCCCTGGAGGTTTTTAAGCAGAGGTTAGATGGCCATCTGTCAGCAAGGCTGATTCTATTAACTTAGGCAGTTCGTGAGAGGGAGGGCATCTTGGCCATCTTCTGGGCATGGAGTAGGGGGTCACTGGGTCTGTGTGGGGGATGTAGTTGTTATTCCTGCATTGTGCAGGGGGTTGGACTAGATGACCCTGGTTGTCCCTTCCAACTCTACGATTCATACAATTCTATGATTCTAATCTAAAGCTTTCTGTCAGTAGAACATAAGAATTATCTTTCCTCTTTTCTCCGAATATTTTCTTCTATTCAGGCGATTCCTGATATTCAAATAATAGCTTCCAGACATAAAACACACAGCCCTCATTTCCCATCCATGTGTAATTCTTTTTGTTGAACTATTACATTGCATGTGATTAATTCACGTGGGTGTTCAAATCCTGCTTTTTAAAATGAAACAAAAAAAGTGCCATAATTGATTGTTCAAATTTCCAGCTATGACTGGGCGTATGGAGCCCAAGTGAGCAGTTTTATGGCAAACCCGTGGCCTTAGATGGAGCCCAGCGGCCTGCATGAATTTGTTGAACACAAGGGGGCACAGTCTATCCTCAGGAGTCTTTTCTGTTAAATCTAATATAGGCTCCATATATAAGAAAGATGACATGGGGGGGTGGGGAGCCTCTTTAGTTAGGCCCATATACCAATCATTAAAATAGACCACATTTCAAGTTTATACATTATTATTATTATAAATTATCATTACTTGGAAAGTGCATGATTTAGATTTCAGATTTTACCTCACAAACATTCTTCTTACAGATTAGTTTCAGCTGAATAGGCCTACCTTACTGTCAAATTTCTATGCCACTAGCGATTACAGTGTTTAATTTTGTACAGGTCTCCACTTCTTAATGCCTTTTGAAAAGGGCCTGGAAGTAAAACAGAATAAAATGTGGTGGTCGAATGCTGAATGGTCCGATAAATCGAGCCACTTTAGGGCATAGGGACATGCTTGCCATTTTTTAAAAAAATGCTCCTCCCTCCATTAAAATAAAAAGCTATGCAATGAATATTAGCTTCGTTTTATACTTTATTAATTGCTTCTGTATAAAATGCCAGCATCATCAGCATAGCCACATATCTATTCATAAACCAGCCAGGATTTAGAAGAAGCAGTACCACAGTAATAAACAACCTGAAATCCTATTTAGCCCTGACCTGGATGGCCCCGGCTAGCCTGATCACATCAGACGTTGGAAACAAAGCTGGGTCTGCTCCGGTTAGTACTTGGTGGGGTAATCGGACCCTCTGAACCAATCTTCACCAAACTTCAGGGTTCATGCAAGGAGAATCTCTTGTAGCTATGCTGCGAATTTGGTGAATCTACCTCGAAAAATGCCCCCCCCCGGAGAATTTTACAAGTATTCACTTTTCACAGTTTGTAATGGCCACCTGCTTCCTCAGCCAACAATCGTGGGAAAACGCAGTTTCCCATGAATGCTTGCAGTGGGCCTGCACAATTGCACAACTGCAGTTCAGTTAGTTCACCCTTTCACAAACTGTTGACTGCCATTTACCTCTAAACTAGATTGCCCTCCAAACCAGCTTAAAGAGCAAGCACTGTCATGAGTCTGCCTGCCAATGCATCCTTGGATAAGGGAGAGATGGAGGAAGCTGGCTCCGAACCCTTGGAGGCCTCAGGAAGACCCACTAGGCAAGGCAGAAACTCCACCTGTTGCAGAAGGGGAGCCTCAGGCTGAAGCCAGCACGCCACACTCTCAATCTCAGAGCCTGAAGCAATGCAGCCACCAGCCTCACCTCCAGGGTCGCCAGAGCCTTTGGAATGCCAGACAAGGTGGGCTCAGAGGGAGGTGTAGGAGTGGTGCCATAGCAAGTGGGTGGCAGCCCAGCCTAGTCAACTGCTGCATCTAAGCTTGAGTCACCACAGGATCAGGCCTGACAGCTACAGATAGGGTTGACAGGTCCCTCATTGCCAATGGTGGGAGGTTTTTGGGGCGGATAATGGAGAGATGGAGGAGGGCGGGGTTTGGGGAGGGACTTCAGTGCTGTAGAGTCCAATTGCCAAAGCGGCCATTTTCTCCAGGTGATCTCTATTGGCTGGAGAACAGTTGTAATAGCAGTGTTAGTGTTAAACCGGTTAAGGTTTTATTTGCATTTAGCCATAGGCCGTTACAAACATGTCAAGGATACCACAGATACATAACAGTTGTAATAGCAGGAGATCTCCAGCTAGTACCTGGAGGTTGGCAAGCCTAGCCACAGAGGCTGCTCAAGCCAATGATGAGTGGCATCTGTCCCTGGCTAACTCAGCAGGTTGAGGAGTTGTACCTGCTCCTGATCAGGGTTTCCTTGATAAAAACCTCCAAAGAAGGGTGAACCAGCGTGGAATCTTGTGTACCTGTTGTGGAGTGTCTTAGACCCCTGCGTGGTTGATCTTGAACTGGATTTGGGCTTTGTTTCTTGGATTTACCCTTGACCATGGATTGTGACCTGGTTTGTTCCATCTGGATCCACCCTTCTGTTTTGGTGCATGGACTTCTAAGTACTTGTGTTTTGACCCTGGGCTATACCTTGGACTATGTTTGCTGCCTGTTGTGCCAGGTGCCTGCCTGAACCTGGACAAGCACAAGGCATCCTTTGCCAGTTTGGATGGAAGATTAAATTATGGTTTGTGCTAAAGATGAAATAACTAATTTAGAGTGACCAGGTCCTAGGTTTGCCAGCTCTGGGTTGGAAAATACCTGGAGATATTTGGGGTGGAGCCTGAGGAGGGCACGGTTTGGGGAGGGGAGGGACTTCAATGACATAAGAGTCCAATTGCCAAAGTGGCCATTTTCTCCAGGGGAACTGATCTCTTGTTGCTGGAAATAATTTACAATAGCGGGAGATCTCCAGCTAGTACCTGGAGGTTGGCAACACTACCAGATACTTAATTTCTCCCTCCACAGCCCTGGTGGCACATTGGAGTGCAAAGATTTGCAAAAATCTGAAAATAAAAATGGCTGTGTGACATTAATATGGATTTTTCTCTCATATAATCCTACAAAAACAACAAAGCAGCATAGCTTTTTAAATTCAACATATGACAAGAATACAATTCACAGCAATAGCCGTAGGCCAAACGAAAGCTCCAACTAAATGTGAAAATGTATTTGCAAAACTCAGGGAAATAGAATCCCTTCCCTCCATTGGAAGAAAGGTAAAGAGGATTGCTGCTTTGTAGAGTTAAAGTAGTTAATATGTAGATAGAGCACTTTTGCTGAATTGGTTTGGCTTCAGTTCAACTTCTTTCAATATCCATATTAAATTTCCACTTAAATCTCTAGAACAGATGAGTAAGGAGAGGATTAACATTTTCTGGTTTTTTTTCTCCTAATTATATATTTTAATTCATTATTTCCAGTATTGAAAACAGACCAGAATGAGACCACAAACAGATCTTTAGAGCACTGCATTGCATCCAGAACATAATTTCAAAAGAAAATGTACTAACAGCCAACTTTATTCAATAGCAGAGAAACCCACAACTATCATCCAGGATCCCAGGTGCCTTCCTGTGTTTTCTTGCACTCTTTCCCCATCCAGGGAATGACACAGGTGTTTTACATTGAGATCATTCTAATCTCTGGAGTCCTTCCTTCAGAACTGGCACCATTCCCAGTATCTATTTACACAAACAGCATTCAGCGGTAGCTGCCACTTCACTAACTTCAGTTGCTCATTTCTGCACACGCAGAGGGCGAATCAAAAGGTGAAAAGAATCACGAGTCAACCGTTTCTGGCAACAAAAAGTAACCGGGAGGGGGGGGGGGAACTGGTGTGTTTCATCTCCATCTTCAGCTGGTACAAACTAGAGCAGAGTTCTTGGTTTGGATGAGCTGAGCCGGGTGAAGTGTAATGCGTGCAGCGCCATGGCTTAAAAAGGGCTGAAATCCTGATGCAAGAATACACAACAAAGCGGCAGTTAATATTTTAGTTATTTATTCTTCGCATGTATAGCCCGCTCTCATTTCCGGCAAGCTGGGCTCAGAGCAGGTCACAACATTAGAACCATAAAAACGTAAGTTAAAACATACTTTAAAAATCTCATTCTCCGTACGTAGGGTTCCCAGGTCCCTCTTCATCACCGGCGGGAGGTTTTGGGGGTGGAGCCTGAGAAGGGCGGGGTTTGAGGAGGGGAGGGACTTTAATGCCATTGAGTCCAATTGCCAAAGCGGCCATTTTTCTCCAGGTGATCTGATCTCTATCGGCTGGAGATCAGTTGTAATAGCAGAAGATCTTCTGCCGCTACTTGGAGGTTGGTAACCCTATCCATACAATACAATAAAACCAGATGGCATTTGTTAGTCGAGGGTGGCAGCCACTAGAGAACCTGGTCAGGCAGTGAAGCCACCCCCCAAAGCCAAGTGGGGAGGCCTGCAAACGATAACAGTGGAAAAACGGGTGGCTGCCCTCAGTTGTAAACATGGCGGGAAAGTTCCATTTTACAGGCCCTGCAGACCTCACTAAGGTCCCTGATGTTACTAGGGAGACTGTTCCACCAGGACGGGGCCAGGGCCGATAAAGCCCTGGCTCTCGTTGAGGACAGCCACGTACTCCTCGGGCTGGGGACCACCAGTAGATTATTGTCCATCGAGCGTAAAGCTCTCGAGGGAGGGGGCATAATTCTGACTTTCAACTAGAACAGGGCTCGCCAGTCTTTTTGGAATTCTGACCGGGGGTGATGGGCGCGGCAACCCAAGGGCTGTCCCAAAAGGGCTGCCGCAGGAGGCGGAGCCAGCCACAAGATGATTGCCACCGCTTAACTTCAGAAACACAATGATCCTGGTGTGAAATTGCGCCAGCGAAAAGGCAGGTGTAGCCCTACGGACACGTTTCACAGTTTTTTTTTTTTTAGAAATTACCTTTTTAACTTTTATATTCAGCCCTGAAAGCTGCTCAGGAGACGGTCCCTTTAGGGTTGCTCTGTAAGTATTGAAATACATATTAATAAATAACAGTATTAATAAATGATCTCTATAAATGATCTCTATTGGCTCTATTGGTCAGTATTAATACATAATAGTTAGAGCAGTTCCTCAGTGGAACAGGCTTCCTCCGGAGGTGGTAAGCTCTCCTTCCCTGGATGTTTTTAAGAAGAGGTTAGATGGCCATTTGCCAGCAATGCTGATTCTATGACCTTAGGCAGATCATGAGAGGGAGGGCAGCGTGGCCATCTTCTGGGCATCAAGTATGGGTCACTGGGGGTGTGGGGGGGAGGTGGTTGTGAGTTTCCTGCATTGTGCAGGGGGTTGGACTAGATGACCCTGGTGGTTCCTTACAACTCTATGATTCTATGATAGAAAAGGGTTAAGCGCTACTACCACCATCCCTGGCTTCCCTCCCCACTTGTTGTTCCACTGGAAACCACTCCTTCTGCAAAAGTGACCATCCAAGTTTTGTTGCATGCATTTTCATGTGGCATTTTATTAGGCCCTTAGACTGTCCCTTTGTGATATTGTATAACCTGACAACACAATACCAGTAGTGGGAGTTGGCGGGGGGGGGGGGGAGTAGGGAATCCAGCAAGCGCTTCCCAGACCTCCTTCAACCATCACAATGACAAAATAATTGTAGGACCGGCACAGATTAGTCAAACTGCCGAGGAAGAGGGCAGGCGCTGTGTGACAGAAGCTAGAAGGCTATTAAAGAAGTAGCCAAGTCGGGGCATGCTGTTCTGACACTCCTTTTGTTGCCAATGAATATAGAGAGATTTCTTGGAAGCAATGTCACGGCATCACCATTTGCATAATTAGAATATACCTTTATGGCTGCGGCATAAGACTCTGTGCCACGGATGTGTAAGACGCACTCACAATTAGTAGACGCGAACATTACAAAAACCCCAACTGAGTTTAGGATTGGTGAAAAATAACACCCCTACTTGGCTCAGGCTCTTTGGGAATTACAGTATTTTAATGTAAGTTATTCTTTCCTCTGGAGGTGTATGAAACAGTCTGTGCCATGATATAGTAATGTCTGTATTCACACAGAGATTTTTTTTTTTAAAGCAAACCAACAACAATATGTTTTCGTAACTGGGGAGTCTGTAAGGAAAGAAGAAAAAACAACCTCGCAATGGTCTAGTGTGGTGTTATACGTATAACTGAAGATGACACAGAGAACTGAAGCGCATTGTTATTTGAATACCTTAAAACACGTTGATAACATGATGGGCAATGTAGACAGCTGATGTGCTCAGTTTGCCTATGAAAATTGGTGTGATACAGTGTCTGTCACATTGGACGGGATATAACTGGGGCCCAAGGTCCATGATGCTCACAGGTGACATTGGGCCAGTGAATCAGTCTCACATATTTTAAAAATGTTGCCACAGAGGAGGGAGGAACATATGTGCATGTGAGAGGGCTTGCCCCATCCACTTTCTCTCCTACCTGCTATTTGGGGTACTTGCTACCATCCAGTGTTTTTGTATGTATTTTAATTGTTTTATACGTATTTTTACTCTGTTCTTTTAAACTTGTTGTAAAGTTCTTTTAATGAACACATGAAGCTGCCTTATACTGAATCAGACCCTGGGTCCATCAAAGTCAGTATTGTCTACTCAGACTGGCACCAGCTCTCCAGGGTCTCAGAGGTCTTTCACATCATTTACTTGCCTAGTCCCATTAACTGGAGATGCCGGGGATTGAACCTGTCTATGGTTGGGAGATGTATGTTGGTATTATAATGTATTTTATCATGTATATTTTAAATTGTTAGCCGCCTCAGCAGCCCTTGTAAGAATAGAAAGGTGGGCTACAAATTTTGTAAATAAACAAATAATAAATAATACAAGCTCTGTCCTTTTTGTCTATGTACCTGTGGCTTGGGGGGCAGGAAGGGCTCTGTACACGTATGTTGGATGTATGTTCCTTCTCCGGAACTGGCTTGCAATGGCTCACAACAAAACAATACCCACAGACCAATGAAGCGTTAAGACCGAGCCCGTAAAACTTTAAAACAAGTCAAACCCATAACAGCAGGTCAATAAAAACCCCTGCCAGGATGTAAAAGCTGCCTAAAATGGTAATGACAAAATAGTCTGAACCTTTTTTATTATTTTAATTCAGTTATACCTTCTTTTTTCTCCTCAGCATGGACCCAAAGCAGCTGACATCATTCTCCTCTCCTCCATTTTATCCTCACAACATCCCTCTGAAATAAGTTAGGCTGAGAGAGTGTGACCAGGCTAAGGTCAATCTGTGAACTTCCATGGCACGAGTAAGGACTCTAACCTAGGGTCATTTATGCATGGCTGTTTCCTCACGGTCACCCACCAACTACTTGCAGATGCAAGTCTTGGGCAAATGCAGTCTTGGGCTGCATCAACAGAAGCATAGTGTCCAGATCACGCGAAGTGATGGTGTCGCTTTACTCTGCTCTGGTTAGACCTCAACTAGAGTATTGTGTTCAGTTTTGGGCACCACAATTTAAGAAAGATGTAGACAAGCTGAAACGGGTCCAGAGAAGGGCAACAAAGATGGTGAGGGGTCTGGAGACCAAGTCCTATGAGGAAAGGTTGAAGGAGCTGGGTATGTTTAGCCTGAAGAGAAGACTGAGAAGGGATATGATAACCATGTTCAAGTACTTGAAGGGCTGTCATATAGAGGAGGGTGCCGAGTTGTTTTCTGTTGCTCAAGAAGGTCGGACCAGAACCAACGGGTTGAAATTAAATCAAAAGAGTTTCTGTCTAGACATTAGGAAGAATTTTCTAACAGAGCAATTCCTCAGTGGAACAGGTTTCCTCGGGAGGTGATAAGCTCTCCTTCCCTGGAGGTTTTTAAGAAGAGGTTAGATGGCCATCTGTCAGCAATGCTGATTCTGTGACCTTAGGCAGATGATGAGAGGGAGGACATCATGGCCATCTTCTGGTCACTAGGGGTGTGGAGGGGGGAGGTAGTTGTGAATTTCCTGCATTGTGCAAGGGGTTGGACTTGATGACCCTGGTGGTCCCTTCCAACTCTATGATTCTATGATTCTATTCTATTATTCTACTTCAGGGCTTTGCTTTGAGTATGCTTGTATTTTATGACCGTCTGAGGTCTCCTTGGTCTCCTCGCACATCCCCACAGTTTCTGGATGCTGGCTAAACACAAATCCAGAAAATAGGGTTGCTAGGTCCTTATTTGCTACTGGTGAGAGGTTTTTGGGGCGGAGCCTGAGGAGGGCAGGGTTTGGGGAGGGGAGGGACTTCAACGCCATAGCGTCCAATTGCCAAAGCGGCCATTTTCTCCAGGTGAACTGATCTCAATCGTCTGGAGATCCGTTGAAATAGCAGGAGATCTCCAGCTAGTACCTGGAGGTTGGCAACCCTACCAGAAAACGAGGGCAAAATGCGCAGAAACACAAGAGGAGCATGAGGTGACCTCTGACGTTTGGAATATGCTTGCGTTAGTGCCAGTTTAGCTGGAGCAAGGGGCACTAATGCCAGTGCAGGGGTCACGCCAGCTCCTGTTCCCTTTCACATACACACCCTTATGGATTGCTCTGTAACACTTCAGGGAGATGCCGAAGCACAAAACTTTTCACTCTGGTAAAGGAAAGGTGAATCAACTGTGCACACCAATAGGACAGTAGATGAAAAGGGCTTTACTGTAACAGACCAGAGCGCTTATTATCACTATTATGACAGCAATGAGTCACTAATACTGCCATCCTAACCAAGCACAGTCACACCCTTCTTAGCTGTGAACTTAGAAGGGTGTGATTCTGTTTAGGATTGCACTGTAGGAATGCGAAATAACCAAAATTAGTGGGTTTGGGTGCATTCTTTTGAAGAAATAGTCACCAGTTTCCTTTTATCTCATACAAAAAATTGCTTTGTTGGCAATTTCAGGCACCTTTTTTGAGACTCAGTGCCCTTCCCTCCCCCCCACCGCCCCAAGAAAGCTTTCAACATTGGCTCTGTGTAGGGCAATAATAAAATCTACTGTCTGCTGGACCGTTTATTGCCTACAAGTATCTGAGAAGTTACCACCCAGGCCTTTAATCACAACAAATTTAAAAAGGGAAATGACAAAATTGGTGACTGAATCAGAACATCCAGTAGGTGCTAATGAAGGGCCCTTTAATCCATGTGGGGGAACTCAGTTTTTTTAAATGATTCTTGCTTTAAAAGAAAAGGAAAGGCATAAAGGGCAAAAAGCAATGGGTAGTTGCAACAAGCTTTGCAGAATTTGTAAAAGGAATAAGAACAACCTGCAACATTTTAGATGAGGTTTCACTAGTTACAGCTAGGGGGAAGTAAAATGAAAAGGGCCTTGCTGTGGATACCAGGAGGCCTTCTTCCACTTGCCTCATGTAAGCTTTTGGCCCATCAGAATGTCAGGTCCTGAAGGTGTCCCAGCGCATCTCCAGAGCGTACGCTAACATGTTGCTGTGTGTCATAGCTAAATTCTAGTGCAGCACCAGCTTCAATTTAAACCCCAAATCCAGGTACTCTCCACAGACTTAAGCAAAATGTAGGGGCCATGTATGCTGCGGCTATCGTATTTTGGTCACACCATGAGATGACAAGAGTCACTGGAAAAGACAGTCATGCTAGGAAAAGCTGAGGGCAGCAGGAAAAGAGGAAGACCCAACAAGAGATGGATTGACTCAATAAAGGAAGCCACAGCCTTCAATTCGCAAGATCTGAGCAAGGCTGTCAAAGATAGGACATTTTGGAGGACTTTCATTCATAGGGTCGCCATGAGTCGGAAGCGACTTGACGGCACTTAATGCACACACATGTATGCTTAGGGTTGCCAACCCCCAGGTACCCCGAAACCAAACCACAGCAACCCAAGCTTACAAATATATGTCTTACTCTTATATTTGCATTATACACATACAAGCAATACTCATATATATGAAACAACTGCTATGCAAAGCAGAAAGAGCTCATAGACACTATAGAATACAATTCAAGGGTAATCCAGTGCAATGAGTAGCCATACAAATCCGAATGTGTAAATTACACATATCCCATCTGTAAGGAATTGGAACTCATGGTAACACCATGAAGGAGTAGAACTCTGATATATGTATTGACAATGTATGTCCATGATCTTCTGAGGAAGATGAATTTCGAAACAGGACACTTTAATACCGGATTCCTGTAAAAATGAAAAGGAAAAGAATATTAAGAAGAAATGTTTCATAGACTTACCTTTTTCCTGTGGTTATACACCTTGGAACTTGAATGTTTAGCTATACTACATTCAGATGGCGTATCTCGGGGAGGGGAAGGGGGTGTTCCCGAACCAAAACAGATCAGGAGGCCGCCTAATGGCGGCTCCACCCCATGGCTGGCGCCGTAATGCCCTGGGCACGCCTCCTGGGACGCCGTTACACCCTGGGAACGCCTCCCGGGACACCGTAACGCCCCAGGAATGCCTCCCGGGTCGCCGCCACAGCCTTTGCCTGTGTCTGGATGCCAGCGGCAGGCTCCACCAGTGTTTGGGTCTGGCGCTCCCGCACCAGTAGCCAAAAAACAGTGTCTAGCCCAGCACACTGGCACTGGGGACACAAATGCCAGCATGCACCTCTTGGATGCTGGCGCTGTGGGCCCTTGCGACAGCATGGGCTGGCGCCAGCCTCCAAAGGCCTTTGGGCGCTGCTGCTGGCGCGGCTCAGGAATGGGCTGTAGGGTAACAATGGAATGCACATGTCTTTTTTTGTATTTTTTTCCTATTGAGTAGGTTGGGTATCTCATGCATAAGAGACGAAGACAGAACAGCTGCAGGATGCAAGAATGTATATGTGCAAAACATTTGTAATACAGTGTAGAAAAATCTGGAGTTCTTGACAAAAAATATTTAAAACAAATTGAGCATACTACTCACAATTTGCAATTTGATATGTGTGTGTGCACATCCCTATATTGCCTGGATTCCCTGAAACCATAATGGATCTCAGAAGGTTAAAAGGATGTGGGAATCAGAAAATATGCATTATAGAACCACAATAAATAATCAACCCCTGTGTTCCTTTTCTTTTTAACTGATAGCAATCTTGCAAAGGCTAGCAGTACCATCGATTTTTAGCAGCTGTAACTTACAAGACTTCAGACTATTCTGTGGGCATTTTGATTATTAACCTTTTGATTACCAGTCTAATTACTGAGCTAATATTTATACTCATTCCTTTTACTCAGCTGAGGATTCCTAAGGATCCTCATGTCTTTGACCTCCAGTGGAACCATGGGATAAATAAGATTTAATATGAATTATCTGTAAAGTGTGTAAATTAATATTGCTATTGCTGAGATACATTATTGTACCAAACTCAAGGTTTTACTTGTAATTTTCTGCTTGTTTTGGACCAGATATGCCTGACCTTACTATGCCATGACCGATAAGGTCAAACCTCAAAGCTATAGAATTACATGTTACCATATGCTACTATTATAAAAAATGATTTGAGATGTTTCTCAGTTTTAAAACATGTAATGCAACAAAAGTTTACTTGTTTGCTATAGGAGATATATTTTGAAGAGGTTTACTACAGACTTGGAATTAAAAAAAGAGAGAAGTACCTGGAGTGTACATATTCACGTAGAAACCCACTTACGTTCCATGAGTTTTTAAATGAGTAGCCTTGACAGTGCGGCTAATTAAAAACAATATTCCAGCATAAAAATGAAGGTTATGTCACCTGTTTAAGCCATTCATTTCTTCCATATTTCCTCTCCGCCTATTTGATCCTAAAGTCATGATGCCAAGGCATAATATTTCAATCATATCCATGGTAACGAGGCATGAATGAATAAACATCTGATTGTTTTTTTCCAGGGAGATCATGGGAGGAGAATACTTATATTCAGATAAGACATCCTCCCCCAAATATATATATGACTTAGTCTGTAGAAGGCTAATTTAATGCATGTTAAAAGGGTCTCCACTTAGGGCCAGTTTCAACATTCAACAAAATGAAGTGGGAATAGATTTTCCTGAACTGGACCACTTCAGGCTGCAGATGGAAAATCGCATCTTGGAGTGTTTCTCCACCTTTAAAAAAATAGCTCCAAGCAGACACAAAACCAAGAAGTCAGAAGTCAGGGTTCACAGTGCATTTTCCTTGACTTGCTCCCCTCCTCCGCCTAATGCAGATTTGCAGAGGGCTCCACCCCCAGCAGAAGAGTGTTTAATGTGCAATTGTTCACCTGCAGCATGAAATGGTATGGTTTGGAAAAGCTTTACTATTTGATTCTTCTGCATGTTTTAACTACTCCTTTATTTATCAGTATATCTAATTCTCATTGTGGCCATAGACAGACAAGACAGATCTTTCTGCAAGCCTGAGAAAAGCCCCAGGACTGCAGAGAAATCTGAAATCTAAAAAAAAAAAAAAAACAAGTAAACAAAACAACACTGGGGGATCAACTCCTCCCCCCAAAATTATAGAAGTAGCACCTGTAGCTTTAAGAAATGAATGCCCTCAGTGGCTGTTACTAGGCAACCACAGCAGTATTGCCAATGTCAACCCTAAACTTTGGTTTCTGTTAGGCGGGGGGGGGGGCGCAGGAGGAAGGGGTCTTTTCAGGACTGCTTTGATCTTTGAGGGAAAACTCATCAGGGCCAGGGCCAGCAGCAACCACTAGCAGGCCCGGATGCCCACTAATATTCAATAGCAGCCACCACACAAAAGCCAGTGTTGTGTACTGGTTAGAATTTCAGACTAGGATCTGGAAGAGAAAGTCCTGAATCCCTACTCTGCCATGAAGGCTCACACGGTGATCTTGAGCCAGTCACACACTTCTAGCCCACCTCTGCTAAATCAATGGATTGAACTCTATCAATATTTGAACATAAGACATATAGACTGTAATTGTGCATGGACTCGTTTTTTAGATATTTGGAAACCATTTATAGAAGCTAATGTCTAGATCTTCCACCATCTATCTATCTATCTATCTATCTATCTATCTATCTATCTATCTATCTATCTATCTATCTTTCTTTCTTTCTTTCTTTCTTTCTTTCTTTCTTTCTTTCTTTCTTTCTTTCTTTCTTTCTTTCTTTCTTAAAATAAAAAGTGGCGGTGGGGGGAGGATTGGTCTGTGTGAAAAGTAGAATTTTCCTGTCTTGAAATAGCAGCCCAGAAGATCTGTATGTAATATGAGAGTGTTTCTGCAATACTGGTGGATTATGATTGTAGATTGTTGTCAGTATTTTCAGATTTTGTATGCCACTTTGAGAGCCCCATGGTACAGAGTAGTAAACTTCAGTACTGCATTCAATGCTCTGCTCACGACCTGAGATCGATCCCGATGGAAGTCAGCTTCAGGTAGCTGGCTTAAGGTTGACTCAGCCTTCCATCCTTCCGAGGTTGATAAAATGAGTACCCAGCTTGCTGGGGGTAAAGGGTAGACAACTGTTGAAGGCAACGATGAACCACTCCGTACTCTGCCTAGTAAACGTCGTGATGTACATCACCCCATGGGTCAGTAATGACCTTTACCTTTTAAGTCACTTTGACTTCTACTGTGCAGAAAAAAAGTGGGATAAAATATTTAAAATACATTTTAAAATATTCATTATTCAAAATGATCTGTCTCTTCTATCTTTTCTCTCCACTTCCCCACCTTTGGGCAGGTCTTGTCTTTTTGACTGCAATGCTGAAGGCAAGACCTGTCCTCATTTCTATATATTATCTAATTAAGTCCTTTTAGATGTTACTTATAATTTATGTTTTAATCTTCTTTGTGACTGATTATTATGGCTTTTGGCTATATGCAATACATGCTATCATATCTTATATCATATCATAATTAATTAAGGTATCCCATAAAATACTAGTAAACAAGAAGAAACTGCTGTAGCAGAACAGCTGAGAAGGGGAAAAAACTTAGAATAAAAACAACAAAATAAAAGCCAGTTTGCTTCTGCTGAATAGTAGAAATGGGAGCATAATTAAATATATTAGCTGCCCTCTAGTTCAAATTCATACCATTTCTGGGTCACATTAAGCATCCATTACGTGGCTTGCTGAAATAAACTCGATTGTCAGCATCTGAAATATTTCTCCCTGCTTAGTGAAATCCTACTTTCCTGACAGAGAATGCCTGGTGGTAGCTGAGCTGGAGCAGTATGGGGTTTAAAAGGCAAGACATCAGGCGTCCAGCTTATGGAATGATAAGCACCAGTATGAAGAGAAACATGTGGCAGATTGACACAAATGCAAGGCAGTTGGTGTGATCTTTGTACTCTTGATAGTATCTTGAAGGGGGCTTCTGTCGAGCTAAACTAAGTGAGTATCAGTTTTCACCAACAGCGCCCGACAATAGATTGTGGGTAAGCCTGACAAGGCCCTTGGGATGGAATGCTGCCCTCTGCCACCATATGGCTCGAATGGGGTTTCATACCTGCTACAATATCCTGAAAAGAAAGAATCATGGCTAAATCTATGTATGTCTCAAGCTTAATCTGATGCAGGTAATGATCTGTGAAGGACAGCTTCAAGATGTATTTTGTAAATAAGTGTATTATGTAGCCTGTCAGCTGTACTTTTTAGTGTGTGGCAAATGGAACTTTTCTCCATCAAGACAATATTAGAACAAGGATTAAAATAATGACTTAGCCTCCATGGCAATTCCTAAATTTCACTGTTGCTCTGAGCCATCCATTACAAAATTCATTGATAGTTTCAGGAAACTTGCCTTACATGATAAGCAGGCGAAATTATATTAAAAAGAAACTATGAATGAAATGCCCTGGCCTGGATGGCCCAGGCTAGCCTGATCTTGTCAGATCTCAGAAACTAAGCAGGGTCAGCCCTGGTTAGTATTTGGATGGGAGACCACCAAGGAAGACCAGGGTTTCTGTGCAGAGGAAGGCACTGGCAAACCACCTTTACACACACACATGAGTGAAATATTAAGATTATTCGGTGTCTGCATTTTTCTCCCATAAAGCTGTTTTGCGCCAAGACAGATCATTGATCCCTCTTGCTTATTGTTGTCTGCTGTGACAATCAGTAACTCTCCAGAGTCTCATACAAAGAGAGATCTTTTTCAGCCTGCTTCCTGAGCTACTACTACTGGGGTTCCCAACCTTTCTGAGCCTGCAGGCACCTTTGGAATTCTGCCACAGGCTGGTGGACACAATAAAAATGGCTGCTGTAGGACGCAAAGACAGCCACAAAGTGGCTGCCACAAATGGTTCCTCCCCTAACCCTGCCCTCCTCAGGCTCCGCCCCCAAACCTCCCGCCAGTGGCAAAGAGGGATCTGGCAACCCTATCCCGTCGGTGGGGCTAACTTTAATCAGCTCCACAATGCCCCCTTTTGCTAGTGTGAACTTGCACCTGCAAAAAGGATGGTGTAGTCCTGTGAAACTCTATGGAGCAGTTTCTCGGGGCTTGGGGGAAATCTGATTTTTTAAATGCAGCCACTACTCCCCCCTTCAGGATTGTTCTGCCAGAAACCTAAACGACCCCAAATTTAGCAAACGCAATGATCCTCAAAATGGTCCTCAGGCTAGAAGCAGATTCTAAAAACTATTTAAAAAAATAACTCCCCCGTTAGAAGCCTAGCAAAAAGCACTGTTTTAGTTGGCTGCTTGAAAGAGATCAAAGCAGGTGCCAGGCAAGCTTCATATATAATCTGTATATGCACTTGTGCATGAACGATGTTGCTTGCAGCAACTCCTGCTTGCTGTACTGGTGGTACAGAGCCATCAAGTTGCAGCTGACTTATGGTAACCCTGTAGGGTTTTCAAAGCTAGAGAAGTTCAGAGGCCATTTGCCATTGCCTGTCTCAGCATAGCAGCTCTGGGCTTCCTTGGTGGTCTCCCATCTAACTCTAACCAGGGCTCTTACTGTACTGCTCCTTAGGTCTGTGCATTCTTCTTTGGTCTGGGCTTGTGGGTCCTTGGTTGTTTGGGTTGCCAACCTCCAGGTACTAGCTGGAGATCTCCTACTATTACAACTGATCTCCAGCTGATAGAGATTAGTTTACCTGGAGAAAATGTCTGCTTTGGCAATTGGACTCTAGGCACTGAAGTCCTTCCCCTCCCCAAACCCTGCCCTTTTCAGGCTCAGCCCCCAAAACCTCCCGCTGGTGGCGAAGAGGGACCGGGCAACCCTAATGGTTGTAGCTCTGCCTTGAAGTGGGCTCACCTGAAGAAGGTGCCATTTTTACTGTGTTTTAGAAAGATATCTAAGGATGGGGAACACTTGACTGTTATTGACAATTTTCAATGCTTTCAGCAAACAACACAGTTAATCGAGTTTTCCACAAGACACACCTGTACAATAAGACAAGTAAACATTCAAGGGGAAAATGAGTTGGTTCAATACAGGTCAGTGAATGTAGCATTCAGTTTTCTCCCTGATGGTGCAGTTTTGCTATTTACACTTCATGGGATAAAGTGTGTTGATTAATTTGTTTGAGATAAATAACTCCATCAATGGAACAAGCGTTCATTTGTGTGGTTGATGAATTACACTGCAGGGACAGTTTTACTTTCTCAAGCAGACAAAAGTGGCTAGTGGCTACTGCAGTTTGACAGGCCATGATTTTATCCAGGTTTGTATGTTCTGGGGAAGCCTCACTATAGGTAGCATAATGGATAAGCAGGGAATAGATAAAAAAAGTCAGGTATGGAAAAGATACAAGATCATGGCAGGTCCAGGAATAGCAGAACATAGTGGTAGCATTAGGACAGACGAATAGGACTACACCGAAAGTTGTGAAGCTGTTCACCTCTTAAACACTTCCTTGTGGCATAGCTGACGAAGAGAGATTCCTGACACCTGAAGTGCCATCCTAAGCAAAGATGGTCAATGGGCTTAGAAATGTGTAACTCTGCTATGGCCTCTGTTCTCTGAGCGGTTCTTTCTACAAAACATATTTTGCTCCCCCCCCCCCAAGTATTTCTGACCTATCTCTTTTGCTCATTCACTGCCCTAAGTTTAAGGGGGGAGCAACCCTCAGTAATGTTAATGGGAACAGTACCTGCTAAGTACCTACTGTATTGTGCATCATGACGCAGAAGTCCAGGATGTAGGAAATGGTGGTCTGAAAAGGCTTAAATGTCTGGAGAATACTGATTCTTTTCTCCCTATCCAGCTGGTAAAAATTACTGGACCAATCATCACCAGTGGGTGTTCATTGTGATCAACTGGCATACAACAGGAGCCTCACCTGTTTTCTTTGCTATCGCATGGCTTACAGGAGATGGAAATAGTCTCAGACATTTATCACACCATGGAGAGTTTCATCCATTGCCCGATGTAGCTGATACAAGAAAGCTTTTGAAGAGTAAAACAGGATTTTCCATGTGTTGTTACAAAACCTGAGATATTCCCAATCTCTATATTGCAGACTTACTAATTGAAAAGGGGTGTCAGGTAAGGGGTGATTAAAAATAAGGGGCTAAACTCTGTTGCTGAGGTGTTGAATGCATTTTTGTGTTACTAGCAAAATAAAACAAATGTTGGCATTAAACATTTCAGTCAATCTTGAAACTCATTTTTACCATATTCTAGATCCAACACTCATTCATGAATGCTTATTATCAACCATTTTCACTAGTAAAACAATACCATTATTATTATTATTTCATTATATTTATATCCTGCCCTCCCCTCGCCTTGGTGGGGTTCAAGAGGGGGACCTGCTGCCTAGCTGCTGCCTCTGACTCAGGCGTGCTTCCCTCTGCATGCCCTCATGTGCCCCCACTTCACTACTCTGGCTTACTTCCTCCCTAGGGTTGCCAACTTCCAGGTAGTGTTGCAAAGACAATGAATAATTCAAAATTAAATACTTGTAATAGTGTTATTCAAACTATCATATACACTATATACAATGAACTTGGTTTACAAACTGAACTGTATATACCAACAACGGGGATACCCTAAACATGTCATTCTAAATGCTATGCATCAAACTAATAACAAACCTAGGGAATCATTAATTACAGAATGCACCACTCTTAAGCCTACACGACTTACTTATGTGATGCAATATACTTCCATGTCACCTCTAATTGGCCAAATTCTCCGTAAACACTGGCACCTGGTGCAACATCTACCCGGTTGCCAAGTACCTCCACGGATTGCATACAAACGCACCAGGTCTTTTAGAGACATACTAATAAATCCAATATCACGCCCTATGTCCTCATCCAATTTGCCTGCAGGTAATTTCAAATGTGGCTCTTGTCAGAGCTGCAAATACATGCTGACAGTTCGTGAAATCACGAACCCAGTAACGGGTCGCATATTCAAAATTGATAGTTTTAATAATTGTGACTCACGGCACCTTATTTATGTGATCAGATGTGCATGTCCTCTCTGGTATATTGGACAAACCCAGAGACCTATAAAATACCGGATCAGTGAGCACAGGTCCAGAGTAAGAAATCATGTTCTGGAGGCTCCCCTTACCCCACATTTCCTGGAGAAAAACCACTCTGATGAGGAACTTTCTTTCTTTGTATTATGGCGTTATACTAACACTAAGAAATATGAGAAAACTGACATTGAATTGATACTTAGACGTCAAGAATCTAAGTACATACATATGTTTGATTCCTTACATCCTAAAGGACTAAACACATCGCTAGATCTAGCATGTTACCTATGAGCAAGTACATCACTTACACTATATGGTTCTGTCACTTTAAAACATTCTGCTCACATGGTCTCCTTGTATCAGCTGACTAGACTCTTTAAATGCTCTCCGTACTCAGGGCTACTTTGCCAACGCGAAAGCCAGTTAGTAACAGCTCGCGTGTAAGTATCAATTGTTTGTTTATTCCTATAATGCTTACTTTTGATTCCTGTTATTTATAGACCATTTTGCATTGTGTATATTGCTGTATTTTTGTAGTGGCCGCTGAGGAAGGCTTTTTTGTTAAGCCGAAACAGAAAGACAACCGGGCTTCTGTTTAAATGAAGAACTGACCTTCTTACCTCTTGAATGACAAGACGTTCTATACAGCTAAAAGGACTGCAAAAAATGGACATTGTACCTATGTTCTGTAGTTTAATTTTGTGTTCTTTGGTATATACAGTTCAGTTTGTAAACCAAGTTCATTGTATATAGTGTATATGATAGTTTGAATAACACTATTACAAGTATTTAATTTTGAATTATTCATTGTCTTTGCAACACGTTGCTGGTTTGGGTTTGCTCAAGTAACTATACAGCACGCTAACGTTTGTTTGCTACAACTTCCAGGTAGTAGCTGGAGATCTCCTGCTATTAAAACTGATCTCCAGCCGATGGAGACCAGTTCCCCAGGGGAAAATAGCTGCTTTGGCAATTGGACTCTATGGCATTGAAGTCCCTCCCCTCCCAAACCCCGTCCTCCTCTGACTCCACCCCCAAAACCTCCCGCCGGTAGTGAAGAGGGACCTGGCAACCCTATTCCTTCCACCTGCCACAGTTGTTTTTCTACCATCTGCTGCCCTCAGTTGCCTCCTGCATGACAAAGAGGGGATCCTTGGGCAGGTGAGGGAGGAGACTTCCCTTCCTCATCTACTCCTGTCTGAGTTTTATATGCCATTTTGGGTTGCTATGGCGTTTACTGTTAGAGCAGGATTTGTATTCCTGAATTAGTCCCCCTGCAGATTATTATTATCATTATTTGCAGAAACTATATTGGAGCCCTTGTTGGTCCCATTAGATTTGCCTATTCACAAGGGGGGGGGCAATCAGTGGCTTTTAGATATATAGATTTTGATAGATATCCACTATTGGGGATTAGAAAAGCTGTACGAGCCTGTCTAATATATATATATATTTATATATTTATAATATATATATATTTGCTAGATCTGGAAGGTTCTCCCCATGACTAGTAAGATTCTGTTGAGATACATCCATGATCCAACAGCTTACACACCATGTTCTACTCTAGCTCCATCAATGATCTAAGATACTCTGCTAGGTTCTATTTCTGGCCTACCTTGTTTGGTATTTTTATAAGCAAAAGTTGGCAATATAGTTCATATTTGGAAGTTCTGAGTATACTGCTAGGCACAGCTTCAGTTTCTTCTTTACACAACTACTTCAGTCCCTGGACATTTATAACATAGAATCCATATGTCAGTACATCAGTCTGGATATGTGAATGGGTCAGAAGATAGATAGAATCTCAGTCTAGTCCTTTCATACTTTTTGTTGAATTAAAATGTTAGTGTGGCTCTTACCTGTCTAAAGGAGGTTCTAAGCAATGAAAAATATTTTTTTACTTTACCTCCCGCAACTACAAGAGAAAGTGATTGCATACCATGTGTACAGCATGCATGTATGTCACATTTGGGAGCTGACTCTTTAGTGACATTCTAGTTATTAAAGAAGTAATAAAATTCAGTTCCAGAAGAAATGTTTAAAACTCTGACCTAATTTGTAAAACTAAAAATAGCAGGACAGGTTCACAAAACCCTGAACTCTACTTGGGTCAGCCACCCATAATCCAAATCATACACAGTAGTTTCTGATCTGGTTTTGGTTAAAACACAATCATGCCCATTATACTACTTGCTGGATTTCTTGTAATCATTTAAGAACTATAAAACTTTTAAACGTTTAGAGTTATCCTCAGTAGTTTAGAATGAACATTAGACCTTTTCATGAAGCGGCTTTTGTCCTTTGAAGTTTTGGCCATAAAAATGAGCTCAGTTTCTCAAAAGGCATAAGAGGATAAGTTACAAGCAACTTTCTTTTGTAATTTATGGCCACTGTATGAGATATTTACATTTTACCATGGTTTCACTCTGACTGTTTTGCATTTTGCTTGAGAAGCAAAAAAGGACAGAGTAACACTCTTCAGTTACCAATATAAAAGTGTATGGCGCAGACCTAAAAATCTTTTTTTTTTTCCTGCATAGATGATAAGAATGAGAACCATGTGGCCAATCTGGTGTGCTATAATATTTAATTGTTTTACTTCTTTCTTTAGGACATAACAACATAAGAAAAACCATGCTGGATCAGACCAAGGCCCATCAAGTCTAGCAGTCTGTTCACACAGTGGCCGACCAGGTGCCTCTAGGAAGCCCACAAACAAGACAACTGCAGCATCATCCTGCCTGTGTTCCACAGCACCTAATATAATGGGCATACTCCTCTGAGTATTATTATTTCCTATTTTTATTCCATATTTTGGATTAGATTTTAAATTAAGTGAAAACTTGGCCAGATGTTAGTTTCAGGTGGGTAGCTTTGTAGGTCTGCTGTAGAAGACCATCATTCAGGTCCAATAGCACCTTAAAGACCAACCATATTTCCAGGATATGAACTTCCAAGAGTTACCCTGGATGCTACTGGACTTAAATCTTTCTCTTTTACCAGTTGAGACATTGGTAGATCTATGCTTAGATTTTCCCACTGTTCTGTGAATTGAAATTACCTCTGGGCATGGAGGTGGGAACAAGGGGATTAATATTCATTCCTCCATGTGGTTTCATCTCTCAAAACTGCCCCCCTCTGCCTGCTGCTTTTAGTGCTGAAAGAAAAAAAGACGGTACCCTTCTTTTGCTTGCCTTTCCTTTTTCAGTCGCTAATAGCATGCTGTCTGCTCCAGTGAAACCATGCAGGGTGCAAAAGTTAAACTGCCTGTTCCTCCCGTGATCTAAATTGTGGTCTCAAACAGCTCTTAACTTTTATTTTATTTTTAATTCTTGGGATATTATCAGGTGTTCAACCATCCATAGACTTCACAGAGTGGGACCTTCTAGTTTACCCTTCCTACTGCAGCTCACTGAGCCCTTAGAAATATTTATCTTGAGGGTCAGGGGACCCTCAGGATGAGCATAAGGGCTCTGCAGCAGGAGGGGGAATTTGTGGCGGTGGCTGCCCACTGTTTTGCAAATGGAAATGCCATTCCACATCAGGGGATCTGCGTGGTAGGATGCACGCCACTCTATGGAAATGCCATCCAAGAGCTCAGGGCAGCATAAATAGGTCTCCTTCTCCATCTTGATTTCACAATAACCCTGCAAGGTAGTTTATGCTGAAGTCACCCAGTGAGCTTCGTAGTCAGTATGGATATGATCCTGTGTGTCCCCATGTCTAGTCCAACTCTCTGACTACTCTACCACTTCAGCTGTAAAAGTATCTGCTTATGGAGGTCTTAGTGCCCCCTCTAGTAATGGCCTGGGTCACATTATTTTATCAGTGCAGTTTTGAAAATATCCTGTACCATCAGACACAATGGCTACTGACACTAATTAGAGATGCAGACCTTAAACAGAGACCTACAAGTGTTAAACTTCATTGTACGTTTGTGGACTGCAATGAAGGCTGGGTCTATCAAATGGCTGTTTGATAACTTAGCATAATGAAACACCAGTGTTTTTCATAGAGTGAAACAAAAGAAAAAGGGACATTCTCTGGATAGATCACAGAAGAAGAGAAGAGAGGGAAGGTTTAACCAAAATGGCTGTACAAGAAAATCTGCTCCAATAAATTGTATGCGTTAAATTGATATCACAAGCAGACTGCAGAAAAGGTTGTGTTTAAAAGTTTCCAGGTAGTGCCATAATTACACAATTATACTGCACCTTACCACTTTTTCTTCTTTTGTACAAAAGTGGTACAAAAACCAAATCAGTCATTTTAAAATAGCAGAAATTTAAAAAGCACAAAACAAAAGTTCTCCAAACAATTTCGTTGGTTTTTAAAACATATTTTTAAATTTTCAAATTAATTTTTCGAACAGAAAACCACCACCCAAACAAACAACAATAACAAAAAAAAAAACCTTTAAAAAGACAAACATAGAAACAATATTAGCCGACTTCCGCAAGATTGCGTCTATGTAGCGAAAGTCAGCTAATGGAAAATTCCCACAATAGCAAACAAAGGTTTTTTTTTTTTTTTTTTTTTGTGAAGCTTCTGTAGAGGCATTTTTGGGGGCAGAGGTCCCAATTTTTCAGGGTAGCTTTCAGGGACTCTCCTTGCATGAACCCCAAAGTTTCCAGTGTTATGGGCTCTGGAGAGGTCACCCCTCCCTCCTCCATAGACAAGAATTAGCCGATTTAAGAAACAGAGAATCTGACTCTTACCTTCCTGCTTCTGTATGGAGGTGGGAGGGGTGACCTCTTCCAGACCCTATATCTTCGGACCCCCAACCCAAACTTCACCAAATGGGGGGGGGGTTCTTGCAAGGAGAGTCCCTGCAAGCTACCCGGCAAGTTTGGGGGCTCTACCTCAAAAGATGCCCCCCAGGAGCTTTGCAAAGCCTGGGGAAAACCTGAAAAAGCTGGATAATTGCCCAGTTTTTTTTTCTTCAGGAATGGCCAATTCGGCTTGGGCTTTCCCCCCAGGTTTTGGAACTTGGTAAACTCGAACCCAAAATTTACTGAAATGGCTTTTTTCTGGTTTATTTTCAGTTCGGGTTTATCAATATGCACAGCCCTATTACACACCTTTCCATATTCCTCTGTATAGTTTTTTTTTAAATGATTGTTATCTTTTTGTCGAATTATTGTTCAGGAAGCAAATGCTGAAATGGAAAATGTTCTACAATCCTGACTCCACTGATCTTCACACCCCTGTGATAACAAATGATATCATTGACAGTTTACAAACAAGGAATATAAACTTGCCTCCTCCTGATCTTTATAGTCAGCTATTGAAGAGTTGCTATTGATGGTGTCCTCCATGATCCAGTGTGGTGTAGTGGGAGAGCCAGCATGATGTAGTGGTTAAGAGCGGTGGACTCTGATCTGGAGAACTGGGTTTGATTCTCCACTCCTTCACATGAGTGGTGGACGCTAATCTGGTGAACCGGATTGGTTTCCCCACTCCTACACATGAAGCCAGCTGGGTGGCCTTGGGCTAGTCACAGCTCTCTTAGAGCTCTCTCAGCCACACCTATATCACAAGGTGTCTGTTGTGGAGAAGGGAAGGGAAGGTGATTGTAAGCCAGTTTGATTCTTCCTTAAGTGGTAGAGAAAGTCAGCATATAAAAACCAACTCTTCTTCTTTCTTCTTTCTTCTTCTTCTTCTTCATATGGCAAGGTCAAATGAGAACAGTATTCTTGGTGTCTTCTCCCTAATTTCAGAAACATTGTCTGCAACAGAACCCCAACGTGATTATCATCTAGAAAAAGCTGTTTATTTAAACAAGTATTTGGTAGTAGGGGTTAAAGAGTGGGTTGTTTATTGGCTGATTTTAAGAAATCTCTCTCTCTCTCTCTCTCTCTCTCTCTCTCTCTCTCTCTCTCTCTCTCTCTCTCTCTCTCTCTCTCTCTCTCTCTGTGTGTGTGTGTGTGTGTGTGTGTGTGTGTGTGTGCATGCATGTGTGTAGTTTCTGGCTCTTTGCTTCTTAGGACTGGATAATAAACAAATATCCACACAGGAACTTTGGGCCAGTTCTCTTACATCCAGATGTTACACACTAGCTATTGGACCATTAGGTATAAAACTGCAGAACTTTGAATAGATTTAGAGACCCATAACCATCAAAGATTGTCTGAGAAAATCTACACAATTTAAGCACGCACAAAAACTGATGTTGACAGCTAGTGTTAGCCATATACGTCCTCTCCCAGGATTCATTTGACATATCAGGCATGAAGCCCTCAGGCAACTCTGGAAAGAAAGAGACAAGATTAACACTGTGCCCTGGAGGTAAACAGGTTCAGACTCTGTTAGACCAATGGGGGAAATGAATTCCAGAGCTTCAGCTCCTCTGATGAAAATGGTCTCCCTCCAATGTCCAGATGTCTAAGTCATAGTAGGACAGGTAGTAAAAACACTTCAATTAATCTAAATCAGAGATGGGAAGAGTCTTATGTTTCCAATCAGGCTGTCTTAACCAGTTCCACATAGCACCTCGAAACATGTTGATGATCCTTATTAGTTTGGCTCCACCCTATTCACCACATGTGGGCAAGTAGGGGGATTCTCGCTCCACATCTTATCCTCCACACTGAACCTCCTCCAGAAGAAATTAATGGAATACAAAGTAAAGAAGCTTTTACAGGCATTTGAGTTTAATTTCCTCTTTCCAAACCTACCCTGCTTTATCACTCATATGACATTTCTCCACCAACCTTGGAGTCAGGTTGGAAAGCTGTCTCTGCTGTCTGCTGTGTGGTTCCACAAAATGGGAGAGAAACCTTTGGGAGAAGAACCTTTCTCTCATGGTAAGGAAGACCTCCCTCAGCATCTGCCTGATTCAGCTATGCTGACCCATTTTCACTTCTAGCTCTGCTCTTTTTCCTTTCCTCTTCATTATCAATTGGGTTTTGAAGCATTATCAACTTTGTTCCACACTATGTTTCTCTGGTCAGAATCTCAACATCTCTTGCATTGAAAACCCGATGGGGTTGCCATAAATCGACTGCGACTTGACAGAGGGGGAACAAATTGCCCAACTTGTGCAACTCATGCATCAGGCTACATTGTTCAGTATCCTGTTCTCCCAGATCCTAATCTGACACACTAACTAAGTCACCACACTGGCTCTAGAGATGGTAGAAGGAGGACTCAGGAGACAGATTCATTCCACAAATCTTTTCCCTGGCCTACTAGCCTTCTCTGAAGTATGTTGGGGAAGAAGAGGTTGGGTGCTTAGCTTGCACAACTATTTTTGTGGGGCATTTGTGTATAACAATCCTGTTAAAAGTAAAATCACACACACACACATGCACACACTAAAAAGTACTCAGTGGAACAACTTGAGTAATTAGTCAACCACAGATCCTGATTCCGTAAAAAAAACTGTGCTGGGAACAAATAGTGATGTCTCTTAGATAGGGTTGTGGGGGAAAAAAATCTGTAAATTTTGGGTTCGGGTTTATTGGGCCCGATTTTTTGGGGGTAAACCTGAAATAATCAGAATATCCATACCAGTAAATATTGGTATCCAGCTTATTTCCAAGTTTACTGAAAAAAATCAGCCCCGTTACAGTCTATGGAAAAAAATGTCAAAGCTCCTGTGGGAGTGTTTTTGGAGGTAGACTTCCCAAATTTTCAGGGTAACTGGAAGGAATTCTCCTTGCATGAACCCCGAAGTTTGGTGAAGACTGGGCCAGGGGGTCCAATTTTATGGGGGTTGCCCCCATTCCCCATAGGAAAACATTGAGGATTCCTAGCCCTCCTCCCTCTTCCTCTCTTGGTTGTCCTCTGTTGCAATCCAAGTAGATTGCACCAGCTGGCTTTGCAGCAATGCAAAATGTGTTGCTGCCATTGGCCACATGGAAAGCTCCAGGGAGCCTTCCTATTGGACTCTCCAACATGCCTGCTCCCTCCCTCCTGCTGCCCTGGAAACCAGCCAGGGGGAAGGGATATGAAGAAAGGAGATAGCTCGCCTTTAAACACAAGTGCCACAAAATGGAGACTCTGCAGAAGGCGAATAGCCGAAACCTCAAAAGCTGAATATCTATTCAGATTTTTCTGGAATAGCCTATTCGGCTTTGGGCAGATTCCCATGTTTTGGTATTCAGTCGATCCAAAACCCGAATATTACTGAAATGGCTAATTTCAGGTTTATTTTCGGTTTGGGTATATCGATATGCACAACCCTAGAGGATTGCCTTCTACATCCCAACAAAAAAGTGGATAAGGAATTGTTATGACTAAATTCACATTAGACTTTCATGGATTTCAGGAGATTTCTTATCAGAAAGTTCAGATGTATTTACCCGGCAGGACTAGAGAAAAGTTTCTGAGTGATAGCTGACACCATGATCATGATGATCCATTATGTGATAACATCCAGGTTAGATAACTGTGATGCTGTTTACATGAGGCTGCCTTTGAAAACAGTCTTGGAATTTCAGCTTGTCTAAAAAGTAGCAGCCAGGCTATTGTCAGGGATGGGTTTTATTTATTTTTGCCATCAAGTCACAGCTGACTTATGGCAACCATATGGGGTTTTCAAGGCAGAGAGATGTTCAGAGGTGCTTTGCCATTGCTTGCCACCATGCCACAATTGTGGTATTGGTGGTCTCCCGTCCAAATATTGACCAGGGTCGACCCTGCTTAGATTCCAAGATCTGATGAGACTGGGCTTTCCAGGTCAGAGCTAGGGGTGGGATACAGGGATCATATTACCCATGTGCTGTTAGACCTGCAGACTGTCTATAGCTCAAAGTGCCGGTTCTTAACTGTAAAGCCCTAAATGGCTTGAGGGCTCTTGCAGTCTGCCTCCTCCCATATTGTCCAGACCACCAGTTAAGATCTGCCTCCCAAGACATGTTGTATGTGCCCCCTCTTTCAGAAGTGAGACAAGTGACAACCAGAGTTAAGAGATTTTTCAGTAGTGGCACCTCGATTATGGAATGTTCTTCCTTTTGAGGATCTCCTGGTGCCACTGCCTATATTGCTTTATTTTAGACACCAGGCCAGATTGTTTCTGTTCATCCAGGTTTTTAATTAAAGTGTTGATCTTTTAACACGATTTTAGTCTGGAAACTGGTTTCAGGTGAGTAACCATGTTGGTTTGCTGTAGAAGCGCAAGATTAAGGTCCAGTAGCACCTTAAAGTCTGAACACGCCATTCTTCAGCGCAGATTAATCTACTCCTGAGGGCTGAACTAAACAATCTCTCCCTCTCTCATAATACCAGAATGCGGGGTCATCTGCTGAAGCTGGAGGGTGAGAGATTCAAAACAGATAAAGGGAACTATTTCTTCACACAACACATTGTTAAATTGTGGAACTCCCTACCCCAGGATGTGGTGATGGATGCCAACTTGGAAGGCTTAAAGAGGGGAATGAGCATGTTCATGGAGGATAGGGCTATCCATGGCTACTAGTCAAATGAATATTAGTCATAATGCATACCTATTCTCTATAGTATCAGAGGAGCATGACTATTATATTAGGTGCTGTGAAACACAAACAGGATGCTGCTGCAGCCATCTTGTTTGTGGGCTTCCTAGAGGCACCTGGTTTGCCACTGTGTGAACAGACTGCTGGACTTGATGGACCTTGGTCTGATCCAGCATGGCCTTTCTTATGTTCTTAATATGTTTGTCAAAAGCTGGGTCCAGGTTTCTCCCCAATTCACTTCTCTGCAGTCAGACAGAAGCTGTAAGGAACTTCTTTCCCCAAGAGGTTCAGGACATGATACAGATTGGGAATGTGATATGGGGAGGAGGGGCTTCTGCCTTCTCCCCACTTGCTTTTGTGGACAGAGACTGCAATTACAAACCACCAGATAGGTATTGGCTTGGCTCTTCAAGTCCTCTGATCAGGTTTAGCTATAGTAATGGTTTTGAATTTCTAATGCTGGCTGTTTTGACTTGAAAAATTCCCCATTGTAAAGTCACTTCTCCCTTGTGCAGACTAAACCATGCTTCGTTAATTTTATAGCATTTCTTATTTCTTCTCTCCAAATTTCCCCATTTGTTCATTGATAAATCAGCAGAATACGTGATACATATAATTATATACACTGAATGGACAGGCAGCATATGCATTATGTATACAGTCTCTACAGTATGTATACAAAATATGAACAAATTAGTCAGAGCCACAAGTGAAAACTGCCGAACTGAAACCATGGAGTGGGAGAAATAAATGTAAAAAGAAATGAAATAGGCAATATTTGCTTATTGCTACTGGGCTGGAACATGATAGTAATTTCTTTGGCCATCTGCCGGGTTGCTCCCACTATATCCAAACTCCTGTTGTCAAAGGATGAAGGATATCTTCTACCAGAGTCCCCGAATGAAGCCTGCTGGCTCGCTTGTATAGGTGGCTTGTGAACAAGAAACATAATTACACATATTTTGACAAAAGAACACTAAAGAATATATGAATTGTTTCTGTACATGACACACATTTAGTAGAAGTTAGCTCATTTTAAGTAATGGAGGGGTGGGCTAAAGTTTAGAATAACGTTATTATGTGTGTTTCTTTCACCGACTTAGGCTAGGATGGAAACAAATCTCCTAAGTTGGAAAAGGATAGTGGTGCTGAGTGAAAAATAGAGGGTAAATCCTTTGGAAAAAATATGATTTCTGTTGTGGATACTTGGCAGTTAACAGTTGGGTTTTTTCCTGCATACCAAGGTCTCCAGATGCTAATAGGAGTGTGAGTTTTAGTCAGTTCCATTTGTAGATTAATCAGCAAATATTTTAGTATTATTATTTTTATCTACTGCATCTATACCTGGCCTTTCTTCCCAATGAGGACCCAGACATTTTAGCTGATTGATCAATGAGGAACAGCTTTTATGGGAAAGGACTAGAGTTGCCAGGTCCCTCTTTGTAACCGGTGTGAGGTTTTTGGAGCGGAGCCTGAGGAGGGCGGGGTTTGGGGACGGGAGAGACTTCAATGCCAATGGGAGGTAGTTATTAATTATTATAAGTTATTTTTAATTGCTTGAAAGGACACCTATGTTGATCGTTGAGAAACATGCAAGTGTACCTAACAGTGAGAAACCAGGGGACAAGGACAGGGGGCGGTGGTCAGCAATAGTGTGATATCACTTCCTGGATAACCTGGAAGTGATATCATGCCTCTCAATGAATCACTGGAAACTCTATGGTAAAACCATACCATAAACTCTATGATAAAACTATAGAGTATTGTAAAACTAGAGATGACTGAGGTTAATTCTGAGTTTATCTCAGAACTGATACCACACCATTGGTCCAATGGCCATTTTTAATTTTTTATCCCAAGTATGACATAGTCCTCCATGGCAAACGGTTAGCAGTTGATATCCAGCATAATGTAAGCACGATAAATTAACACGTAGATATATCATCTTAATACACTGATATCTAAAAGAATTTGCTTTTGAAGATTAAGGCTGTATTCCTATGCATACTTCCCAGGGAGTAAGCCCAATTGAATATTACATGTGTAGAACAGGGCTGCACAACTGTTACAGACCAGCAGGTCGGAAATGAAGTATGTTTTCACAGTGTGGCATGTCAACTATTAAAAAAAGACCCTCCTAAAAACGCAAATCCTGTAGCTATTTTCTAAATAGCCATTCTAAACATGTAAACCAAAATTACATTAGTTTAGTTCAGCTATTTTGATACTTTAGGCTATCCAGAAATCTTATCTGTCAAGCAAATTACATAATGACTAACTAATTTAATTGAAAACAGATAGTTTAATGAATATGTAATTGGACCTACAACAATGAAATGCATTCTTCCTATTCTGTTTGGCGTACACTTTGCCCAGGTAATGGTACTTGATACGTTGAATGCAAAATTACTGTATAAATCACATGTTGATTATGAACGGTAGGGGGTGGTGTTACACCAGATAGTGCAAAAACACTTAAATGTCAGTAAAGAACAAGTGCCAACTCTGTTCCAGTATTGGGCAGCAGAGTGAATTGATGTTGTTCACTTTCTGAGACCATCCAAAATATCTATCATTAATCAGAAACGAATGCCAAACAATTTTTGAACCACAATTCTTAGTCTTTATTTACTCATGAATTTCCTTTTTTAATTTCAGAATTGTGACTGAAACGTTGTGCAAAACAAAAATAAGGAGACTCCCTCCAAAATATTAAAACAATTGGGGCTGTGTGAAAATGCGCATGTGTAAAAATCCAGTTGCATTGTCCTGCATGATTAATGTGGAATACTGAGAAACAACCTGCAAAACAGGTTCTGAGAGGCAGTGGAACAGCAGAACACAGACACACATAATCTAGAGATGGTATCAACAACCGCTTTGAGAGCATGTTGGAAGAAAAAGAAAATCAGGGGTTTTATACCCCAATTTCCTATACCTGTAAGGAGTCTCAAACTGGCTTACAATCACCTTCCCTTCCCTTCCCCCCACACACAATAAGCCCATTGTGAAATAGGTGAGGCTGAGAGAGTTCGGAGAGAACTGTGACTAGCCCAAGGCCACCGAGCTGCCTTCATGTGGAGGTATGGGGAATCAAGCTGGGTTCTCCAGATTAGAGTCCACTGCTCCTAATCACTATACTATGCTGACTCTCACCCGCTGAAAGTTGGAGGTTTTTTCATACTTTGATATGTATTAAAATATATATTTTTTTGTATTTCAAAAATCTCCCACTCATAAAACTTCCTGTCACTGAGTCAGGGATGTGCAAACGTTCTCTGTTTTCTCTCTTTTTATGTGCTGCTAAACATCTGCATAGGAGCCCGTGGTGTAGAGTGGTAAGCTGCAGTGCTGCAGTCCAAGCTCTGCTCACAACCTGAGTTCGATCCCGACGGAAGTCTGTTTCAGGTAGCCGGCTCGAGGTTGACTCAGCCTTCCATCCTTCCAAGGTCGGTAAAATGAGTACCCAGCTTGCTGGGGGTAAAGGGAAGATGACTGGGGAAGGCACTGGCAAACCACCCCATAAACAAAGTCTGCCTAGGAAACATTGGGATGTGACATCACCCCATGGGTCAGAAATGACCCGGTGCTTGCACAGGGGACCTTTACCTTTTAAAACATTTGCATCAGAGGATTTGAAGTGAGGTGCCACCAGTATATGGATGACACTCATCTCTATTTCTGCTTAACTGCTGATTCAGGTGGGACAGCGGAACGCATACCTGGTAAAGGTGACAGAATGGATGAGGGACAATAAACTGAAGCTTAATCCTGACAAGACTGAGCAGCTGTTGGTCAGTTGAAAAGCTGATTGGTGACTGAGGAATCAGCCTGTCCTTGAAGGGGTTATACTCCCCGTGAAGGAACAGGTTTGCAGTTGGGGGGTTCTGATGGATCGTGGCCTATGGCTGGAGGGGCAGATCTCCTCTGTGGGGGCAGATCTCCTCTGTGGCGCGTAGTGGCTTTTATCAGCTTTGGCTGATAAACCACCTATGGCTGCACCTTGAAATATGTGATCTGGCCGTATTGATCCATGTTCTGATCACATCCAGGTTAGATGAGCTCTAGATGGGGCTGCCTTTGAAAACTGTCTGGAAGTGTCAGCCGGTTCAAACTGTTACGACAATGGCAAGATAAAGGGATTGTATCACACTTCTGAAAGATCTGCACTGGCTGTTCAACTGTTTCTGGACACAATACAGACATCTTGCTCTCACCTTTAAGTAGGGTTGCCAACCTCCAGGTACTAGCTGGAGATCTCCTGGTATTACAACTGATCTCTAGCCGATAGAGATCTGTATGGCATGGAAGTTCCTCCCCTCCTCAAACCCTGGCCTCCTCGGGCTCCACCCCTCCCAAAAAGAGGGACCTGGCAACCCTACCTTTAAGGCCCTAAGTTGCTTGCAACTAGGATACCTGAAGGACCTCCTTCTCTTATACTGTCCAGCCCATCAACTAAGATCTTCTTCAAAAGCCCTGCTCTCTGTACTCCTACCTTTAGAGATTAGGTGGATGGTGAACAGAGACAGGCCTCTTCAGTGGTGGCATCTTGTCTTTTGTTTGAGCCTCTCTTAGTGCCTACCCTACTCTGTATTGGCACCAGGCCAACCAGGCTTTTACTCGGGGGTGTTGATCTTTTAAAAATCATTTTTACAGTCTGCTTCTTGCCTGAGAATTGTTTAAATTGCAAAATGATTTATGCTGTTTTAATGCTCTAGCTGAGTTTATAACAGTTGATTAATGTCTAATTACGTTTATGGTGTTTATGTTTTTATCATGTTTTAGTTCATAATTTACCTCAATCAGGATATCTAAAGAGGCAGCATAGAAATCTTCTAAATAAATAAATGCACACTTATACCTTGTCAGTAGTTGTTAATGCTTTGTTTTTGCTGTTGGTTTTGTGGATTCACCTTATTTCTGCATACAATATACATTGTCTATGTATAAATAAGTGAATAATCTCCATTTATTGAGACATCAATATTGTTGAAAAATGTGCACATTTATGGGGAACATTTTGTGGATTTTTATGGACGGGGTCATTTTTAATAAGTTTAATCGTTCAATGGTTTTAAACTTTTGGTGTGTGATAGGTTTTTCTAATTTGCTACCTGCTGTACGTTTCAGTTGCCTGAGGGAAAGGTGGGGTTATAAATGTTTTAAGTAAATAAATAACTGTAGTGTAAGGAAAGAGAAAACATGCCAAAACAAAGAACCACCTATGAGAGAAGAAGAATGAAACTAAGGTTATGATATTAAAACTGCGGAGATGAGAAATAAGATGACATTTCTGAACTGATATGGCCACTGGCCTTAGAATATTGACAGCAACTGAGAGTCAGTTAAGTGGAAAAAAAGAGAGAGGTGGGGAAATTGGCCCACCCAAGCCAAGTTCAAACTATGGAAGAATATATACAGTCCTTACAGGGTAGATCTAGGTCAGGGAAGAATTCATTAATCATTTATCCCTCCATGATTTCTAGTTGGCCCCAGCTTGTCCTTCTAATAGCAGACTTCATTGTCAAATGTTTATCAGTAGGACAACAAAATGGGGCCGCCCACACAAAGAGGAGGGGTTTCTGCATACCCATGAGAGTTTTCAGGTTTGCACAAAAATGTTGCTTTGTAAATGTTTTTTAAAAAAACTGGGGAAATGGAGCTGATGAGAATTGAACGTGTCTTTGAAAGGTACAGAATGTTGAGGAAAGTTGATCGTCGGTTAAAAAAAGACCAAGGAGAAATCTGCGGGGTGGGGAGAGAGAAAACTGGCTAGCCCAAATACTTTGTATTTGTAGGATCTCAGGGAGTGGGAGATGACCATCTATTCACCAACTTTCTCATACGATATAAGGAAGGATAGGTTAAAACACTCCGCATCTACCTTATTCCACTTAGATGCTGGCTAGATGAGCAGCTCACTTAGCCATAAACGTCTGCAGACAATACAACAAAGCAATTACATTCATCACTGGACTGTTAAGATCCAGGAACTGGTGAGCAAGAAGCTACTCATTTAAACTCAGTGACCCCCAGCCTCCTACTATCGGGGTGGAGAAATCCCCAATTGTTTATTTCTGTCCATACGCATCCTCTCCGATGTGCTCTAAATCCCAACAAACAGAAGTTCGCCTTGTCAATTTGCAGCTGGAGATTGTCCGCCAGAGCAGCAAGCACTGTCTCAGTATCAAAACCACGTCTGAAGATGAATGGAAATGTTGCCATAACGAAAAAAAAAGAAGAAGCTTAGAAAGAAACAGAGTAGGCCTGTGCAGAGAGAGAATCGCACATTTCTGCTTAGGAACGTGGGGTCTGCCCTTTCTATGCAGTGAGAGAAAGACCTATGGAGCAGATAATTCTATGATGCAGCAAAGAGTCCTACCCTACAGAGTACTCAGCATAGTGGTTAATGCTCCCTAAAGCTGGAGCTGTCAAAGGCAAGGTTTGCCAGTAAACAAATTCATTTTTGATGATCCCTTGAAATACTGTGGTTTAGTAGCAGAAAAATTGTGACTTGGAGGTTCACTCATCCTATTGTCTAAGGGCCACTGCACTCCCGACTTTTCCCAACTTTTGAGATTTATTTCTGTGTCAGAAGAAAGCATGCACTTTGTAACATCTGAATGATGGTGCAAATGTGTTTGTGTGGTGTACACAGCTCGAGATGCCTTATACTGCAGCTCCCTGACCCATGTACCCAGAGGGAAATATCTCTGTGATGGAAAATGTAGTATGTGAAATGACCCTACCATACCCAAATAGTACACAGTGGGCGGATCAATAATTGATGGACCTGGGAGAAGAAAGTACAGGGAATAAATATAGCCTCTTTCAATACCATCTAAAGATAGACTTGGAAGTAAGTACCCCACTGCTTCACCTTTGTCTTGTCAGGCTTCCTGACTGTAAGGCTTCTGTCTACTGTTTCATTTCCAGGATCTGTAAAATGCCTAGCATACTGCTGGTAATTATAAATGGTAAATAATGATAGAATTAGAACTGAGTAAACCATCTCTTGCTTTATAAAACCCTATTCACAATAGTGTATCGCATTGTATTGTGACCAGGGTAGGAGGGAGCCTGCATAGGACTAGACCAATAGGAACAAGTTTGAATATCAGTGGACAGAGGTTCAGCTCCCCCATCCCAAGACCAGCTGAGTACACCCCTTTATTTTTCCATTTTATATAAGAATTGATACTGTTTATTACTGTTGGCGTTCTAAGCCTCTGCCACACTGGAGCAACATGACACATCCGAAAACCCTGATGTACCTTTATAACATCCTGTGAAGGCTAACACAAGGTGTGTGTGTGTGGGGAATAAAGCAGCACCCCTCCCCCAACACTCACACCTACCATTCTGCCCCTGAAGCGGCTTAGGATATCCACTCATCTTCAACCAACCAGAGCCCTCCAAAGAACTATATAAACCACTGCCAGGATTTCCATAGTTCAGATGATAGGGCAAACGGTACAAGGCTATGCCCCTCTGGGTGATGATGACCCCAAAGAAAGGGGACTTTGTACAATAAGGGAGCACTGAGGACAAACAGCCAAGAGAGTGCACAAACATTGATGCAGCATATGTCTAACACGGATCTGCTCAGAACCTCCATTTTAGGATACAAAGATTGAAGGAGAGACTTTCCTCTGTGAACTGAGGGTACAAGGACAATGAACTCCACACAGGCAAGCAAGGGACCTGAAGGACCACCTGCTCCCATATATCCAGCCTGCCAGCTAAGATCTTCCTCACAAGCCTTGTTCTGTGTGCCCCACCTTCGAAGGTGTGATAGATGGCAGCCAGATATAGAGATTTTTCGGTGGTGGCACCTCTAGGCTTGACATTTCAAACAGTGGTGGAGAACAAAAACAGCCATTTTCTCTAAGTGAACTGATCTCTGTCACCTGGAGATCAGTTGTAATAGCGGGAGATCTCCAGCCACCACCTGGAGGTTGGCAACCTTGTTGAGTTACCAAGTAACACTCTCCAGTAGCAAGAAGAGTTCATCTTGGCTGCCTTTCGAGAATGACAGATGGGTGAGGGATTCAGCTTCTTCTCACTCTTTGCCACTAGTTAAAAACCAAACTAGAAGGTAAAGGTAAAGGTCCCCTGTGCAAGCACCGGGTCATTCCTGACCCATGGAGTGACGTCACATCCCGATGTTTCCAAGGCAGACTTTGTTTGTGGGGTGGTTTGCCAGTGCCTTCCCCAGTCATCTTCCCTTTACCCCCAGCAAGCTGGGTACTCATTTCACCGACCTTGGAAGGATGGAAGGCTGAGTCAACCTTGAGCCGGCTACCTAAGCCAACTTCCATTGGGATCAAACTCAGGTCGTGAGCAGAGCTTTGGACTGCACTGCAGTACTGCAGCTTAACACTCTGCGCCACGGGGCTAGAAGATTCACGTGCAAATAGCCTCTTCTGTTCTTTGCATTTGCAGAAAGCGTGTCTTTTTATAGACATAATGAGAATGAAGAGCTTTATCTATAATGAATGATGGCGCATATGTTTTGACTGAGGAAGATAAGCAGGATATTTTTCAATATACAAATACAACAGGTAAGTGCCATCTTCGCAAATGCACCTTCTTTAGGCATCTACTCATTAGCTCTTCTTTTGAGATCTACAGAGAACCTGAATGGATTATGTATGTGAGGGACCAAAGTCTTCACTAAACACCTGCTCCTCTGGTGTTGTTTACTTCTATGAATTTGCTTGAATTAATTGCAGTGCCATTTGTGGCACTAAAATTAACCAGCTGCTAGCATTTCCATTGTGAGCATTGATTTCAAGACACCTCTAAATTGGGTGTAAAATTCTCACTGAACTTCAATGCACAGGGGTAGCAATTCATGGCAATAATTCCCACTCTGCACCTGAAATTTTAAAGTAGTTAGGATAGTTCACATGGGTAGTACTTTCCAGTTTGCCCATTATTTATGGGTAGAGGAAGGTGTTTCTAAAAAAAAAAAAAAAAACAGGTGAAGAATGAGAATCCACTCCCTGCCTCTGAAAAAGTGGGCTGCCATCCATGAAAGCTCATTGTTTGTAGACAAATGTTGTTTGCCGTTAAGATGCCATGAGATTGATATTTGAGAACTCACTAGAGATAAGGTGATACAGTGAAAGGTTGTGCATTTATTGATAAACAGGTACGGATTCTGATCCAAACCAAGTAATTTTTCATGCTCTTCATTTTCTGTGTGATTGTTGTGACCCCCGTGCTTAAATACAACTTGATGGCTGTGATCTGGGGAAGATCGGTGGCTCAGTGGTAGAGCATCTGCTTTGAGAGCCAGCGTAATGTAGTGGTTAAGAGCGGTGGTTTGGAGCAGTGGACTCTGACCTGGAAAACCAGGTTTGATTCCCCACATGATCGTTCCTTGACGCTGGCTGACAGGACTCTGTTTTGCCATGCAGGTGCCATTCAAGAAGTTGTAAATGCCATTTAAATCTGTGGCAAGGAAAACCTGTGTGCATCACTTATCTGGCGTAACAGAGAAGAGATTGAACCCTAAGTAGGTTGACCATGGGCGAAAACGCATAGTCGTTTTAGCCTCCTTTATTCCCTGTTTCAACCAGGATTCAGCCAGGATTGAACGCACATTTGGCGAAAACGCATGTGTTCGATCCTGGCTGAATCCTGGCTGAAACAGGGAATAAAGGAGGCGAACATGCGTTTTCGCCCTATATTTCCTTGAGACAAAAAATGGGACATTGGGATGGCAAAAACAGGACAGGGGTTATGTAATATTAGTGTAACCCGATCGGAGCACTTTTTCTATGAGAATTTACTCAGCCCTGCCTGCATGTAGCATAATAAATGTCAGAACTGAAGGAAACAAACGTTGGAAGTGTAATCATGAGGTGCAAAATGGGACACAATTGACATTTTAATTAAAAAGACAGGATGGCCAGGATATATATGATAAAAACAGGACTGTCCCATTCAAAATGGTACCTATGGTCAGCCTAGCCCTAAGTCAATGGACTTAAAGGATGTGACAATGCTTAGTATTGCACTACCAGTGTGCACATAACATTTGGCTGGGTGTGTTGTCACAGAATCCGATGAGGCTACTCCTAAGTCACTGGTTTGAGGTTCATGACTGCAGTGCCTTAGAAAGCTGGATGTTTGTTGTTGTTGTTGTTGTCTGTGTGAGTTAGAGCCTCTGTCTTCAACTTTATACCATTTGAAATAAATTGCACCATAAATTTGAAGGCAATTTCAGGTAGTTTGGTTTGTAGTACAGATCCCATCTTTGATATTTAGTGAGCGAGCGATCTTTCCAACTTGTGAAGTCGGCGTGTCGGCAAACTAGAATGGCTGTGTTTATTACCTTTTCCCATACATACCTCAAAATGACAAAATTACAGGCATTTTACATGTGTTTTGTGGTACAAGACAGATACCATCTGCTAATATAATTTATCTTGAAAACATCTTGTTTTACAAAATTACGGAAAAACACAGCAATTTGCTCATTTTTTTTATTTCTAAGGCTATGACAAAATCTTCAAAGCCCACAAGGTACCTTCCGCATAAGAACTTTAGTCATGCAATAAACAATTTTCATCAAAGCTCTGGGTTTGCAAAGACAGAGTACAATTGTGGGTTTAAATTTTTTTGATAATGTTCCTTCCTTATTAGCTATTTTGTCTTTTGTATTTTGACCTAATTCATCCACCAAAGGCATCAGTCCTTATGTAAGATTAGATACACACACATAGTCCAAATCAGATTAGCTTCAATCAAGGTAATTGTGTAGAAGAAAATTGTTCATCTCTAGCGTGCAGCTGCTTTTTGGTTCTAGCGTTTGATCCCAAGTGACTGCGAGAGTTTATATAGAGGTTCTTGTCTGATCCCAGATAATTTATTTTTTATTATTATCATCTTAATACATAAAACTCGTCTGCTTTTTCCATGCTGGCAGCATAACATGCTTGAGAATATAACCACCCACTGGCAATTTTCTTAAAGGCACAGCAAGGGTATATGTTGCTACTTTCAGTCCCTCCCCCATTAGAATTACAGTATTAAACACTAGACAGAAAGCTTGGCTGAATGTTGCAGATCATGGGTTTTTTTGGTGTTAGTTAAATACATTCTAAGTTAGTTAAATACAAAAACAGCAAAATTGTTTTGCAGAATCAGCAATGATCTTCCTTTTGTTCTTTCTAAAGATCCAAGCATGACTATGTGGTTTTTAATGGAATGGGAACTTTGTGAATAGGGTTGCCAAACTTCTGCTATTACAACTGATCTCCAGCCGATAGAGATCAGTTCACCTGGAGAAAATGGCTGCTTTGCTCACTGAACTCTATGGCATTGAAGTCCCTCCCCTCCCAAACCTTGCTCTCCTCAGGCTTCGCCTCCCAAAACCTCCTTCCGGTGGGGAAGAGGGACCTGGCAACCCTATTTGTGAATGTAGCAATATGTCTATGAGTATTCCCAGACGGGAGGGACAATGGAATAGTATAGCCCCATCTTGTCAGATCTTGAAAGCAAAGCAGAGTTGGTACTTGGACTGGAGACTAACAAGGAAGAATCTACAAAGGAAGGCAATGGCAATCCACTTCTGCTTCTCACTTACCTTGAAAACCCCTTGCTGGGGCCACCGCAAGTCAGTTGTGATTTGAGAGCACTTATGTACGTAATACAAGACTGACAGGCAAAAGAGACACACCTCTCAATTTCTGTTCTTCTCTCATCTGTCCCAGTCATATGAAAACCCCAGCTCAAAGTTTTGTACACGTCTGCAGGCCTCTTTACATGTGAAAAAGTCCATACAAGGGTATTTGTTGGGCAATGACATTAGGACTTTGAATCAGATGTTCAGTGGGAGTTTTGTGCCTCCTGGACTCACACGTGTCCTTTGCTCTTCATGACCGTGCTGCATGGGTACAAGCAGCTTCAGTCTTCTCTCCACCACCCCCACTTCCCCAAGGAGTCGCTACTGGCTCCATTATGAAACTTACGTGCAGCAACATTAAAAAAATGTGATTTAGCAAATGGAGCCAGCCACAGCCACAGGGGGCACTTTAAGGAGGAGAAAACAGAATAGAGAGGAAGACAGCCACCACTTTGGAATGCCTGCCCGGGCCACGAGGAGAGAAGAGCTTGAGTGAGTCTGGGAGGTACAAAACTCCCACTGAAAGTCTGATTCATAAATGTCAGGTTGTTGCCCAATAAACATAAGGGCTTTGTAACATGTAAAGGGACTGTCCTGGTAAGCGTATGGTTTATTTAAACACTTCTAGCCTGCCTTTCCCCAAACATGGGCTCAAGACACTACACAGTCAGTTGAATAAATCGATAATAAAACCCACCACACACTACAATTACCAAAAAACCAAACACCACCATCACCAGTAACTTCAGAACTCAAGTTCCTATCAAACTTTGCCTTTTCTCCTGAAACACTTGCAAAGATGCAGTTACAGAAAAAAGTGCACGTTCTGGGAGATTAAGGCTGCAATCCTGAAAGGGGGGAGGGCAAATCTCCTTAGAACACATGAACACATGAAGCTGCCTTATACTGAATCAGACTCTTGGACCATCAAAGTCAGTATTGTCTACTCAGGCTGGCAGCGGCTCTCCAGGGTCTCAGGCTGAGGTCTTTCACATCACCTACTTGCCTAGTCCCTTTAACTGGAGATGCCGGGGATTGAACCTGGGACCTTCTGCATGCCAAGCAGATGCTCTACCACTGAGCCCCGGCCCCTAGGAGCTGGCATGACCCCATGCCGGCGTAGGTGGAGTCAGCTTATTTTCTTCCTCACATGCCTTAAATAATCAGGATTTTCAAAGGAGGATGCTGTTGTCCTCAGTGGCATTGTCAGTGTCAGTACAGCACCCTCCCCCCCTATTTTTTGTGCATACTTATATTCATATATCGATATTTTAGTGCTTTTTTTACAACATAAAATGAAACTACTGAGGTCCCTCCCCTCCCTAAACCCCACTTTAAGAACATAAGAAAAGCCCTGCTGGATCAGACCGAGACCCATCAAGTCCAGCAGTCTGTTCACACAGTGGCCAACCAGGTGCCTCTAGGAAGCCCACAAGCAAGACGATTTCAGCAGCACCATCCTGCCTGGGTTCCACAGCACCTAAGATAATAGGCATGCTCCTCTGATCCTGGAGAGGATAGGTATGCATCATGACTAGTATCCATTTTAACTAGTAGCCATGAATACCCCTTTCCTCCATGAACATGTCCACTCGCCTCTTAAAGCCTTCCAAGTTGGCAGCTATAACTACATTTTCGGGCAGGGGGTTCCACAATTTTACTATGCATTGTGTGAAAAAATACTTCCTTTTATCTGTTTTGAATCTCTCACCCTCCAGCTTTAGCAGATGACCCCACATTCTAGTATTATGGGAGAGGGAGAAAAACTTCTCCCTGTCCACTCTCTCCATACCATGCATAATTTTATGGACCTCTATCATGTCTCCCCTCAGCCGCCGTCTTTCCAAGCTCAACAGCCCTAAGCGTTTTAACCGCTCCTCTTAGGCTCCACCCTCAAATCTCTAGATATTTCTGAAGGGTTAGTTGGCAACCCTAGGATAGTTACTGTAGAGTATGAGCTAGGATGTCCCAATTTCAAATCTTACCTCAGTCATGAACTTGAACTTTGACAGGTCACTATGGACTAAGCCCCTCACTTCCCTCATCTGGGATATGGGGATAATAGCACTGGCATTCTTGACACAGTTATTTTGAGGATTAACCACATCATATATTGGAAGCTCTAGGAATACGGTAGAATAGGGTTGCCAGGTCCCTCTTTGCCACTGGCGGGAGTTTTTTGGGGCAGAGCCTGAGGAAGGCGGCGTTTGGGGAGGGGAGGGACTTCAATGCCATAGAGTCCAATTGCCAAAGCGGCCATTTTCTTCAGGTGAACAGATCTCTGGCTGGAGATCAGTTGTAATAGCAGGAGATCTCCAGCTACTACCTGGAGGTTGGCAACCCTACTGTAGAATGTTATAGCATTATTAAATATTTCTAAGTATGTCCAATTGGAAATTAAGAAGACATCTTGGTTGTTAGCTCTGTAAGGTCCAGTGGGCCTGTTCCTGTTGTTTGGGTTGTGTGCATGTGAGAGAGTGTGCATAACAGACAACGTTAAGTGAAAATGTAGATTTTGCAATTGTACGAGTTTTGTCAAGTTTCCCCCTTGTGACTTGACAACTCTTTCTGTAACTATCCATGTAAACAGGACAATAAATTTAGAAACCTCCAGAGAATGGGTAAATGCAGGCAGATGCACTTAACCGCTGGTGAGCTACGGAAGTCAGCCTGCAGGAAACAGCACCACTAATGTAGCTCTTGATTAATCTCTAATTACACTTTTGTCATCTTAGCAGGGAGACAAAACTATAGCCGTTCCCAAATAGGCAAGGAGCATTTTGCCACCTAGCAACCAGCGGTTCTTTCATATTAGCTGCAGTGGACTCTGGGCTTTTACGAACAAGGTGGTTATGGATCACTGCCCTGTTATTTATAGAGCCATGTTTCCAGAGGCCTTCGCAACAGTAGATATATTAGCGGCTTAATGGGCATTGCCGACTAAAAACATGGCATGGGCTGAAGCCTCTGGTGTGAAATTAAAAAAACACAAAACACTGCGGCTCACTGATAATAGTGTTTGTATCATGGATAGAGAGGAATGCTGCTCTTTTTTTCATCCATTAACTATTTCGAGAGCAGACGGAGGACGGAATGTTCCGTGGGTGCTGCTTGAAATGTATTGTAATCATCATCGTTATAATTATTAAAGTTACTTGTTCTCCAGACCAAAATAAATCATTCAGAAAGCTCACATAAATACAAAGAAACCAACAAAATAAACAAAAGGCCAAAAACACTTCATAATTCAGCCGGTGGCAGCAGCAGTAGATATCAGCTAAACGGTGGGAAAGATTGGGGGGAAGGGCAAAGTTAGGTTTTTACTAGAGGAATGCAAAAGTAAAGCCAACTTTAAAGTTTGGTCCGATGTCATTAAAAATTTGATGCTTTAGTGCAGGGGTGGGGTACCTTTTTTTCGCCAAGGGCCATTTGGATATTTATAACATCATTCGCGGGCCATACAAAATTATCAACTTAAAAATTAGCTGACTAATACGTTTCTCCATGGCCTGGGTGGGAAAGGGCTAACAGTTTCTTGGGTGGTCCTAGTAGCTCCATAGCTAATGACTCTTCTGCAAGGGGGAAAGAAGGTACCTTTTCTTGGCAAAACAAACTCACATCTGCCTTGAATAGAGGCTATTCCTGTATGTGGGAGGGGGCAGATCACCAGTTTTAGATCCTTATGAGCTAGAAATCTGCCAGGACTCACGAAGAGCCAGACCAAATGATTTCGTGGGCCTTAAACAGCCCCCGGGCCTGACGTTCCCCACCCCTGCTTTAGTGTCAGCATATTGCTAAATCAACTCGATGCCCATTTCTATTGGTGTCTGCTGGATGTGACTGCCTCCTCCACACCTAAGTGGGACAAAATTTTAGGGATTTCATCTGTCACCCATAGGATCTTCTCTCCCATTTTTCAAGGAAAAAGCATTCCTGTTGTATAGTAGGGATGAAGATGATGAAGAAGAAGAGATGGTTTTTATATGCCGACTTTCTCCACCACTTAAGGAAGAATCAAACTGGCTTACAGTCACCTTTCCTTCCCCTCCCCACAACAGACACCCTGTGAGGTAGGTGGGGTGAGAGAGCTGTGACTAGCCCAAGGTCACCCAGCTGGCTTCATGTGTAGGAGTGGGGAATCAAATCCGGTTCTCCAGGTTGGAGTCCACGGCTCCAAACCATCGCTCTTAATCACTACACCAAGCTGACTGGATGTGCCCCAAGGAAAAAAAAAAGTTATAATTTCAGATCTGGTATTTAGAGGGGGGATCTTTACCATGACTGCTGATTTTGGACATTACAAGTTTGGGTTTCAGATTAATTTTCCCCAGGTTCTGGATTTTTGGAGCCATTATTTACTATGGGGAAATAATTCAAAAATCTGGGGCAGTTGTTTTTAAAGATAACGGCACTAAATTTGCTTGGCATATAGTTCTCCATCTAATATAAAGGCCTGCCAAGTTCCATGCGATTTGGACCAAGGAATCCAATTCTGTGAGTGCCTGGACAAGGTGCCCCAGCCATCCTACTTGCAGAGCTTCCATCTAGGAGGAAAAATCAGCCCTGGAAAAGACCCCCACCCCAAAAAAGGAAGGTGATGGAGCCAGCCAGGTCCATAGCCCTGCCAGTCCCTCCAGCGGGCTTGTGCTGGCTGAGAGTTGCCTTCCCTGGGAAATTCAGAAAATCAAAGAAAAACAAGGTAAGTGCTGGTGGCAGTGGCAAATACCCAAGCATGAAAAATTGCATGGATTTTTTGTATATGTATCAGGAGCCCCGTGGCACAGAGTGGTAAACTGCAGTACTGCAGTCCAAATTCTGCTCATGACCTGAGTTTGATCCTGATGGAAGTTGGTTTTAGGTACCCAGCTCAAGGTTGACTCATCCTTCCATCCTTCCAAGGTTGGTAAAACGAGTACCCAGCTTGCTGGGGGTAAAGGGAAGATGACTGGGGAAGGCACTTGCAAACCACCCCGTAAACAAAGTCTGCCTAGTAAACATCGGGATGTGACGTCACCCCATGGGTCAGGAATGACCCAGTGCGTGCAGAGGGGACCTTTACCTTTACCTTTTTATGTGCTTAATAATGCTTAAGAATCCCAGATTTGTGTAACTGTTCCAGGAAATCATGGTAATAACCCAAAACAGTAATTTATGTGTATACTTTCAGCTCAGGCTTTCCAGAATGCACACCCTATTCTATAGACAATTTAAATTCTCACTTGCAGAGCAGGGACTGCTACGTATGAATTGGCATATAAGAGAACCTTTCCTTTACTTTGCAGGATACACAAGTGGAAAGTGTTTGCATGTGTGTGTAGGGGGGTAGTCCGTCATTTAAAAAAAAATTAGCACAGAGGTTAAGGGAGCTAAATGATGTCCTCCCCAGCTGTGACCTCATGGTGCTCTTTTTCTTTCAGTGTATAATTTCTCAGCCTGGCTGATTTCCCATACTGAAGCCTGGAAATATGCTTCAGTGTGGCATGAGGTAGGTTACGTTATTTATTTATTTACAAAATTAATATCCCACTTTTCTGCCCTCACAAGGGCCATCAAGTCAGCTAACAACTTAAAACATACGTGATAAAAATCACATTTTAAAACCCCATTGAAATACCCCCTCAACGCACATCATTAAAACAAATTAGAAACAGAGTTCAAATATGTACAAAGACATAAAAACAGCAATTAAAACATTGGTCAGGAAGGAGGGATCACTGAGGGAATGCCAAATGAAACAAAGAAGTCTTCACCCTCTAGCAAATGATGGCAACAGAAGTTATCTGATTTGCATGTTCCAATTATGGAAATAATTTTGTTCAGATGTGGAGAGTTTGGCTGTAATTACTGTAGATTATTTCCATATACCAAATACCCCGTCTCCTCAACATACCCTCTTTCCCCACAGCATTTGAGAGAAGAAAATATTTACATGTGTGATATTTAAGGTAAAGCATGAATACGGAATAGGACAATGAATGGGATGGGACTTGAAGAATAAACAATATGTTTGAAATACTAATTTACAAACCTATCCATTTCCTTATGCCAGATAATCCATTATCACATTCAGATGCAAAGATATGCACTTTTCATTGTATTTTTCATGCTATTCCAAATAATAAAATATTAGTGTTTCCAGACACAGAATGCAGCAATGAACCTGTGATATTCCATCCAAACATCACTCCAGCAAGTTCTACATATTGGAGGAACAAATAGGATTATTGATACAAATTTATATATTGAAGTTATTTCATAGATGTCATTTGGATATTAATATATTTCCTACCTCCCTCTATATTATTGACCTGCCTATGGTAATTATTGTGTAAAATTTGTTTTGGCTATGTGTCATCTGTCCTGATGGTCTAACATCATATAGGAGGTGTTCTCTAATTAGGCAGTTGGACAGTAACACTGCTCCGAGTGTCTGTATAGAGGTGTCATATTAAAGAAGTGGAGACAGACAAATGAAGCTACATTTCCTATCCCTGCTACTCTTTTCTTCATCCTCATCCTCATCCTCATCTTGGTTTCTGCAGGTGAGAGCCATGACTCTGAAGACCTCACACCTCTCTTCACTCATGTGACAGAGAGTGATATTAACAACCACAAGAAAAATGGCATAGCTGCCAGTTATCTTTTCTTTTTTTACCAATAAAATATTCTGGATTTGTAAAGGAAAAGCAACATCAAGTTTGAGAAATCACTGGAGCTGAGTTACAGCACAAGCCGAGAGCTAAGCTCTGAAGTTAGAAATCTGCTTAATTGGTTTCAAATGACCAGTTGATAAAAACAGGTTTGGGAGATACGAATACTACAGGCCCATCTGCAAACAGTTTCATCGCCCATCCTGAAATGAAGATAGCCCAGACCAGAATCTGATTAAACTCAGTTGCTTAACTACTAGCTGCTAGGGCTACTAATCCTTACATAGGATGTTAAAAATTCGTAGGTCTTCTTGGTCTTGTACACACATCATTTGATGGCAGTGAGTCTCTACATGCAGCAGAATGAGGTGGCAGATTGCGGAGGTGGCAGATGGACTGCACCACTTAAAATTGTAGCACATGGATTACATTGTTCAACATTTCCCATATTTAATACAAAATGCGAGGACAGAAACTTTCTGCCTGATGAGCTTTAAAAAAAGAATACAGGGAATTTGTATATGGCAGAGCAGCAACAATGACCCTTTCTACCACACAATCTGATGTGGCATAGCCCATTCTAAGGTAAAGGTCCCCTGTGCAAGCACTGGGTCATTACTGACCCATGGGGTGACGATGTTTACTAGGCAGACTTTGTTTACGGTGTGATTTGCCAGTGCCTTCCCCACTCATCTTCCCTTTACCCCCAGCAAGCTGGGTAGGGCTGTTGATTCGGTTCGGCCCGAACTGAAAATCAGCCGAATTTCCCCTGATTCGGTGGTTTTTAGTTCGGGAGGAACCGAACTCAAAACTGGCGGGCAACCGGGGGGGGCAAATTCAGCGAGTTCGCGAATAAATCCGGCAAATTCGGGGCCGTCAGTAAGCAGCATAACCGTCAGTAAGCAGCATTCTCCTCCCCCGGCCAATCGGTGGCCAAGCTGGGTCTTCTTCTGGCCAATCAGTCAGGATTGAGTACTGGAGGAATCAGCTGATGTGCGGCCCGGCCAGGGAGAGAGAGAGAGAGAGCGAAATCCTCGTGTGTGTGTGTGTGGGGGTGCTTGTGCACATTTGCTCCTTTCTGTGGCTGCAGGGGGCGTATTTTTTGGGGTACAGACACAAAACTTTCAGTGGAGCTTCAGATGAAGCTTCTTAAGATACCCCCCAAGTTTTGTAAACATTGGGTCAGGGGGTCTCGAGATATGGGCTCCCCCTTTTTCTTTCCATGGCTGCAGGGGGCGCATTTTTGGGGGTACAGACCCCAAACTTTCAGTGGAGCTTCAGATGAAGCTTCTTAAGATACCCCCCAGGTTTTGTAAACATTGGGTCAGGGGATCTCGAGATATGGGCTCTCCCCCTTTTCCCTCACCCTTTTCCATTTATGTGGCTGCAGGGGGCGCTTTTTTGGGGATATAGCCCCCAAACTTTCAGCATAGCTTCAGACAATTATTCTTAAGATACCACCCAAGTTTTGTAAAGATGGGTTCAGTGGGGGCAGAAATATCGCCTCCCCCCTTTTCTCTTTCCGTGGCTGCAGGGGGCGCATTTTTGGGGGTGCAGATCCCAAACTTTGAGCGGAGTTTCAGACAAGTGTTCTTAAGAGACCACCCAAGTTTTGTGAACATTGGGTCAGGGGGTCCTGAGATATGGGCTTTCCCCTTTCCCCTTTTTCCTTTCCCCTATTGGGATGAATGGATCAGTCGATCCTGTGTGTGCATCTCCAGAGCAAAACGTCCCGTGCCTAATTGGAATCATCTTGGATTACAAGTCCTCCCCAGCCCCTCCTGATGGAACCCCTTTGGGGGCTTTAATCTATAATTTTTCTCCTGTGTATGTGTGTGTGTGGGGGGGAAAGCAGAGTCTGTGTGTGTGGGGGGAGGGAGCAGTTTCTGTGGGGGCTTTTGTCAGTTCTGCCTGGGGTGTGTGTTCCCCCTCGAGTCTCTCGCTCCCTGGTTTGAGGGGGGAGGTTTCAGTTGTGTGTCTTCTGGTTTTCCCTGTTGCAAAGGTGTTGTTTTACAAGGCTGTGTTGCTTTGCAGTTGCTTTGCAAACTGTTGTCGGGGCTGGGAGCTTTGTGCGTGGGTGGCAAGCTCTGCTGAGAGATGCACATTAAGGGTGGGGGGACCCCTTTCAGGGCCCATATCTCAGCCCCCCCTGACCCAATCTTTACAAAACTTGGGGAGTCTTTCAATAAACGTCCTTTGAAGCTCTGCTGAAAGTTTGGGACCTCTAACCCCAAAAATGCCCCCCGTGGAAAGGCGCAATTGTGTTTTTAATGGCTTTATTCGGCCGAATTTTTTTCCCGAACTTTGAATTCCCGCCGATTTGAACGGACCTGAAGTGGGGGAGTTCGGACTTCGGCATATCCCGAATCTAAATGGGCCGAATTCGGCCGAATCTGAACTATACCGAATTTTTTTAAATTCAACAGCCCTAAAGCTGGGTACTCATTTTACCGACCTCGGAAGGATGGAAGGATGAGTCAAACTTGAGCCGGCTACCTGCAACCAACTTCCGTCGGGATTCTACTACCTCAAAATTCTACCACTTCATCCTTTTGTATTCTTAGACCAACCTTATCATAGGATTTTTTTTAAACAATTAGTTTGATAGTTTGTATATCTGTTTCTCTGTGTTCAGCATAGGGTTGCCAAGTCCCTCTTCGCAACCGGCGGGAGATTTTGGGGGCTGAGCCTGAAGAAGGCAGGGTTTGGGTAGGGAAGGGACTTCAATGCCATAGAGTTCGATTGCCAAAGCGGCCATTTTTCTCCAGGTGATCTGATCTCTATCAGTTGAATTAGCAGGAGATCAGTTGAATTAGCAGGAGATGACCTGCAGCTACCTGGCAGTTGGCAACCGTAGTTCAGCAGGTTGTTTCACTGTTTTCCTTACTAACCATGCAGTACAGTGCAATTGGCTTCTCGCACATGCACATTCTCACACAGCCCAGTTGTGATCTAGTGCCTCCTCATCCTTGCTGACTAACTGCTCTGCTCAGCAGGAAATTATTTAAATAGACTATGTGTTCACTCACAAATCATAAAAATCAGTCACCAATAAATGCTGTGTTTCAATAAAATCCTACGCTTTGGTGTTCATCTAAGTAGTCCTCAGTGATGCTAATGGCTGCCGTTCAGTTTGAATCAGCAGAGTCTTTGCACATGTGCAGTTGTGGGAAAACCCAGTGCAAACTGGTTCAGTTCAAAGCTGTTGGGCACAAATGGAACAGGCTGAATGATCGCCTCAGATCTAATTGCTACCTACAAACACAGTTGATTCAACTGCAAAAATTGCATTATCGCTCACTGAAAGTACATCTACACAAAGTTCACAGAAATTTGCAAACTGTTGTTGGAAGGAAATAGAATGGTACACTTGAAGCATCAGAATGCCCAAACAAGTACAGAAAGGAACTACTTGTCCAATCCTGCCACCACTACAATTATCTCCACAAAATACTAGCTTTTTTTTTGGTCTGTGCATAATTTTCTTTACTGTTTACATAAGGGCTGAACAGTAATGAACAGAATTATTAACTGTGTCCAATTTTTAAAAAGTTGCCAACTGAACAAGACTCTAAAAGAACATAAATACAGTCTAATCTCTGCTCATCATAGAATAGCTAGTGATTTCTTTCAAGGTTACACCCTAATTCTAATTATGCATTTTCTAATGGTATTTTTCCCAATTATACATTTCTCTCTGGTAAGTAATTTGAAATAAATAAATCCATATTTCTATCAATACTGAAAATAAAGCTCTTGTTAACCTTGTGGATTTACAAGATACACACAGTTAAGAATTAGAAAGAACTTTTGTCACAAGGGTTTAGGATCATTACACAGGTCAATGCAATCCTGAACAGTAAATCAGTTCAAGGCAGCCTCTGCTAATGATTTCCACCAGGCAATTTATTTATCAACAGTTATAAATCTTTGTTTTAAAAAAATAATTAAGTCAATAGGCATATATAAAAGTGCTGCTCATTCACTATTAGCTGAAAAAAAGACTCCAATCTCTCTCTTCTTTCTAGACCTTTCTGTTTTAAAAATATGTTTTCATATAAATATATAATTCAGAAGTTTAATACCTTATCCCATTGTTGCAGATCCAGGAATTAAGAATGTCTTCCATAAAAAAATAAAATGTAAAGTTGTTTCCACAGTAATTATTCTATGGGTACAAGGATTCCCCCCCACATAATGTGACTATCCATCCTTCCCCTTCCCGGGGCAGCCCAAAGGGCTTCTCAAAATCCTGTTCCTGGGGGGTCTCCTCTCCCCCACGAACTGTTTTTGGGGGGCATTTTGGGCTGCCATGGGTAGGGAGAGGCAAAAAGATTGCTCTACCTGGGTAAAAATCCTTGCAGCCATAGAAGTGTCTAGTCTGGATCCAAGCCATACCTTTGGGATATACATGGGTAATAATTACCTTTCACATAGCACCCATTCAACTATTTCAAAGCATTTTTCATACTTAATTTGTATATCAGTAATTTGTAACTATTAGTAATTAAAGGCCCCATTTTGAAAGAGAAAGACATGTACCCGAGACAGTGGAGAGCTGCTGGTTGACCTATACATACATGAAGGTAGCTGCACATTTCTATGGCCTATAGATACCAACAAAAAGGACCCGCGATAAAAAACAGTTTTGACCACACAATTATAAGTAAAACATATGAATAAAACCCATCAGAATTCACTCTGTTGTCTGAAGAATTCTCAGTGACATCATCGGGGCCATGATCAAAGAATATGTCCAGAGACCAAGGCCTAAAGCCACCCCAAAGGGGAGACATATGACGCTCTTATGTCTAGAATGTCTAACTCTGAGCCCAGGTACTTGTGGTGCTTTCAATGACTCATCGAGTGAATACTGGAAGAATCATTTGCTCTTTGTTTGCCTTCATGAACTTAGCTGGGTGAAAGAATCAGATTCTTGATAGGAAAACAGAAGATTTATATGAGTGGAACTTTACCGAACAAATACATTGCAATGCAGCCAAATCATAAATTCTACATACACAGACACAATCAATATAACTTCAAAAAGCCTAGTTGGGTTCCCTCTTTCTAGGGTTGTGCACTTGGGTCATGACAAGTTCTGTAAATCTGATTTTGAGTCTGGTAGAAGTCATGGTTATGGAACACTGAATAAATACTGGAGTTTCCAAAGAAGAAGAAAAAGTCTTCCACAGTGGTAAAGCAACATTTATACACTGCAACTGCAGTGCTTTGAGTGTGCTCTAGAGGGTCAGATGTTATGCTTTGGGTGGGGAAACTAGATCCAAACTTATTTACTCTGGCATTTTGTTTAGTTGCAGTTTGAAGGCACTATAATTGTTTGATATATTATAAGCCAGGGGTTGGAAACGTCAGGCCTAGGGGCCATTTAAGGCCCGCAACATAATTTGGTCTGGCCCTTCATGGGTCCTGGCAGATCTCTAGCTCAGATTGGGTGACCACCCTGTCAGCCGATGAAACACATCCCCAACCTGTTAGGGAAAACCCAGGGTGGCAAGCCAGTGGTTCCACCTGGGCACAGTCCTCTGAGTGGTACCCTTGCCACCTGGGAGTGGAGCCAGGTGATAGCCCCCCTAGCTGGGCATCCGCCATAGGACTCCAACTCAAGACCCCTTAATGGGGTACCCAAAAACGCTGGTGCTGCCTCTGCGGCTGCAAAGGTGGATGATGGTGAGTTCTTTGGCCGTGTTTATTTCAGAGGTATGATACGAGTAGGGTTGCCAACCTCCAGGTACTAGCTGGAGATCTCCTGCTATTACAACTGATCTCCAGCAGATAGAGATCAGTCCACCTGGAGAAAATGGCCACTTTGGCAACTGGACTCTATGGCATTGTTCTCCTCTCCTCCATTTTATCCTTACCACAACCCTGTAGGTTAGTCCACCCTTCCACCAAGGAGTTCAGAGTAGCATACTGGGCTCTTCCCTCCTCACTTACACCAAGCCTGTGAGGTAAGTGTGGCTCAGAGAGAATGGCTGGCCCAAGGTTAGGCCATGAATGTCCTAGCTGAGTGAGGATTTGAACCCAGGTCTCTAAGGTCCTACACTGACATTCTAACCCAATACACCACACTGGCTTTTGCATTTCTGAGTAACATGCAGAGTTAAGGGAACTTGACTTTTCAGAACCAAATGGTTTCCAGTAGTAGGACAGATAATGGCATTCATCTTTAATAGTACAATATTGACATCACTTTTGAGGGACATACTTTAAACTGAAATATTTCACCTTTGGTTGCAGGTGATTAATTTTATGTTGCCTCCTTTGAAAGCATTATGATTTTACAGTGTGAACTTGTATTATTCTTGTGTGTGTTAAGTGGCATCAAGTCGCTTCCGACTCATGGCGACCCTATGAATGAAAGTCCTCCAAAATGTCCTATTCTTAACTAGATTATTAGTTAGGGTTTCCCTGGCTGCAGGTCTTAAAATAACTCCAAAGTCATTAAAGAAACCAGTGCGAGTTTTAGCCTTGAAACATTGATTGGCCTTTGATTTGGATTGATCGGCAGCAGAGCTGGTTTGATTTCTTTGATTAAGATAATTGGTTGGAACTGTATCTGAGCAATATCATTCCTAGCCTATAGGACTGGGGTACTGATTTGTGATAGTCCCAATTCTAAATAAGGCATGAGAGCACCATTGGCTCTTGATGAGACATTTGCTGCCTTGTGTGGAGTGCTGGAGAAGCTATTGTGCTCTGCACTGCTCTCTCAAGCAGGCTTTTGTTGTGAGTTGGCTCGTCCACCCACCCTATGGATAATGTGGGAGTAGCTTTTTTAGGGATCAACCAGGAATGTTGGGGGCCTCCTTCATATTGGCTGGGTAAAAAAGGTAAAGGTAAAGGTCCCCTGTGCAAGCACCGGGTCATTCCTGACCCATGGGGTGACGTCATATCCCAACGTTTCCTAGGCAGACTTTGTTTGCGAGGTGGTTTGCCAGTGCCTTCCCCAGTCAAGCCCCTCTGCGCTGTCTGCGCAGGCAGCGCAGAGGGGTTTAAAGACCCTTCGCCCCTCTTCCCAGGACTCCCTGGAAGAGGAGGGGGTTTTTAAACCCCTCTGCGCTGCCTGCGCAGACAGCGCAGAGGGGCTTGACAACCCCCCCGCCCGCCTTCCCGGGACTCCTGGGGAGTGGGGCGGGGGGTCTTAAAACCCCTCTGCCCCCCCACGCCTTCACAAGGCTTCCGGGAAGGCGCGCGGGGGCCCCCTTTAAACAGATCTGCACTTTCCAGCTGGAAGGCACAGATTTGTTTAAAGAGCCCCCCCCCCCGCGCCTTCATGGAAGCCCCATGAAGGCCCGCAGGAGGGCCGAATTTCCCCCTGAACTTTGGATCTCACCCGAATTTCGGGGATCCGAAGCGGGGGAGTTCGGACTTCTGCACGGCCCGAATTTAAAAGGGCCAAATTTTGCTGAAGCCAAACTTTCCTGAATTTTTCTTTTTTCAACAGCCCTACCAGCCACCACCTGGAGATTGGTAACCCTACAGAAAAAGGCACACCTCTGTTACCTTTTTTTAGATCTCTCATATAACAAAAATAAATTTAAAAAATATATATATATTCAGAGATGTAGGTTATCTTTGCCTAAAGAATCCTGGTATTATTACCATCTTTCTGTTTCCAACATGCAGTCTCTGTCCCAAGGATCCCTCTGTATTGCTTTCTAATCAAAAGGGTCACCAGAGCAGCGACTCTGAACCATCCCAATGTGCAGCTATTCTCTGCTCCACCGCTCTGCATCAGAAAGCACAAGTACAGATTGCTTAGACGGGCTGACAGGATACAGGGCTAATGGCACATGAAACGTGTGAAATCTTGGATGGATTATAAAGTAAAATTTGAAATCATCCCGTTAAGCATTCAGACAAATTTGAAATCCAGCTGCCAGGCTGTTCAGCTTCATGTTCTAGCTCTTGAGACAAAAAGCCACAGAGGTCTTTATTCTGTCCTGACACGAAAGGGTCCCCCCTTCTCCTTCCCCCACCCTTGTTGTCTCTCCTACCGGCAGACTGTAGATGCAAAAGATCTTGGCCAGGAGAATAGCAAGGGCGCAGCAGCATCGAAGGGGTTCTCAGTCAGATAAATGGACATCTGTGACAGATAGCTCTTTGACACTGGAGTCACTAAACCTTGCACGCCTTTCTCACGGGAATGATCTGCAACTCTTACAGTATCTCTAATGCATCTACTAACATGCAGTCGGAGACTCATTCATAGTCTGAAACCAGATCACATTTTACAGTGAAAAGACCTGGTCTTGAATAGCATGGGCTCTCAAGCTGGGTTTTTTTTTTCTTTCTTATCACAATCCTTCAAAAGCGTTAATCAGGTGTTTTATTTATTAAAGGTTCAAACATAGCTCCCATGAATAGCTGTTCATTGTTTCCTCCCTGCACCGCACAACCTTTCTACCAAAGGTCAACTCTGATTTTAAACAACTCATTACTAACATAATAATGTTAGGCAAAATTGTCTCCCAAATACTGAAGAGAAACCACCACCATTTCCTTTTACCGAGCATGACAATAAATTATTTGCTTAATGCCCCCCTCTCTTCATTTTAAAAGAGATAAACAATAATAAAGTATTTCAGTGCAACACACCCCTTCTGATCTGCTGGCTATTTCACAACTACCCCCTTCTGAAGATAAAACATTTTCCAAGGCAACATTACCATATTTAAAATCAATTTAAATACAACCTTGAAAAGGAAGAAAAAGAGAGGGCAAGAAAAATCAAGAGGGAAGGAACGCACTGCTGAAGAAGAAGGAGAAGGAGAAGGAGAAGCGTTGGTTTTTATATGCTGACTTTCTCTACCACTTAAGGAAGGATCAAACCAGCTTACAATCACCTTCTCTTCTCCTCCGCACAACAGACACCCTGTGAGGTAGGTGGGGCTGAGAGAGCTCTAAGAGAGCTGTGACTAGCCCAAGGTCACCCAGCTGACTTCATGTGTAGGAGCTCTCTAGATTAGAGTTCACTGCTCCAAACCACCAATTTGAACCACTACACCACGCTGTGGTGATCCCATTCTTTTCATTAGCACTCAGAAGGCTTTGGGGGTTATGGATGAGGATACCTGCCCCCCCTGCAGGCTCCCATAGTATACAACATCCACACTCAAATAATCTTGGTAGCAGCCTGACCTGTACTCCGTTGGAGTACAACGGAGGGGCACTTCAGTGACTGGCCTAAGTATGTCCAAGGCAATGAAGGATCTCAGTCCCAACTGAGGATGTTACCAACATTCATGACTACTCTGCTTAAATTTGAAATATGGAGCTGCTTTTGTGGTTTCTTGGGAGTCCGGGCAAAATCACAGTTGCTGTTTTCAATAATCAAATTGATACTGAAATGGATGCCTGTTTCTGCTTTAAAAGGGTGCTAGAATGGGGTATAACGTATATATGGCATATGCATGTCCCTAAATGCCATCAAAATGGGTATTTATTAGGGTTGCCAACCTCCAGGTGGTGGCTGGAGATCATCAGCTATTACAACTGATCTCCAGCTGATAGTGATCAGTTCACCTGGAGAAAATGGCTGCTTTGGCAATTGGACTCTAAGGCATTAAAGTCCCTTCCCTCCCCAAACCCCACCCTCCTCAGGCTTCACCCCAAAAGTTCCTGCCGGTGGCGAAGAGGGACCTGACAACCCTATTATTTATAGGGCAATAATAAGATAACCATAGCATTGAATCCCTTAGAAGAAACAAGTAAAATGGGAATCTTCCACAATCTCTTGGTTAACATTGATAAGGAATACTTCTAAATTTTTATGAAAGCGATAGTTGTGTGGATTGGACATTGAACCTTAAAGACATGTTGCTGTTCTCAGCATTGGTAATAATTTGCCTTGGCCATATAAGTAGATAAAAGATGGCATTTCCGCATGTATCTACACCCTTTTAATGAAAAAATATCTGCTTTTCTTTGGACATTTGACTGAAACATATACCAATAAAAGACCCCAGCTACCTTATTTCCTGCTCCCAAGGCTCTGACAAGTGCAGAAGACATGGTCTCAATGTCTTAAGGACGTGCCTCCAAACGGATTATTGATATTTCATCCCACAGCTCTCTCGGTGGGTATTGAGTATCAGCCGCCTCGAAGGTTGGCGCCAACCTTCTTCTTCTGCGCACCACAAACCAGAATTAATTGCAAATCAATCGAACAAAGTACAACTGATCAGTAAACCAATTAGTAATTTTAGCTGTTCATCCTGTCTTCATTTACTGAGGGGAAAGAGGTGGGGAGAGGGGCAGTGATTTCTAGCTAGCAACATTGAACATTTCTGCTCTGTCTTGCTAACAGTGTCCTTGTAAGATAAAATTAAAGACGTGCTCGCTTTGGTTTGAAAGTCCCAGTGGCTCAACGTTTTATTTATCATTTTGTTTCATATTTTATTCTATTTGGCTAGCCAAGAAAGATTAAAATTGATAAATTTTGGACTTTTCAATATCAGGTTTGCGTCAATAAATCACCATTATACAACAGATATACATTAGGAACAATGAATACCATAATATCGTATAAAACCCAGACACTATGACATTAAAAGCCATACAATCTACATATATATGTCAATCAGCAAAACTACTAGTGAAAGGTCAAGAATTGAAACAATTGATAAAAATATAAATTAATGTAAAGAACATTTGTTCATCTCTAATTTTATCATTCAGTCAGTTTTGGTGACTACATTAAGAACATTTCTCAGTAATCTGCACACACACAAAAATCCTTGTAGAGAGCAGCAACATTCACACATCTCTAATTTGCCTCCAAGGCTTGCTTAAAATGCATCTGTGTTGTACTATTGTTTATTGTTAGTGAAGTGCAACATCTGAGAAATTTCTGGGGAGATCAGTGTATTTCTTAGGGCCATTTTATACATCTGCCAGAGTGACTATTGTGGGGAAAGTGTGAGATCTACACGGAGAATTATTCATCCAAAAACAATTTGCAGGTTATTTCTTTTGCCTGTCAATATTTAACTCCTTGTTTTAAGCTCTTTCACACAACATTCTAGGAAGTATGAAAACGTGTGGGGGGAGCAAAATTCACACCTCTCTCATTTGCCTTCAAGGCTTCCTTAAAATGGCAACAAGCCCTGCCCCGATACACGAGTGTGCATTTGGAAGTCGTGCAGAGATCCTAAGTGCACATATATATTGGAACATAAGAAAAGCCATGCTGGATCAGACCAAGGCCCGTCAAGTCCAGCAATCTGTTCACATCAGTGGCGGACTGGCCATTGTGTCAGCTTGCCCGATGGCAAGTGGGCCCTGTGGGCCCCTGATGAAGTGGGGGCCCCTTAAACATTAGACAATATGCTAAAAATAAAAATTAATAGAAATTAAATGATAGCCTTATAGTTGTGTGTGGGCCTCCTTTGTCTCCTGGCAACCAATATTTTTAAACCCAGTCCGCCACTGGTTCACATAGTGCCCAGGAAGCCCTCAAACAAGACAACTGCAGCAGCACCATCCTGCCTGTGTTTCACAGCACCTGATATAATAGGCATGATCCTCTGATCCTTGAGAGAATAGGTATGCATCATGACTAGTATCTGTTTTGACTAGTACCCATGAATAGCCCTATCCTCCATGAACATATCCACTCCCCTTTTAAAGCCTTCCAAGTCGGGAGTTCCACAATTTAATATGCAGAGTTATCTGAATCTCTAAATTTTCCATTCTACTTATGTATCTTGAGGAAGAGAGCATGCCACTAGAATTCTGCTCCCTCCTCCCATTAGGGTTGCCAGCTCTGAGTTGGGAAATATCTGGATATTTTGGGGGTGGAGCCTGAGGAGAGCGGGGTTTCGGGAGGGGAGGGACTTCAATATCATAGAGTCTAATTGACAAAGAGTCCATTTTTTCCAGGTGAATTGATTTCTATCGCCTGGAGATGAGTTGTAATAGCCACCACCTGGAGGTTGGCAACCCTACTCCCATGTATGTTTACTCTTCTCAGAATGCTGTGGTGAAGTGGATTTTTGTGATCTACATTTTCTGATGTTATAAAAGAACAATGACACTCATTCTGCTGCCATTAAACTCATTTTCATTCTAGGTCCTGCAAACAGCACACAGAGACATCCCTTTTTATGGCTACTACCTATTGACAGCCAGTGTAGAGTAGGGGATGCAGCGCTGCAATTGAACTAAGGACACCACTGACCCATTTAAATTAATTGGTGGTTTAATTCATTAAATATATTTCAATAGCACACTTAAAAAAAGTGGAATTCATGGCATTAATGCCAGGGATTGGTTTGCCTTCCCCCCCTCCCCCAGACACAAGGAAGGCATGGGGCTTGATTGAGTTGCCATGTTTGAAGCAGCCAATCAGAAGGCATGATTTTGCCATACTTATGTTCTGGCCATGCCTCCTCCATGCAAGCTTTTCTGTTTGCATAAATCTGCATAAACAAACAGACTAGTTAAACCCAATGTGTTGTCTCATGTCTTCATTGGGGGAGTGCCTGGGGCAATTGCCCAAAGTAGTTTACAAAGTAAAAATAATACCGTAAAGCATGAACACATCTAGTAAGAGAAGCATGGCCCAGTATATGTATGGCCAGCATGGAGTAGTGGTTAAGAGCGGTGGTTTGGAGTGGTGGACGCTGATCTGGAGAACCGGGTTTGATTCCCCACTCCTCCACATGAGTGGCAGATGCTAATCTGGTGAACTGGATTTGTTTCCCCACTCTTCCATACGAAGCCAGCTGGATGACCTTGGGCAAGTCACAGCTCTGTTAGAGCTCTCTCAGCCCCACCTACCTCACAGGGTGTCTGTTGTGGGGAGGGGAAGGGAAGGTGATTGTAAGCCGGTTTGCGTCTCCCTTAAGTGGTAGAGAAAGTCTGTTATAAAAAACCAACTCTTCTTCTTCTTCATAACAATTGGCTGCATGTAAAGGTGGACTTTCAGTGCAATCCTATGAAGAGTTACTCCAGTCTAAAATCATTGATTTCAACAGGCTTAGAATAGAGTAACTCTGCCTAGGGTTGCACTGTTTGGGTCAGTCACTATCACTCCGACTAACTTACCTCCTAAGGTGTTTTGATGATAAAAGGGAGAAGCCATATAAACTACACTGAGGTCTTTAGAGGTGAGGCAGAATTTTAAATAAATATTACACATCCTCTTCGAAAAAAATTCAGAAAAAATGGGAAGAAGGAAAGGTCAGTGGTTACAAGTCACAGGACATTAAACATCCCCTAATCTACTTGAAATCGAAGAGACTCCCGGCCTTAATTAGTTTAATTAATTCCTGGTAATCTAGCTGCATTACATCTAAGTAAATGAATTTAGGCTTAAGGGGGTGATTTAGGTTTGCTGGAGGTTCTCAGATGAGCAGCTCTTGTGGTTTTCACTTGTGTGGTCTGTGTCCTCTTCACCCAAGAACTGTATCTTTAGTTTGGCTTAAAAATGCTGCGGGGGGGGGGGGGGGCTAGAAAATTGAAACCAGCTCGATGACATGAAAATTACATACAATTTGTCCTCCACCTTCTCCTGCTTCGGTTTGCATCTCAGAGCTCTTCTCAGCATTTTTATCATCAGTGTTTGGAGCCTGCCAGAAAAAGATTTAACCATGCTGGCAAAAGTGCATGGTCCCTTAACCCACTTTATTCCCCGTTTCAGCTAGGATCAAATTTACCCAGGCTGGAGGGTGGGGGTGGGGGAACTGTATGCATTACCTTGAAAAGCAGGGACAAAACTGTGCCAATCGATCCATGAACAGAAAGTGCGGGAGACATGAAGTTCCTGTTTAGTTTGGCACACACCCCACGCCCCCGGTGATTGGTCGTTTCAAATTGACCAATGAGGGCCTTCCCTGCCCCGGGAAACGACCAATAACCCGGGGTGGGGTGTTGCAAGCAAACAGGAACTGTGCACGTCTCCCGCACTTTCTGTTTACATGGATGGATTTGCACACAGTTTCGTCCCTGCTTTTCAAGGTAATGTGCACAGTTTCCCGCCAGCCCGGGTCAATTTGATCTTGGCTGAAACGGGGAATAAAGTGGGCTAAGGGACCATGCGTTTTTGGCCCTAATTGTTGTAGAGGTATGTCTGCACAATGTTTAGGGATGTATGAACATGGCATCTTTTCGTTTCACGCCTAGTTATTCTGAATGTTTATTTTATTTTATTTAGAAAAAATTCATGCTACCTCTCCAGGAAACTACTCAAGACAGCTTACAATAAATAAACCAACAAGCAAACAAATAAAAACATTAAAAGATATTAATTAAAATTCAGCATTAAAAACCCAGCCCAGCATAAAAACAGACCACTGACAGCTTAAAATAGCAGTTTAAAGATCAAAATAGCATTAAAAGATCAACTAATAGGTGAATAAACATTTTGGCCTGGTGCTAGGGTTGCCAGGTCCCTCTTCGCTATTGATGGGAGGTTTTGGGGGCGGAACCTAAGAAGGGCGTGGTTTGGGAGGGGAAGGACTTAAATGCCATACAGTCCAATTGCCAAAGAGGCCATTTTCTCCAGGTGAATTGATCTCTATCGGCTGGAGATCAGTTGTAATAGCAGGAGATTTTCTGCTATTACCTGGACATTAGCAATCAAAAATCAACACCTCTGCACCATTACCTAAGGTTAGAAAATTAGTACAGAAACGGGCTGACAACAATATGTAATGACAAAAGTGTATTGAATGTAACAACATGCTTGGTAGCACGTTGTTACATTCAATACACTTTTGTCATTACATATTGTTATCAGCCTGTTTCTGTACTAATTACCTGGACGTTGGCAACCCTACTTGGTGGCTCAATGAAAGTAATGTCCATGCCAGTCTAGCCTGAAGGGGAAGGGCATACTTCATATGAGGTGATGCTGCTGAAAAAACTCTGTCTCTTGTTGCTGCCTCCCTTACTTCTGTAGGCAGGGGCACAGAGAGCGGGGCTTGTGAGACAGTTTCAGCTACCTGCCCCATTTGATTGCAACATTCATTGTGTTATGGCATTTATGCAATATATTGTGTATTATCATCACATCAACGTATCATATATCTATATATCTATATATCTAATTGCGACTTGTGGCCCTCATCTGCAGATATCTAAATCTGTTAATTTGGGCCACACCGGCACAACCCCCCCCCCCAGATTTGCAGAAAAATCGGAAATTGCAAAAATAAAATAAATTACATAGAGGGGGTTAAATTCCCCTTCCAAAACAAAACAGCTTGACTGCACATGTGCAGACAATGCACAAACCACCTGGGAGCCGTGGAGGCCTGGGGGACACCAGCTCTGATGTGGAGGGGGGCGGGAAAGCAAATGCAGTGGTTCCAGCAGCGAGGCCAGGACATCTCAGCAGTGATGGGAGGGTGGCTGGGAGCCATGGTGGCCCTGGTGACAGTAGTGGAGATGGGGGTGGGGAGAAACTGCAGCAGGCATGGCATCAAGGCAGGGTGGCACACCTGGCCTGGCTGCATTGTCAGTGATGGAGGTGGGTGGGGTGGCCAGGAAGTGTTGTTGTTGGTGGTGGTGGGGTGGCTGGGAGCCACAGTGGGCCCAAACGCATTGCCATTGGTGTGTGTGTGGGGGGGGCAGGAGCCACGGTGGACCTGGCAAGAGTTGCTACTGTGTGCGGAGGTGGCTGGAAGCAATTGTGAGCCTGGCAGCATCGCTGTTGGTTGGGTGGGGGGAGGAGCTGCAGCAGTCTCAGCAGTGTCACCATTGATGGGGGGTGGAGAGAGAAAGCTAAGAGTGGGGAGAGATCCCCCTGCAAATATCACAGGTCCTCACTTGTATATTTTAAGTCAAACAAGGGAGCTTTCAGGGAAGGGAAAGAGGCAATAGTGGGAAGAGGAAAATGAGATGCCTCGCCCAAGTCGTTGCAGGTTCCCACTTGCGTATTTTAACAGCAAAATCAGCAAAATCTGAGGCTACTGCATGAGATGAGGGAAACAGCACCTGCCCCACCTGAGACTTGCCTGAGTCAGGGAAAACAGCATCCAGCCAATTGGTTAAGCAGGCTGCCTCTTTCTTCTTTCTTCCATCCGCTCTTTGGGAGAGATGGGCAGGGTCAGACAGACTGCCTGGTTCTCTCCTATCTAAGGTTGCCAACCTCCAGGTAGTAGCGGGAAATCTGCTGCTATTACAACTGATCTCCAGCCGATAGAGATCAGTTCCCCTGGAGAAAATGGCTGCTTTGGCAATTGGACTCTATGACATTGAAGTTCCTCCCCTCCCCAAACCCCGCCCTCCACCCCAAAAACCTCCCACCAGTAGTGAAGAGGGACCTGGCAACCCTACTCCTATCCCTCCTTTGGGGGCAGAGCCTTTCTCCAGGGTTTTTCACTCCTAGTCCATCCATGCTCACAGGGTTGTTCTAAGGATAAAATGGAGGAGAGGAGAATTAAGTAAGGTGCTTTGAGTCCCCATTATGGAGAAAGGTGGGCTATTAATGAAGTTAATAAATATAGCTGAAGATGCAGGGGCAGATAAAAGGTTGATGAGTGGATGGGTGGGCAGGAGAGAAGGAAACAGAAACAGTTGAGGATATGGAGGTGTTAGGTGGAGGGAAAGAAGAAATGTGAAGGAAGTGTGGGGAAGTGAAGACGGGGGAAATGGGCCCCCTTCTCAAGAACTAGCAGGTTCCCCATTGTGCAACTGGGTCTGCCATGGCAACCAGCACCACACAAATGGGCCAAAGTTTTCCTGGGTAGATGGTGCCAGGGATAGGTTAGGGCAAAAAACTGAGGATGGGAAGAAGATTAAGGTAGGTTGGCTGGCGGATGGGATAGAGAGGAAGCAGAAAGGGGGAAGAGGTCATGGGGGCTTTCAAGGAAGGAGAAAAAATGAAATGGTGGGGGAGAAGGAAATTTACCGCACAAGTCCTTGCAGGTTCCCACTTGTATCATATATTACATCAGTTTCCAAAACAGGCATAAATTATCACATTAACTCTCCCAGCAAGTTTTATTATTTGGTCGGGATAAAATTACCACAATTCTGTCCTGAGCAAGAAGAAACCAGAAAAGAAACTTCAGTTTTTGAATTAAACCAAAGTAGTCATGACATTCAATAAGATTCCTAATAATTCGGCAAGTTTGTTTAAAATATAGATCCATGTGAACAACAGCCAGCACTTCAGTGATTTTATGTTCTCTGAATTAAAACACCAAGGGACAGAAGATGTTTTAATCTCAAACATCAAATCTCAGTTCTTTTTATGAGACGATTTTAATCTCAAACCTCAAATCTGAGTTCTACTTATCAGATTCTTTGGCATTCCACAGTAAAATAATATTTTTGTGTGTGTTCTACTGTTGATTTTTTTACATCTTATTTTTTTTAATCTCTTGTTTTATGAAACATTTTTGACAACAGCTTGATCACATACATGAAAAAGAAGGGAACATTGTCCATTCTACAGAGTATGCGGCATACTTGTGCTTTCAACACTGAGAAACATTAGACACTCCAAATTGTAGATAATAACTGATAAATAATATGTTCATATTAATGATTTAGTGGGGAAAAGATCCTTTCACACAAAGCAATCTTCTGCCTGCAGGCGTGAAAGCAGGATGCCAAACCTGTGACTGACGGTAACAGCGGTCACCAGGTGATTGAAATTAACTGTTTCTTTCAATTGTTCTAATTGAGACCAAGGGGAGTTCTGGAATTCACTAAAAGGTAGCTCAAATTGCTGTCTTCTTGAGCGAGTCAAACTTTCACCTTCCTAACACAGTTTAGTCTAACTTGAAAACATCCTCTGAAAGCATGCTCTCATAGGGGTATTACCTCGAAAAGAAAACATCTCATTACCAAGGAGAGGGGACCCTTTCCATATAAAGGCTTAGTGCGTACATGGCAGTGGTGGTGGATATTCTTGGCGGTGGATTTTCTTACATTGTTCACATGCTGCTGCAGAGACTAAAACATTAGGAGTTAAGTGCATTTTTAGTCATATGAAACTATGAACCAAAAGGGGGGACATTATTTGAGAAAGAGCAAGCCTAAACCTGCTGTCTTCCTTTTAAGATATACTAAGAGTAAAGTAGTATTCAATGTGGTTGACTAATCCTTTAACAAAAGGCAGATTCAGAATTCAACCTGGTATCAACAGCCAACATTTGTTTGCAACCTTATTCCCTAATTGAGAGGCTCATCATTGGTATAAATTTAAGTATGCAAAGAAGAAGAAGATTTGATTTTTATATGCCGACTTTCTCTACCACTTAAGGGAGACTCAAACCAGCTTACAATCACCTTCCCTTCCCCTCCACAAAACAGACACCCTGTGAGGTAGGTGAGGCTGAGAGAGTGTGACTAGCCCAAGGTCACCCAGCTGGCTTCGTGTGTAGGAGTTGGGAAACAAATCCAGTTCACCAGATTAGCCTCTGCCGCTCATGTGGAGGAGTGGGGAATCAAACCCGGTTCTCCAGATCAGCGTCTACCGCTCCAAACCACCGCTCTTAACCACTACACCACGCCGGCTTGCCTCCTTACTCATGTGTAACATCTCTATCCTTTTCTCCTGGTTTCTGTAGGTACTGTGCCAGCTTCCTTTGGAAGCCTCACACAGTTATGCCCTCCAACAGGGCATGGGCCGCCAAAGGGCAGCGTCTGACGCAATAAACTTGCCTGGTTGCCTTCAGAGATCATCTATCCACTGTGGGGTGCTGTTTGGGAATGTCACTGAGAGCTGTTCTCTTTTCCCTACACTTTCCTTCAAGGACCTCTTTGTTGCTGACTAGGCCCCCCCTTGTTTAGTGAGGGTGCAGGGTGGCTGCTCCACTGGTGGTGGTGTGCTGTCATTTCTGGCCCAACTGCTCTTATTTCCAGTCAGGATGATTGTATCATGTAGACAGTGCTTACACCCGGTGACCCCTCACCCTCACAGTATAGAATCCACCTCCCTAATGAATCCAGCTTTCTTTCTTTTATTAAAAAAGCAAGTTACCGTGGCGATAAGCTTGACAATGTAAACAATGCCTTATGATCCAGACGTCCAGCTAGTAGGATTTAGTGTCCAGTATACCTTCTTGTCATGACTAGCATAAGTAGGGTTGCCAGTAGGACTGTCGATTCGGTTCGTCTGAACCGAACAAACAGCCGAATTTCCCCCGATTTGGGGGTTTTCAGTTCAGATGGAACCAAATTAAAAAAAGGCGGGAAAAGGACACGCCGAGTTTTGTGAGTTCGGCGATCGCCGGATAAATTCGGCAGGTTCAGCGTTCCCCGAACCTGTCTTTTCCCAACTTTAAAGAGTTCCAGGAACCGGGCGGGGGGGGGGTCTTTAAACTGCTCCACGTGGAGCAGTTTAAAGACCCCCCCGCCGGGTTTCAAGGGACGCCCAGGAAACCGGGCAGGGGGGTCTTTAAAGTGCTCCGCGCTGCCTGGGCAGGCAGCACGGAGCAGTTTAAAAAACCCCATACCCTTCCCAGGACTCCCGCAAAGCCCAACAGCTGAGCCCAACAGCTGAGCATCAGGACCCAGGCAGCGGAGCAGTTTAACCCCCTCCCCTGCTTCCCAGGAGTCCCGGGAAACCAGGCGGGGGGTTTAAACTCCTCTGCGCTGCCAGGGCAGGCAGCACGGAGCAGTTTAAAGACCCCCCTGGCTGGTTTCCCGGGAAACCGGGCGGGTGGGTCTTTAAACCGAATTTGTTCAGGAATGCCGAATTTCCCGCCAAATTCGGCATTCTCGAACAGGAGGGGTTCGGAATTCAGGTCAGTTCGGATTTGGCTGAACCCGGCCCGACTTGGGTCCGGTCCGGGTTCAGCCAAATCCGAACCGACCCGATTTTTTTTTCCAACAGCCCTAGTTGCCAGCCTCCAAGTAGTAGCTGGAGATCTCCTGTTATTACAACCAGCCAATAGAGATCAGTTCACCTGGAGAAGATGGCTGCTTTGGCAATTGGACTCTGTGGCATTGAAGTCCCTCCCCAAACCCTTCCCTCCTCAGGCTCTGCCCTACCTCCTGCTGGTGGTGAAGAGGGACCCAGCAACCCTAAGCATAAGGAGAATAAATGCAAATATGTCAACTGTATATAAGTTGTAGAATTTCAGCTTGTCTCAGCATAGAATATGGGTATCTGGGGTTGATAGGCACAAAATGTGAATTACTTTTAGAAGCCATCCTACCAGTAAAATGAGAATGTTGGAAGGCAACAATTTAACCGTATTGAAGTATATACGTAAACTGAAAGCTAAGCACTTGAATGTAATGGTGTTGTTGATCCGGCTGTGATGTTATCAAATCATGTATTCCAAAGTAGTTATGCGTAGGCCAGTTGGCTTTCTTTCGGAAATATTTCAGGATTACAGCCATGATGATATAATGTTCTCTGTCTCTTGAAACTGATTAGAAACACAGTATGAAGTTTAACAAGATGCAAAGTTAAGTGTTAATCCACGCATAGAAGAGGACTTGAATTTTGTTGCGGTATTTCTAATCTTAATTGTTCATTTAACCTCACCAGGACAAGTAAATGGATAAAAAAAAATACATAATTCATTTATTTGAAGTGTGCACTTTAATAAGGTGTCATTCAAATGATGATGCATTAATCTGATTTGCCAAGGGGGGGAAATGGAGCAATGAAGTTATTTAGCATTTTCTCTAATTGTATATTATGAATGGAACTGATAATTTAACTAAAGAAGTCTCCAGAAGGTCATGAATTCAGTGTGTTTGAAAACATTTTTTCAAAAATGTCAATGAAGCGACAAAAGTACAACAAATATACAAGACTAAAAGGATTTTCTGCACGTTTACTAGGAAGTAAGTTTATCTTTGTTCAATGGGGCTTGTTCCCAGATAAGCATGAAGATTGGAACTGTAATGAATCTGCTCCCCAAAATTCTCCTTAAAACTCTTAATTCTAATGTTAAATACTCCCCACATATTCTTTGAAAGCCTAGCTATCTTCTGAACATTCTCCAATATTTGATGGCTATATTTGGCACCTAATGAGATTTGTTTTCCATATATGATATCCACTGCTGAAATATTTTGTACTTGATATGGTGCAATAGTTAACAGTTGACTGAATTGATGTCACAATTGTACATCACACTGGTTTTCAAAAATTCTGCATCAGGGAAGAAGAGTTGGTTTTTATATGTAGACTTTCGCTGCCACTTAAGGAAGAATCCAATGGGGCTTACAATAAGGGCTATTGAAAAGAAATTCTTTAAAATTCGGATTTGGCAAAATTCAGCCCGCTGTGATTTGGGAAATGCTGAAATATGAACTCCCCCGAATTGGATCCAAGGAATTCGGTGCCAAGTTCCGAGTTCGGGGAAAAATTTGGCCGAATAAAGCCATTAAAAACACATTTGCTCTTTTCTGTGGCTCTAGGGGGGCATTTTTGGAGGTAGTGGTCCCAAACCTTCAGCATAGCTTTAGGGGACCCTTCTTGCAAGAACCCCCAAGTTTTGTGAAGATTTGGTCAGGGGCCCTTGAGTTATGGGGCCTGGAAGGGGTCCCCCCATCTGCTCATTGGAATAAAGCCATTAAAAGGGATGTACACATTTGCTCCTTTCCGCAGCACCAAGGGGGCATGTTTGGAGGTAGAGGTCCCAAAACTTCAGCGTAGCTTTAGGGGACCCTTGCAATAACCTCCACGTTTTGTAAAGATTGGGTCAGAGGGTCCTGAGATATGGGGCCCAGAAGGGGTCCCCCCCAAAATTGCCCACAGGAATAAAGGCATTAAAAACACATTTGGGCCTTTCCACAGCTCTGGGGGGGCATGTTTGGAGGTAGAGGTCCCAAAATCTAAGTGTAACTTGAGGTGACCCTTCTTGCAAGAACCCCCAAGTTTTGTGAAGATTGGGTCAGGGGCCCCCGGGTTATGGGGCCTGGAAGGGGTCCCCCATCTGCCCATTGGAATAAAGCCATTAAAAGCGATGTACTAAAATGAATGACAAGTCAGCCCATTGGAAGCAATGGGAGAGGCTGCCCAGCCCATTGAAGATAATGGGAGAGGGGAATGTCGGTTGACTTGCATTGACTCCACTGAAATACATTACAGGGGATGTACTAAAACAAATGACAGGCTAGCCCATTCGAAACAACAGGAGCGGCTGCACAGCCCATTGGAAACAATAGGAACCAGCCAGAGAGAGACTCACTGACCCACAGTTAACTCCACACGAAGTTGGCAACTGGTGAAAACAGTAGAAAGCACAGTCCCGCACAGAGGCAATCAAGCCCACCCCCCAGCAGAACAGGTAAACCCACCCCTCTTTGACTCCCCCCCCTCTCTCTCACACACACAGAATTTCCCCCCCCACATACACACACAGGAAAAAAATTATAGAGAATTATCGAGAAAAGCCCCCAAATGGGTCTTACTGTGGATGTCTTCTTCTCTTCTATCAGCAGCAGGGACTGGGAGGACTCAGGAGTGATCCAATACGATTCTAGCAGACTCTCACACACATACTTTCTGGCACAGGAGGTTTTGCCTTGGATTTGCTGCTCTCTAGATGCACATTAAGGATTGCCTGCTCCCATTCATTCCAATGGGTGGATGGGAGGGGACCCCATAACTTGGGATTAATTGCCTTTTAGTCAGACCCCCAGGCCAGGGTAATGGTACGGCCCAACTGCCGAGGCAACCAGACCCCCAGGCTGGGGTAATGGTATGGCCCAACTGCCGAGGCAACCACCAGACCAGACCCCCAGGCTGGGGTAATGGTACGGCCCAACTCGAATGTGTTTTTAAAGGCTGTAATGGGCAGATGGGTGGGGGGACCCTTCTGGGTCCCATAACTCGGGACCCCCTGCCCAAATCGTCACCAAACATGGGGGTTCTTGCAAGAAGGGTCAGCTCAAGCTATGCTGAAAATTTGGGGGCTCTACCTCCAAAAATGCCTCCCCTGGAGCCACAGAAAGGTGCGAATGTATTTTAATGCCTTTATTCCTGTGGGCGAATTGGGGGGGGGCGATCCCTTCTGGGCCCCATATCGTGTGGTCCCCTGACCCAATCTTTACAAAACTTGGGGGTTCTTGCAAGAAGGGTCCCCTCAAGCTACGCTGAACTTTGGGACCTCTACCTCCAAACATGCCCCCACCCAGAGCCGCGAAAAGGCGCAAATGTGTTTTTAATGCCTTTATGGTTATGCTGCTAATCCGGAGCCCCCGAATTTATTCAGCAATCACCCCGAACTCACCGAATTCAGCTTGTTGTTTTCCCGCCTTTTTTGAATTTGGTTCCATCTGAACTAGAAACTGCCGACTCAGGGAAAATTCAGCTGTTTTTCGGTTTGGGACTAACCGAATCGACAGCCCTATTTTCAATCACCTTCCCAGCAAGGTGTATTGGTTAAGAATGATGGTCTGGAGCGGTAGACTCTAATCTGGAGAATCGGGTTTGATTCCCCACTCCTAGTCACAGCACTCTTAGAGGGGAAGGGAAGGTGATTGTAAGCCCACAACAGACTCCCCGTGAGTAGGTTTACCAGGTCCCCTTTGGCAGGAGGTATTTGGAGTGGAGGTGAGGGGGGGTCGCGCGCACCCGGAAGTGCTTCAGCACTTCCAGTTTACACCCAGAAGTGCTACATCGGAAAGGGCCGGTTACCACTCAAACCAGCCCTTTGCGATTCGGTGCTTCCGGATGTAAACCGGAAGTGATGTGTCGCTGCGTGCACGGGTTGCCCGCCGACCCTCAGCTGGTCAGCAGGCAGCCAGGTAGATTGGTGGGGGGGGTTGCCCACCACCACCTGGCACTTGGCAACCCTACCTGTGAGGTAGGTGAGACTGAGAGAGCTTTACAGATTGCAACAATGAGGGCTGCAATTTAAAGGGGAAGAGCAGCGCTGAGGGAGGAGAGAAACTTAACTCTCCCTTCGCTCTTTTTTTCTTTCTGAAAATCATCCCTGTCCCCCATGCAGCTTTCACCCCTTCTGAGGAAAACTTACATGTTTCTATAACAGTACCCTAGTAGATGTAAGTCTGATGTGGCAATTCTGGATAAAAAAAGGTGTGAGGTCTAAGAATGAAATCAACTATGCTCTGGTCTATGTCACAGTCTACCCCTTCAAATTGCTGTCCCCATGGCTGCAATCTGTAAAAAAATTAAAAAGAACACCCCCATCACGAAGAAGCCATGCTCTTTACGACTGCAGACCCTTTCTCATACATGTTGTCCTAATGTTGTAGTCGCTGTAAGACTATAGCACATTTTTCATTGTAGTTACCATTTCTGCTAGAAGAACATGGAGAACGTGGCCCTCACAGCAGCATTACCTTTTTGCCATTGCAGCACAATGGCCAATTCTCTCCTGTTGTTTAAAGAGCCTGAAGGATTAACGTGGAGTCAGATTCTTTGGGAAATGGAGCCGCTGAGATCCAAAGAGACAAACTACTCCAAGACAACTTCTCTGGCCCTGAAAATTTCCAGACTTACTAGTCCTGCCACATTTAATTTAACTGATGACATGAACATAAAGCAGGATTAGAAGGCTTGCTTTATGAACTGCAATTCCTTTTCCTATTGTACGCCATTGCTGAGCAAATCAGAGTGAAATGCATCATTAAAGCTTTGAAAAGCAACTACTGTGTAATTATTTAGAAGGTGGGTAGATTAGTCATAAGGTGATTTTTTTTTTTTTTAAAGAAATTGTATAGTTTTCCGAAAGGTTTCTTCTGAAATATGTCAATAGCAGATTTGGGATGAATTCGACTGTTCTGTCAATTATAAATGCAATTTTGAATATTAAAGGTGCTTTGTCAAAATCCACAATGCTTTTACTAAATCCGCTGCCTGTTCATCTAGGAAACATTGCAAGGATTTAACATTTTCAAGTCTATCTGAAAAAAATTATATCACAGGGTTCAGCCAGATGACAGGAAGTGATTTGCTACAAGAGAGTTAAAATATTTAACAATAAACTTCTTATATTCCTGTAATGTATTTGTAATCTTATCATTCTTTTGCCATTTGTAATCTGACTATAGATACAATGAATGAAATGCAAAGGGGTTGGATCCCCTGGATTCATCCATCCCATGGTGGCACCTGTTCCAGTGCAAAAAGCCTTCTTCTGACACACACACACACAAAAAAAGGCAGAGAAGGCCTCTTATGCCAGTGGGAAAGTGCAATCTTTGGCAGAATAGAATTGTGGGATCTAGCTCCTACTTCTGAGAATGACGGGCAGCCCATTCCTGAGCTTCGCAATGGATGGGACGGCATAGCTGAGGTGCCGCCACGGTGCCTACAAAGAAGTTTCCTGGCTGCCACAAGGCATGAAAAAGCCTTTTTAAACTTTAAAAATTGAAAATGGGGCATTTCCCCCCCACAGAAAACAGCAAGGCTGCAACCGGAAAATCCTGGCACAGCAACACTGTTGCGGGAGGGGGCATTCCCAAGCTAGAGGGGCTAAGGAAGCTGACTAACATCAGCTGCACCTCCGGGAAACGCCCCCCCCCCCATGCAGGTGCCACATTTCTCTTATGGGATTTAGATCTTGAAGAGACTACAGCATTGGGGGAAGGGGGGTGGCATCGTGCAGCTTTGCGGTGCCCAGGTGCTGATGGAACTGCCCCCGCCACCAGCCTAAGTGCTCTCTTATCACAGAATAAGAGAGTACTTATGCTGGCAATAGGATCACACCACCTCCTATGCACTTTCAGCCCATTTCTCAGGAATGGGCTACAAGTCTGCAACCTTATACATATATACTTGATAGCAAGTATCTTTGAATTTAGTGGGACTTCTGAGGAAACACAAATAGGACTGTAAATGTGGATGCAGTTGCCCATAATGAAGTGTAATAATAGGGGGGAAATGAATTTGTTACAATATCCAAAGCCTAAATTAATGAAAAATTGCCATGACAATGAACAACCGTGTCCCAGGTGGAACCAGATGCATTTCAAATTCCCAGCAGAAATTTCCATCAAAATTAATTTTTTGGAATTAGTAAGAAAATAATTCCTTCTTGTTTTTTCTGTTCCTTGTTTTAGTTGAATGTTTTATTTGCTTATCTTTGATTGGCCTACCTCAGGCATTTCCCCATGTGGGAATTGAATCAAGGGCCATGGCCATGCCATAAAAGTGTCTTCCACTGCACCAAGCCTGTTGTTGCATTCATCTCTGCCCAGTGCTATATGCTCAGTGGTGATATTGTCATGCTTGAGGCTGAGGTCCAGCTGTGTTTGCCAGGCCACAGCCTAGAAACCCCTGGAGCATTTTAGAGGTGGGGATAGGCCACCAAAATCATACCAGCCCATGACATCACTTCAGGCAAAACCCAGAAGTGACATCATCACATTGGGGGATGCTCTAGGATTCGCAAAAAAATCTATGTTCAAACTACAGATGTTTTGGCAAATCCTAGAATGTCCCCTTGTCATGACAGTACTACCAGACAAAGATGCATCCACCCACTTCAGGGATCAATGGCCACATCAGCAGAAGAGAACAGGCAGTTCCAATGGTGATGGGGGCAGAGGAATCCTTGAAGGTTAACTGCTGGGCAGCTGCAGTAGTGGAAGGTGACACTGGCGGAGGATCTTGGCAGTGCAACTACAGCAAACCCTGGTTAGTACTGCACAGAAGAAGGAACTGGTAAACCACTTCTGACCAACCTTTAGCTTGAAAACCCTGACAATCCAAACAGAAAAAAAGATAGTACTGGAAGATGAGACCCCCAGGTTGGATGGCACTCAATCAGCTACTGGGGAAGAGCAGAGGACAAGTACAAGTAGCACAGTTCTTAATGATGTGACTGGATTAAAGCCGAAAGGACGTTCAGTGGTAGACATGAATGGATGCCAAAGGAAAGTCCAAAGCTGTTTGATGCATATAATAAGAACATGGAATGTGAGAAGCCATGGCCCTCAGTTTGCAAGATCTGAACAAGGCTGTTAAGGATAGGATGTTTTGGAGGACACTGATTCATAGGATAGCCATGAGTCGGAAGCGGTTTGACGGCACTTAACAGACAACAAAATGCCATCAAGTCACAGCCATCTTATGGCGACCCCAGCTAGAGGCTTTCAAGGCAAGTGAAAAGCAAAGGTGGTTTGCCATTGCCTTCCTTTGCAGAGTCTTCCTTGGTGGTCTTCCATCCAAGTACTGACCCTGCTTAGCTTCTGAGATCTTACAAGATTGGGGTATACCATACTGCTTTCTCTCCCATCTATACATGCAGTATATGTATAATGTGTAATCCTGAATAATTCATAGGCAAATAACATTGAAAAAAAATATGGAGAAAATTCAGTGTGAGGTGTAGAAATACACAACCAAGGTTTAAATTGCACAAGTAGGAAACAAAGTCAAAAGAGGGGATTGGGTCCAGTCTGTTTTTCTGCTGCAAAAAGGGAAGATAGGGCCCTCGTAATCACTGAAGAAAGACATGCTGGGGGGCGGTCATGCAACCTGTTTTTTTTATAAAAGCCATGTGAGATGGGGAGCTGGGGGAAACCTTTGCCGCCGGCGGGAGGTTTCGGGGTGTAACCTAAGGAAGGCGGGGTTTGGGGAGGGGAGAAACTTCAATGCCATGGAGTCCAATTGCCAAAGTGGCCATTTTCTCCAGGTGAACTGCTGTCTACCAGCTGGAGGTCAGTTGTAATAGCAGGAGTTCTCTAGCTAGTACCTGGAGGTTTGTAACCCTACTCATCAAGCTAGGTCTTTCCCGGAGCAAAGCAGACGGCAACATGAACAGAGGAGTCCTAGAATGCCTGCCAGCTGGTAAATGCCAATAGCAAAATACTTTAGTTGTAAGACGGAAATAAGAGTGAATATATTTGTTGTTTGGCTGCAGGGTCATTTGAAAGAGCAGAGGTATCAATAAATAATGGTCTCTCAAAGCATTGGCTACAATTTTGAGTTGGAAAATGAAAGGGTGAATACTGCTTTGGGATTAAGTTTTGAAAGACATTCTGAATTGACCAACGGTGCATTTTTGCTGGTCTCACAAATTGCAGCGGATTTGTCAACAACATCTCTAAGAGGGCAGATAAATACAGAAAGCAGATTTTTGCTTTGTTTTGATTACCCTGAGAATGTTGTGTGTGCTTGTATTGGGGGTAAGATTATAATGTGATAATATGGCAAGCGATCAGACATATGAGGATGTGTGCTATAAACTGTGAGACAAAATTGAGAATGAGATGTTGTGTAATGAACAGCTAAAATGGAGAAATAACACTATTGTTCTATGATCTGGGTTTTTTTTTAAATTGGGGAGGACACCCAATCAAGAGCCTATGTTTGCTGCCAGGGAGGGACTTTTGTGCATTCAGAATTCACCCACAATACTTTTGTGATAGGATATCTTTTTCAGAAATCTTGCTATTCTTTTAAAAAAATATTCCTGTATTACGCAAGAAATATACTGTACATAACCGTACATTACCAACTTATAACAAATAAGGGAAAAAACCCAAAAGTCAAACACCAATTTTTTTTAAAAAATGTTACACATATTGTTTTACAGTTTTACCATGCATTCCTGAGCGGAATGCCTGCGCTGGGCTTAGGAGTCAACGCAGCGACGCTGCCTCCGCCCGGTGCAAAAAAATCTGTGCAACCCTCCCGTCCGGGAGGCACAGATCTATTTAAAGCCCGCCCCCCGCGCGCCTTCAGGGAAGCCCGTGAAGGTGCGGGGGAGCAGAGGGGTTTTTAGACCCCCCGCCCCTCTTCCTGGGGCGCAGAGCGGCAGAGGGGTTTAAAGACCCCCGCCCCTCTTCCCGAGAGTCCTGGGAAGAGGGGCGGTGGGTTGTCAAGCCCCTCTGTGCTGACTGTGCAGGCAGCGCAGAGGGGTTTAAAGACCCCCCGCCCCTCTTCCTGGGACTCCCGGGAAGAGGGGGGATGGGTTGTCAAGTCCCTCTGCACTGTCTGCACAGGCAGCGCAGAGGGGTTTAAAGACCCCCATGAACCTCTTCCCGGGACTTCCGGGAAGAGGGGCGGTGGGTTGTCAAGGCCCTCTGCGCTGTCTGCGCAGGCAGGGCAGAGGGGTTTAAAGACCCCCCGCCCCTCTTCCCAGGACTTCAGGGAAGCCCCCTGAAGGCGCGCGGGGGGGTCTTTAAACAGATCTGTTAAACAGATCTTTAAATAGATCTGCTGGGAGGCACAGATCTATTTAAAGGGCCCCCCGTGTGCCTTCAGGGAAGCTCCCTGAAGGCGCGCGCGGGGGGGGGGGGGGAACAGATCTGCGCCTTCCAGCTGGGAGGCACAGATCTATTTAAAGGGCCCCCCGTGTGCCTTCAGGGAAGCTCCCTGAAGGCGCGCGCGCGGGGGGGGGGAACAGATCTGCGCCTTCCAGCTGGAAGGCACAGATCTGTTTAAAGGGCCTGAATTTGCAGAATTTATTCGAGAACACCCCGAACTCGCCGAATTCGGCTCCCTGTTTCCCCCCCTTTTTTTGAGTTCGGTTCAATCTGAACCGAAAAACCGCCAAATCAGAGGAAATTCGGCTGTTTTTCGGTTCGGGCCGAACCGAATCGACAGCCCTACCTTCAGGTATGTTGGTCCCAAAACCACATACAGCTTTAAAGGTCAGCACCAGCACCTTGAAACAGAGTAGGAGCCAGTGTAGATGGGTCAAGATTGAAGTGATATGGTCCCTATGATCCACTCCAGCCAACAGCCTGGCTACTGCATTCTGCACCAACTGAAGTTTCCAAACTCTTTTCAAGGGCAGTCCCACATAAAGAATGTTGCAGTAATATAATCTAGATATAACCAGGGCATGTGTAACAGTTGCCAGATCTTTTATATCCAAGAAAGCCTGTAGCTGGCTAACCAGTTGAAGTTGTTAAAAGGCACTCCTGGCCACTGCTGCCTCGTGCTTATCTAGCAGTAGGACTGGGTCCAAGACTACCCCAGACTACCAACTTGTTCCTTTAAGGGTAGTGCAACCCCATCCAGAACAAATGACACCTTAAATTCCAGGTCAGACCTTCTGCTTACCAGTAGCACTTCTGTTATATCAGGATGAAACTTCAGTTTCTTAGCCTGCATCCACTTCAGCACTGCCCCCAGCCACTAGTTCAGGATTAAGCTTCAGTTTCTCAGCCTGCGTCCACTCCAACACCGCCTCCAGCCACTAGTTCAGGGTTTCTACTGCCTCCCTGGGGTCAGCCAGAAAAATTAAATAGATCTGAACATCATCTGCAAATTGGTGACAACCCACCCCAAATCTCCAGATAACTTCACCTGGTGGTTTAATGTTAAAGAACACAGGGGACAAGATGGAACCTTGCAGGACCCCCACATGCCAAAGGACAAAGGCAGAGCCAGTGTGGTGTAGTGGTTAAGAGCGGCAGACTCTAGTCTGGAGAACCAGGCTTGATTCCCCACTCCTCCACATGAGCAGTGGACTCTAATCTGGTGAACTGGTTTTGTTTCCCCAACTCCTACATAAGAACCAGGTGCCTCTAGGAAGCCTACAAACAAGACAACTGCAGCAGCATTATCCTGCCTATGTTCCACAGCACCTAATATAATAGGCATGCTCCTCTGATCCCAGAGAGCATAGGTATGCATCATGACTAGTATCCATTTTTACTAGCAACCCCATCCAGAACAAGTGACACCTTGAATAGCCACGAATAGCCCTATCCTCCATGAACATGTCCACTCTCCTCTTAAATCCTTCCAACCTGGCAGCCATCACCAGATTGAAGCCTGCTGGGTGACCTTGGGCCAGTCACAGTTCTCTCAGAACCCTCTCAGCCCCAACTACTTCACAAAGTGTCTATTGTAGAGAGAGGAAGGGAAGGCGATTGTAAGCCACTTTGAGACTCCTTAAAAATAGAGAAAACCAGGGGATAAAAACCAACTCTTCTTCAGTGGGCTAAGCAGCAGCTCCCCAGGACCACCTTCTGAAACTGACCCTTCAGGTAGGACCTGCATGACTGCAAAACGGTGCCTCCAAATCCTAGCCCAGAAAGGGATTGCAGAAGGATACCATGATCAATGGTAACAAAGCAACTGAGAGGCCCAGGAGTATCAACAGAGTCACACTCCCTCTGTCCATCTCCCAGCACAGCTCATCCACCACGGCGACCAATTTGATGTGATAATTTTTCCATTAGAGCTATGTTCCACACACTTTTGTACCACATATCAACTGTAACTTTTCTTGTGGGTTTCTATAGAAATACGATAGATCTTACTGATGTTAAATAATCTTGCTATTCTTTGACTCCCTTTGAAAGGCCTTCAGATGTTTTGCATAAGGATGCACCTTCAGATTTAATCTGAACTTGCATTTAGGTGAAATTTTAGTGACAACTCTAATGGGACTATCTGAATAACTGCTTAATGTCCTAGAAAAGACACATCATTTCCCTCAAAAATTTCATTTGTCACCTGCACTGTTGGAAGTGGGTGAAAGGGTGTAACTAACAGCCCATTCCTGAGCTGAGGCATATGGGGACGGCAGGGAAGAGGCGCAGCGGCGCCTCTTCCTAAGCCGTTTCCCTGATGCCGTTAAAAAAAGCCTGCTAAATAGCAGGTGCAGCAAAGCTGTTCCGGCCGCTGGTGCAAGTGGCCGAAAGTGAGTAAGAAGCTCCTCCCCCCTGCCCCTCCCCCAGAATGTCCCCCTGAGCCAGCGTGGCCTCTCTACACTGTTGCCAGCGCCATAGAGAGGCCACTCCGGCGGAGGGGGAAGGCGTAGTCCTGTGGCACGCAGCCACTGGCGGGACTGGCCTCGCCACTGGCGAGAATGCGTGTAATTGAGTGATTACATGCATTTACACTGGCGGCAAGGTCACGTCGCCTCCAATCGACTTTCGGCCCGATTCTCAGGAATGGGCTGTAAATCACACAAAAATGCACATGAAAACAAGAAAACATCACTTCCAGCGGAGATGATTTAGAGTGGAGAAGCAGCAAAGGGTCTGCTGGTAGGCTCCATCCCTTGCATTGCCTGACACTGCTTCATCCCTGAACTATGGTGATGACCTGTAGTTTGTATCCTGTTACTCCTACAACCTCCTCACAAATGCCCTGAGTTCTAGGGTTTTTTGACATGGGCACTTGCAACAGCATGCTAACCCTTCTGGGGGTTCCAGTAGGCATGCTTGCTTAACACATATAAATGAAAAACTGTGAAAAGAATGAATGAATAAATAAATAAATACATAAGCAACAAAATCCAGAATACAGGGAGGGGACATATTAGCAAACTGGCTGGTCCATTTTAAATCAAAAATCCAACCTGGCAACCAGGATAGCGGAAAAGTGCATCTATTAAAATCACACACACACACACACACACGCCAAAGCACCTTTTCACAAATGAAAGAAAAGGGTCAGAGGGTTTTGTTACCTGCATTTATACTCTTTTCTTGTTTTTGTGCGTATTTTTGTGTGATTCAGTTACACCCTTTCACCCATTTCCAACGGTGCAAGTGACAATTTCGAGGGAAATTATGTGTCTTTTCTAGGACATTAGTTAGACCTTCAGGGATCTGGTAGAAATTTGCAATATTTTATAGGGAATGTGATTTTCGAGATTTACCATGCATTCCTGAGGTTGGGGGCTGATTCCTCTTAGGAGGCGGCATGACCTCGCTGCCAGCGTAAGTGCGTCTAATCACGGCACAAGATGCACTTATCCTGACGGCGAGGGCAGTTCCATTGGCGGCTGAGCACCGTGGAGCTGCGCGGCGCTCCTCCACTGACGCATTCTCCCCGTGGCACAGACCACGGCAGAGACTTGTGGCACCGGCATGGGGGGGTGTTCCCAGGGCATTCCTGGGGCGGGGCAGGTGGAGGAGCCTCTGGTAGACGGCTTCCTGTCCCCTTTCACCCCATTACGCCGGTGCCGAGAACAGTGTTGCTGTGCCTGTTTATTAGCAGGCGCAGCCTCGCTGTTCTCTATGGGGCGAAAGGCCCCATTTAACAAAAAAAGCTGCAAAAAGGATTATTGTTATTTTTTCGGCATACGGGGAATGGCTTTAGGCATACGGGGAATGGCTTTAGGAGGAGGCTCACCTGCACCTTCTCCTCGCCGTCTGTCAGCTCGCCGTCTGACAGCCGTCTGTCAGCTGGAGATCAGTTGTAATAGCAGGAGATCTCCAGCCACCACCTGGAAGTTGGCAACCCTTCCCATCCTTTTTGATCATATGAATCCCCCAATCCCAGGCATAGATTTTGGGGGAGTCAAAAGGAGCCTCTTCTTCCACTTGCACCAGTGGAAAAGCTGATAGGGTTCAGCCTTTAGAGTGAAGGAACTGGGTGGATATTTTAAAAAGCAAAGGATATTTAAGGAGCAGTCTCATATTTCGATGGTGCACTGGCCCATGCATCCTCAGGGGAGCAGATGAAGATCAAAACTGGACTTTTCTAGTCCCGTTGCCTGAGATTCATTAATTTGGGATGTTGTGGGGTCAAACATGGGAATTTTGTATATACAACACTGCCTATGCTTGTAAATTACATTAATGTTCATTGTCCTTTTATCTTGTTCCATGGCCATTCATACGTTATCCATGCTCTTCCTAACACAATGGAATTCCCCCCTAAAATTCTATCCAGAATCAACTGTTTCTCTCTCTCTTTGCCAGTAGGCTTTAGCATAAATTCCCTGTGTCCAGTAAATGAACAGACTAGACAGATTTATACTCTAGTATTTGTGAGGAAAGAAATTCAAGAGCTGCTAATATCCAACTACCTGTAGTAATTTACTCAATCCTTGTTTGAGTGTACTTGAAAAATGGTTACAAGGAGGGAAATATCTTGATTTTAGTACTTTTTATCTAAAGAAATATATCACTGAAAAGTGAAGATAACATTGGGATTGTATTTCTTACTGTGGCTGCTTCTGGCCTATTTCTCTCTTTCTGTGAAGGAGATTTGAGGCAGAGGCAAAGAGAATTTTAAGGAAAGGAAAGTTCACTGCATATTTTTCAATGAAAAGGTTTATTGTGCTGTGAGAGTAAGATATCCTGCGCTTTTTTTTTTTTGCTTTCCAGTTATTTGTAATGAGAAAATGCCTCTTTTGAGTTAATATACAGGTGAGAAGAAGAAGAGGAAGAGGAAGAGATTATTTTGACCTGCCTCACTAAGGTCCAGACTTGATTTGAGATCTATGGGAGATTTGTGACCAGATTTTCTGAACCTTTTTTACAGTATTAACAGTAGCTCTGTCCCCTTCTTATGATCCAGGCTGTAGCACAGGGGAAGGAGTCTTAAATCTTTCCACCCAGGCTGTTTCCTGTTGCAAACTGCCCGCTGAAAGTAGTGTATGTCCTCTGGGGAAAAACATGTGCTACCCATACAGTGCTTGCATGTTACAGGACAATGAACAATCATCAGTGGAGATTAGGGTTGCCAGGTCCCTCTTTGCCATTGGTGGGAGGTTTGGGGTGGAGCCTGAGAAGGACAGGGTTTGGGGAGGGGAGGGACTTCAATGCCATAGAGTCCAACTGCCAAAGCGGCCATTTTCTCCAGGTGAATTGATCTCTATCGGCTGGAGATCAGTTGTAATAGCAGGAGATCTCCAGCTAGTACCTGGAGGTTGGCAACCCTAGTGGAGATACTCAAACACCTGCCAATTTGGCTCAAATCCTGTTTGCCAGTTGAAAACAGGGAGCAGATTTTTTGAAGATAGATTCAACTCTCTGTTGACCTGTTCATGGCTGTTTGGGAGGTCACTTTGTTGTATTCCTTCCAAACTGCGCAATACGGCACAATTGGCTTGTTGCACACTTAGCCAGATTGCGTTCTATTCCCCCACATCTTTGCTGCATGATTGCTTCTCTCAGTAGGTGATTTTTAAAATTATATATTTAAATAGACAGATGTTGAACTTGACAAATCAGCCACAAATCATATAAACAAACAAACAAACAAACAAACAAACAAACACATACTATGTTTTAATAAAACGCTACCCTTCAGTGTTTCATCTAAGTAGTCCCTATTGACATTACTGGTGGTCAGTACAGTTGAACTGACAATATCTTTGTGCATGCAGTTTTCCAAAAACCTGGTACAAACATGTTTGGCATGCATTTGCAGCTGTTTGGCATGAACCAAACAGGCTGGGTGATCAAGTCACATATGATTGACACCTTCAAATCAGAAAGTTTGACTGTTGAACACATTTGAGATGACATTTGCAGCATCTCTAATACTGGGGTATTACTGTTGCTTAAGGAGCAAACCTGAGCAGGTCTGCTCAGAAGTAAAGCCCATTTTATTTGATGGGACTTACTCCCACGAAAGTGTTCTTCTGATAGCAACTCTAGTACCTTATCCTATGCCTTTTTAAAACTGGCAAATGATGCACAAGTGAAACACATGAGAAGACTCACAGTGAGAAATGTCAGAGGAACATCAGTTGCTTGGTGGTCAAAAGAGGAAGAGTCATCCATTGGTTCAACCCAGATTACAGTGTAAGAACTTGCTCAGCAAGACCATACGTTTTTCACCTGTCAACACTGGCTTGATATTAGTTACTCAGCATGAGTGACAAGGGAGACAAAGGCTGGCTGGAGTTTCACACCAGACGTTCTTAATATGTGTGCTTGGAACAGAATATAAGGTTTCTGCTGTTGGAGAGTGTACAATTTAAACTCTCTTCTTTGCCGAAGGGGCTGTTTACACAATAGTTTTGCCACATGCATAGATGCCTTACACAAATTGCATTCCCCCCACCCCCCGCCACGCTTGATCCGTTCAGAAGAAGCAGCCAAGGATGTTCGGTTCTCTGAATGTTTTCTAGGTCTCCAATAATAATAATAATAATAATTGTAACAAGATCCTGGTTTGGGCCTTGCACAACTAGGGTTGTCAGGGTTGTTTTTTTTTTTTTTTTAAACTTTAAGACTGAAACATATGCAGCAACACAATGACTCTTCATAGTAGAAAAGCACTTTGTTCGCTTCCTTATGAAAGATAATTTGAACTCTTTTAAACTGAGGACAGAAGAGGGAACTCCCAATCATTCTGGAGGAGAAATGACTTCTATGCCTTCCTGTTGGCAACAGCAAATGAGTGGTATCGGATGATTATATATAATTATTATATAATTACAGTTGTACCATGCCAGCAACAACCCACTCCTCCGGATAATCATGAGGCTGACCCAAAGAACTCCAGGTATTTAGGATAAAACTCAAGGTATTTATCTGTCTGGTGAAAGTGAGGGGTCAAGTGGTCAGAGAGCGCCTCCAGAAATTACTCCTCCTACCTGCAAATGACAGCTTTGAGGCGAGTATTCAGGTTAAGGGTTTTTTTTTTTTTTTTGCACTGCAATTATAGTGAGGAAGGAGGATAGATGTCTGAAAATAACAAAAAAAAAATAATATTCCATGAGTGGCAGGGGTGGCGGGATGAGAACTTGTTCTTTCCATTTATCCTCTTTAGGTAGGAATAAACAAAAACAGTTGTCAAGGACGACTATTTGTGAAAATGGATTTGACATACTGGATATAGTGCCGGGTCACACATGAAGCATAAACACATACATGAAGCTGTCTTGGACTGAATCAGACCATTGGTCTATCAGGGTCAGACTGTCAGCGACTCTCCAGGGTCTCATGCAGAGGTCATTCACATCACCTACTGCCTGGTCCTTAGGTGCAGAGGCCAGGGACTGAACCTGGGACCTCCTGAATGCCAAGCAGACGCTCTGCCACTGAGCCACCGCCCCTACCTTAGACATGCACTGATGTGTTGTTCTTGGGTTGTCACTGTTAGCTCCTTGCTGGCCATATCTCAATCTAGATTAGGAGTGCATGTTGTCTAACTCAGAATCTCTGAAGTCAGTTTTGAAACCCAGGAATGCAACAAGAGAACTGGACTGCTTGTGTCCAGATATCTGTTATTTGTACCATATCTGGGCCACTCAGAGACTTCATACTCCCTGCCAATACAGGGGTCAGTGTGTATTGCTAGAGCTGTAAGTGTAGTGTTAAGCATGCATGAAAATGACCATGGTAATATTACAGTATGTTACACCAATTATGGTGAGCTCCACTCACATATTGTACCACTGTTTTCGTTTTTTGCTGCTGGGGGTGGAATTGAACCCATCCAGCTTGTAGGTCAATTAATCATAGGTTGCCAGGTCCAGGTTGGGAAATACCTGGAAATTTTGGGGGTGGAGCCTGAGGAGTGCACGGTTTGGAGAGGGGAGGGACTGCAATATCATAGAGTCCAATTGTCAAAGTGGCCATTTTCTCCTGATGAACTGATCTCTGCTACCTGGAGATCCGTTGTAATAACGGGAGATCTCCAGCAACCATCTCTAGGCTGGCAACACTAATGAATCGGCTGCCTAGGGAGGAGCTCACCGGCAGTCTTCAAGCTGGATGGACACTTGTCAGGGATGCTTTAGGCTGATCCTGCATAGAGCAGGGGGTTGGACTACATGGCATATATGGTCCCTTCCAACTCTGTGATTATATTATTCTAATTTCATAAATCAAACTAGTAACCAAGAGGTATACATTATTCTAGCATTTCTACATTGAACAAAGCCACTTCTCATTGGTAGCCAAGTCAATAGGTATAGACAACGGCACATCTGCCTACAGAATTACATTTTTTAAAACTATAATGTAGTTTTACTAGTCATTCTAAACCCATGCCTATAGCCCTTTGGGGCTTGGAGAGGGCTTTCATGCAGTCCCAGGCAGCTCACTGAGTTAGATCTTAGATGTAGTCCATAAGGATCCTGGCTGAAGTCCTGGAGCCCCTGAGAGTTTTGTTCCCCTGACTGCTGCTTTACATGGGACATGGGATACAAAACAGAAAAATGGGCAAATGAGTCACCTTTCTTCTTTTTCATACTGTATGGATCATAACATTATAAACAAATACATGGAGAGCCAGCATGGTGTAGTGGTTAAGAGCTGTGGTTCTATACAGATCCTGCTTACAGCACCTCATCCATGCTGATTAATCTGAACATTTAACCATAAGACCTTTATTCACCATTAATGCTTTCCGTTTCCAACAAATGTAAGAACAAAACTTTGCTACATAGTACGAAATAAAAGTCACTCTATCTTCCAGTAAATATTCCACCAAAGAGGCTCCAGAGGTGCAAGAGTGTACAAACCAAGATAGTAGGGGCGTAATTAAACAATTTCTGGCATCGTCATAATATTCACAATGAAACAATATATGTATTCAGTGGTGGACTGGCCGTTTTGTCAGCTTACCCAATGGCAAGTGAGCCCTGTGGGCCCCCGATGAAGTGGGCCCCCCTTAAACATTAGACAATATGTTAAAAATAAAAAAATAATCAAAATTAAATGATAGTTTTAGGGCTGTCGATTCGGTTTGTCCTGAACTGAAAAACAGCCGAATTTCCCCCAATTCGGCAGTTTTTAGTTCGGGACGAACCAAACTCAAAAAAAGGCAGGAGACGGGGGAGCCGAATTTGCCGACTTTGGGGTGTTTGGAGAATAAGTTCGGCAAATTCGGGGTTCGCCCCCCCAGTGCACCTTCAGGGGGCTTCCCTGAAGGCATGCGGGGGGTTCTTTAAAGAGATCTGCGCCTCCCAGCTGGAAGGCGCAGATCTGTTCCCCCCCTGTGAGCCTTCAGGGGGCTTTCCTGAAGGAGCACGGGGGGCTCTTTAAACAGATCTGCGCCTTCCAGCTGGGTCTGCAACTTCCAGCAGATCTGTTTCAAGAGCCCCCCATGCACCTTCAGGGGGCTTCCCTGAAGGCAGGCGGGGAGGGTGCTCTTTAAACAGATCTGCGCCTCCTGGGAGGCACAGATCTCTTTAAAGACCCCCCCCATGCGCCTTCACGGGGCTTCCCTGAAGGCGTGCAAGTGGCCCTTTAAACAGATCTGGGCCTTCCAGCTGGAAGGCACAGATCTGTTTCCACCCCCCGCGCATCTTCAGGAGGCTTCAGGAAGCCGAACGTTTCCGAATTTTTTCCCCCAACAGCCCTAGATAGTTTTATAGTTGTGGATGGGCCCCCTTTGTCTTCTGGCAACCAATATTTTTAGACCCAGTCTGCCACTGTATGTACTAGCATCTCCACCACATACATAGAGCAAGAACATTTGCGTGGCTTTCTTGGGAAAATAGGTGAATCATCTCTGTCTTACAGCCCATTCCTGAGAATGGGGCCAAAACTTCATAGGAGGTGGCGTGACCTCGCCGGCGGCGTAAATGCGTGTAATCACGCCGGTGGCGAGGCCAGTCCCGGTGGTGGCCAAGCGCTGCAGGACTGCCCCTCCCCCTCCGCTGGTGCGACCCCTCCGTGGCGCCAGCAATGGCGTGGAGAGGGTGTGCCGGCGCGGGGGGGGGGTTGCATTCTGGGGGCGGGCTGAGGGAGGAGCCGGCAGATAGTCAGCTCCCTATCCCCTTTCGACCACTTGCTCCGGCGGCCGGAATAGAGTTGCTGCGTCTGTTTAGGAGGCACAGCCTCACTATTTTCAATGGGGCGAAAAGCCCCAGTTAAACAGAACAAAAAAGCCCCGAAACGGCTTTTTTTGTTTAACGGCGTCGGGGAAACGGCTTAGGAAGAGGCACCAGTGCGCCTCTTCCCTGCCGTCCCCGTATGCCTCAGGTCAGGAATGGGCTGCATAATATGTTAATATATATTCTGGAAAACCTAGGAGTAAGAATTACAAGAGACCAACTTCCTGGAGAGAAGTAAGCAGCTTGCTATTTGACACTGGTAAGAAGAGCCTTAATTCCAGCCCAGACGTCAATGGCTCTCTCTATATTGGCATTCTATACGGATTTACAGATTGGAGGATGAAAATCTCTGCACTTGCCCTGGGGGGTTTACTGAGAGTAAAAAGTTATATAAAATGTCGAACAGCAGCACTGAACTCCTGAACAACACCCATGTGAGTGTCTGGCTGGAGACAAGTGACACTTTTGAAAATGACTGCCAAGAAAAACAAGGCTACAGTGAATCAGCCATTTGCACAGGCTTGGATTAAAAACACTGGGCAGCGTTCCAGACTACTAGAACTGCCATGGTTTGCTCCAAGCTAAATAACATCAGGAAACATACACTGCTATGCAGTAAAAGGGGGCAGGGGACGAAAATACCATACTGGAACCCAGTATGGTTAGGAACTGCAGTTTTTGAAGGTAGTTTTGCCTCTCGTTGCTGAATGCCAGATTTATTATGTCACTTATCAAGGATGCTAACAGAGTCTTAGGGCATAGGCCGACTATATTACTTACTCTTGTTAAAGTCACTAATCAAGTACCTCTAGTGTAAGATCTTGAGATTCTGCAAAGGGTAGAAAAGTCCTGACCTTCTGAAATGGCAGGTGCGTAGGTATTAGAACATTGTGCAAATAAAACCACTTCCTCTGAAAAAAGCAGGGGGGAACCCTCCAGAAAAATTGGCTTTTTTGCAGTCAGTTTTTCTGCCCAGGGTCCCACTACATTTACAGTGTGTCAAAATACAAGCATTTACTGCTTGGGTCCCAAAGAATAATAAAAACTCCCCTTGCAAACTTCCCTTTTGTGAAAAATACAAACATCCTTTAGATACTCGTGTGCTATAGGGTTGTCTACGAGCATTGTTGAACATGAATAAAATTGTACAACGAAACTGTACGATGTGATGCAACAACAACAACAACAAAAATAAATTGGTTTGTTATTGGCATAAAATAACATTCCCAATAGCCTCTGTGAAGTGAAATATTTCAGTTTGCTTACATGCTTACACTGCTGCTTCAGATCACATAGCATGAAGTTTACTTAGAGTTGCCAGGTCCCTCTTTGCCACCTGCGGGAGGTTTTTGGAGAGCGGGGTTTGGAGAGGGGAGGGACTTCAATGCCATAGACTCCAATTGCCAAAGCGGCTATTTTCTCCAGGTGAACTGATCTCTATCGGCTGCAGATCAGTTGTAATAGCAGGAGATCTCCACCTGGAGGTTGGCAACCCTAAGTTTACTAATGTGATTTGTGAATAGGACTGAGAGGAATTTTGGTTGTGAACCAATTGCCAGAACAGCAAGGGGACAAGCCTGTATTTTCTCCCTTAAAGCCACCATAAAACGGCTCCCATCAAGGTTGAGGCCAGTCACAAAATTGGGAGATTCCAAGCAAAACATCTTCCTTTGATGAGAGCTATTTCCAAATGTGTGCTCCCTGATAACATGAAGCTGATGCTTCCTGGGTTCTACACAACTCCTGCTCCGATGTAGTAGAAGAAAACCCAGGCTGGCTCTTTGCTTTGGAAAAGAAGGAAGTAGGCACCAGGAAAAACAACTGTGCCCCATGGGTGCCCCATTAGAAATCACTTAGCTGAACAGAATGATTCTGTACTTGATTCCTCCCCTGGATTTGTCCCAAACTTCAGAGTTTGCCCCTGAAGCTACCAAAACCCAGACTTGCAAACCAATGCAGTTCATGGATTCAGTCCTCCCCCCCCCCGCCCCCGACGTTACTATCTGACTGAGATGGCTGCACCTAGATACCAAACATATTTCTGTAACTGGGAATTACCTTTAGATAAACAGACCCATAATGTTTAAGAATTCTGCCTTTGGGTAGACACAATGCCTGTCTGAGTGCCACTGTTTGCGATTCCTGTGTTTGGATCATGAAATTTCCTTATGCCATACAGACCGCTAACAGCTGCCCTTTTGACAGAAATAATTCACAAGAACACAACATCTGGAGTCATCACAACTCACTTAGAAGAACTCCTTAAATTAGACTTTCCAAGTCCATCTTAGGAAATTCCGGGGGATTAAGTGCCTGAGGTGGGCAAAATTTGAGTTTACTCCCATGAAATCTTTTTTAGGGATTGCAGTCTACCCTCTGTAGCTGCCTTAATGTTAGTAAGCCTACCTCAAACATTTATGCCTTCTTATAGATAGCCTTCATTCCCTAATGGACTACCTACAGCAGAGTCAAGTAATCAATTTCACTCACAGTTTCTATGGGCTCTGCTGAATGATGTATTTTTCTTAGGGTTGCCAGGTCCCATCTTTGCAACTGGCAGGAGGTTTTTGGGAGGGGTTTGGGGAGGGGAGGGACTTCAATGCCATAGAGTCCAATTGCCAAAGTGGCCATTTTCTCCAGGTGAATTGAGCTCTATCGACTGGAGATGAGCTGTAATAGCAGAAGAGGGGAGGGGCTGTGGCTCAGTTTGTAGAGCATCTGCTTGGCCTACAGAAGGTCCCAGGTTTAATCCCCGACATCTCCAGTTAAAGGGACTAGGCAAGTAGGTGATGTGAAAGACCCCTGCCTGAGACCTTGGAGAGCTGCTGCCGGTCTGAGTAGACAATACTGACTTTGATGGACCGAGGGTCTGATTCAGTATAAGGCCGCTTCATGTGTTCATGTGTTAAGATCTCCAGCTAGCACCTGGAGGTTGGCAACCCTGGTTTTTCTCAAGAGACTTTCACCTGGTGACCTCAGTGATCGCAGTGTCTCCTCTTGGCATTAACTTGCTCTTCTCAGCAGGTATTTTTTTAAAAATTATACAGTGTATGGGTGTATGGTAATATAATAATAACAGAGCACCTGGAAATGAAGAAGAGAGAGGGAACCATTGCAGTCCACTGAGAAATTATGATGATCTGGATTTTGGCTCTAGGTTGAAAGCCTGTTGAATAACATGACGTAAGATTATATACTATGGAAATTAGGACAACAAAGGAACAAGGAAGTCCCTATTGTCCCCTCACACTGTTCATATTCAGCAGGGCTTGTTCAGAAGAGCTTCCTAGTGGATTGGGCCATTAGTTAGCAAATTTAGACCAGTTTAGTACTCTTGCAGAGTGGCACAGTAATTAGGAGCTCTGAAATGTTCCAGTTGTATAAGGCATTGCAGCCTGTTCAAGCATTATTGCTACCAAAACACTTGATTGTACTCAATATTAGAGCCAGCAGACATCTTGTGCTGCTTGAACTTCAGACAGAACCATGGCAGGCAGGTGGCTTTGCTTTCCCTGACCAGCCAATGTGTACAAACCTCTCTAAGTGATCTTCTCAGAAAATTAAGAACCAACTACAAGAAATAGTCAATATTGGGCCATTTTTTTTTAATTACAGTATTTGTCAGCCAAATCCCACACAGGCCAAGATAAAAGCTCTGCCATGAGCAAAAAGCACATTTCCCTTACATTGTAGCAAAATATTGAAGTGCCTCTGTTGAGGTGGAGATCTCATTAATTATTTGATTTACAGAAAAAGAAGACAGAGGGAAAAGAGGGCTGTAGCTAATGCCATGATGCACCATCTTGAGACTTAAGATCTTTTTAATGTATTCACCAGTGAGGCAGCTGAAAGGGGAAAGAGGGAGCTGAATGGATCCATTAATTTAATTGAAGCAAGCCCTAACAACAGATGAAACATCTCAGGCCCTGCTTCTCTTCAGCCTGCATCAGCTCTATAGTAAACAGTCAATGATCCATACACACACGCACACACACACATGAAAGGACTGAAGATACACACAGACTCTAAAGACTTCAAGGCCAGAGAATATCAACAGGCCTTCTCTTCTTCACACAGTACCACGTAAGTATGTTGCCTCTACTATATATGCTCCATTGTACAACAGAACAATTCTAGGGTTTGCTATAAGTAATTTGGTCCTCCTAGAGGGGGAAAAAATAGTTGCATTTGGCCATTTTGGCAGACTTCTAAGAAAAGCACCCCATCTCTGTGTTTTGAAAAGTGGGGGAGAGAGAAAACAGAAAATGGACTTCACCTGGTCTTTGAAGTAGGTTTTACATTCGGTGCTCTCTTTCTGCTATTTTTTCTTTAAGAACAAAAGAAAACTCTGCAGCCAACCTGCTCTGAATTGTAGCCATTTCTCTTTTCATGGCCAGCAGCAGTGCATGTGATCTTAATTGATAGTTAATGAAAGCAAGCATATCAATAAATGGACACAGGCAAACAATTTGTTGTTTTATTACTGTGAGTTGTTTTTTAGACATTCAAAGACACACAGGGCTGCCGTAAGAAAGAACGTGGCTTTTCACCCCATGTTGAATCAAATCACTCTTCACCCACAGTGTAATCCTAAGAATACTTTCCTGGGAGTAAGCCCCACTGTGTACTTGTCAGTATGATTCTGAGTAGGGATGCTATGAATTTTGTCACAAACATATTCAGCTGTTGAAGTTACTATGTTTGAAGGGGGCAATCAGGTGTGACCCAATCATTTGTCTTTTTGGTTCATGCTGAGCATCTGCAAAGGTCTGCCAAACTGGCTTGCATCCGGTTTTCCCAAAACTTGCACAAAAATGATGCACATTCAAACTGATCAGCAACTATTAGAATCACTAAGGACTACTTAAACAAACACCCAAAGGTAGGATTTCATTGAAACACAGCGTTGATTGATGTACATGATTTGTGAGTGACCAAATAGTCTATTGGAGTGGTAGAGTCTGATCTGGAGAACCGGGTTTGATTCCCCACTCCACCACATGAGTGGCGGAGGCTAATCTGGTAAACTGGATTTGTTTCCCCACTCCTCCAAGTGAAGCCAGCTGGGTGACCTTGGGCTAGTCACACTCTCTGACCTCACCTACCTAGGGTTGCCAGGTCCCTCTTGGCCACCGGTGGGAGGTTTTGGGGGTGGAGCCTGAGGAGGGCAGGGTTTAGGATCTTCAATGCCATAGAGAGGGACTTCAGGGAGGGACTTCAATGCCATAGAGTCCAATTGCCAAAACGACCATTTTCTCCAGGTGGACTGATCTCCATCGGCTGGAGATCAGTTGTAATAGCAGGAGATCTCCATCTACTACCTGGAGGTTGGCAACCCTACACCTACCTCACAGGGTGTCTGTTGTGGGGAGGGGAAGGGAAGGTGATTGTAAGTTGGTTTGATTCTTCCTTAAGTGGTAGAGAAAGTCGGCATATAAAAATCAACTCTTCTTCTATTTAAACAATTGCCTGCTGAGCATGGGCAGGTTGTAGAACTCAATTGGGGCTGTGTGAAAATGTGCATGTGTAAAAATCCAGTTGCATTGTCCTGCATGATTAATGTGGAATACTGCGAAACAACCTGCAAAACAGATTTTAAAAGTATCAAACGAAATCATCAAAAAATCAGGTCTCTGTTCACAACCGGTGAACAGGATGCAAGCCGGACTGGAGGGCGTTTGAGCATCCCATGGGTCAGTAATGACCCGTTGCTTGCACAGGGGACTACCTTTACCTTTAATCCCAATTAGACCTGTTTAGGATGGCACTGTTAGTGTCAGTTCCAAAGTGTAATTTAGAAGATCCACAACTGAACCCTGGTTACAACGATTTGGCCTTTTACATAAATCTATAACTAAAGAGAGTTTAATTATTCAACTTCTGCTCGAGGATAAAAATCCTGCTTTATCCTATGATGTAACCAAATTTTGTTGGAAAGCTATTACCAAAAGGAATGCTCAAAACAGAAGGGGTTATATTATTTGTGATGCAGCAGATGATGAGTGATGGGTGAACCAAGGTTTTTCTTCTTTTTTCTTTCCCAATAAGTTGATAAATGTATGTATTTTAACTTGTATATTTAAGGATATTTTATTTTATTCTCTTCACTTAACAGCATATATGTACCTGCATTGTTTTGTAATTTTATGCTGGCCATTGGCTGTAACAACAATAAACGAGTTCCAAAGTGTTATTTCCAAAGTTGAGATTCCCCTAAACAGAAATTCAGCAAATTTCTGGATGCACAAGTAAATTTCAAGTGGTAACTATGCAACTGGACTATAGTATCAAACATTATCTTTCAAAGCTTCTAAAAAGAATGGAGAATTCATATGTGATTACAATGAGCGAAGTTGTATTTTTTCAGAGCTTTTTGACTGAGACAACATTATTCCTACTAATCAAATTAACAAACAATCAAAGCTGTCAGAGTTCGACTGCAACTCCCTACATGACTATTATCTCAATAACCATATTACCTCCCTCAATGGATGAATCTTATTTAATTTCAGGGTCTTGATTGCTCTCGAAGTTTCTCTTTTTCTAATTGACTCATCTAATTTGTTTCTGCAACTGCCTGAATTCCTCTGAGTCATGAAGCTTAAAAATACAAATCTCTCTCTATATCTCCCATGTCATATTTTCAGTGCAATATAGTTTAGTATAAGAATTTCAAAGTAGATTCCTTTGAAATATTGTGTTGGAGGAGGGTGTTACGGATACCATGGACTGCCAAAAAACCCCACAAATCACTGGGTTATAGATCAGTCCCTAGAAGCTAAAATGACTAAATGGAAGCTATCATACTTTGGTCACATGATGAGAAGACAAGAGTAACTGGAAAAGACAATAAAGGCAGGAAAAGTTGAAGGCAGCAGGAAAAGAGGAAGACCCAACATGAGATGGATTGACTCTATAAAGGAAGCCACAGCCTTCAATTTGCAAGATCTGAGCAAGGCTGTTAAGGATAGGATGTTTTGGAGGACATTGATTCATAGGGTCGCCATGAGTCAGAAGCAACTTGACGGCACTTAACACACACACACATAAGAATTTAGAAATGAATACAAAATAGCTTTTTATTAATTAATTTAGATTTATACCCCACTTTTCTCTTCACTGGAGACCCAAAGCAGCTCACATCATTCTCTCTGCCCAGCAAGGTCACCCAGCAAGCTTCCATGCAGGGTGGAGATTTAAACCTGGGTCTCCCGTGCCCTATTCCAACACTGGCTGTAACTTGCATAGATGTACCCCAATTTTTCTCTCGGATTACAGATGGGTCTAGCAGATGGCACAACTATCCTATGTTCATTAACTGTACAGAGTTATCGCTAATTAAAAAAAACACCCTAATCTTTAAAGCATTGACCCAATTTTGTTATTTTACAAATATCCCATAATCTCAGTTACTCATGACCAATATGAGACTCAAATATGAAAAAAATGATATCTTTTAGCAAATAAATTGCTAATAGTTCCTGATAACAGTGAAACAGATGCCTCACATATGGAATAATCTGGATAGGGCTGTCAATTCGGTTCGGTCCGAACTGAAAATCAACCGAATTTCCCCTGATTCGGTGCTTTTCTGTTCGGACGGATCCGAACTCAAAACTGGCGGGCAACCGGGGGGGCCGAATTCAGCGAGTTCGGGAGTTCGCGAATAAATTCGGCCAATTCGGCCGTCAGTAAGCAGCATAACCGTCAGTAAGCAGCATTCTCCTCCCCCGGCCAATCGGTGGCCAAGCTGGGTCTTCTTCTAGCCAATCAGTCAGGATTGAGTGCTGGAGGAATCAGCTGATGTGCGGCCGGCCGGGGAAAGAGAGAGAGAGAGGGAAATCCTCATGTGTGTGTGAGGGGGTGCTTGTGCACATTCGCTCCTTTCTGTGGCTGCAGGGGGCGCATTTTTTGGGGTGCACACACAAAACTTTCACTGGAACTTCAGATGAAGCTTCTTAAGGTACCCCCCAAGTTTTGTAAACATTGGGTCAGGGGGTCCCGAGATATGGGCTCCCCCCTTTTTCTTTCCATGGCTGAAGGGGGCGCATTTTTGGGGGTACAAATCCCAAACTTTGAGCGGAGTTTCAGACCAGTGTTCTTAAGATACCCCCCAAGTTTTGTAAACATTGGGTCAGGGGGTCTCGAGATATGGGCTCTCCCCCTTTTCCCTCCCCCCTTTCCATTTATGTGGCTGCAGGGGGCGCTTTTTTGGGGATATAGCCCCCAAACTTTTAGCATAGCTTCAGTGAATTATTCTTAAGATACTACCCAAGTTTTGTAAAGATGGGTTCAGTGGGGGCAGAAATATCGCCTCCCCCCTTTTCTCTTTCCATGGCTGCAGGGGGCGCATTTTTGGGGGTGCAGACACAAAACTTTCACTGGAATTTTAGATTAAGCTTCTTAAGGAACCCCCCAAGTTTTGTGAACATTGGGTCAGGGGGTCCCGAGATATGGGCTTTCCCCTTTCCCCTATTGGGATGAATGGGGCAGCCGATCCGATCCTGTGTGCATCTCTCCAGAGCAAAACGTTCCGTGCCTAATTGGAATCATCTTGGATTACAGCCCGTCCTGATGGAACAGAAGACAGCCACAGTAAGACCCCTTTGGGGGCTTTAATCTATAATTTTTCTCCTGTGTATGTGTGTGTGTGTGTGGGGGAAAGCAGAGTCTGTGTGTGTGTGGGGAGGGAGCAGTTTCTGTGGGTGGGGGGGAAGCCAAAGGGGGCTTTCGTCGGTTCTGCCTGGGGTGGTTGTTCCCCCTCGAGTCTCTCGCTCCCTGGTTTGAGGGGGGAGGTTTCAGTTGTGTGTTGCAAAGGTGTTGTTTAATAAGGTTGTGTTTGCAGTTGTTTTGCTAATTTCTCCGCTGTTGTCGGGCTGGGAGCTTTGTGCGTGGGCGGCAAGCTCTGCTGAGAGATGCACAACATTAAGGGTGGGGGGGACCCCTTTCAGGGCCCATATCTCAGCCCCCCCTGACCCAATCTTTACAAAACTTGGGGAGTCTTTCAATAAACGTCCTTTGAAGCTCTGCCAAACGTTTGGGACCTCTAATCCCAAAAATGCCCCCCCCCAGAGCCGCGGAAAGGCGCGGTTGTGTTTTTAATGGCTTTATTCGGCCGAACTTGTTTCCGAACTTTGAATTCCCGCCGAATTGAACGGATCCGAAGTGGGGGAGTTCGGACTTCGGCACGTACGAACCCACAAGGGCCAAATTCGGCCGAATCCGAACTGTACTGAATTTTTTTTTTGTTGACAGCCCTAAATCTGGATGCGAAAATAGATTTAGAGATGGCAGGAGTGAGGCTTTTGCTTAGTGGTAGTGTATCTGTTTGGCATGCAGAAGGCTCCAGATTCAGTCCGTGACATCATCAGGAGGAGGAGGAGGATGATAGCATACGGGCCTGCCTAAATCTCCAGGACTGGACCTGGCAACCCGGTATGCAAGCGCACTGACTGCTTTCCAGCCGCGCGCTTGCCCCAAACGCTACTGGGCGGTCGCGGCGTGACTCATTTGAAACTGACACAGCCGCTCTCGCCAGCCCGGGCAACCAGCCACTAGGAACCAGATGCAAAGGGCCGTCTCTTGTGAGCCTGAGAGGAGCCATGTTCCTGTAAACCTCTGTTCCAGCAGCAGCCATTTCGCAAAGAGCTGACAGCCACGTACTCAATGCGAGCTGTTCCCCCCCCCCAACTTCCTCCGTTGCTCAATGGGTCGTTAGCGGTGATCCTGATATCAAGATGAGTCATCCCCCCTGTCCAGCTGCAGCGACCCCAGGACATTTGCACAGATCGCACCCATTGTTCCTGAATGTAAATCACATCAGCAGAGAGATTCCAGACCATCTCGGGTTGCGAAAGCCATTGGCATTAGAATAGATTTCCAAATTCTCACTACCCTGCCCCGGTAGACACAGCTTAATCCTTTTGTCACCTTTTGTCACCTGGGAACCTGGGAGGGGTAAAACCCCTCTTCCGGCCCCCAGAAAAATAGTATAACTGGGATGCCCCTGGCCCATTCAAGACACCTTAGGTCTTTCCTGGCACCTTTGCCGTTGCTCTGTTGGTTTGGTTTCACGAGCCTTACCACGCTCCCTCCCGCCTTGCTGGTCAAGTCTACGGGAACCCCTACCCCCATCTCGGTCTTCCTTTTCAATCTGTTTGTAGCCTGCGTGAGATTGGACAACACCTCATCTAGATACGGTAAATATTGGATCAACGATATCCTGTCACATTGGCAAACGTCTCTGTACTCCTCTCTTTAATTTACTAGTCTCTTTGTATGCTTGTACTGCACCATTTGAATGCTTGAATACATAAACACTGTTTAATTTGGATCTCCTAGTCTCTGTCTTTATTCAAACGTCTCATTAAACGGATTCTGGTATAGTTGAGTGCGTGATCGCTATAAAAATACATAGTTACCGATTGCTCAGCTAATTTCCCCATATAAAGGAGCAATTCGGCTAACGAGGAGGAGGAAGAAGAAGGTTTTTATATGCCAACTTTCTCTACAGCTTAAGAAAAAATCAAACTGGCTTAGAATCACCTTCCCTTCCCCTCCCTACAACAGACACCCTGTGACGTAGGTGGGGCTGAGAGAGTTCTAAGAGAGTTGTGACTAGCCCAAGGTCACCCAGCTGGCTTCATGTGTAGGAGTGGGGAAACCAACCTGGTTTGCCAGATTAGAGTCCACCGCTCCAAACCACTACACCACTCGGGCTCTCTTCCTGGATGAAAATGGATGGTCGCTTTAGCCTCCTTTATTCCCTGTTTCAGACAGGATTCAGCCAGGATCGAACACATGTGTTTTGCTGAATGTGCGTTCAATCCTGGCTGAATCCTGGCTGAAACAGGGAATAAAGGAGGCTAAAGTGACTGACCATGCATTTTCACCCACTGTGTGTGCATGTACACAGTTTAATGGCTGTTCTTATACCTGGAAGGCAGCATTTTAGGGACAAAGTGGACTAGTTGTAGTGGGATGGAGAAGTACTGAGAATGAGCAATGGTGGCTAAGGAGAGAGAATGCAACTACTGGAAGGGGGAGGTTTCACACTCGTTTTGCATTCAGGGAGACAGGAACAGAAGAAAAAGGCTGAATAAAATATAGACAAAGTAAAGCTACAGAGCCAGTTCAGCCAACCCCTAGAACTTTAAATGGGTCAGGTTGTCGTTAGACAGAATTGTAGACTGTAATCCCTAAAAAAAAATTCATGGGAGTAAACTCCAATGAATAAAATGGGATTTACAGCTGAAAAGTCTTGCTTAGGCTTTCTCCCTTAGTCTATGCCTGCCAGAGTGTCAAGCAAGGACTGCTTGCTTGCTTGTATATGAACCTGCCCGTTAATTAATATTTACATCAGAGGTCTCTCTCCAACTTCCCAAACAGCTTCAGAATTTAGATAGGTGGTTATCAGAGCAAGGTTTTTCTGTAGTGGCACCCAATTATGGAACACCCTCACTTCTCACATTTGCCTAGGGTTGCTAGGTCCCTCTTTGCCACCGGTGGGAGGTTTTTGAGATGGAGCCTGAGGTGGGCGGGGTTTGGGGAGGGGAGGGACTTCAATGCTATAGAGTCCAATTGCCAAAGGGGCCATTGATGATTGTGGCTCTATATGGACTCTATACACAAAGATTACAATACTATTACTCACCTGGTACTTGGTTGAGACCTTTGGAATCATTTCTGCTTTGTGCGGATTGTATATATTGTATATATTTGTGCTTTGTATGTGTCATGTATTGGTCCTTGTTTCACCACAGTAGCTCATAAAACCTGCACTTTGTTTATATACATTATCCTGTACTGTTTTCCTAACCTCTTGGTATTAGTACAGAGGTGCCGTTTTTCTCCCCAGTACCTGGAGGTTGGCAACCCTACATTTGCCCGGCCTGCACCCTCTTTAACATCCTTTAGGTGGATGTTGACCAACTCTGTCCTATGTGCTAGTGCTTTTAACCTCATCTGGGTAACGTTTGAATTATGCAGTTTTATTATATATGTATTTTATGGTTTCTTTCTTTTTTTAGATTGTTGCATGATTGTGGGTCACTTGTGTAGTTCTGAAACAGAAAATTGGGATTCAGAATATTAAATACAAATTAAACATAAAGATTTTTTTTAGATTAAATGAAAAGAAATAACTTTAGGAAAAATATGGAATGAACATGATTATGTTTCTTTTTTTAATTATTTTAAAAATATTACAGATAGGAAATAGAAAGAAAGGGGGAGGGGAAATTTTGAGAAATAATACACAATACATTCTTTTCTTTTTCTTCCATGGCACCCAAAATATATTATAGTAGACTCACTAATACAATAAAAACTGCCTATTAAAAATAGTATCAGATATTTTCAATGTTTCTTCTCCTATCTTCTTTTCTTCTCTTCATGTCTTCATTTCTTCTCTTCTTGAGCATGATTATGTTTCTAAATGTGTGCTGAGAAATGAAGAAAGGTTATATCATTTGGGAGAGTGAGACAAATGTCAGGACATGAGCACAAAGACAAATGTCAGAGAGTCTTGGCTAAAGATTATAACATTGAGAAACTGATACTGGATTTGATAGGTATATACAGTGACAAAGTACAATTCATTCTTCACAACTGTGGTGACTTTGGCTTGAATCCAAATCTTGCTTTATGCTGGTGGAAGGCCATTCCATCGGTAGAGGAAACTGGACAATATAGACTCTCCCCTATCACATCCACTGCTTTTCCTGAAAGTCCCTATTCCCTGGGGACTAGGATTGCCAGGTCCCTCTTTGCCACCGGCGGGAGGGACTTTGATGCCATAGAGACCAATTGCCAAAGCGGCCATTTTCTCCAGGGGAACTGATCTCTATCGGCTGGATCTCCAGCTAGTACCTGGAGACTGGCAACCCTACTGGGGACAGCATTTTGAGAAGAATGTTGGGAAACAGTGGGAGAGAGGAGTTCCTTTCCTTTTGCTGATCTCCCCTTGTACCACTTTAGATGTAGGTCTTTGTGAAAGATAGGCCTGTCTGAGATTAAATAAATAAATAAAACGGACTCAATGGTATAAGATAAGCAAAAGACCATAGGTTGAAAAAGAAAAACCATCTACCCAGGTGATGTAAAAATGATAGAAATCTCTTATGGTGATATGGGAGAAAGACACAGTTCGTGATTTTCTCTGATGATCTCCATTTGAACATTGATGAGGCTGCATTTCTTTGTTAGTATTATTAAATTAATCAGCACCCTTCAATATGGTGGACCATGCCGTCCTGCTGAAATGCTTGAAGACAGAAATGCATTTCAAGTGATGTGCTTTGAAATAGTTCAAACATTTTTCTATAGGTCAGACTTCTTGTATTTATGGCAGTTATTGTACTGTTGGTTTTTAATTCTTGTAATTCTCCTGGAATCTCTTTGAGGAAGGTGGCCCATAAATGAAGTAAATAAATCCATGCATCACCATGTTTTAATAATTACAGCCACCTGTACTAACACTTTGGCTGAATGTTACTGTTATATAAATGTTACTGTTAAATAAGCACTTCAAGGATATTTGAAGTGCAGGATACTCACAAATCTCAAATTGGGAGATTTTAGGGTGCTCATGAAGTGAAGTTACATCAGCCTTTCTTATTTACTTTTCGATTGTTGCATCTCACTTCCAGCTTTCCAAACACAGAAAAAGTACATTTGTTTGTACATTACAACACTCTCAAGTATAAGGTGGGACATTTTATGCCAAGGGTATTTTTGAGGATAAATAGGCAAACAAACCAAGGACACATCCATCCATGGAACATCAATCATTCAACAGTTCTTTTCTTTTTTTTCAAATAAAACGAAGCAACAAAACATAGGAAAGTGTTTACCTTCATCATGTTCAACCTTAAAACATCAATCATCACAAATCTTAGTGGTTTTCCCATAGCATGATATTCACTTCAGATGTTAATGAGATACTGGCAATTTTCCAATAAAGCATGATTTTTTAAAAAAACTTATGAATATAAAATAGTGCCTTCAAGGTGATTACAATGCTGCATTAAGCCTTCACTTTCTTGCTGTGAAACATATACAACATATCACATACTAGTTTTTGTGAGAAGCATAATATTATGCAAGAAGTGACATTCGGCAGTGTAGCTTATAGAACAATAAACTGATAGAAGTTTACAGAACAATAAACTGTTCTTTGGACTGGTGGTGAAAAGTGCCATCAAGTTGCAGCTTTCTTATGGCAACCCAGTAGGCTTTTCAAGAAAGGTGGTTAGCCATTGCGTGCTCTGCATAGCAGCCCTAGACTTCCTTCATGGTCTCCCATCCAAGTAGGGCTGACTCTGCTTAGCTGGAGAGCCAGTGTTGTGTAGTGGTTAAGAGTGGTGGAATCTAATCTGGAGAATTGGGTTTGATTCCCCACTCCTCTGCATGAGCAGAGGACTATAATCTGGTTAACCAGGTTGGTTTCCCACTCCTACACATGAAGCAAGCTGGGGGATCTTGGGCTACTCACAGTTCTCTTAGAGCTCTCTCAGCCTCACCTGTCTCAAAAGGTGTCTGTCGTGGGGAGAGGAAAGGAAGGAGATTGTAAGCCGGTTTGATTCTCCTTAAAAAAGGTAGATAAAATCGGCATATAAAAACTAACTCTTCTTCTTCTCCTTCTGGCTTCTAAGAGTTGACAAGATTGGGCTAGCATGGGCCATCCATTTTTGGAACAAAATTGTAAGAACATAAGAGCAGCTGCATTGGATTAGACCAGTGGTTCATCTGGTCTGACATCCTGTTTCACACAGTGGCCAACCAGATGCCCTCAGAAGGTCAACAAACATAGCACAGAGACCAAAGTTCCCCTTGTTGTACCCCAAGTATTTATCTCAGCTCTGCTCACTGAGTTTTGTACCTTTCTGAATATTATTTAGCTAGCTTCTAACAAAAGAATTTTTGGGTTTTTTCCCCTGAACATTACTAAACAATCATCTATGATGGCCTCTCCTTTTCTTTCCTTCTGTTTGCTCCTGGCTACTGTTCCTTGACAAATACTTGGACTAATCCCAAACAAATCACTATTCATCTTTAGGGTTCGATGTTATAACTAGCATCATTGCCATCTCCCTTCCATTCCAGCCAAATGCCTAAGCCTATTATAAACTCCTGAAAATAAGGGTTTATAATGGAAGCGCTGACAAAACCTTCAAATATTGGCACAAGCATGACGTTGGTAATTATTCAGGGAGAGATCGCCAAGATGAACACACAATTGCTGCATCGAGGAGGAGAAAACTCTGCTCTCATTCATCTATCCCATGCATTTGAGAGAATGGCCTTGGGAAAGAAAAGGTTAACATTTGGAAGTACTGAAAGATGGGGAACAGAATAGGCACCGTTCATCCTAACTGTTCCTGTTTACAAGGCCCCAAGTGAAAGCAGATATTGAATTTCTCCCAATAAGGAAGGCACTATGCAGAAAGGTTGTTCTGTGCGGGTTTGATATTAGACATTGTGGCAGAACGAAAGAAAACGGAGAAACAGGAGCCAAATTGTGTGAGACCTTGGTATGGATACCCTCTTCTAGTTAAATTATTACTAGACTGGGCTTGCTTGATTCATTTTAGCTTGGCTTCTAACAGCTAGTTATTGTGTGGGTATCTTGCAGAACAATAGGCGTGGGCACTTTGGAGCTGTTGGAACAAGCCTTTTTTATATACTCATAATATTCTAGGAGTTCTTTGAAGAGGGACCCATATATAATCGTCACAGATTGCAGTACTATAGTATAGAGTCCAATTGCCAAAGCAGCCATTTTCTCCAGGTGAACTGATCTCCATCGGCTGGAGATCAGTTGTAATAGCAGGAGATCTCCAGCTACTACCTGGGGGTTGGCAACCTTATGTATGACTGATGTTGAACTAGGGTTGCCAACTTCCAGGCAGTAACTGGAGATCTCCCGCTATTACAACTGATCTCCAGCCATCAGTTCACCTGGAGAAAATAGCTGCTTAGGCAATTGGACTCTATGGCATTGAAGTCCCTCCCCTCCACAAACCCCGCCCTCCTCAGGCTCCATCCCAAAAATCTCCATGTATTTCTCAACCCGGAGCTAGCAACTCTATGTTTAACAATCCTGCGCAAGTTTATAGGTTCATGGCCAATTGTCCTTTGCCAGCGTGATGTTTGAAGCGGTGGACTCTGGTCTAGAGAACTGGGTTTGATTCCCCACTCTGCCACATGAGAAACAGAGGCTAACCTGGTAAACTGGATTTGTTTCTCCACTCCTACACATGAAGCCAGCTGGGTGTTCTGCCAAGGCAGAGGTTCTTTTGGATTTGGAGGCAATAAATACACAGGTAGGTGAAGGAAAAGCAATGCTTTACTTATAACACACAGCATTCAGCTTATAACACAAAGTAACACAAAGCATTCAGCTGGCACACAATATAGCATTTATACTTTACAAGAGCTTATCTCCACTTCGGCTGCTGGGAGCTCCGTGTACAGCAGCGAGAGAGACCCCGGGTCGTCAGTCAGGTTACACAGCATCCAGATCCTGATCTGTATTGAAGCTCCCTGCTGGTCTTCACTCTTGGGTTTTTATCACTCAGGCCAGATACCTTAAGAGGTTGCTTCATTGCACCTGGCTCACAACCCTTCATCCCTGATTGTGCATACCAGCTCATGCATGAGTCAGCATAGAATGCCTAATCAATCTGAGATTACACCTGGTACACAATGCTCCCAATCTTGTAAGGAAAGAAAGAAAACAAACTATGCTTAATAGGCCAGCATTCTTTACAGAGGGAATATGGAGGAAATGAGACATGTCAACTAAACTCCTCGCCATACAATATTCTTCCACATATTTCCAATACACTGGGTGACCTTGGGCAAGTCACACTCTCTCAGCCCCACCTACCTCACAGGGTGTCTGTTGTGGGGAGGGGAAGGGAAAGTGATTCTTCCTTAAGTGGTAGAGAAAGTCGGCATATAAAAACCAACTCTTCTTCTTCTTCCTTCTTCCTCTTCTTCGCCTTGAGTGGAAAATCACCATGCACTACTTGAATAAGTGCAGGATCATCTCATCCCGCTGAAATTGTTGGAGTCATTTTAGTTGAATGGAGATGCAAATTCCCATCTGAATCCACTGACCTCACATGGAATAAAGTAACACTGGAGGTAGACTGGGACCAGTAACATTGGTGAGACTCTCATTCCAAAATGAGGGGAAGGGAAGCTCGTTGAAATTATTGCTGTTGTTACCGTTGCTGTTGAACTAAAACAGCAACAGTGACCTGGCATCACACTTTAGAGAGAAAATAGCTCTGTTGTGGATCTATTAATTAGTTGCAAGGAGCTATTTCACCTTCTTGATATAAAACTATCCTAAAATGACCATTTTAACTGATACATGCCAGCAACTGATACATAGAAGTACCTGATAATGCAAAATGCACACTCTGAATATTGCTCTAAGCCACTGCTAACATCCAGAGCATAACAGAACAGGTTTAAGGAAGGTCACTCAGCAATGTGAACCAGCTGATGATGACGCTATATAGCATTGAAGTCCCTCCCCTCCCCAAACCCCACCCTCTTCAGGCTCTACCCCAAAAACCTCTTGCCGGTAGCGAAGAGGGACCTGGAAACCCTAGTCATACATATACACAGGCAGGTTTATGGCTCATTGGATTTGAATTCTAACAGGTAGGGGCGTTACTCAGTTTCCCCTGATCTGGGTCATCTAATGTTTATGTTGTGCAAATTGTTTGCTAATTTTGCAAATCAAGCACATTCGTTGTCCTGTTAGAATCATAGAGTTGGAAGGGACCACCAGGGTCATCTAGTCCAACCCCCTGCCCAATGCAGGAAATTAACAACTTCCTCCCCCCACGTCCCCAGTGACCCCAACCCTCCCCCCACCATGCAGGATCCCACAATCAAAGCACTTCGGACAGATGGCCATCCAGCCTCTGCTTAAAGACCTCCGAAGACGGGGACTTCACCACCCTCCGAGGCAGTGCATTCCACTGTCGAACAGCCCTCACCATCAGAAAGTTCTTCCTAATGTTTAGGTGGAATCGCTTTTCTCTTAGTTTAAATCCAATACTCTGTGTCCTAGTCTCTGGAGCAACAGAGAACAAGCTAGTCATCAACATGACATCTCTTCAAATATTTAAACATGGCTATCACGTCTCCCCTCAACCTTCTCTTCTCCAAACTAAATAAACCCAACTCCCTAGGTCTCTCCTCATAGGACATGGTTTCCGGACCTTTGACCATTCTGGTCGCCCTCCTCTGGACACGCTCCAACTTGCCAACATCCTTCTTAAATTGTGGGGCCCAAAACTGGACACAGTATTCCAAGTGAGGTCTGACCAATGCAGAATACAGTGGTAGTATTACTTCCCTTAATCTAGACACAATACTCCTATTGATGCAGCCCAGAATTGCATTGGCCTTCTTAGCCACCATATCACACTGTTGACTCATGTTCAGTTTGTGGTCCATTAAGACTCCCAGATCTCTTTCACATGTACTGTTGTCAAGCCAACTATCTCCCATCCTGTACCTGTGCCTTATGTTGTTTCTGCCTAGGTGAAGTACTTTACACTTCTTCCTGTTGAAATCCATTTTATTGCTTATGGCCCAGCTCTCCAGTCTATCGAGGTCATTCTGAACTCTGACCCTACCCTCTGGGGTATTAACTAGGCCTCCTAACTTGGTGTCACCTGCAAATTTGATTAGCATGCTCTCTATCCCATCATCCAAGTCATTTATAAAAATATTAAATAGTACCGGTCCCAGGACAGACCCCTGTGGCACCCCACTGGTCACTCCTCTCCAGGATGAAGTTGTGCCATTAAAGAGCACCCTTTGGGTTTGGTTGGTCAACCAATTCCCAATCCACCTAACAGTAGCAGTGTCCAGCCCACATTTTCTAGCTTTGTTTCAAGAAGTTCATGGGGGACTTTATCAAAGACTTTGCTGAAATCAAGGTACACTACATCTACAGCATTCCCTTCATGTACCATACTTGTCACTCTTTCAAAAAAAGATATGAGTTTAGTTTGGCATGACCTATTTTTGAGAAACCCATGTTGAGAAACCCATATTGACTGTCAGTGATCACGGCATTTCTTTCTAAGTGCTTACGGACCGTCTGTTTAATTATCTGCTCTAGTATTTTACCTAGTATTGATGTCAGGCTGACTGGACGATAATTGTTTGGGATTTCTCCCCCCCCCCTCTTTAAAGATGGGGACCACATTTGACCTCCTCCAGTCTGCTGGAGCTTCTCCTGTTCTCCATGAATTCTCAAAGATTATTGCCAGTGGTTCTGAAATAACTTCATTGTTATGTTTCACTAGTTTTGTATCTTCTTCCCTTAGCTGAGATGAGAAAGATAATAGCAAGCATGGCTTTACCTATCAACAATTTGCTCATGCTGCAATTTGTTCAGACTCTTTTGTGAGACAGCAGCAAAGTTTCTCTGGAAGACAGCATGATATAACAAGTCACTTTGTCCTGCATGTAGTGGCCATTTGGGGACTGATAGAAGGACAAGATCTCTGTGGCCTGGAATCCTCCCATGGGTCTCTGTTTAGATTTTTCTCCTTAAGAAAAATCCTTCCTTAAGAAAAATCTGGACACATTTGAAAATTTTTTTTTTTAATTAGGTTGAGTGACTACGGTTGCCAACCTCCAGGTACTAGCTGGAGATCTCCTGCTATTACAGCTGATCTCCACCCAATAGAGATCAGTTCACCTGGAGAAAATGGCTGCTTTGGCTGTTGGACTCTATGGCACTGAAGTCCCTCCTCTCCCCAAACCACGCCCTCCTCAGGCTCCGGCCCAAAAACCTCCCGCCGGTTGTGAAAAGTGACCTGGCAACCCTATTGAGTGATATGAGATGGGAAATTTGAAATTAAAATTTGAATTTTGGTGAGAGGAAGAACCTCAAAGGAGGGGGAGGAGTTGGAGGAACAGATTTGGGACCTGGACGTGACATCACAGAATGTGATATCCCAGGATTTGAGATTACATCCACACTGAGTTCTCTATCCGAACTCTGATCTTTCCAAGCACCAACCCCAAATCTCCAGGAATTTCCCAAGCTGCTGTTGGCCTGACATCCTAATAAGAAGAACAGGAAAGGATTAAACCAGTGATGGTGAAATGGATGAGGGAATTAGGTTATAATATTGATTTGGAAATATGGGAAAATCTATGGAAGAAGGAATATAAATTTACCATCACCAATGAAATAAGAGAAAATTTATACAAAATGTTTTACAGATGGTATATAACCCCAGTATTGTTAAGTAAAATGAAAAAAGGAGATAAGGGTTTATGCTGGAAGTGTGGAATTGAAAAAGGTACTTTTATGCATGTTTGGTGGTTTTGCAAAAAAATTAAGAGATTTTGGAGATTGGTAATAAAGGAAACTAATAATTTGATTAGGATAAAGGTGAAAAGGGATACCGCTTTTTGTTTATTTGGTATCCCAAAAGAAAATATGGATAAATCTGACAGAGTCATATGCCAGTATAGTTTTGCGGCAGCCAGAATTACAATTGCAAAAAACTGGAAGCAAATAAATAAACCTTCTATTAAAGACTGGAGAGAGAAATTATGGATGTATATGCGGATGGCCAAACTTACAGATTTGTTACATGATAAAGACATGGAACAGTTTAAAAAAACATGGTCTAGGGCCACCGCCTATTGGGATAAATTGGCGAAGATGAATTTTACAAGTATAGTTAATGAATTATAGATTAATGTTTTTTTTAATACACAGAAATAATAATAGTAATTTTGAACATTGTCAAAGCACTTCTTCGGACGTTCAGAGGTGGTGGGAACACTGTTTGGGGGGTGCGTAAGTAATGGAGCACTGTATTTTGCAATATTATACTGTACAATTGTAATAATGATGACTTTATAAGTGTTCTCTTTTGTATTTTTATATTTTGTATGTTTTCTTTTTGTTATGTTTTGATTTAAGCATATTTTAATTTTTTAATTTTTTAAATTATTATAAAAAATAAAAAATAAATTATTAAAAAAAGAACTACATTTCCAATTATGAACTAAGTACATCTGTCAGTGGTGCCCATTGCAGTTGCTGCCACCAGATGCTAAATTGGGTTGGGCGCTGGACACTGAATTCCAGGAGTTTTCAGATCCCTACAAGCACTTGAAATAACCGAGTTTATATGACATTCTATCAGTGTGTTGCTCAGTTTAACCAAGGCTGGTTATAAGAGGAGCTTGATGGGAACTTGCCCATCTCTACCCATAAATGAAATGCATATGCATGACATAATGCATTATTTTCAACATAACGCTTAAGTATAATTGTAGGACTAAACACAGAAGAAACAGGTAATACCAGTAATGACCCAGAACTGTTTCTGAACTCCAGCGTTTATGCTGCATGTCGAACAAAAGGATTTTCATTTCGTACAAGAAACCACCTTGTTCAAGAAACTGCCGAAGAAGTTCCATGCAAGACATAATAGTAAAGAAAACTATAAAGCTTTAAAAGCTTATTGTTGTAGATAAGGCCATTAAAGTCCAAGAGTAAGAACTGAATGATTGCTAACCTTGCTTGGCATGTCATAGTCAACCAAGGACTCAGTGCTAAAGAAAAAGTCTTGGCTAGAAAAAAAAAATGGTTGCAAGAAATTACACAAGCAATACAGGATGTTTTCTCAACAAGTTTGGTTCTCTGCTTTTTAATGTCATCTTTGTCAATTACTTAGTACTGTGTATGCATCTTGTACAGTTTTCTCAGACATTTTACATGTATAATGTACCTCATATGTATATTGTACATACAATGAGTTCATTTATTTATGCACAAATTTATACTTTTATAAGAAAAACACAGGGCAAGGAAACAATTGGTGTGAAAAATAACGAACCGGGGTAGTATTGCACAAATTAGAGGCTAAAGCAAAATCAGGATTTGGGGGTTAACACAGCAGGAATGATATCCTAATACGTGATATACTAATAACACTAAAGAAGAAGAAGAAGAAGGAGGAGAAGAAGATTTTAAACAACTCATTACCAACATAATAATGTTAGGCATAATTGTCTCCCAAATACTGAAGAGAAAAAAACCCACCACCATTTCCTTTTACCGAGCACGACAATAAATTATTTGCTTAATGCCCCCTTCTCTTCATTTTAAAAGAGATAAACAATAATAAGTATTACAGTGCAACACACCCCTTCTGATCTACTGGCTATTTCACAACTATCCCCTTCTGAAGATAAAACATTTTCCATGGCAACATTACCATATTTAAAATCAATTTAAATACAACCTTTAAAAGGAAGAAAAAGTGAGGGGAAGAAAAATCAAGAGGGAAGGAACTCACTGCTGAAGGAGAAGGAGAAGGAGAAGGAGAAGGAGAAGAGTTGGTTTTTATATGCTGACTTTCTCTTCCACTTAAAGAAGAATCAAACCGGCTTACAATCACCTTCCCTTCCCCTCCCCACAACAGACACCCTGTGAGGTAGGTGGGGCTGAGAGAGTGTGACTATCCCAAGGTCACCAAGCTGGAGGAGAGGGGAAACAAATCCAGTTCACCAGATTAGCCTCTGCCGCTCATGCGGAGGAGTGGGGAATCAAACCTGGCTCTCTAGATCAGAGTCCACCATTTAAATGGTATACTGGACATGAAGCACACACATATAAATAAGTGCTTTTTTGTTTGTTTGTTTATGCCCCACTTTTCTCCTCATTGGGGACTGAAAGCAGCTTTCAGCCCCATTCTGCCCTCTACCATTTTATCCTCACAACAACCAACCCATGAGGTAAGTTGGGCTGAGAAGGAGTGACAGGCCCAAGGTCACCAAACGAGTTTCAGGGCAGAGTGAAGATTCAAGCCCACGTCTCCCAGATCTTAGTCGAACACTCTAGCCACAGCACCATGCTGCCTCTTGCTCTGTTTTGACTTTCAGATGATTATCTTAACATTAGAATCAGCCCTCATGGTTTAATGGATGTCTGGCAACCCAATGCAGAGCCTACAAGTGTTGCATTTTAGCTGAAACCAGCAATGAAGGTTTATGTCTGTGACAAAGGGGGATGTACAGAAATAGTGCATTTCTTTGTTTAAGCCAAATTTTACCACACCATCTCCCAGAGTTTATACACGGCCCACAACATTGAAGAATGCTCTATTTTGGTGCAAATGGGAGCTGGTAGGTATGGGGGTGGGTATCATGTATGCGTAGGTTACATGTGAGGCCGGAGACAGAGTTCCAACAGCAACCGCTTTATTCAGTTAACAGGGAAGAGAGAACTAACTTGACTGCAAAACACCCCAACTTATATGCCGTTCCCAACCACCTGGAGCCACACACACCCCAGTCCGTGGTTGGATGGCCAAAGTCCACCGTCCAATAGGAGAAACAGATGACGGAGCCTGGAGCAGAGCCTCAAGCTCAACACAGTTCAGCACAGCTGTGTTCAACAGTTCAGCAGTTCAATAGTTCAGCATAGTCCTTGCACCAGCTAAATACATTACGGTGGGATTTAACCAAAATGGCCAGTGTTTGGCAAGGATGCTCGCTGCTTGTCTAACCTCTGTAGCACTCTGAGAGTTGATGTTACCAAGGCCCCTCCCCCCCACGTCTACACTAGTAGACTACACTAGTACTAGACCAGTCTACACTAGTACTAGCTCTAAAGCTCTACTCTGTTTGCCCTAGTGACTGGGTTCAGGCCCCATTTATATGGGTTGGGCAGGAAAGACAACATCCCCTTTAGCCTGTGGCTTAATTCACCCAAGATGCTCAAAGAGGAAATCATGGTAGGTGCTGTTAAACCAATTTTAGGGCAGCTACTGGCACTGATGCTCCTTCAGCCATTTTCCTCTCTGGATCTTCTGAACAAAATGGCATGGGAATAAAATATCTCAGGTTCAATCAGTGCAATGGAGAAATAAAATCAACCCTAGCCTGTGCCATACTGTTTTGGGGTAAGCGGATAATTCTTAGCATAATATTGTCGAAGGCTTTCACGGTCAGAGTTCATTGGTTCTTGTAGGTTATCCGGGCTGTGTAACCGTGGTCTTGGAATTTTCTTTCCTGACGTTTGGCCAGCAACTGTGGCAGGCATCTTCAGAGGAGTAACACTGGAGGACTGTATAATCTACAAGAACCAATTCTTAGCATTTTTACATGATCAAACTAGAAATAACAAAATCTGAATATTTTATTCAGCCTCAATAAATATATAGCTACCATATGCAAATAACATGTGTAATGAAGAAAATATGGCATAGCATAAATTGTAGGCTGCTTGGTAACTTCCTGAACGTACGCTTACTTTATTATCACTAAATGCATTTCTTTTATTACCTTAAAAAAGAAAAAAAATATACCTGTGTGGAACAGCTTTGCAGGAAACTGAACTAGGAGCTCCATGGGGAATGAATGTTTACTACGATTTCTTTCAAAGTATGTGTGTGCTGGGTTTTAATGAAACCAGTTCCTAAGGCTGACCTGATTCTTCAGACATTTAGATACAATAAAGCCATGCTTTAAAAAAAAAAAAAGAAAGAAAGAAAAAGAAAAAACCAACTTTCTGTTTGCATTAAACTGCGCTCCGTCCCGTTTGCTTTCATCAATCACTACACCAAGAATGAAAAGTCAAACATATTTTGCTGATGAGCTATTCAGGGTGGTAGATCTTGTGTCTCCCCACTGCAGCTCCCCTCTGTTCAATTTATTCTCATCACAGCTGAAAGATTGTTTAGTTTAAGTAGGAAAGAGAAGAGCTCATCCCAGCTAAGCCTGAATTATTGCCCCAATTTTGCTGCCTTTTCCTGGACATCGTATCAGACTTCCCCAAGCTTTGAATCAACTTCAGGTTTTGTTTATGTCTTCCAGACAGAATCCCCATCTTTCTTGCGATATTCAGCACATGGAGTTTGTCAGCTTAAGCTGTTGACATGACCCCCATTGGCTGGGAATCTATCACCAAAGAAGAGGAAATGGTGTCACCTGGCAATGTTCTCACCTGGGGCTGACAAGGGAGCTCATTCTTAACAAGTGCACTGTTATTGCTTTATAGTGGGGGGTATAAAAAGTGGAAATCTTTTAAAAGTAGGCTGTATTTGTTAGTCCCCATACACTGAAGCTTTCGTTTCTGTTGCAAGAAGGACTCTAGCCCCCTTTCACACTTGCCAGACTACGCTTGGGACCTGTTTTTTCATGCACATATTGTGTCAACTCATTACTTAGCTATTTGGTTGGCACCATTCCTATATGAAACCAAAGAGTAAGTAAGCAACAGTTCATTGCCATGCAAGTGTGGCATTTGCATGTCAATGCATTTGAAAATTTGCTGTTTTCAGTTCATCTTTTGGAGTTCCAGTCTGGGACATCTGGGAAGGTAGACTGAAGGACCCCGGTCTTTGCTTGTTGCCCTGTGCTGTCTGATCCCTGCTACCCACTGACTGTGCTTCAAAACCCTATTATTATTTCCCAACATCTTGTCTTTGTCATGTGTGCTTATGTGTAATGGTTAATTTGGTATGCAGGCAGGCAAATGGCACACAGCTCTAGGGGGTAAAAGGTAAAGGTAGTCCCCTGTACAAGCACCGGGTCATTACTGATCCATGGGGTGACATCACATCATGGCATTTACTAGGCAGACTTTGTTTAAGGGGCTTGCTTTACCCCCAGCAAGGTGGGTGCTCATTTTACTCCTTTTACCAACCTCAGAAGCTGAGTCAACCTTGAGCTGGCTGCCTGAAACTGACTTCCTTCGGGATTGGACTCAGATCGTGAGCAGAGCTTTGACTGCAGTACTGCAGTTTACCACTCTGCACCACGAATCTCAGATCAAGTGCCAATTAGGGTTCTCTGATAAAGCAGCTCTGCAGACTGCCCAAGATTTGGTTTATGGAAAGAAAGAGGAAGAAGAGTTGGTTTTTATACCCCACTTTTCCTCTACCATAAGGAGTCTCAAAGCAGCTTACAATCGCCCTCCCTCTCACCCACATGCACAATAGGCACCTTGAGAGGTAGGTGAGGCTGAGAGAGTTCTGAAAGAACTGTGACTAGCCCAAGGTCTCCCAACAGGTTTCATGCGGAGGAGTGGGAAATCAAACGCAGTTCTTCAGATTAGAATTGGGCACTCTTAATTACTATACCATGCTGGCTCTCAGGAGACAGAATAAATTGCTTCTTCCTTTGTTCTGAGAGCCATTTCCCAGATTTCTGCTTCTTAGCTCTAGAGCTCTAGAGCAGTACTGCTGGATTGTAGCAAAAATAATGTGTTTGCGGACTGTAATATTAAATGGTACTTTAATAATAGTATCTCAGGCCTTGACAAGTGAATTGGCCATCAGTGGAGCAAGGTTCCTCAAATGAATTGTTATTTCATTTCCCTAGAGCTAATCCATCTTTACATCTCCCCTTCCTACTCAGACATTGACTCTAAAGCCATTATTTAGAGCAGCAAAAGTGCACAATACAGTCTAGGGTTATTTTCATATATAGATGTGCAATTTGTTTTTTATTGTAGTGCTTATAAACAACTCCTGTGCTAGCAAAGGTCTTTGGATTTGCCCTGTTTTTGCTAGCACAGTCCTTGTCACAGTGGTGGCAGAGATGAACGGGTGCTTTGATATTACTAATGAAAAATCAATGCACAGACTACAACAAATACACAACAAATAGATATATTATGCCCCTTTTATCTGATTAGACACCATCCACTGCCAGTAAAGTGCAGAACAGAAAGCAAGAAACAATTCATCATTGCAACGAATTCATTAATTTGTTCATTCTGCTTTCAGTGATTCACCACTTGCTTACTGGTGTTAATTCCCTTATGCTCCTTAATAAAGTTTCTTTTTGTCTAATTAGGCTGTCTGATTTGATGTGCACCAAAAGGAAGACCCCCATTTCCAACTGCACAAGGCTGCCGCACGGTCGTCATAAAATCTTTTCCTAAAGATCTGCCTAATGTCTTCTGTTTGGCGCTTCTTCTGCAGAGATCAATGGAATTGCTTAGATGATCAAATGGCTTAAATGGAGTTAACTCTGCTTCAAAACCTCCAGCCACTTGATGACCCAAATAAATTAACAAACTGATTTGCTTGCTAATTACTTGATTATTGAATTTTTTTTAAAAAAAATCCCTTTTAATTGTTGGCTGGTGGCAAATTCTGTGAGCCTCTTATGCATTAGTTGTTCTTTGTATACCCCATTGCTTAATAACAGGTCAAACTGGAACTTTTTGTCAGTGTTCAGCAGAGCGCTAAAAATACATAAATAAATACATTCTGTATTGCATTTTATATCAACCTTCCCGGGAGGAACACAGGGTGAGGTACACAGTAGCTCCTTTATGAGATAGATTCGGCTAAGAAAAAAAATAACTGTCAGAAGTTGCCCAGTTTAAATGGGGATTCAAATATGGGCCTTCCCTGCTTCATTTGACAACCTTAAGCATGTGGTATGATATGAGAATTCCTTTTGTATTTCCACAAGAGCTCAAAAGGTCCTGAGATATTAACTGAGTATTTTACTTAAAAATTCAGATGAGCTGTCAAAAAAAAATTATCCAGGAATTAAAAGGGACACTCTAATTATGTGTGGAGAGAGAGGTAATAAAGCTGTTCCATATGATTGCCAATACCTGATGCCTGTTTTTGGTTATTAATTTTAGTGTAGCATAGTAACTAGAAACCTGGGCTACAAATCAGGGAATTGTATCTATTTATTTCTTTTAAATATTTTATACCACTTTTTGTGGCATACACTCAAAGCAGTTTCTAGAATAATATATGGATTATACCATGAACATTAAAGATGTTTGGGAAATATCTCTCATGATCTTCAAGGGGAAAAAAACAGTAGTGCTGAATTATTGAAACTCAGCCTGCAGTTATACCGACTGTAGGGTTGCCAACCTCCAAGCACTAGCTGGAGATCTCCTGCTATTACAACTGATCTCCAGCTGACAAAGATTAGTTCACCTGGCGAAAATGGCCACTTTTGCAATTGGACTCTATGGCAATGAAGGCCCTCCCCTCCCCAAACCCCACCCTCCTCAGGCTCCACCCCAAAAATCTCCCACCTTGGGTTGCCAGGTCCCTCTTCACCACCACCAGGAGATTTTTGAGGCAGAGCCTGAGGAGGGAGGGTTTGGGGACTTCAATGCCATAGAGTCCAATTGCCAAAGCATCCCTTTTCTCCAGGCGAACTAATCTCTCTCAGCTGGAGTTGTAATAGCAGGAGATCTCCAGCTAGTACCTGGAGGTTGGCAACCCTACTCCCGCTGGTGGCAAAGAGGGATTTGGCAACCCTCACTGACTGTTAGAATCTATTATGTTGATGGCCCTGACCTGGATGGCCCAGGCTAGCCCAGTCTCATCAGATCTTGGAAGCTAAGCAAGGCTGGCCCTGGTTAGCACTTCCTGGTTGGATGGGAGACCACCAAGGAAGTCCTGTGTTGCTACATGCAGGCCGGCAATGCCAAATCACCTCTGTTCATATCTTGCCTTGAAAATCCTACCATAAATCAGCTGCAACTCGATGGCACTTTCTATCACCAGTATCGCTGAAGATTATATTTACCATATTCTCTAGGCAGCCAAGGACAAAGAAGGGGGCTGCCACCACAAAAGTCGCCATCTGAGTGGAAATCTCCAATAGAAATATCGATTTGGATCTCATGGTGCTATTCCACTACCACAGGGGTTTTCCTCCAGCAGGAGCTTTCCCTTGCACAAAACCCAGAGCTCTGCACTAGGGGAAGACTTCTTCCACCACAGGAAAGTGCCTCTGTGAAAGTATGGATCCACAGTACCCAATGCCTTGACCCCCCCTCAGTTGGCCTTAGGCAAAATACTATTTTCTTTATCCCAGGCCCCAAAACACAATAAGGGGTTAATAATTCAGGGTTGTTGTAATGATTATAATTATGTAACGATTATAAATTATGTGAAGTACAATATTACACAGTACATTTACTGTGTAAACATTACATTAAAAATATGATGTTATTGTTTGATTCCATTGTAGTGATTGTCTTGCAATAGAAAGAACATTAATGTAACCCTGCAGATTTAAGTCCACAAACATTATCTGCTAGGAAAAAAAATTCCACTTCTACTTGCCCATTGATATTTATATTGACATCTGTGGCATATTGATGACCAAAAAAAAAAAAAAGAGCTAATGATCCATAAGTAACCAGGTAAGTGGCTATTTACATGGCCAGATTAATAAATATTATAATTTAATACATCTAACTATTCATATTTCTTCCCTGACAATGATATGCTCAAGTTCTACAGGTTCAACATTTGTTCTGTTGTCATTATGTTTCATGTTCCTATTCTCATTATACTCAATAATATTATGAACTGATCACCATCTCCAAAATTTGCTCTTTCATAATTTCGCCCTGGATTTGGGGTTCTGAATTTCTTAAGAGGAACTGATATATTATAAACCCTCCATTATTCATTTTCCACTAAGTGCTGTAAATAGTTTGTAGGGTCATGCAAAAATAAATAAATAAATAAAATCAGTCAATTTCGGGTTCAGGTTTATTGGGCCCACTTTTTTGGGGTAAACATGAAATAAGCCGAATACCCATACTGGTAAATATGAATATTCGGCTTATTTCCAAGTTTACTGAGAAAAATCAGGTCCATTACAGTCTATGGGGATTTTTTCAAAGCTTCTGTGGGGACATTTTTGGAGGTAGAGTCCCCAAATTTGCAGTGTGGCTGCAAGGGACTCCCCTTAGACAGTCATCGAAGTTTGGTGAACTTTGGGACTGGGGGTCCAATTTTATGGGCCAGCAATGGGGTTGCCCCAGGCATTTGCGAGCCAATCTGTCCATCGGTTTTCAGGTTCAGAAGTTCAGCATTGCCGAGGACTGGCAGAAAAAGCTGAGTGGTAGGCTGGCGCCTCAAAATCTGGGGGCTCCATTCATATCTGGGTTGTATGGCATGATGTCCATGCAAATTAGCTTCCAAACTGAGGGAAACGTCATTGAGAAAACTCATTCTGAACTGAGCCAAAGTGAGGTCATTCATCACAATTTGTGACTGAAGCTACCCAGTGAGCATTATAGATTCACAATGCAAATCCTAAACCCATAGACTTAGAAGGGTATTACTCTGTTTAGAATTGCACTGTTAGTATAATTAGAGTTGCCAAACTCCAGGTACTAGCTGGAGATCTCCTGCTATTACAGCTAATTTCCAGCCGATAGATATCAGTTCACCTGGAGAAAATGGCCTCTTTGGCAATTGGACTCTATAGTATTGGTCCCTCCCCTCCCCAAACCCTGCTGTCCTCAGGGTCTGCCCCAAAAACCTCTCGCTGGTGGTGAAGAGGGACCTGGCAACCCTAAGCATAATAGAGACTTGTAGTCCATTTCCCAAGCCAACTCATACTCAATACTTACTACAACACACTGTCAGACAGATCAGCATAACTCACAAAAGGGCTAGGTGAATTTGACTGGAAGTGAATTGGACTATACTCTGACAAAGCTCATCATTAAAAAGCATGCAGACTTCGGGACAGAAATAAAGCAGGGGGGGAAATATTTTCGTTTCCGAGAGCCTTAATGCTGAAATTTCATTTTGTGCCTGGTAGGAAATCATCCAGATGAATACAAGTCAGGCAGCACATTACTATGAATTTTAAAGGGTATTTATCCATTTGCAACTTTGTCATCAAATATTGCCTCTGGCCTATGGTTATCGTCAGTGTGCATTTACATTTCAATTGGAGAAAAAGACACCTTCTTTTTGTCTTCTCTGATTAACATTTTGAAGCTCTGTAATTTTCTTGCTGTTTGGAGAAACAAAGCGCCCAGGCTCACAGAGAAAACCCATTCAACAAGATATAAATATTTGCTATTCAAAAAACCCTCAATGAGGGTTTAGTTATTTTAAACTCAAAAAAAGAAAATTACTAATAATGATTGGTTTCAGCTAATGAAATGCTTTTATGCAAATAAGTGAACCTTAAATATGACCTGGAAACAAAAGACTGCTTAACAGTTACTATTAAGCAATACATTAGGGGATCAATTAAACAGAACTTCTTTCTAATGAACAAGCTGTACGGCTGTTGCCATGGATACCTGAAAAGAGAAAGCCCTTGAATGCTAATTTGTAATTTTAAGACCTAAAAAAGTAATAGTGGGCTGGTGCTGGCTAGATGGAGAAATACCAGATAAAGTCTAAAGAAAGAGATAAAATATAGCAGGAGCGGTTCATAATCATGAGTTCTCTCGCACTTGCTGGGGCTTAAGGCAAGAATCTGGAAGCTAAGGGTGGACTACATGTTACACAAACAACTCATTCCCAGCGGCCTGGGATGGCGTGGCTGCACCGCCTCCAAAGAGGTGTCCCAGGTGCTGCAAGGCTAAAAATATCTTTAAAAAAAACAAAAATGGGGGAAATAGCCCCATTGAAAACAGCTTCAGTGCCATAGTGCCGAAGCAGCCATTTTCTCCAGGTGAACTGATCTCTATCGGCTGGAGATCAGTTGTAATAGGAGGAGATCTCCAGCTAGTACCTGGAGGTTGGCAACCTTATTTCTGAAGTACCTTTCACCTTATGGAACTGGCTTCTTTAGGAACTGAAAGGGACACCATATTTAGAAATTTGTAGGAGATAGTTAAAGACTTGGGCTTTGCAGACGTTTGAGGGGGGATACTTGGGGTTTTACTGCAGTTTGTATGAATTAAATTTGCAATTATAAATTGCCTTGAACCACAAAGATATATATGAAGTATGCTTATTTTAATAAATTAAATAAAAAAAATTGTCATATTGGGTTCTTTAAACTGTATCCCCAATTCACTCCCATGATCTGAAATGTAAAAGAGTTGAAAAGCGGTTTGGCATAGAATATTTGTGAGGGGTATGTGTTGCTGTTTTTAAAAAGAAAATTATTTTTTAAATGCAGAAGAAAGAAAGAAAGAAAGAAAGAAAGAAAGAAAGAAAGAAAGAAAGAAAGAAAGAAAGAAAGAAAGAAAGAAAGAAAGAAGGAAGGAAGGAAGGAAGGAAGGAAGGAAGGAAGAAAGAAAGAAAGAAAGAAAGAAAGAAAGAAAGAAAGAAAGAAAGAAAGAAAGAAAGAAAGAAAGAAAGAAAGGAAGAAAGAAAGAAAGAAAGAAAGAAAGAAAGAAAGAAAGAAAGAAAGAAAGAAAGAAAGAAAGAAAGAAAGAAAGAAAGAAAGAAAGAAGGAAAGAAAGTTTATAACCACATGCTTCTGTAACTGGTGAATACTAAAGCACTGGAACACACAGTTCTATAACTACATTTCCCCCACTTTACTAGGGCAAATGTGAACTGACAGACATAAAATAAAGGCTGATTTAGGCAAATCAGTTTGGAGCAGACTCCATAGAACCCTGGCCAAGTAAACGGAACAAAAAAAAAGTACTCTAAGTAATTGGTTCAGTTTATTGTAACAAAGCAACTTTTGCAAAGCTTTCTGAGTCTGCAGAATTCTCCCCAGACCTCTCATCCAGTCAAGTTGAAAAGACAAGCCTTCCTTTCTGTTTTCATTATATTCACTATACTCCTGGGTCCATTTGAAATCGGTGGAAAATTTAATATTTAAGTTAGACCTCAGTTAGCACACAATGAATTAATTTTAAATATGTATGTTCCATTAATTGCACTAGGTTCTGAAACAGAAGCATTTTACAGAAAGGTTAAAACATTATGGAGATCATTGGCAGATACCAAGCACTAGGCCATTTTGAAGATATATAATGCCAGTTTTTTAAAAAATCCTTACGTGTGTATGTAAAATGTAATTGCAGGGATTATAATACAGTTTGTGGCCTAATAATGTCATTTTGTCCTCCATTCATACTGAAATGGATGGTTTGCTTCCACTAATGCATTCCCCTTATCCCCAAAGGCCACAATCCAACAGAGAATTGGACACAGAAACCCATTGATTTCCATGTTTCTAGATGTGTGCTGCTGAATACTGACCACACTCACTGTTGGGTTGTAAAGCTTCTTTTAAAAATAGTTTTCAGAATGTACTTATGTATGTGTCGGTTACACACGAGACCGGAGACAGAATTCCAACAGCAACAGCTTTATTCAGCTAACAGGGAAGAGAGAACTAACTTAACTGCAAAACACCCCAACTTATATACAGTTCCCAACCACCCGAAGCCGCCACCCCCCCAGTCAGTGGTTGGACGGCCAAAGTCTACTGACCAATAGGAGAAACAGATGACGAAGCTTGGAGCAGAGCCTCAAGCTCAACACAGTTCAGCACAGCTGAGACCAACAGTTCAGCAGTTCAAGAGTTCAGCATAGTCCTTGCACCAACTAAATACATTACAGTACTTTTGGTATAAAGTATACCAGTAGACTAGGAAGAAACAGACTGGTAGTATTCTGTTTCTGTTCTAATTCTGAGAACCAAATAAGACATGATATAGGAGATCCATGATCAGTAGGGCTGCCATTGTGTCCAATTGCCAAAGCAGCCATTTTCTCCAGGTGAACTGATCTCTATTGGCTGGCGATAAGTTGTAATACCAGGAGATCTTCTGCCGCTACCTGGAGGTTAAATACTAAAGAGAACAAAAAACCTATGCTGAACTTAGTAAGACTAAAGGGAACAACAGCACGTGGGCTCTATAGTGATAAGACTTCAACTGAAGTTTAAACCTGGAGGTTGGCAACCCTAATGATCAGCTTGTTTTAGTTGTGGATATCAAAACTGAGAAACTGAAATGGCATCAGGGGCTGGTATTAGATAGATGAATGGATGAACAAAAATATCTTTGTATACAAAGGCGGTGTGTTGTATATGGTTGCCAACTTGCAGTTGGTGGCTGGAGATCTGCTATTGCAACTGATAGAGGTCAGTTCATCTGGAGAAAATGGCTGCTTTGGCAATTAGACTCTATAGCATTGAAGTTCCCCCCCTCTCCAAACCCCGCCCTCCTCAGGCACCACCCCAAAATCTCCAAGTATTTCCCAACCCGGAGCTGGCAACCCTAGCACTGTTGTAGTAGGTGGTATGGTTGCCAGGCCAAGCTAGTCCAAGCCTGGCAACCACAGAGTTTTCAGTGTACCTGGAAGTGACATACTGGCTCAGTATGTCCTAGAGATTTGGGGGTGGAGCATGAGGAGGGCAACAGAGAGGACTGGCAGGAGGCAACTCTAGTGGTTAGTGTGTTGGAGTAGGATCTGAGAGATGGGTCTTCAAACCCCCTGTCTGCCCAGAAACTTGAGCCAGTCACCCTCTCTCAACCAGTTTTACTTTCATGTTTGTTGGGAAGCTTAAAGGGGTAACGGAGAACCATGTACCACACCCCAAGCTCCTTGCAGGAAGGGCAGGAAACATGCATGGGCAAGATAAGGATTCATATCTGGTGATGCTAGGGTTGCCAACTTCCAGGTAGTGGCTGGAGATCTCCTGGGATTACAACTCATCTACAGCCAACAGAGATCAGTTCACCTGGAGAAATTGGCCACCTTGGAATGTAGACTCTATGGCATTATACTTGGGGTTGCCAACCTCCAGGTAATAGCAGAAGATCTCCTGCTATTACAACTGATCTTCAGCCAAAAGAGGTCAGTTCACCTGGAGAAAATGGCCGCTTTGGCAATTTGTGTCTATGGCATTAAAGTCCCTCCCCTCCCCAAAACCTGCCCTCGTCATGCTCCACCCCAAAAACCTCCTGCCAATAGCGAAGAGGGACCTGACAACCCTAACTATACTCCAAACCCAGCTACTCTTTTCTGTACACAGATATTCTTTCTGAATAACCCCATCCTGGTTTTGTTTTTTAGTGTGATGGAATTTTGGAAGACTCAGTTGGAATGTCAAGACTAACACATCCGGAGTTGCCTAGTAAATGGAAAGAGCTTGTGTAGTAGAATTCATTAGTAGGACCATGTTCAAACTGATTAATCTCCTTTCTATAGAAAACTGTAGTCAAGGCAACACATAACAATATAAATATTATTCAGGTAATAAAATAAAAAATAAACTAAAAGCCCAGAATATCTATTTATTTAACGTATGTCTATTCCATTTTTGTCCTATGAACAGTATTCAAGCTTTAAATAATAAGATATGGTTGTCATTTTTTAAAATCATTATATACATCTACACCATGGCTGGGGAATAAAAGAGCTTAAACTGGTAGTGGAAAAAATGGATACTACCAGAGGATATTATGTCTGCTGACATTCTCCAAAGAGAATTCCACTCCCCACTTCTTCTCCTATGAGTAATTCAAGGAACAACATTAGGTATCTTTTTTAATCAAGTTGGTCTATGATACTTAATTTTTGATAGTGTAACAAAAATGAAAATATTACTTAACTGCATCTCTACCAGAATTTCTAAGAAATTGATGTTTTATACAAAAAAAAAACTTTAGCAGAAATATGCTATTCCATAAATATAATAGTTGCATTTATTCCTGTCTTGTTCACATGCTTCAAATAGATCACACAATACATAATCCAAGAGAAAGCAGTGTTTACTGTGGCACGGTTTTTCTCCCTGAACTCTCTTTACCGCTAGACAGAAAAATGTTTTCTTTCAAAAGAATAGATTTCTTCATGTGTGCAGCTACTGGAATTATATTTAGCTATCATGATAAATGTGCTATTTACCTTAGAAGAACACAAATGTCCTCTCCCAAGTAGAAAGGCAGCTGAAGAGAGACCCATCTGGAAAGGCTGAATAGGTCCATCATTTTGTTGTTTCTCGTTCTTTGGGTATAAAAGTATCTAAACGTTTGGCGGTCTTACTCTTAAACGGCGCTCTAACAGCACCGCTTGGCTGGACGTTTTCTGTGGGCAATTATTTATTTATTTGTGTGAATGTTGATCCCCTGACCCGGAGTTGCCTGACTTCTGATAGCTGAGGCACAATTGTTTTCTGAATATTTGAGGCACATGTAAGTATGATAACCCACCCTTGGTGGTGATCCCCTCGTATATTTCTGTGCATTCCTACAGATTGGAGGTAGGTGAGCTCAAAGTAGTAACTGACAGAAAGAGACAACAGGCAGACTCATCTGTGGGTAAGCGATTCCCCCTTGTCGAGATATATACCTGGGGCTCTTGGAGCTCATTCTCTCAGCCCCTATCTATGGAACGGGATTAGGAGGCAAGCAGCCTCATACGCCGCAGTAGTGCCTCTTGTGGTGACGCCCCTACTGGTGACGCAGTAGTGTGGCCCATGGACTCCAGCTCGCGCCAGTGTCCAGGAACGTGTTCCAGGGGTGTTCCAGGGGGCAGTGCTTCTAACCCCTGCCAGCCTGGGAATGCCTCCCTCTGAAACAGCGTTGCTGTGCCAGGTTTTTCCTGGCGCAGCCTCGCTGTTCTCAATGTGGAAAAATTCCCCGATTTTGATTTTTTTTAACTTTACAAAGGCTTTTTTTAGCCTTTCGGCAGCCGGGGAGCCTTTTTGGAGGTGCCATGGTGGTGCCTCAGCTTCACCGTCCCCGGCTACCGCAAAGCTCAGGAATGAGCTGTGAGAGAATATGATTGGCCTGGGTCACTGCTGAGCTTAATGGGAGGGTGGGGATTTGAAGCTGGACCTCTCAGATCCCAGTGCAAAACTCAAACCGTGGCACAATGCCGGCTCTATGCTTCACTGTCTCCTAGTATGACAACTCAGTCTGTGATGTTAGAAACAATGATGGCTTATTCACGTTATTCAGCTTATTTACCATCACCAGGAGACTGACTTGGATGTATGGCACCATGGCATATATTTCAAGAAAGATGGATGGGAAAAGATGGATTAATGGTGAGAGAAAGCCTTTCTTTCCTCCCCATTTTACCCTTACACAATGTAATTACTCCAAGGTAATTGCCAGCCTCCAGGTGGGACCTGGGGATCCCCCGGAATTACAGCTCATTTCCACACTACAGAGATCAGTTCCCTTGGAGAAAATGGATGCTTTGGAAGGTGGACTCTGTGGCATTGTACCCCACTGAGGTCCCAGGCTCCATCCCCAAATCTCCAGGAGTTTCCTAACCTGGATCTGGCAAATCTATCCCCCATTCCCCACTGGTGGCCAGGGGAAACTTGGCAACCCTACTCCAGGGAGAGAGTGACTGGCAAGTCTCTTCTGACCAGCTTATGGCTTCTATAGTATGTGATGTTGTTGGCCTGTGGAGGAGTACCATAAGGTTGCCAGCTCCAGGATGGGAAATAGCTGGATATTTTGGAGGTGGAGCCTGATGAGGGTTGGGTTTGGGGAGGGGAGGGACTTCAACGCAGTATAATGTCATAGAGTCCACCTTCCAAAGCAGCTATTTGCTCCAGGTGAACTGATCTCTGTTGCCTGGAGATGAGTTGTAATAGCGGGCGGTCTCATGCCACCACCTGGAGTTTGGCAACCCTAAAGTACCATGTGAGTTCAACAGTAATGACACAGCTGCTGAAACTTTGCAAAAAGTGCAAAACTTTGCAAAAGTGTAATACTGCATATAGAAAAGAAAAAGAGAGACTTGAAAGCATGTCAGAATTCACGTGGAAATAAGGCCTTTCTTGCTAAACATTTTTAAATCATGTATAATAGTTGCAGGTTTCTTATTTATTGAAACTCATTCCTTTTGAAATGCTGTCAATCAGTCAAGATTTCTGCTCAGCAAAGGCAATGCAGGAAATATATCATTAGAGCCTGATTTCTTTTTAGCTGTGGAAATGTCATATATAATGACACAACAATGCCAGAAATATTGAGTGAGCTGAAGTAATATGTGCTTTTCCCCTTTAAATGAAGAGAGTATTACATTTGACTGTTTGGGGAAAATACCTTCTCTGATTTTATCAGCTTTCTTCCTGTTGTGTGGTTGTGTCCCTTGTCATGGTATTCTAAGAAGAAATCAGTAGGATTGCTGCAGTAAAATCTGACAAGACAGACACTGCTTTTTTCACTATACACAGTTCAGGTGTTTAGATTACTCATTAAAGAAATGTTAAAAATAGAGATAGCTTTATTAAACACAAGAATAGGCTCAAGGGCATTTAAAAAAACATAAGATCATTATAAATTACTGATATAAAAACAAGCTATTAAAAACAAGCCAGGGATACAAAAACAACATGCAAATATCCATAAAAACAGATCTCAGAACATACATAGGAGAGTGAGTGAGCATACAAACATGGCTGTCTCTTTAAAATGGCTGAAACAGACAGCATGCAGTACTAGGGTTGCCATCCTCCAGGTGCTAACAGGAGATCTCCTGCTATTACAGCTGGATCTCCAGCCGATAGAGATCAGTTCACCTGGAGAAAATGGCCACTTTGGCAATTGGACTCAATGGCATGGAAGTCCCTCCCCTCCGCAAACCCCGCCCTCCTCAGGCTCTGCCCCAAAAACCTCCCGCCGGTGGCAAAGAGGGACCTGGCAACCCTATGCAGTACAAAGAGCCCACCAAGGCTGGGACTGAACTTTCTGGACTACCCCCATAGAGTCATTTTGAGAGCAGGGAACACCTGTTAGTGGCATGTAATATTTAACGTTGTCTCTTTATCTCAAACCATTGGCTGTGCTGAGTCTCCTTGGGGATTCAGCTCAATAAAAATGCATTTGTTTGTACTAGAGCCAGTTTATAGTTTAATGAAGTGCTTTGACAATAGGGCTGTTGGAAAAAAAATTGGTAAAATTCGGATTTGGCAAAATTCGGCCTGTTTTGATTCAGGAAATGCCAAAGTCTGAACTCCCTCGATTCGGATCCGTGCAATTTGGCACTAAGTTCGGAGTTCGGGAAAAAATTCGGCCGAATAAAGCCATTAAAAACACATTTGCGCCCTTCTGTGGCTCCGGGGGGTGGGGCATTTTTGGAGGTAGAGGTCCCAAAATTTCAGTGTAGCTTGAGGGGACCCTTCTTGCAAGAACCCCCACGTTTGGTGACGACTGGTGTTACCAAAACTGCTCTTTAATTGGGGAAATTAGCATGAGCAGTGGCACCAATATTTATATAGCGGGATCACCCAGTGTCTACGAGGGTTGTTTTCAATGACTCTCAGAATAAAGACAGACCAAAGATTTCCAGATTAAAAGGTGTTTATGTATTCATTCATTCAGTGTTGCATACATACATACATACATACATACATACATACATACATACAAGAGACTAAGAATAAAAGGAGGTAGTACTAGAGATGTTTGGGGAAGTTTTGATTAGGTAATACGTTACCGATCTAGATGTGAAGATGTCCAAAATCCGTGGCTTATAGATGCAAAACAAAATGCAACGGAAGCTGGGAGAGGGTACCTCGGAGCCTTGAACCGGCCAAGTCACCGGAGGAGGGAGGGGGTGTGTGGAGATCCATGGAACTCAACACACAAGAGAGGCAGGACAGAGTTAAGGGGAAGATCTGAACCAGGCTACCTTGTTGGGGAGGGCAAAATATACCCTTCTCTGGGGGTGGTGGGGAATGAGATTCCCCAGATGGCTCCTTTCCCAAAACAATAGGGATAAAACACTTGGCTACAGAGATCGGATAAAGTGATAATTTGTAAACTAGGCTGGCACCAATGATTTACACATCTCCTCGGAATGGCTTGACTCGGATCTTCACTTTGATTTATGAAGGTGTAAATCTTCTTATTTCAATTTTTGCCGATTGACATTCCAGATAGAATATTAGAAAACTGGCAAAAACAAATCAATTGATTTGTTTGGAATGGAAAAAAACCGAGAATCAGATTTAAAGTGCTTCAAGACGAAAAGAAAAGAGGAGGGCTGGCATTGCCTAATCTTAAATTGTACTACCATGCCGCCTGTTTAACCTGGATTACTGAATGGGTAAAACATCCTAAAAGCCGGCATGTTATTTTAGAGCGGGCGGACCTTGGACAAGGTTTTCATAAAGTTTTGTGGGATTCTATAACAAAAATTCAAAAAGATAAAGCATCAGAAGATTGTGATGTCAAAATAGCGTTATTGAAAGTGTGGAAAAAATACAAGAAGAGAATAAGTCCCTCTCTGCCATCCATAATGTCGCCAATCGAAGCTTACCACAACAACGTTAAATTGAAACCGGGTGTTTATTTTACTTATAACGACATGATAGAGCCTACAGGAGAAATTAAGACCTTGATCAAACTTCAAGAAAAATTTCAAAAGTTGAATTGGCTGACTTATTTACAATTGAGGTCCAATTTGCAAAAAGATTGTTTACATCCTGAGCCATTTCGTGAACTAACAGAATTTGAGCAGTTAATATCTAAAAATGACTCACATGAATTAGGGAAAATCTACAAGCTTCTCCTGAAATACAATACAGAAGAAGAACAAGTGAAAATAAATATGATAAAGTGGATGCAAAATTTCGGAGAAATGATCAATATGGATTTATGGGAAAAACTTTGCACTTCCGAATTGAAATATACTGTCTGCCAAGAAGTGAAAGAAAATTGGTATAAAACTTTTTACAGATGGTATTTGACTCCTAATATGCTTTCCCAGATGACAACTTCAGGGGGAAAAGGCGCATGCTGGAAATGTCAAGTGACAGACGGTTCTTATTTTCATGTTTGGTGGACATGTCCAAAATTACAACTATATTGGAAAAGAATTCATCGAGAACTACAGCTGATGTTAGATATGAAGTTTACATTCGACCCCAAATTTTATCTACTCAGCATAGTACCGCCAAATTTACCTTTGAAAGCGCATGACGTTTTTAAATATGCTACAACTGCTGCCAGAACAGTATTAGCAAGAACCTGGAAACAAACCCATACACCTGAAATAGATGATTGGAAAGAAAAACTCTTGGAATATGCAAGAATGGCCAAAATGACTTTCGAATTAAATTCTAAATTCAGCTAATCTACTGAGCAATTTGAGGAGAAGTGGGCATCCTTTTATATTTATATAAATTGTAGCTAAATTGAACGAAACATGTTGATTTAAATATTTATAATAAGCTACGTACTATATTTTCTTACTTTAATTAACTGTCGAGCAGAATATGAATTTTTAAATATTAGAAATCAGCCTGACACAAGTACAACAAACTAAAGATACTCTGTAATTATGTTTTTTTAGAAACCATTTTATAACACTGTATTGTTTTTATAAATATAACGTTTACCCCTTCCTTTTTTTCCTCTTTCTGTACCCTCTTAATTATATAAATAAAAACTATTATTAAAAAAAGGTGTAAATCTTCTACGCTCCAGGAGATACGGAATGCAGATTGCAGCGGATGTTGTTTTCACAGGATACGAGGGGGGGGGGGAAATGCAGGAGGAGAAGGCTACGTGATGCTCTCGCTTTGCTGTTATGGCGTCCCTTTGGATTAGAAGACACTCAGGATCGTGGCTTCCCTTTTGCTGGTTCTGCAGGAGCGACCTGGTCTCTTGTCTTGGACAGCCTGGCTTGCATGAAGTGAGGGAGAGCCTGCCAAAGCAGCTAGCTTTGCTACTCAGGCAGTATAGTGAGTCTCTGGTGTGGTTGCCATGACCAGGGCTGGAGGTCAGGCATTGCATATTGTAACATTGGGTCAGGGGGTCCCGAGATATGGGGCCCTGAAGGGGTCCCCCCCCCATGATCAGCCCACTGGAATGAATAGAAATAAATAGACCGTTTGGACTCGGAGTTTGCAAAACCATGCAAAGCAACCATGGTGACGTGACCTTGGGTGTTTGCAAACCATAGAAAGGGACAGAGGCGCTCTAGCTATGCATAAGGAGCAGGTGGGGGTGGAATTTTCTCTTTTGCATAGGACTCGGGAGTCGGGAGTCTCGGGACTTCCCACGTGGCTCCTCCCCCCACGGGGATCTCTCTCTCACACAAACAGACACTTTCTCTTTCTCTCCCTGTGCCGTGCAGCAGCTGGGCTCACACACTCAACTGCTACTGATTGACCAGAAGAAGACCCAGCTTGGCCACCGATTGACCGCGGGAGAATTTTTACTAACTTACTAAGAATGCTTACTAACTGACGGTTATGCTGCTGATTCGGAGCCCCCGAATTTGCTCAATTTATTCAGCGATCGCCCCGAACACGCCGATTTCGGCTTGTCGTTTTCCTGCCTTTTAAAAAATTTGGTTCCATCCGAACTGAAAACCGCCAAATCGGGGAAAATTCGGCTTTTTTCGGTTTGGGACAAACCTAATCGACAACCCTATTTTACAACCTCTTTTGTCTATCACTTTTGTCTATCACGTGGTGTAGTGGTTAAGAGCAGAGGTTTGGAGTGGTGGACTCTGATCTGGAGAACCAGGTTTGATTCCCCACTCCTCAGCATGAAGCCTGTTGGGTGACCTTGGGTTAGTCACAGCTCTCTTAGAGCTCTCAGCCCCATGTACCTCTCAGGGTGTCTGTTGCGGGGAGGGGAAGGGAAGGTGATTGCAAGCCGGTTTGATTCTCCCTTAAGTGGTAGAGAAAGTCGGCATATAAAAACCAACTTCTTCTTCTTCTTCTTCTTCTCCTTCTCCTTCTCCTTCTCCTCCTCCTCCTCCTCCTCCTCCTTCATCTCAGGTTTTGTTTATTGTTTGTTTGTTTCCCCCTTAAGCCTAATACACTAGTTGGTTTTTTTTTAAAAAAAGTTTTCCATACTGACAGCTCAGGAAAGGTCTGGGTGGTGGGGAGCAGTTTAAACTGGAAAAAGAGTGTCGTGTGAGTATGTGGTATTTTTAGTTACTTTGGCTGGGAGAAAAAAATAAGGCCCCTCTGAAACCTGATCAACAATAAACACTCATAGAAAACCGTTTTGCTGCTGCTGGCACTGAGGTATTGATTCTGTACCACCAGGACTGTTTGATGTCGCCTTGGAGCATTCAAGCAGGAAAAACAATTATAGACAGCTCTCACCAGGCATGGGATGTGTGGTGGATGGCCTAGTGGCAAAGACACACCGAAATGGTCTTTCTGTGTTCCTTGGGTGTCAGACAGTAACCTGACCTGGGGAGCCAAATACGGCTGCCCTCATTTCATGTCCTTCAACTTTCATGAAATGTGATAAATAATTGAAGACCCTGTATTGCCGGTGGTGTTAACCATTTCCTCACACCAGGCCTTTAGTTGGTTTACCCAAATATATGGCCTCTGCTGACCTTTACAGGAGAATCCAATAAATATTTTTTGGCTGGTCCATGTGTTCTTGTGGTACTTTTGTTCTCTCAGAGCTGCTATTGTTCACAGGAGATTTTGACACATCTGCTCACCCCCTTCCACACACACACACACACACACACACACACACACACACACACACACACACACACCTCTCAAGGCTAAATTATATATGAGATAACTTTCTTGTTGAAAATTTGTCTTCGGAGGGGAGCCTATATCCTCTGAGCCAGGATTAGGATACTTTTGACTTGTTTATGTTAATAAAATTCTTCTGACTGCTCGGCGTATAAATTTGACTGTCAAGAGTGTACCTATAATTTTACGTTTCTTGGAAAATGTTTTGTCAGGAGAGCCTGGGAATTAATTTATGAACTACTCTCCACAGAGGAGTTAAATCTAACTGATATGCCTTGTCTTTCAGGATGCCATTAACTATGAGACATTTCACAGCCCATGTTAATCAAAATTGTTTTAGCTGTGCTTTTTTTAGAGAAGGGTGGGGTGAGACACCCAGACAAACATGTTACTGAGTTACTCCCACCCGTGGAGGCATTACTTAAAATGGGCCCATGGAAACCAAAAGTCTCCTTGACTGTTTTAAAGTAACACATTAACCAGTAAGCCACGAGGCTCTGTGAAGAACGATCCGTCTCTTCAATGATCATTTTGTACAGGTACCAGTCTCCTGGAGAAGTCAGAAGCTTATTTATTCCAGGTCTTGGGGGAATCCTTGTATTCCAGTCAATGATCACTCACTGTGGTCTTTTAAGAACTTTATTCAACACCACCCGTTATCCTTGAACAGATTAAATAAACCAAAATCACAATTATACAGAAATCACTAGAATATGTAAATGAGATTAGAGATGCAAAAGCTCAGATGCCATCTCTTCTCCTACCTAGACTGCATTTCTAACATTCTTACCAAACCTTTCAGAAAAGATAACTCTCACCAATCAAGATTTGAGAGATTTTGGCATTTAGGGCATGGCTATCTTATACAGAAATAATTATGCCAGCTTCACACGACAATATTCAACCATCAAATTCATTTGCTCTAGAGGTGTGAAGTAAGACACAACTAAACATTGCAAACAATAATTGTTGCTAACACTATTCTGCTTTTTCTAGGATTTCTTCTGGGCATAAAGGCTTGAAGGTTATTCTTCTCAAGGCATAAAGGTTATTCTTCTCAAGGCTGAAAGCTGTATTAATAGTAAAAAAAATAATGCGTGTTTGCAGATTTATATGGGAAGCCCAATCCTAAGGGGGGCGGGTAGTTACGTGACAGATGGGAAAAGTGCAGCTGCATTGCCTCTAAGGAGGCCAGAAAATATATGGAATAAATGAGATAAAAAACTAAAAATCAAGAAACTCCTCCATGGAGTTATGCCAGCTATTTTGCTGGCGTAACAATGCTGCAGGATAGAGGGGTATTCCAAAGCTGAAAGGGGCTTGAAAGCTGCCTAAAGGCAGCTCTGCAGCCAGGAATGCCCCAGGAACACCCCCTGGATCCCAGAGCGGGGAGTTTTGCTAGGACTACACAGCAAGGTAGGAAGCGCCAGCGGCCAAGGCCCACGCTGTTGTGTCGCTGCCTGGGGCCAGCATAAGTGCCCCTGTGCAGGTGTAGGTGCCTCTTATAACGGCACAAAGTGGCACAGACGCTGGCATGGGTTCACACCGGCTCCTATGGAGCTTCCCCCCCTCCTTAGGATTGCACAGAAAAACCTAAAACCAAACTCTCAGGCCTACTGTAAAATTCACAACAAATACACCCCTTCCAATCAATGTAAGCCCCAGGGTTTTGAAAAAAAATAAGATTTATAATACCGTCACTTGAAATTCATTATCACTCTAGAAGTCTAGAAGTGGCCTGAGTTCACTTCCTTCCCAGCCAGCCATTTTTTTCTTGGCCAGTTTGCAGAGTTTTTATGAAAGCCAATTAGTTAATTGATTTTCATCCTGTCTGAATGCTTTGAAAGAAAAAGAGAAATGGAATATACATATATGTGTATATATTCACAATTGTACAGTTTTGTAACAGTAAACATTTGCATTAAACCTAAGGTTGCCAACCTCCAGGTAGTAGCAGGAGATCTCCAGCTATTACAACTGCTATTACAGCTATTACTATCTCCAGCCAACAGAAATCAGTTCACCTGGAGAAAATGGCTGCTTTGGCAATTGGACTCTATGGCATTGAAGTCCCTCCCCTCCCTAAACCCCGCCCTCCTCAGGCTCTACCCCCAAAACCTCCCGCCGGTTGCGAAGAGGGACCCTGGCAACCCTAATTAAACCTTTGCATTATACCTTGGTACTCCCTAGGTTTGCAGAAAAATCTGAAAACTTCAAAAAATACATTGGGGGTTTAAATCCCTCCCCAAACTAAAAAAAAAGTGTTGACTGTGCATTATTAGTTGAGCTGGCGGCAGCTGCTGCTGCACGGATCCACTCTTGGGCCAGCTGCCATGGTGGAGGATGCTGGGAGGCATTTTGGGCCCAGCTGCCATGGTGGCAGATGCCAGGAGTGGCTTGGTGCCTAGCCATAGTGGCAGCGGACATTGGGAGAGGCTCTGGGTTTGGCTGTGGAATAGGGTTGCCAACCTCCAGGTACTAGCTGGAGATCTCCTGCTATTACAACTGATCTCCAGCCAACAGAGATCAGTTCACCTGGAGAAAATGGCCACTTTGGCAATTGGACTCTATGGCATTGAAGTCCCTCCCCTCCCCAAACCCCGCCCTCCTCAGGCTCCGCCCCAGTGGCAAAGAGGGACCTGGCAACCCTATTGTGGAAACAGTGTTGGATGCTGGGAGAGGTTCCAGGTTCAGGCTGCCATGGTGGAGCCTTATAGGAGCTGCTCTGGGCTTGGCTGCTGTGGCAGAGTATACCAGGAGCTGCTCTGATGCCTGTATGCTATTGCTTACTTCTGCTATGGCCCAGACTAGAAATGATGATGGCAGGTCCTTGCGTAGAAATGTATCTGCCATGCATTCTCTGTAAAGTTGCAGGATGGGGAGATAATTTAAAGTGCCATATGGATAGGGAAAAGGATGGGGCTAACTCTTCCTTGATCATCCTTTCCCTCTGAAACTACACTTTTAGCTATTTTTCTCTTGGTTGGGGTCTGTGACTATAGTCCCTGGAGTAATAAAATTCACATACAACACAAGTTACCTTTACAGTAGAGGGATCTTGGGTTACTTTGCTTCCTTTCATAACTCAGCCGGGTATATTTAGCATCTTTCCATCAGCACTCAAAGAAACATCTATCAAGGTATATTCAAATTAAACCCAACCAAAAGCAATCAATAACAGTAGTTTAAGTCACATCAAAATGAATGAAAAATAGGTTACATTTACCAGATTTTGTCTTTCCAATTTTCTGACTGAAAACAAAACAAACCACAAGGTTGTTCACATAGAGGGAAATAAATGTAACACATCCTTGTGCCTAATATATCTAGAAAGTATATTAGTGATGTACTTGCCTTTCCCCCAGATGGATGGTGTGTGGTTTTATTGAAATTCTGGTTTTTGTGTTTCTACATATAAATTTTTCAATTATTTGTGTTTTGTTTTTATGCATTTTCTTTCCTGGGTGCTCTCTCTCTCTCTCTCTCTCTCTCTCTCTCTCTCTCTCTCTCTCTCTCTCTCTCTCTCTCTGTGTGTGTGTGTGTGTGTGTGTGTGTGTGTGTGTGTGTGTGTGTGTGTGTGTGTCCCTCCCTTCCTTTTCACTTCCACTGGCAGATATGCTCCACAAGATAGTCTGGTGACATATGATACTATGCCCTTGTTTAAGGTCACTGGATCTCAGCCTGGTCAGTGCCTGGACTGAACACTTAACTCCACACTCCACTTGAGCTGCTGTGAAGGTCTCAAAGGAAGAATGGGTTATAAACGAATATATAAAACTTACATATTAACTTTTCTTTCAAAAGACACTTGAGACAGTGCACAATAAAACTAAACATAAATTCAAATATTTAAACAATAACATTGCAAGCTTTAAACTATGCAAACATAGGCCCAGGAGAGTTGAAGACAACTGTTCTTTAAAATGTTCCTAATTAAAATGGCTGGATAAAGTAGAAAATCTTTCAAAGTACACTTAAAACTAAGTCATATGTGGCTTGGCCATAAGAAGACTGTTCTAGAGCAGAACTTCTTAAACTGTGGGTCACAACTCCATATGGGGTTGCATAACTGAATGTGGGGGTCGCGAAAAATTTGGCAACAGTGTAAATTTCTTTATGATTTATTATCAGTAAAAGTTTGATTTGTATACCTATTTTATACACCTATATACCCAGGATCATATAACAATTTCTTGGGCGAAAAGGGGTCATGAGTGGAAAAAGTTTAAGCCCTGTTCTAGAGCACTTCCCAGACTGCACAAGATTTTACCCCACTAGGGCTGTAAGGCTTCCTGCTATGGTGAGAAGCCTCCCACCAGCAGCCCTAGTTGACTGCCACCACATTGAGAGGAGGTGTGAGAAAAAAACGTTTTGGTTGCCATTTCTGTATTTAACAATCTGATGACCCAGAGGTTTTGGACAGAACCCTCAGGCAACATTGTCTGCACTGCTATGTCACTTCCAGGGAAAACCCAGAAGTGATGTAGGGTAGCTCTAGGAATCTTCAGAAACTCTATAGTTTTCCCTAGAAATGATATAACAGCACAGCCGATGTCATACCCCAAGTTCCTACCGCCAACCCTCCAGCCCATGCAGAAAGAAGGTACCTAGAGCAAGGCCTTCAAAAGATCTCAGGAACATAGGGGCTCATAACCAAGAACTGGTACAGCAAAATAGCTAAAAGTAGAAGGTATTAACCAGAGATTAATGTTTCCAATCTCTCACTATCTATCATCCTATTGAGCCCTATTAATTTATCCCAAACCAGTAAATTTCTCCTAATGTTTCCTATAAAGAAAAATAAACAAGCTAGAGTCTTGAGTGGGAGGAAAAGGAGGAGATATAGCCCCAACCAAATACTGCTTAGGGTCCCAGCAAACATTTCTGCTGATGAAAGAATTGTGGGTTTTGCCAGTTCCCCCTTTCACCAACGCTCAACTGACTACTGCTCATGCTGTTCTTCCCCCCCTGTCCCTCGGGAACAACATTTCAGGATGCTGCAGGAGGGGAAGGGGGGGAAGTCAGTCTCTGCTGCAGGAGATTTTTCCAACAGCAGCAATTTTGGGCTGGATGTAAGACATTGTCTCTGAGCAATGGGTAGGGTTGCCAGGTCCTTCTTCGCCACCGGCAGGAGATTTTTGGGGCAGAGCCTGAGGAGGGCGGGGTTTGGGGAGGAACTTCAATGCCATAGAGTTCAATTGCCAAAATGGCCATTTTTCTCCAGGTGATCTGATCTCCATCAGCTGGAGATCAGTTGAATTAGTAGATCTCCTGCTACTACCTGGCAGTTGGCAACCCTAGCAATAGGGGAAATAGCCCTGGGCCCCACTCTTCTTCCCAACTGCCCATAGCATTCCCCCCGATGGAGGGGGAGGTCAGCTTGATGGCAGTGGCTGAGGACAAACTTCGGAAATAACAAAGGAATGGAGCAGGGGAATCCCCTCATCCTTAGATTTTTCCTTTCCAACCTATGTTGTGATGAGGTTAAAATTGTATCATTCCTATTGCCGTAACCTCTTTGGACAAAGGGCAGGGTACCAATGTTATTAATAACATCCTTCTATTGAAATCAGGAGACTTAAATGATATTAAAATTTCTCATCTTTCCAACTGTCCATCCAGCTGTCTGTCTGACTGTAGCAGGCATTACTCATCAGAAAATGAAGCTAGAAGTCTCAAAATTGGCCACCAGCATCAGGAGGATTGTCAGTATTGCAGTACCCAAAATGAAGAAAATTGGACCAAGCTGGCCCAGATGATCACCAGATGCTCCCGCATGCTACTTCCAATGAAAGCCAAGGTTTCCTGCATGTGGCAGGCATAATTTATTAGAAAATAAATCTACGAGTCCGTAAACTGGCCACCGGGAAGCTGCAATGCCAAAAATAAAGGGAATTGGAATGTCATGTTCCAAGTTATCTTGAGAACCCCTCCCCACTCCACCCCCTGTGTTGTTTGAAATGTAAGCTAAGCTTCTTTGTTTGTGGCAAGCACAACTCATCAGAAAATGAAGCTCATCAGAAAATGAAGTCCCAAAATCACCCACCAGCTTCAGGATGATGAAGAGACTTGTAGTGCCAAAAATGCTTTCCCAAGGAATAGCATCGAAGGCTCCTTTAAGATCCATGAAACCAGCATATAAAGCACCATTGGGAGGGGAAGAATATTTTTTGGCTAAATGTAAATGTATCAAACAATGGTCCATAACAGAACATCCTCTTCTAAAACCAATTTGCTTCCAGCCAAAGACATCATTTCGCTCAATCCAGTTAAGTAATTTCCTTAGCAAGTATGAAGAGTAGAGTTTGCCCAAAGAAGATAATAAATAGGCTGACTGGGGATAGCAAGTTGGGTCAGAAGGCTGACCCTTTTAAAAGATTGGAACTAGTATGGTGTGTCTCCATGATTTTGGGATGGCTCCCAAAGCATTGATCTGTGTGAAAACAAATGCAGTGAATTATGGGATTGGCAAGCATTCTAAGCAGGCCCACCTCTAGTCAGCTAATGTACAGATTCAGCTATTAAAGAGATTCATAATGTTTTTCAGTCATTGTTGTCACCCGTACAACATCTTTTATGACTACTGTCAGGGGTTTGAATGAAAAATAGCCACTATTAAGCCCTACATGAGTTCTTCAGTAGATCATAGGCTTGCCAGGTCCCTCTTCGCCACCGGCAGGAGGTTTTTGGGGCGGAGCCTGAGAAGGGTGGGGTTTGGGGGAGGGAGGGACTTCAATGCCATAGAGTCCAATTGCCAAAGCGGCCATTTTCTCCTGGTGAACTGATCTCTATCCACTGGAGATCAGTTGCAATAGCAGGAGATCTCCAGCTACTACCTGGAGGTTAGCAAAACAAAAATGAAGGCACCTCCATGCCTATACCAAATAGGTTTGGAAATTAGCACTGGAAAGTGGTACACAAATGCACATAAACAGGTAACAAAAAACACATATGTAATGAAGATGGAAAGAACAGACTAGTGTACAACATGAAAGCTTAGCAACTAAGTGATTGGTTATATACAAATATACAGGTAAGTATGAAACAATCTATTGGTGTATATCTGGAGGCAAAAAAGTCCTCTTCTGAGTTTCAAAACTAATTCAGCAAGATATCCAATAGTAGATATAAATCCAAAAGCTGGGGGACGGCCATCTTTCCATCTTCATTACATATGTGTTTTTTGCTACCTGTTTATGTGCATTTGTGTACCACTTTCCCGTGCTAACTACCTGGAGGTTGGCAACCCTAGTAGACCAAGGAATGAAACCTGCAATCTCTAGGCACTGAGATGATGATTTTATTAGAAGACAGTCTCTTTCCTCAATCCATCATGTCGTTGTTCCAATATAACATGTGGCAGAAGAAGTCCCAGATATGTTAACACTCTTAGCATGGAACAATGTGACGTGCTCACTATCACCACTCATGCTGAAAATCTTCTTTGAGTACATTCCCACTGGAGAACAGCCCAGTTAATAAAAGGAAGCTTCACCAGAGCCACAGAATGATTAGCCAGAAGCTGGATGAACTTAAGCAAGCAGCAGGAAGAACCTCCCAGGTGTTTGCTGTCTGCTCCCAAATGCGGCAACTAATGTACCTCAGAGCACTTTTAATTGGCTTGCATGCAGTGCTAGTACTATTCCTCTTCCTTCATGCTTTTTGTTTGTTGATGAGACTGTAATAGCCATTTGCTGTCTCCTTCCTTCTGGGATACCAGCTGTCAATTTCTGGTACCAGGTACATCATAAAGGGCCAGAAATCAAGTTCCTTGTCCCGGCCCCAAAGAAATAGGGAAACTTAAAACAAATTTTGCAGCATGAGGTTTCAAGGGTCATGAATAATTGTGTTGCTGCATTACATTGCCATTAATGTTTTGTGTCAGGCCTGTCATTGGGAGTCATATATAACAGTAATGAAAGAAGTGATGGAACTTTCCTAACTGTTGACATAGGGTTGCCAGCTCCCGGTTGGGAAATACAGGGAGATTTCGGGGGTGGTGCCTGAGAAGGGCAGAGTTTGGGGAAGGGAGGGACTTCAATGCCATAGAGTCCAATTGCCAAAATGGCCATTTTCTCCAGGGGAACTGATCTCTATCACCTGGAGATCAGTTGTAATGGCGGGAGACCTCCAGCAACAACCTGGAAGTTGGCAACCCTATGTTGACACCATTTTTCAAAGCCTTTATTTCAGTGAAGCTTGGGAACAGTCTCTTTTCTATTCCAGTTTGGTATACTTGCCATAGCAACTAGTTCTTGGTAGAAAGCAGAAACTCATTTATCTCATTTTGCCTTGGTTTTCAAGAGAGCCTAAAAGCACCTTCCTTTTTTATTTCTGGTAATTTTGTAAACATATTTAAGCTGTTTTGATACTTTCAAGACAGCATTGTTCCTTTGGCAGCTGCTGCTTCACTTCTTCTTTGCTTTGAGTTTCATCTGCCCTCCTAGGGTTGCCAGCTCTGAGTTGGGAAATACCTGGAGATTTTTGGAGCAGAGCCTGAAGAGGGTGGGATTTGGGGAAAGGAGGGGCTTCAATGCCATAGAGTCCAATTGCCAAAGCGGCCATTTTCTCCAAGTGAACTGATCTCTATTGGCTGGAGATCAATTGTAATAGCAGGAGATCCCCAGCTAGTACCTGGAAGTTGGCAACCCTATGCCCTCCTAGATTCTTTTACTCTGAGTAAACTACCATGAAGTACTAAAAAGGCCTAAAGAGGTCATCTTAATGACAAGGATAATTAGTTGTGTATGTGCAGATTTCACCAATCTGAAACAGGTCTACTCAGAATTCTACTCAGGCCTTTTCAAAAGGATTTACTGCCAGGAAAGTATTCTTAGGATTGCCCTGGATATTTCATTGGTTAGTCCAGTGAGATCATAAGGAGGGGTAGAGAGTAGGGTTGCCAGGTCCCTCTTCTCAACCGGCGGGAGATTTTGGGGGCAGAGTCTGAGGAGGGCGGGGTTTGGGGAGGGGAGGGACTTCAATGCCATAGAGTTCAATTGCCAAAGCGGCCATTTTTCTCCAGGTGATTTGATCTCTATCGGCTGGAGATCAGTTGAATTAGCAGATCTCCTGCTACTACCTGGCAGTTGACCACCCTAGTAGAGAGGGAGACTTTAAAAAAATCCAATCATTTCATCCTGGGGGGTCACCTCCAGGTAGTAACTGGAGTTTTTCCTGAATTACAACTGCTCCTCACACTGTAGAGATCAGTTCCCCTGGAGAAAATGGATGCTTTGGACTGTATGGCATGATACCCAGGTGAGATCCATCCTCTCCCCAACCTTTGCCCAGTGGATCCAAGCAGGCCCTGATGTATGGAACAAATCTACGGGCCTGAGTCCAAAACCAAAATTCAGGTCTCAGTCCTGGTAAAGAAATATTTCTGTTCATTTGAAAAATGCTGTCATAGTTTTTTTTTTTTTTTTTAATATCAGTTTTGGGCCTGTCTCAGTGTTTGCTCTGTAGCTGATCTGGCTAAAGCTTGTTTTGTTTGCACTAACTCTGGGCAGGGATCCAAGAAATATTGGTAGCACCAAAGAAGGTCACAGGTCAGAAGCAGCTGAGAATTGTTCAGGCAAATGCAACAAATTCAGGAGAAGGATAGAAAAACATGTAGGAAACAACACGTTATGATTTTTAAGAGGAAAGAAACATTCTGCCTTTCAAAGGGAAAATAGCACCTGTATTAATATTGTGTAGGGTTGCCAACCTCCAGGTAGTAGCTGGAGATCTCCTGCTATTACGACTGATCTTCAGCTGATAGAGATCAGTTCACCTGGAGAAAATGGCCGCTTTGACCATTGGACTCTATGGCATTGAAGTCCCTCCCCTCCTCAAACCCCTCCCTCCTCATGCTCTACCTCAAAAACCTCCCACCAGTGGTGAAGAGGGACCTGGCAACCCTAACATTGTGTCTGATGATTTAATTATTAAAGTACTCTTATGTAAGTCAAGTGAAGTTGAAGAATTAGAGAAGTAAGAGACATCAGGAAGATTGTTGAGCAGTTTTTGCACCCAGGATTTAAAATAGTCAAATGAGTCCATCGATTAACTTAATTTCCCAAAGTAACCTGGAAGTCACAAACTATCCTCTCCCTATGCATTTAAATCCTCTTGCTTTGTGATAACACTACTCATGGACACATTGATGTCTATAGCAAATATATACCCACAGCAAATACATTCCCTATACATCTGTTGAATCTTCATGTTAAAGGTCATAAAATAACACTTTTGGGGAGCTATGTGTATATAAAGGAAGGGCTCTCACTGAAGCTTGTTTTCAAGAGACTGTTTCTTGATTTCTGACAGTCCATTCGGACAGGTTTGACCCAGGTTCTGGCATGGACCAGGTTCAAAAGTGAATATTCCCAAATGTGTCACTGATGATCTAATATATGGTTTGAGGTGTGTTAGCATAGTAATCAGGCAACTTCCAAATGTTCCGAGATGGGTCTTGGGGAAGGTGACCCAAAACTCTTTTAGGGGTTGAAGTCCTGATATTTTAAGGAGTAACAGGGAAAAGCAAAAAGAGAAGCATGTCCCATGCTGATTAAGAGGAGTCCACATGGAATTTGAGTGTTTTCCTTAATGTCAAAATGACCAGGCAAAGAGTTTGTGCCAAGTTCCAGGTGTCTTTTGGGGGACCCTCATCTTAAAAAATCCAGAACTGATTGTATAGCAAATTTGGCCAGGATGATGTCTGTTTATGGTATGAGAGGGAGGATACCCCCCAAAAGGTATAAAAGTAGAAGTAGAGCTCTGGGGTAGTAGAGTGGGGAAAGAGGCCTCTGCCTCCCCCTTTTCAGATTATCCTCTACCTCCTCTGTGTGAGTCTAAAGAATGTTGATGTAAAATCCCTCAGACAGACTGCACTGCTCCATTTAGATGAAAATGGCCAACTCATTACATCGTCATATTGCTCTTGGAAACTGGTAAGATTATTTTAATTTGTAATCTAGTATTGTGGAGAGATCGCACTGAGGTAAGAAGAGTCAGCATTGAGATAAGATGTGTAAGGATTTACCGAAAAATTCTGTTTTTTGGGGGGGGGATTCATCCTTGTGGGTTGAGAGGAACTAGTGGAGAATTTCTGTTTGGGGAGAATTTATCTTCTTGGGTTGAGAGAAACAGTGGCATGTTTAACTTTTGGAATTTTGTTGTTCTTTGGAGAATTTATCTTCTTGGGATGATGAATTTGTAATAAGTCATTAGAAATGAACCTTGCTGCCTTAAAGTCTTCATTGTTGCATAGCTGAAATCAAAGTAATTAAATGATATTGGGAGTGCATCTGGTTTCTTTCACATGGGATTTTGATTTTTTTTTTAATGCTAAGGTTAAAAGATCCTTTGTAATTTAAAGCTTGGGAGCTATCAGGTTAACACCTCCCCAAGGGTCCCCAAATCTCCAGGAATTTCAAAACCCAGAGCTGGTGACCCTATATTCATCATTTTATAAACTTCTATCATATCCTCCTTCAGTCAGATTTTCTGAACAGAGAAACAAGTTTAGGAGTTGCTCTCTAGGAGTTGCACATGGGAAAAGTGGTCATAGTTTTTCATCATTTTACAGTTCTGTCTTATGTGGAATAACTCCAGCCTAAACCAAATAATTTAAATTGTCTTAGACTGAAGTAAGGAACCCCATGGCGCAGAGTGGTAAAGCTGCAGTACTGCAGTCGAAGCTCTGCTCACGACCTGAGTTCGATCCCAACGGAAGCTGGTTTCAGGTAGCCGGCTCAAGGTTGACTCAGCCTTCCATCCTTCCGAGGTCGGTAAAGTGAGTACCCAGCTTGCTGGGGGTAAAGGGAAGATGACTGGGGAAGGCACTGGTAAACCACCCCGCAAACAAAGTCTACCTAGAAAACGTCAGGATGTGACGTCACCCCATGGGTCAGGAATGACCCGGTGCTTGCACAGGGGACCTTTACCTTTTAGACTGAAGTAACTCTGTATTTGGTTGCCTTGGTTAGGCTAAAATCCTAAGAACATTGTCCTGGAAGTAAGCTTCACTGAAGAAAATGGAGCACACCTAAGCAGGTCTACTCAAAAGTAAGTCCCATGTTATTGAGTGGGTCCTACTCCAGGAAAGTGCCCTTAGGATTGCAGTCTGAGTTGTCTTTTTCAAAAACTTGTTTATTACTATGATATCCTTACATATCTGGATATATAACATGGATTTTAGTAATTATGCCATAATGTAATTCCTAAAATGTTAAATGATTAAAGGTCCACTGAAAATTTCAAGGGGGGGGGGAATAAAGTAAAATAAAATTCTAAAATAAGAAAAGTCACAATGTGGTAATTACTGCAACTACACAAAGTCATGACTCCAAGTAGACCAGGTACATTTCAGTACCTGCCTGTTTGTGGGTGACAGAATTTACATACATCAGAACTTACGGTCAAATTGGCTTCAGACCTAAGAATTCTAAAACAGACTTTGTGTTAGCATGAAAATGAATGATTTACATATTTATTGCTTGTGATTTGTGCATCAACTGAACCATCAGGAATGTTCACAAGATGTTACGTGAACCAGAAGAGGGAATAATTCATATAGCTTCAAATGGGACATGAAGGGTAAGGAATGGAGGAAAATATAAACAGATTAAAGGGGACTGAATGTGAAGAAATGAATGCCCATACATGTAGATTAGCTTGGAAAGGAAACATATTACATTGCTTCTTCCATTTTATTGTATTTTATTTTTAGTTTCTTCTGGGTATCAAATAACCCTACTTAACCATTTACTCAGACAATCAGTTTATAGGACCTCAACTCTCCTTGATAGTGCAATTGACTTTTTTAACTGAGATATTTCTTACTACACTCACTGAAAACATCTTTTTGGTTAAGACAAAGCCAGACTTGAGGCCTGACTGGGTGAAAAGGTGAAAACCTTTCCTTTATCCCTTAGAAGCTCCTTGATCCATTGATCTTGAGCAGCATATATCTAATGTTTGAGGAATATAAGGACTGAAACAAATCTTGCCACTGACAATGTAGCCTTGGGATCCCTGTTACTTAGTAAAAAAAGGCATTATGTCAGACACAGAGGCATTAGATTTATATGTTAATAGGGGAGAGATATAATGTGATCAAAGTTCCTCATAAAAATGGCATTCCAAGAGGGCATGAGCTAATGAATCAATAGAGCCGGAAGAGCAAGGACCCAGGTACTGTCTGGGTATAGTATATTCAAAATCCTGCTCTGCATAACCATAGAGGGGTTAGCATTTAGTCTAGCTAAACAGAAGGCTCTAGAAAGACGAGGAGTTGTCAAATAATAAGTATAAGCAGGCAAATCACGTGGTGGTGGTATTCCGAAGAACTGGGATGAACAAACGCGGTGAGCACGAAAAGTAGGAAAAGGTCTTTACAGGACATGTAGTAGAGGAATAAAGCCTAGCGGCTTGGTAGTCAGGGACTTTAAATAACCAGAAAAACTAACTCTTGGATCGAATGGAGTCATGAAAGTCATATGCGTGATGTTTCATGCACTCACTGAACTGCATGGGAATACTTTATTTATTTGTTTGTTTGTATTTAAAACATTTATTAACTGCCTTTCTCCCTTGTAGAACTCAAGGCAGCTTACAATATAAATAAAATTAATATAAAATACAATTTAAACAATTTAAATAAAAGTTATAAAAACATATAAAAGGTTACAATTTAAAATCTCCAGTAAAGACTACCAATAAATAAAAACTAAATCAGTCATATGCAGTCCTAAATAAACTTCAACTACCTCCTGAAGATCAACACTGAGGGGGCCAGGCTCACTTCTCTGGGGACACGTTTCCATAATCGTGGGGCTACCACCAAAGAGGCCCTCTCTTATATGTCCACCAGATGAGCTTCTTTTATTGGTGGGGCAGTCAGGAAGACCTCTGCCTGTAATCTTAATTCCTGGGCAGGAACTTTCGCACCACTGTGATATGTGTGTGCGTGGACAATGCAACTTGCACTTGGTGATAACTTTTAAGATAAAAAGTATCATGAGATTAGATCAGGGGTGTCGAACACATTTCTATAAAGTTACAAACTTTATAGAAGATACAGGCAAAGCCAATGATATTGGTTTTTTTTACTTAAAATACAAATATGCTTAACTCAATGACACACTTACAGTATTTTCTTTTATTTAACAATCTTTGATCATTGACGTCTTGGGAATGGGTGGGGGGCTGCCTTGGCTGTTGAGCCTGCAGTGGGCTTACCAGCCCAGATCGGGAGTGGGGGCCATGGCTGCCTTGGGGCTTTATAAAAGCCCCCAGGGGCCAGCCCCAGCCCCCTGTCCCTACGTTTGATTCCCCTGGATTAGATAGTGAAAAGCTGTCCTAAGGATCCACTTTCCAAGATGCTCTGTCAAATGATAGAGAGCCGCTGCTTGGCATGCAGAAGGTCCCAGGTTCAATCCCCGGAATCTCCAGTTAAAGGGACCAGGCAAGTTGGTGATGTGAAAGACCTCTCTGCCTGAGACCCTGGCGAGCCGCTGTCTGAGTAGACAATACTAACTTTGATGGACCGAGGGTCTGATTCAGTAGAAGGCTGCTTCATGTGTTCATGTGATTCTCATAAAATTTATCTCCAATGTATTGTCTGTGAATAAATACCAAGTTAAGTAAATATACCAGGAAACAGTATTTTCTTTTTTCTTATATTTTGAAACTATTTTAATTTCTATAAATTTACATACAACTAACAGAATGACAGAAAGAGAATACAAAAACAGAACACATACAATATCAATATTTTTGTTCATTCAGCAACTTTCAACTGGATACGATTAACTATACCAGCCCACACTTATTCCTGTTCTGTAACAGATGTTTGAAAGAGCATACCTCCCAAGTCTATTTGTATCCAATCATCATTTTCATAAATATATCAGTCAAACAAGATGATAAATATTTCTCGTTTAGTTATTTTTTATTCCGCTGTCACAGTAGGAATTTATTTCCGATAGCTACCATTGTTCTGGTGTTCGTGTTGACAAAACGTGTACGTGGGTGTACCCGTTTCAATCTAGTTAAAGTTGATTCATTGCACCAATCTGATAGCACTTGAGCTTTATCAGGAGGCACAAAAGGCCAGTATTTAACTATTCTATTAGTTTATTCGACATTCATTTATAAGACTTTCCTTGCTAACAACTCGGCAGCTCTACCGAGGACTTCCTCCTATCGTGGCATTCTTTGAAGTCTGGATGTTGTCTTGAAACAACAGTACTTCAAAGGAGACAGATCGGCCACCAGGGCCAGGAGCAAAGGCAGTTTTCCTTTCCCTATATCTGATATGGTCTGTAGTTAATAATCAAGCACAGGAACTTGCCATTATAAAAAGCATGTTAATGTTTAAGAGGGAAGTAATCTTCTTCCTGGAAAAGTTTACCTGTGTAGACTCACTAAAGTCAATGGGACTTCTTGAACAAAAGAATATTCTTCTCAATAACTGGGTTATCCACAGTAGTACATATGAAGCTATTTTATATGGAGTCAGACCCTAAGTGCATCTAACACAATACTATCTATTCCAAGTGACAGTAGCTCCCCAAAGCCTCACCATGATATCTAGAGGTGCGCACTGGGGAGGGGGAGAGCTAATAAAAATTCAGAGCTGTATTCTGAGTAGGACACATACCATGATCCTGAATTTTTGAGAATCCCAGTACTGATTCAGGTTTATTGGGGGGAGCGGATTTCCTGATTTTGGGGTCTGTTGTTTCCTATGAGGAAATAGGAGATATTTCTGGAGGGTTTGGAGCATGTGTTTTTTAGAGGAAATTATACCACAATTGCAGAGAACCAAGCCGCCCCCCTCCTAAAGATCCCCCTTCATATTTGAGGAAGTTGGACAAAAGACTCCAAGTTTACAGATCCCCGAACAAGGTGCCCCCAGCCATCCTTGGCTCCATTGTATCCTATGGAGAAAAAGATCATACATTCTCCAGGAAAAAGAAGGCAACAATAGCCAAACATGGGCAACAGTCAAATATGGGAACCCAAGCAGAACTATGTCAAGCTATTGAATCCACAGAGAACTAAGGCAGCCACACCTGCCAAGCCAAAGTGAGTGTCTTTTAAAACTGGGAGTAAACGTTTCCACCTCTAGTCCAGGAATTCCTGGGTTTATTGTGCCTGTGGGCATTTTTGGAATTTTAAGAAAATGGAGTGGACATAGGGTTGCCAGGTCCCCCCTCTCCTCCGGCGGGGTTTTTTTGGGGTAAAAGTGAGGCAAAGATCGCGCATGCACGAGGCTGTGTCGACCCGATCACGTCACTTCCAGTTTACACCTGGAAGTGCCACATTGCAAGGGGCCTTTTACCACTCAAACTCCCAGTCTGAGTTGTAAAAGGCCCCTTGCGATATGTGGGAGTTTGAATGGTAAAAGGCCCTTTGTGATGCAGTGCTTCCGGGTGTAATCTGGAAGTGATGTGGTGCGGCGGGTAAGCGCATGTGCATGCGTTGCTCACTGACGCTCAGCTGGTCGGCAGACAGCCAGGTAGATTGATGGGGGTTTGCCTGCCACCACCTGGTACTTGGCAACCCAAAGCGGACACCACCACCAAATGGCTGCCTTAGGGCCTGAAGCCAATCACAAAATGTTGGGAGGTAAAGTAAATTTATTTGTATACCGCCATAGGCCTTTACAAAACATTGTCAACAAATATAACATGTTATGTTGGGAGGCTGCAAGTTAAATATCTTTCTATGACGAAGGCAGCTCTTGCTGAATGTGTGCTTTCTGAAGACCCAAGTATGGTGGGTTAATCCTGGGTTATTCTGAGTATCTCCTGCTAAAGCGAGGTGGAGAAAATCCAGTACAGGCTTTGGCAAAAAAAAATAATGAGGGAAGAAGCAAATGGGTGTCAGGAGACCCATAGGCACCAAGTTAAGTATCACTGTTCTGGTTCACCCTAATTCCCACTGTGGTCCCAATAACACCACAGAATTTCACAGGTTGAAAATTAAATCAAGAGTTTTCAGCTGAACATTAGGAAGAACTTCCTGACGGAGCAGTTCCTCAGTGGATCAGGATTCCTTGGGAGATGGTGGGCTCTCCTTTGGAGCTTTCTAAGCAGAGGCTAGATGGCCATCTGACAGCAATGCTGATTCTGTGAATTTAAGCAGATTGTGAGAGGAAGGGCAGGAAGGGTTGCATCAGTGCTTGGCTCTCATGGCCCTTTCTTACATGCCCAGGAAAATGCCGATTAACACTTTGGGGTCAGGAAGCAATTTTCCTCCAGGCCAGATTGGCCAGGGATCCTGGAGGGTTTTTTGCCATCTTCTGGGCATAGAGCAGGGGTGTGTGTGTGTGTGGGGGGGGGGTTAGTTGTCCCTTCCAACTCTATGATTCTATGAATTTGTGGTTCTGAAGGTAAAAGGAGATAAACACATAATTCTGTCTATAAGAAGAAATAATTTCCCCAAATACCTTAATATTAAATCTTTGAGAACTTCCAGCTTTTTATATTTGTGTGCATGGTTGTCAACAAAATATGTTTACAAAGCAAGTCAAACAAAAGAAATCTCAGCTCTTCACTTCCTAATATGACATCATCTTTTGAATCTCTTTTTGGTCCCAGGTTGCCACAGGCCTTTTTTGTTTTTGGTTTGTTTGTAAATAATTTGTTTTGAATATCTAAATTGAAATGATAAACAGTGTTTCATTCCTATAACTACATTAAGCGATCATGATAAATAAGCTCTGTAAACTGTTACTTTAGCATCCTGTGATGTCTGCTCTGAAAGCATTACCTCATAAACTCATTTCGGTACTGACAATATATTGCTAATTCACATTCAAAGCCAATCTTCATTACTCTTTTAAACAGTATTCTAACAGAAACTGGGTATTATTTTTAAGAAAGTAAATTTAATGTCATGTTTTTGATGAGAAGTGATGAACTGCATACAACAGTTCCTTTCAGATTATAGAAAAGATCTGCTTTTTGACATTTGTTTGGTATTAACATGGAAGTACATGTCACACCTGAAAGAAAACTATTGTCGCATATCTGTGCCAGTGGAAAGGAAAATAATATTTATCATATTTTCGCACAGCCAACTACTGAACTCAGTGGAAGACCCTTATGAAGCTAAAGGTTGGGCTATGCGTATTAAGAAAGAACATAAGAGCATCTATGTTGGATCAAATCAATGGTCCATTTAGTCCAACATCCTGCCTAACAAAATGGCCATGGGAGAGCCCGTTCCTGAGCTCTGGGGCCAAAAGACCTCAGGAGGTGTGCAAGTGGCCGTGCTGGTGTCTGGGGAGAGTGGCACAGACGGTGGCGTTGGGGCACCCATGCCGGCCTCCCTGCACTGGGACACCGGTTCAGACTCCTGCCAGTGTCCCACTGGTGCAAGTTCCTGCTCCATCGTCCCAGGGGGGCATTCCTGGGGTGTTCGGGGGGGGGGGCAGATCTGCCAGTAGGCAGCTTCCTGACCCCTTTCAGGCTGGGAACACCTCCTCCAGCAACAGCGTAGCTGAGCCAGGTTTTTCCTGGTGCAGCCTCGCTGTTCTCAATGGGGGGAAATGCTCCATTTTTGCCTTTCAGAGGCCAGGGAACCTCTTTGGAGGCGCCGCAGCCGTGCCTCGGCCATACCATCCCAAGTCACCAGAAAGCTCAGGAATGGGCTGTTAGATGCTGAAGAAAGCCTACAAAAAGGCTAAAGCACCACATTATTGTTGCCACCCAGTTCCCCCAGTGCTACTGTCTCTGAAAACGAAGCTCCCATTTAGTCAATGTGGCCAATGGCCATTGATAGACTTATGCTCCATGTATTTCCCACAGTGCAAAAAGCCGTGCACTAACACAAGATAGTATTTTCCAGTAGAAGTCTGTCTTGTATCAGAAAAAAGCCTTTTTGGGCCAGAGGCATCTTGAGCTGCCATTAGAGGAACAGATGAATGGGATCTAGCTTCTGTTTCTGACAGTCCTAAAGTTTCTTTAAAGTTTTTTTTTAATGCCATACTGGAAGGTTTTCAAGATATTTCCCTCTATCTTATGTACACAGTCTAGAAACAATAAGCAGCCAATTCCTTGATTTTCAAGGGGCTCATCTTTCAAATAAATATATAAATTATGTCAACGTTTCTGAACAGAGGTACATTTTTGATATTTTTTTAGGGTCCCTGTATAACTTTAGCTGGATCATAGCCATTATGAGTAAATCTACAAAGTAAGGCACACGGAACGCTATGCCAGATAAAACGACACATCCTGCTTTTGTGATATTTTGTATATTGTCACTATCTACAAGCTATGTGAATGTCATTCAGTGTACACCATAAGAAGGATTCTTACAATGGCCACATTTTATCAATCAGGGACATTTGTTTAGTTAACTTCTCAATAGATATTGATAGTGTTATTATTCCTGCCTACTGCAACTTTTTTTTTAAAAAAGGAGAGTGATAGGGAGCTTTTGAAGTAGGTGTGATTACTTTATTTAAAAATTACATATTTGCAAGATAAGATTCCAACACACGCCAGCAGAAGTCAACATTTCATTATGAATGGCGATAATTATGTATTATCTGTAAACTTTAAAGCTGTACCTGTGCGAACAATCAACATAACTGGCCTTTTGTGGCCGGGGAGCTGCCCCCCTGTTTGCACAAGAGAAGCTGGTGTGAAAGTTCTGATTTTCCGCTAGGGTTTGTGGATTATTTAGTTTGCATTGATAAGTAGTCTCCATTCACCCTTCTGACAGGTGGATTCTTTGGCCAAATATTGAAGGAGCAAGAAAAAGCCAGGTTACACCCCAGAGAGGTGCCGTCACAACTTGGGAAGACACATTGAGTGGAATGCTGCTCCACAGCCATGTCTCCTGGCTTGCTAGTTGCTTGATAACCTCTTTGTTTTAACAGCCCTAGGTGGGCTGCAGAAAAGGGAGATTTATTGAGTCCCTGATGGATGGCCAATGATGCTTGGGAACTATACTCAGCTTGTAATTCATTTCATTTGTATGCATTTTTACCCCATCTTTCCTCTAAACCAAAGGTGATTTACTGTACATATGTTATAAGCATATATTCCACATACTGCCATCTCAGGCTACTCCCAGCAGGTGGGCTGGGAGTAGGATGCATCAGCCGGCAGGTGGGTTGGGCTGATGCCTTGGATCCAGCCCCTATGCAACGCCAATGCCTGAAGCTGTAACCAATAAAGTTGTGGCCATTTCCATTCCAGCTACTGTCTCTGCGTGTTTAATTGTATGCTAAGGTCATCATAGTATTAGGATCATGGGGTGGTTTATTGCATGCCGAGAATGGCCAGGGTTGGGGGGCTGCAGCAAGTAGCCGGCTCCAAGACACTCCCCAATTCGGCATTATGCCGGAAGCATATATTACAACATTAAAAACAGTATATGGCAGTAGAATAAAGAGACACAATTCCATTTTACCATTCTACACTAATACAAACTTCAATATCATTCCAGAAATCTATCAGCCCTAAACAACATTAAAAAAAAAAAAAACTTCTAAAAAGAACTGCCATGCAAGCTTTTCAGAAACAAGTAACAATGGCAAACAAATAATGATGGCATATTTGTGGTTTTCTTTCTGTGGCTTTTCCAAAGAAATGCTGGGTACCCAAGGTTGGGTGAAAATTCCATACAAAGGTGTTAATTATATCATTTGACCACAGGGACAAAGAAAAAATACCCCTGCATTTATTTAAAATATTTACATGCCCACCCTTCTCCTGAGTATCTCATGAACCAAGGTAACAACAACAGAAAAACAATTTTATAAAACAAACATTAAAAGCCACAGATATTAAAACAAACAATAAAATCAGTCTAAAAACTTTATGCCTCCCCCAAGCCATTATTTCCACTGCCCAGGCTCAGAGTGCCCCACAATTTTTAAGTAATATATTTTATAAAATTGTTAGTGTTATGTATTACTGGATTGATTGTATATAATAATATATGCAGTATGGTTTATATGCAGTATGGTATAGTGGTTAGTGTTGGATCGGATCTTTGAGCAGGTTGAAATCCCCTCTCTGTCATGCAGTTCACTGGGTGACCTTGGGCTAGCCCAGGCTCTTGCTTGTCCCACCTCACAAGGATGTTGCTGTGAGAAGTGGGGAACAATATATGCTGTCCTGAGCTCCTTGGAGGAAGGGTGAGATAAAAATGTGCTAAATGTGTGATATCATGTGTTTTATCTATTTATTAATTTATAAAAAGTGTATGCCACTACTCCACACTTGTTCAAGTGGCTTACAGAATTAAATAAAGCAAAGCACACAAACATTTGAAAAAAAATCATAACAGTAACAATCCAAATCAATAATAAAACCATACCAATAAAACCGACCAATTTGTTTTGTACTATCCTTAAAAAAGAGCAGCTCACTGGTGTTTGTTTTTAAAAAGCTGTCTTCCACAGCACTTTTTCATTCTCTTCCCCCATTTCTTCCCTTATATATACACTAGGGTTGCCAACGTCCAGGTGGTGACTGGAGATCTCCTGCTATTACAACTGATCTCCAGGTGACAGAGATCAGTTCCTCTGTAGAAAATTGCCACTTTGGAAGGTGGACTATATGGCATGATACCCCACTGAAGTCCCTCCCCTCCCCCAAACTCTGCCCTCTTCAGGCTCCACCCCCAAAATAGCCAGGTATTTCCCAGCTTGGATCTGGCAACCCTAACATACTGTTTTCCAAATTATAAAAGAGGAATATTATCAGTACTAAAAAAACAAAGCAAAAAACCTAGGAATTTTAACCTTTATGAGTAATCCCATCTGAATTGTTATGTCAGAGAATTAGGTGCTCAGGACAAATAACCCATGATATATTGGACAGGAATTTTCTTTGATTATATGTGCACAAACATTAAAATTAATTTTCAGAAAGCATTGAGAACAGCCATGATATTGGTTGATTCAGAAAGAAAGGCAATATTTTGGTCGCAGTGGTTTTTTGAAGTCCTCCTTAATAAAAAATTGTTGTGGTGGAACCAGATAGAACAGAGCACCAGTATATTGTGGAGAGCTAGTGTGGTATAGCGATTAGGGCGCTGTACTATACAAGAATCCCTACTCTGCTGTAGCAGCTTATTACGTGAACTTGGATCAGTAAAGTTGCCAGGTCCCTCTTTGCCACTGGCGGGAGGTTTTTGGGGTGCAGCCTGAGGAGGGTGGGGTTTGGGGAGGGGAGGGACTTCGATGCCATAGAGTACAATTGCCAAATCAGCCATTTTCTCCAGGTGAACTGATCTCTATCAGCTGGAGATCAGTTGTAACAGCAGGCGATCCCCAGCTACTGTCTGGAGGTTGGCAACCCTATGGATCAGTCACTCAGTCTAACCTATCTCACAAGGTTGTTATGAGAATAAAATAAAGGAGGGGAGAATGATGCTGTAAATTGCTTTGGATTCCCATTTGGGAGAAAATTGGGATATAAATAAATAAATAAATCGTAATGATTTTCTTCTGATTCCTGTTTTCCTCCCATAAAGATTTGCATTGCTTTGTTTTCCACTGGTATTTTGATCTGACCACCAACATTTGGTCAGAAATGCAGCCCCTCCTGGTCTCATCATAGCAGCCCAGGAAAACAAGAAAGCCAAGCATTCATAAAATGACTTGGAGGGAACCATCACTTCTGTGTTAATTTGGAGCCAAGCTAGTAGTAGAATACTTCCCCTTGGGATCGAATAAAAAAAGGAATAAACGTGCAATCGTACTAACATTTTCTCTAACGCCTTTACAGAAGAAAATAAAACTCAGCTGTGTAACAGCTTGTCCATATGCCAAATCACCTTGCTGGGTTTATTGCTGTGTCTTTTTAAAAAAAAAATCCCCAAATTTCAAAAATGTCAAAACGTGGGCAGAAAGGTTTATTACTCTTCAGAGAATATCCATTTATTTCAGCATTTAAACACCGAGTTTGGATCCTGGTCATTCATTTCTCAGCATTTAGAGAGAGAATAAACATTGTTTCGGGGTGTGTGTGTGGGGGGAGGATATCAAAATGATTACAGCTCAATGTTTGTGAAAATTCCTTTGAAGTCCACAGTCTGTGGAGTGTAGGTATTGTCAGGAAAAATGCACCTTGCTTGACGTTGCAAAAGAGAGCCCCAAGGTGTAATGAGCTCAGGAAGGTTCTCAAAGCCATGGCTCTGTTATTTTGTTGTCCGTAGGATTTAATAAGCTATGTTGTATGCATTGTTCAGTGTCCTGGAAGGAGGCCTCTTCAGGAGGAAACTAAAATACAATAAAAAAAGCTAGATGTGTTAGCGTGCCCCATTTCCCTCCATGTTCACTATGTAGGAAATGTATAATCCTTTCCTTTCAAAATATTGAATTCCTACACTGGCTCTGAATTCATACATTCAAGTCTAGTAAATAGGGGGGGGGATTAAATAATTTCAATATTTTCCCAAATGGACACACTGGGTTTTAATGGCACAAAGTCCCTACCATGCTAATTTACAGGGTGGATTATGCACAAAGAGCTATGTTTTCATGCAGACATTGGAGGCTTCATACTTTCCTGATGATTACATTATTTCATTGGATTTTTCAGCGGCAGTACCTCCCTTTCCCCTGAACAGTGCAAAAGGTATACTTCATGCTTAACATTATTACTAGGGGTGTGCATTTGAAAAAATATAGTTTTGATTTTATATCATAATTTCAGAAAGAGAAGGATTATCGTTTTCATTAAATGTTGGGAATGCGTTTATTGTATTGGAAAATCATGTTAGGGAGAATTTCTGTTTTCATTACTGTCAGATCATTATTGCAGTCCTGTCAGATCACTGTTTGGTCCCACAACTGAAATGGGAGAAATAATAAACAAACACACAAAAATTGGGTTAACAAAAGGCCACAGCTTTATTGATTACAGCAGATGGAGCATTGGTGAGGCATAGGGCATGGATCCAAGCATCAGGAGACCACCTTGTCAGCCGATGAAATGATCCCCAACCAGTGGTTCCATTTGGGTATAAACCTCTAAATCAGTGGTTCTCAACCTTGTTTTGCTCCATTCCCCCCTTTTACCATTGTTCAGAATATAATTCCCCCCTTCCCACCCAAAATAGTCTATCTCAAAAGGTGCATTCCAAGTAATATGCACTTTGCTGAATAGTGGTCCCAATTCCCCCCCCCCGGAACCCTAAAATTCTTCCCTGGGGGGGAATTCCCACCTTGTTGAGAACCCCTGCTCTAAATGGTCCCTTTGCCACTTGGGAGGGGAGCCACATGAAAGCCCCAAAGCTGGGCATCCTCAGTGGTACTCAACCCCAAGAGCATTTATGGGAGTCCCCAAAAAGGGGGAATACAGGCACACAGGTGCCTCTTCCCCCAATTTGGATCCAGCCCAATGCCAAAAAACTACCTCAGCTGTTACGAAAATTAGAACAAAAACAACAAATGAATTAAAATAAGAACAGTATATCAACTAGGGCTGTCGATTCGGTTGTTCTGAAACGAAAAACAGCAGAATTTCCCCCAATTTGGCTGTTTTTTGATTCGGGAGGAACCAAACTCAAAAAAGGCGGGAAACGGGGGAGCCGAATTTGCCGACTTCGGGGGTTCGGTGAATAAATTCGGCAGATTCGAGGTCCCCCCTGCGCCTTTACAGGGCTTCCATGAAGGTGCGCGGGGGGCCCTTTAAATAGATCTATTCCAAGCTGCCCCATACGCCTTCAGGGGAGTCCCCTGAACGCGCTCAAGGGGGACCTTTAAATAGATCTGTGCCTCCTGGCCGGGAGGCACAAATCCATTCCACGCGCCTTCACGTGCCTTCAGGGGAGTCCCCTGAAGGCGTGTGGGGGGGGCTTTAAATAGATGTGCGCCTCCCAGCCAGGAGACACAGATCTATTCCAAGCCCCCCCATGCGCCTTCAGGGGACTCCCCTGAAGGCACGCGGGGGGGGGGGGGCTTTAAATAGATCTTTTCCACACACACAAGGGGGCGAATTTCCCCCCGAACTCCAGATCTTGCCCGAATTTCAGGGATCTGAAGCGGGGGAATTCAAACTTCAGCACGGCCCGAATTTTGCCGAATCTGAATTTTACCGATTTTTTTTTCAACAGCCCTAATATCAACAACAAAGCAACTTCCTTTCCTCTCCACCCCGAAAAACATGTGTGCCCCCTTCATAAATAATCCCCCTGGAAAAACAAGAAGAGTTGGTTTTTATACCCCACTTTTGTCTACCATAAAGAGTCTCAAGGCTGCTTACAATCACCTCCCTCCCCTCACAACAGACATCTTGTGAGGTAGGTGGGGCTTCAAGTGGAGGAGTGGGGAATCAAACCTAGTTCTACCTGTTAGAGTCTGCCACTCTTAACCATTACACCACACTGGCTGTAGTCCAGGTGAAGGTCCAGCATTATGTCCAAGGTCCAGTCCAGGGTCTTCATACTCCAAGTAAGGTCCGGGTATTGTCATGACCTCCACTGAGCTAACTCTGGACTCTGATGCTGCAGAAGAGGAGCCTGGGGAGCCAGAAACATGGGCTGGGGGAGATTGGAAAACTCAGAGAGTCCCATGCATGGTAGATGACTCTGCCCCAGCTGTGACTGAGGCTCCTCCACCAGAACTTCCTGGGGCAACTAAGCACCAGCCCCTGATTCCAAAGGATCCATCTTCACCAAGCATCAGCATCAGTGGAGGTAGCGGGCTCCTTCTGAGATAGCTGGAAGGAGGTGCAGTGCCAGGTAAACAGCCCATGTACCAGTTGTGGAACCAGATTAGACCTACTTCTTTTCAGGATTCTGGCCTAATTAAGATCTCACCAGGAGTGTTCCAGAAACTGCTTCTAGAACAGCTGGAGCTGCTTTGCCACAGTCTATTTAAACTGAAGGTAAAGAAGGGAGTGAAATCCACTTTAGAGCCAACTTGAAAGATCTAATGTTCCATCTTCTGAAGGATCTATACAGGGCCAGCTGGTTCTCGGCAATTTTAGCCAAACTTAATCAAATTGGAATCAACCCGGATGAGTTATTAATGCTAGAGGAAAAAGCAGCTTTTTATATAATCAAACAACGACTCTTAGATCACAAATATCAGAAAATATGCCCGCTCACTCCGCCAGTATGTTCCCCACTTAAAATGGGTTTGTCAATATTACCCGGAAAGACACAGCAATACTTTAGTACACTTTAGTACTCTTCAACGGAGAACATTTATGCTAGCTCGACTCAATTCCTTTCCATCTAAGGTTTTATACGGGAGATTTAGTAAGACTCCCTTTAACAAGAGGGTATGTCCATGTGGAACGTTGCCAGCCAGACGTCCTACATCACATTATCTTAGATTGTCCTTTACATGAAGAATCCCGTAAAAAATTTATATTACCCTTAATCAGCAAACGGATGGCCCTTTACAATACATCCACTTGCCAATTCTTGCTGAACGACATTACAACCTGATGTTACAGTGAAGTCGGTGGAGTTTTTGGCAGAAGTTGTTAAGGTTAAGATTCAAACTTAATTTTAATCTAGATATGTATTATCTGTTTATCTCTGACCCTGTGACCATCAATTCTATGCCAATAAAGGTTATCTGATTCTGATTCTGAAGAAGGGAGGGGTGCTGGGTCAACCAGTTCACAGGGGCCTAGCTAGGGCTTTGCAGCTTTTTCCGGGGGGTTTCAGGTCCGGGGTTAATAACCTTGGAAATTTTCAGAAAAGCTGAATATAATGGATTTATAAATAAAATGTCCAGGTTTATTCAACCCGAACCTGAAAAATACTGCTCGGGGGTTCACATCCCCGCTGCTAACTGGCTCCCACCTCCACGAGGAGGTAGGAACTGGCAGACAGCACAAACCTGGTCCCCCTGTGGAGGGGCCACAGCTCAGTGGTAGAACATCTGCTTGGCATGCAGAAGGTCCCAGGTTCAATCCCTGGCATCCCCAGTTAAAGGGACTAGGCAAGTAGGTGATGTGAATTTGTGAAAGACCTGTGTCTGAGACCCTGGAGAGCCGCTGCTGGTCTGAGTAGACAATACTGACTTTGTTGGACCAAGGGTCTGATTCAGTATAAGGCAGCTTCATGTGTTCATGTGTGTGCTGGGGCTTTCAGAACACCCTGCTTGCAAGTTCCTACATCCAGGAGGGGATGGGAGCCTGCGAGCAGTGACGATCTGAAAGCCCTTGCTTGCAAGCTTCGACCTCCACATGGAGATCGGAGTCTTCAAGCAGCGGTGATTTGAAAGCAGAGGTGTGCCCTCTGCCTGCGATCTCTGAGGTCTATGAACTTCAGAGACTGCAGGCAGCTGGGATCTGAGTCAGTTTCCCCTCCCCCCTCTTGCCCCCTCCAGAGTTCACTGACTTTGGAGAGGGTGGGGTGCGATTTGAGTCCATGCACTTCAAAGACAGCAGGCAGCCAGGATCTGACTCAGGTCTCCCCCACCCCCCACACTCAAAAGTTCACAGACATTGGAGATGGTGGTCAGGGGCGATTATAGTCAGATCCCGGCAGCCTTCAGACGGGATCTGACTCTAATCGCCCCTGCCCATGGACTTCAGAGACTGCAGGCAGTGGGCAGATCCAGCAAGTAGGTAAGGGGGGAGGCAGTGGGGGCACCAAAGCGCCCCCGAATAATGCCACCCAAAATTGGCATTATTCGGGACCTGCATTTTTAGCTCCTTTTTATTTCAACCATTTTTTTTACCAGTAACTCCCCCCCTCAAAAAAAAGATACCAAAAAGATATTTTCGAGTTTTTCCCTTGTCTAGGTTTACTGAATGCACACCCTTAGGCACAATCTTGGGGTGCTAGAGCTGGCTCTGGGCCTTGTCTGCCCTCATGCTCCAGACTGTTCCAAATGACAAGCTGTGAGATAAGTCCTGGCTGTCAAGACGACCAGCAGACCAGGAAGCCTGAGGTTAGGATAGGGTTGCAGGGTAAACCCATTTGGCAAGGAAGAAGTGGAGCACAGGAGCGGGTGCGGCTATGGGGGTTAGGTTTGCCAACCTCCAGGTACTAGCTGGAGATCTCCTGCTATTACAACTGATCTCCAGCCGATAGGAATCATTTCACCTGGAGAAAAGGGCCACTTTGGCTATTGGACTCTATGGCATTTAAGTCCCTCCCCTCCCCAAACCCCACCCTCCTCAGGCTCCACCCCAAACGCCTCCCACCGGTGGCAAAGAGGGACCTGGCAACCCTAACTAGGGTGGAAAAGACCATGGGAACTATTAGAGAAAAGGGAAACATCCGGGGAAAGGGACAGAATAAAGTGGGAAACCAGCCAGGGAGGAGATGGGGGGCATGTTTTGGCCCAAGGCTCTGAGCGTTGAGAGAGATTGCGTGAGAATGGAGGGGAGTGAAGGGAGACACACTGAGGAGAGGAAGCAAGCACAGTGTGCTTCTAAACTCCCAATCTAGTTCTGAGGCTGGCAGAGGGGACAGGGAAGGCCAAGGGGATGGAAGGTGACAAAAGGGTGTGAGGGAGGAGGTAGAACACTACATTTGCAATTCCCAGATGTGTGTGTGTGTGTGTAAAGTGCCGTCAAGTCGCAGCCTACTTATGGCAACCCCTATTTGGGGTTTTCATGGCAAGAGACTAACAGAGGTGGTTTGCCAGTGCCTTCCTCTGCACAGCAACCCTGGTATTCCTTGGTAGTCTCCCATCCCAATACTAACCAGGGCTGACCCTGCTTAGCTTCTGGGATCTGATGAGATCAGGCTAGCCTGGCCCATCCAGGTCCCTCAACAGACTCAGCTTTATCAGACCATTTTAGCATATATGTGAAGATAAGGTTATTCCTTCCAATGTGCATTTTAACTAGAAGTACTTGCCATTATGCCCACAATGACAGTAGCTATATTTTTAGCTGATAGTGTTATGGAAATCACAGTTATTGCATATGTGAGTACAGTAGTTATTTCAAGTCCTCATGGGACATCCTCCACATAACCACTGGTTCGTGTAAGCCCAAAGGAGGAAATTAGCTGCATGTCTGAACTGGCTTTCAGTCCGTCCATTGTAAAATTGGGGTGAGAATGTCTGACTTTTTAGTCTTGATTACACTTATTAATCATAGTTAAAGTTTTTTGAAATCCCAAGATGTCATTCCTAGTTATTTGTGGTGTGCAAAGAAGTAGCTGTCATATTTGTGTTTGTGTATAAATATTATCTCGGCAGCCGGATCAAAAGAATTTCCCATTGTGCGGCTGCTTTCATTTGTAAATGCTCTCCTCTCAGAACGAATCAAGACGCTGCTCTTCTATTTGTCAAAGTCTATCACTTTGGTAATCTGTCAATCAAGGCACAATAAACTTAGCCCGCTCCTGTGGATTGTGTTGTGGGTAAGATAACAGGCTTCCATCAGAAAGATAAAGAGATGTCAAATATTATCTTCCATGCAAATCATCCAAGTCTGGTGCCTCTCCATAATGTACAGCGTGTTCTGTCAAAATTGAAAGTAAAAGTTTAATTATATTCAGCTTTAAATCAAAGGAAAACTCCTCCTATGTATACAATGGTTTGGCTTCCACAATGCCTGAAAAATGAGATAAAACAAAATTACCATGCCCCCCCCCCACAACCTATACAAACATGTTGAAAGAAGGCACAGGAAAAATTCTGCGATGATTTCCAACTGTGTTTGGGCAGCCCCAGTCTAAAAACCTGATGCTGGCAGAGAGCCGAGGTTGGAGAGGCTCTGGTGGCATTCTGTGGCTACTCTGCAGAGGAAAAATCAGTCACAGAAACACCATGAGGCATGCTGTGGACACCATGAAATTGGTGCCAGAGTCCAGAGCAACCCTGCCAATATCTACTAGCTGCAGGCCGGTATGCCACTGATGCTACGAGTATGGGACTCACATGGGCAAATCCCCCCATTCCATCAGGTTTCTGAAATGCCCACTATTTCTATCTTGTTACTTAGCACCAAGCACTCCGGCTCCCCTATTTTGGCTCAGAGGCTTCTAGCATTGGCAATGGTAGGCACCTGCACCTTGTTTCCCTCTTCAAGGATCCTCAGCTCACTCAACCCTTGGGTTGGCTCACACAGCCTTAATCTCTACTGCCCTACTCTCATTCTCAAGTTATAGCCTGCTCCCACCAATATGATCCCAAACATTTAACATATCCTTAGAGACTGAGTTATCCCAAACTTAAGGCTCCCCAGCTCCTGCCACTTTTCCCTCAGAGGCTGCTCTGCACCTTTTGGACATTCAGTGCCAATAGCATGGCTCCATTTCTGTTCAAGTGATGCCCGTCTCTTTTCCATAGGTTCAGCTTGCTCCCAGAAACTTCCCCAGTGCCTAAGAAATCTAAGCTCTACCTGCAGGCCATTCTTATCCACACATTGAGTCTCTAATTGAAGAACCAGAATGGTGTAGTGGTTAAGAGCGGCGGACTCTAATCTGGAGAAGCGGGTTTGATTTCCCGCTCCTACAGATGAGGAGCTTTAATCTGGTGAACCAAGTTTGTTTCTTTGCTCCTCCACATGAAGCCTGCTGGGTGACCTTGGGCGAGTCACAGTTCTCTCTGAACTCTCTCAGCCCCACCTACCTCACAAGGTGTCTGTTGTGGGGAAGGGAAGGCTATTGTAAGCCACTTTGAGACTCCTTAAAGGTAGAGAAAAGTGGGGTATAAAAAAACAACTCTTCTTTTTCTGCTGCTGCAAAACCAGCTGGTCCAGCATGTAGAACAGGTAGCAGTTTCAAGAATACTATCTTTGGGGTTCTGGGCTATAACTTTCGGCTTAGTAACCTAACTTTTTTTCCTCTGATGATGTAGCTACATTTCCCAATATCATTGGTGGCAATATGTGTCATGACTGTTGACTCCTCCTCCACACTTGCTGTCAGCCTTCCCAGACAGCACATAATGTCCACACCCTTCACACTGACCAAAGATTACTTAGGACTTCATAAGTTAGACCTTGGTGTGTTAAGTGCCGTCAAGTCACTTCCGACTCATGGAGACCCTATGAATGAAAGTCCTCCAAAATGTCCTGTCTTTGACAGCCTTGCTCAGATCTTGCAAACTGAAGGCTGTGGCTTCCTTTAATGAGTCAATAGGGTTTTCAAGGTAAAGGTTGGTCAGAAGTGGTTTACCAGTGCCGCCTTCTGCGCAGTACTAACCAGGGTTAGCCGTAGTAGCACTGCCGTTGTCTACGAAAGATCCTCCGCCAGTGTCACCTTCCACTACTGCTGCTGCCCAGCAGCTAGCCTTCAGGGATTCCTCTGCCCCCATCCCCATTGGAACTGCCTGTTCTCTTCTGCGGATGTGGTCATTGATCCCTTAAGGGGTGGATGCATCTTCGTCTGGTGTCTCAGCTGTGACCATTCCGTCTTGAGTGACTCTGCTAGGAGTTTAGTCTCTTGATAGAGTCTAGACCCCTTACGGTATTGCTCTCAGCTTCCCTGACACACACAAACCCCCTTACCACGTTAACATGTGCATCCAGAAGGGGGATGCTCCAGAAGGGGGATGCATCCAGAAGGGGGATCATGTGCATCCAGAAGGGGGATGCATCCAGAAGTTAGACCTAGCACACCAAATAGTTTGTACAGTGTGCCCCAATGTGCCGCCTGAGCAGTCAACCATATTCTGGACCAGTTGAAGTATACTCTTCAAAGGAAGCTTCATCTTCAACATATTGTAGTAAACAATGTATCCATTGGGCCAATCCCAACATCAGCCAAGGCTGGGGAGATAAGTCCCTGACTATCATCCCTCAGGTAATTCACAGTGGGTAGCCGTGTTAGTCTGTCTGCAGTAGTAGAAAAGAGCAAGAGTCCAGTAGCACCTTAAAGACTAACAAAAATATTTTCTGGCAGGGTATGAGCTTTCGTGAGCCACAGCTCACTTCTTCAGATCATCCCTCAGAGCAGGCTTAAATTATTAAAGGTGTGGAGAGGTCTACAGTGGGGAATGAGACTTAAAAAAAAAAAAAAGCTCAAATAATCCTAGCAACCCAACATTCACTTTTGCCATCGTTCCCACTTCTCAATGCATAAAGGTAAAGGTAGTCCCCTGTGCAAGCACCGGGTCATTACTGACCCATGAAGTGATGGCACATCCTGACGTTTACTAGGTAGACTATGTTTATGGGGTGGTTTGCCATTGCCTTCCCCAGTCATGTACGCTTTCCCCCCAGCAAGCTGGGTGCTCATTTTACCAACCTTGGAAGGAAGGAAGGCTGAGTCGACCTTGAGCCAGCTACCTGAAACCGACTTCCACTGGGATCGAACTCAGGTTGTGAGCAGAGCTTTTGACTGCAGTACTGCAGCTTACCACTTTTTGCCACAGGGCTTTCAATGTATGCATCTTTGTAAACACAAGTGTTACATTTACATTAACACTGCTGCCCTGCAAGAAACAGGCAAGTTACAACTGTAATGATAGTTCAGGGCCAGGTCAGATGTTACAAAAGTAGAAAGTGTGCTCTACATGCAATTTGTTTGGGCTCCAGTATGCCCCATAACATACGGGGTAACATGTACCCTTTGGAGGGGTCAGACTCCCATGTACATGGGACTCATATGCTCCAATGAGTCATAACTCACCCTGTGACCTATCACATTGTTATTTAAAGAAGGTGTATATAACCTTTTCAGGTGTTGTGGGTAGATACATGCTAATTTTGTAACGTGAAGTGGCTCTCTGTTGAGTTATTCAAGAGTACTTTACTAAAGAAAATCAGGCTTGGATACCATATTGCTTTTATCCCTTGAGTCTCAAGTCTCTCTCTCTCTCTCTCTTTTGGTAGAAAAAAAAGTTTAAATAGGATGCTATATTTAGATACCATTTTTCCTTTTGTTATAAATGGGTCTGGTAGGGGGAAAATAATTAAACCTACACAAAATAGAGAACATTATTTAATGAGTCTGCTTTTCTCTCTGACTTGTGGTACCTGCAGGTAACTAGTGCTCCCATTTAGACTACATTGTGATTGAAGTGTCGGCAGCACTGCAGTTTCCTTTGGATTCAGATTTCAAAGTACACACTTTGAAGTACTCCAGTGCAAGAAACCTGGTGAATTATTGCAAGCATGGGATGAATCATGTCTGCAAGCCCTTTCTTTCTTTTTCTTTCTTTTTAAATACTCACTTGGGCATGGATCACAATGTTTTTCTTCCTTTAAAGAAAAGCGGGAAATGATATACACATGTCATGATAGATATGTTGTAATAATCCTCAACCCAGTTCAATGGCCTTGTGTGTGTGTGTGTGTGTGTTAAGTGCCGTCAAGTCACTTCTGACTCATGCCGACCCTATGAATCAATGTCCTCCAAAATGTCCTTCCTTTGAGAGCCTTGCTCAGATCTTGCAAACTGAGGGCTGTGGCTTCCTTTATTGAGTCAGTCCATCTCTTGTTGGGTCTTCCTCTTTTCCTGCTGCCCTCAACCTTTCTTAGCATGGCTGTCTTTTCCAGTGACTCTTGTCTTCTCATAATGTGACCAAAATGGCCTTAGAAGGGTGTAACTCTACTTAGGATATTACTACAGATGCTTTCCCAGTTGGCTACTTTCTCCATAAGCAGAGCAGAAATTATGTGCAAGGGAGAGGTGGTGACAGCGGTACTTGACATTGGCCTCTGTCACTGAATTTGGGAGAGGCTTCATGACTAGGAGAGGCTTCATGAGTTGTCAGGATCCAAGAGACTGCCTGGACTATTGTCTTGAATACTGATTTATTTCTGGGATGGGTGCAGATGGAGTAAGTAATGGTCTCCTTAGAGCATTGATTAAATCACCTTAGGGTGACAAATGGGGATTAGATAGCCCCATTGTCCAGCCAGGCGCACCCTAGGGCCAGGGGATAGGTTCAGCGGCCAACCACCTTCCAGCCCAGGCTTGATACACAAGATAGATCCCAAAGCTCTCTGAAAGGAATCCATTTTGGGGAGAGCAGTGCCTTGCTCTGATGCCAGTCTTTGGCCCTTGTGCCTTCATGGCACCCTTTAACGGGAGGAAGGGTCAGACTGCTTAGTGCTGTTTTGAAATATAACACTGACAATAAGTTAAATGTAGGGATTAAAAACAAACAAACTCTCGCAGTGGTGCAATTTCAGAATTTTTGGGGTGGAGGGAAGAGTGGGGGGTAACAGGTTTGTGACATATTCAAGACAGAACTGGATTTTAAAATGTTCCTGCGTAGCAGCTTGATTCTTCCCAGCACAGTCTACAGTCAGTACCCCCTCACCCCAGTCTAGGACATATTAAGAAATAATCCAGGTTCGAGCTTTGTCTGGGGCTACCCCGTGCCTCTGGAAGAACCTCTGGGAATAGGTAAGGGATTTCTACCCTCCTGGCCTTACAGCAAGGCTGTAAAACAGAGCTATTCTGTGGAAAAGGTGAAATACCCTGCTAGTTGGGGCAGGTGAAATACCCTGCTAGTTGGGAAAGGTGAAATACCCTGCTAGTTGAAAAGGTGAAATACCCTGTTAGTGAAATACCCTGCTAGTTGGGGCATAAAATGTTTTTAGAAGTTTTAAAAATGTTTTAACATCTGTTGTTTTAATATTTGTTATGAAATTGGATTTATATCGTTTTTATCCACTATGGATCCTGGGATGCTCAGAAGAAAGCAGGGGGGGGATATGTAAATGTGTGTGTGTTAAGTGCCGTCAAGTCACTTTCAACTCATGGCGACCCTATGAATCAAAGTCCCCCCAAATGTCCTATCTTTGACAGCCTTGCTCAGATCTTGAAAATTGAGGGCTATGGCTTCCTTTGTTGAGTAAATATTTTAAATAAATACATTGGTTAAGGTTATTTTTTCATCTCCCTCAAAAACTGTAGCAAGTGTTAATACTCTTAAAAACAAGATTTACATTTTTGTCACACCTATGTAGTCTATCGTCCTTCCTTTCCTTCCAAGCTCCCATGATCCACTGGTCTTGAGCAGTTAATGGGCAGCTTTTTTCTATTTCTTTAAGGCAAATATGGTGGAGAGATACTTGGCCACAGCCAGTGTTATACTTGGATCTCTATCCACTAGCAAAAAGGGGACTATTTTTTATCACCTATTACGGTGGCAGGTAGTTTAGTTAAAATAGGAGTAATCCATTGGTCATGTTGGAGTTTGAAATGGCGACACTCCAACATCATGTGAGAAAGCGTATCAATTTTCTTCATGTTACATGAGCAAAATCTTTCTGAGTAGGGTAAATTGCCATACCTTCCATTCAGCGTGACTGAAGGTGCAGCGTTCAGACGAGCAAGCATAAAGGCTCTTCTAAACCCCAGGACTGTTAAATTACTGAAATACGGTGTTCGCAGAGGAGAAAGGATACCTTAGAACTGAGTAGAGCATACTTTTCGAGCACACATGGTAGTCTATTGTTTATAACATTAATTGCTCAGCGTGTAGAACCAGATATACAGGAATTGTAAAGTGAATGGTCACAGGCAGTTTGAAGGATGGAGATGACTTCCCTTACCAAGGTCTCCTGTACATATGCTGCTGGGAGCAGTTGCTCACCAGCTTTTATTTTTCAGACACTAATGACTCAGATCAGTTACAAAGGAGGAAAAGTTGTTATGAAATCCAAACTCTGGAGTGTTTGGTCCTCTCGCAAGTAGCTGCCGAAATGCATCTGCTGAAAGGGCTTCTCTGTAAGGCGCTGCAAAACCGACAGACAAGACTGCATTATTTAGCCCCAGTGGGCTACCGTCTCTGTTCCCTTCTACTTTTATGTCATTGTGTTGGTTTGACACCAATAATCGGTTTAATACGTTTTCTTCTCTCGTGTCATTATTGGCTAATGATTCTGCTCTTCTCTGGGGAAGGGGAAAAATGAGAAGTCATACTGCTTTGCTGTTTTATGTGGCTCTACAGGGACCGCCATAGCCATGGCGCACTATGGAAGTGTGTCATCTTAAATCAATAGGCGGCAACTTAGCCTTTAACATAAGACTTGCTCACTCCTCTTTTACAAATCAAGCCTGCAATTATAAGACTCTCCCTGATGATCCAGTTGCTCTGTGTTGTATCAGATATCATCTCACTGCCCACTTCTGTTGCCTTTTTAAAACAAAAAAACAAAAGAAAATAGGGCAATATTGCAAAATATTATGACTTCTGGTTCCCAACTCAGTTTGGAACCCTGGATAGGCTGGTCGGATAGCAGCCAACAGAGGCTGCCCAGAAGTGGTTGCCCAGGGAAATGTTTAATAAGCATGCCGATCATCCATTCATAAAAGTCTGGTTTAACATCAGTGTGCTGTGCGTTCGTTCTGGAGTGTGAGGGTAATGTACCTTTATTATATCAGGCCATTAAGTCAATTAAAGCCTAAGCTTATGTGAGCCATGACCTTTTCCAGCAGCAAACCTATAGTTAAAAGGTTGAAAGATGGACTTGACTGGAAAACATTGGGCCATTTTTTAAAGAGTTGTTCCCAAAATACATTAGTATGTTAATTTCGAACCAAGCATAAAGCAACGAAGTTTTATTTAACTTTAAAGAAAAATGGGTCAGATGTTTGCAATGGGAGAAAGGATGATGATGATGATGATGATGATGATGAAGATAAAGAAGAAGAGTTGGTTTTTATATGCCAGCTTTCTCTACCACTTAAGGAAGAATCAAACTGGCTTACAATCACCATACCTTTCCTTCCCCACAACAGTCACCCTGTGAGGTAGGTGGGGCTGAGAGAGCTCGAACAGAGCTGTAACTAGCCCAAGGTCACCCAGCTGGCTTCATGTGTCGGAGTGGGGAAACAAATCCAGTTCACCAGATTAACCTCTGCTGCTCATGTGGAGAAGTGGGGAATCAAACCCAGTTCTCCAGATCAGAGTCCCCTGCCAGATCAGAGTATGGTGCATTTGGTGCATTTTTACCCCTTCCTTCTTCCAACAAACTCAAGGTGGGGCATACAGGTTGCCTCTCCTCCTTTGGACCTCATAGCAATCCTGTGAAATAGGTCAGGCTGATAGAAAATGACTGGTCCAAGGTGACCCAGAAAGATTCACGGCAAGTGGAGATGTGAACTTTGGTTCCCCCAGTCCCAGTGAAGCACTAACTACTCTAGCATACTGTGTCTCACACAGTACATTTTGAATCCTTTTTAAAAATAATAATAATAATAATTTGCGACTTGCCTTTTGATTTGCCAACATGCTTTGGCACATAGGTGTTCAAATTTATGAACAGGAGCATTTTGAATTGTGCCCAGAAGCTAACTGGCAGCCAACGTCAATCTTTTAAAAATAGTTCAATGTGTTCCCTATGGCCCATGCTTACTAGCCAACTTACATCTGTGTGCTATGCAACTTAACACTTCTGTACAACCTTCAAAGGCAGCCTGATGTGGGGCACATTGCAATTATTTAACTTAAAAGTTTACTGTGTTGGATCTCCTTTAGGAGAAAAAGGAGACTACACATTTTAGTCTTTAATCTTGGTGGCCACCAAGATTAGGTTAATTTATGCCATCATATTCCCTGTTACTATGTATGGGTGTGAAAGCTGGTCAATGAAGAAAGCTGACAGGAAGAAAGTAGACTCCTTTGAAATGTGGTGTCGGCGGAGAGTGTTACGGATACTGTGGACTGCCAAAAAAAAAAAATTAGTGGGTTATAGGGCTGTTGAAAAACAATCGGTAAAATTCGGATTCGGCAAAATTTGGCTTGTTTTTATTTGGGAAATGCTGAAGTCTGAACTCCCCTGATTCGGATCCATGGAATTTGGCACTAAGTTTGTAGTTCGCTAATAAATTCGGCCATTTAAAGCCATTAAAAACACATTTGTGGCTTTCCGTGGCTCTGGGGGGGCATATTTGGAGGTAGACGTCCCAAACCTTCAGTGTAGCTTGAGGGGACCCTTCTTGCAAGAATCCCTAAGTTTTGTAAAGATTGGGTCAGGGGGTCCCAAGATATGTGGCCCAGAAGGGGTCCCCCCAATATTGCCAATTGGAATAAAGGCATTAAAAAACATTTGTGGCTTTCCACGGCTCTGGGGGGGGCATTTTTGGAGGTAGAGGTCCCAAACCTTCAGTGTAGCTTGAGGGGACCCTTCTTGCAAGAACCCCCAAGTTTTGTAAGGATTGGGTCAGGGGGTCCCGAGATATGGGGACCGGAAGGGGTCCCCCCATCTGCCCATTGGAATAAAGCCATTAAATTTTGGGGGGACCCCTTCCGGGCCCCATATATTGGGATCCCCTCAAGCTATACCTCCAAAAATGCCCCCCGGAGCCACGGAAAGCCGCGAATGTGCACCCCCCATGCACTCATCCACGACTGATTGGCCAGAAGAAGACCCAGCTTGGCCACCAATTGGCCGCAGGAGAATGCTGCTTTGGGGGCACCAAACTCACCGAGTTTGGTTTGTCATTTTCCCGCCTTTTTTGACTTTGGTTCTATCCGAAGTAGAAATCAGGGAAAATTCGGCTGTTTTTTCTTGTCGGATGGAACCGAATCGACAACCCTAGTGGGTTATAGATCAAATCAAGCCTGAACTGACCCTAGAAGCTAAAATGACTAAACTGAGGCTATCATATTTTGGTCACGTCATGAGACGACAAGAGTCACTGGAAAAGACAGTCATGCTAGGAAAAGTTGAGGGCAGCAGGAAAAGAGGAAGAGGAAGACCCAACAAGATATGGATTGTCTCAATAAAGGAAGTCACAGCCTTCAATTTGCAAGATCTGAGCAAGACTGTCAAAGATAGGACATTTTGGAGGACACTGATTCATAGGGTTGCCATGAGTCGGAAGTGATTAGAAGGCACTTAACACACACACACACATTTTAAATAACATAAGTTATGTCAGAGCTCTGAAGCTCAGTGACCCCTGTGCTACTTTCTTCTGATGAATTGTCAGCATCTTTTTTTCTTGAGTTTGTTCCATTTCCTCATATATAACTTCACTAAAAACACAAAACATACTAAGTAATGAACTGTAAAGCATTCCATTTGTGCGTGTGTCATACAGTGATAGGCAGCCGTGCCAAGCAAGGATTATGAAAAGCAGATAACTTCTGCTGTGCTATCATGAATGAAAATGATAGTGTTAGACCAGAAACAGCCTGAGGTAAGAGTTCCTGTCACAGAGTGAGACATTGCCAGCAGGTTGAGTTCCAGTCCATCTGGAGGATAAAAATGCTTTTTAGCATATTAGCCACAGTCGTATGAAAACATTGAGTGCAATCTCTTTATGGGCAAGATGAAGCTAGATATCAAAGGATAGCCAAATACAAAAGAAACATAGATCTTCAATATTCTCTAGCCTCTGTGTCTTCTGGGAATAGAAGCAATGTTATGTAACAGATTTCTAGTCCTAAGGGCCAGTGTTATTGGTCCACATTGGCACCCTACAAACACGTGCATCAATTTCCCATAGGAAAGTAGTGCCTTTGGAAACCTCAGACTGTTACATAATTCCCTTCTCTTTTGCATTCCGTTTCCATCTTTTATTTGTTTTAACACAAACAAGCAATTGGAAAACAAACACTATAGGAGGATGGATATTTTGTGAGTAGAAACAGCTTGCAAAAAGGTGGATCCCTCCTAGTTATTCCTACCCTAGTGGGGGCCCCACATCATGCACCCCAAACCCTCTGCGGAGGGCTGGGTGACTCTCATAAAGAAATGCACTGTGACATAGGGGTCTGCAATGAGGAGGCAGTAGCAAAAGCACTCTTTCTTCTGCTAGCAGTCTCTGCCAACAGAAGAAAAGGATGAGGTAATTTTGTTCCATTGACGCTCCCCTGTGCAACTTCCCATGCTGCAATATAGGGGTATGTATCCTGAAATTCCTGAAATGGATGAAAATATGCATGGAAATTGCTGTTTCAGTCATTACCATGATTTCCGGAGAGAAAAACAAAAATCTGGGATTCTTAGACATTGCACAAAGCAAACCCTCCCAAAAAATTATGTTTTTCATAATTGGCAGCAGCAAGCATCTTACTTTTCTTTGATTCTCCTGGTTTCCCAGGCAATGGCATTTCTCCCTTCCAACTGGATCCTTGCAAGGGATCGGGCGAGCGCTTCTAGCCAATTACCAAAGCTCCACAGAAGGAATTTTTAAGGTGGCCCTCAGTAGTTTAGAGCGGTGAACCATTTTCCTGTGTTGCTGCCTGCCTGAGCAGTCTGGTGTTGACAGCATGGGTGCTTTCAGATAGGAGTAGCAATGTTGTGGAGCTGCTGTTAATTTTTATTTTCATTTAATTTTGTTTGTATTCTAAATATTTCTATTTAATCATAAATAATATATGTAATACTACATAAAGTAATCCAAAACAGAAAATGCAGGGAAAGGGAAAAGGAGAAGCAGGACTGCGTTCTCCCATACGTATGGGGTTGTCAACCTCCAGGTAGTGGCTGGAGATCTCCTGCTATTACAACTGATCTCCAGCTGATAGAGATCAGTTCACCTGGGGAAAATGGCTGCTTTGGAAGGTGATCTGTATGGCATTATACCCCAATGAAGTCCCTCCCCTCCACAAACCCCACCTTCTTCAGGCTCCGCCCGAAAAACTTCCTGCCAATGGCAAAGAGGGACCTGGCAACCCTACATTCAAACCAACCCAAGAAAGGCCTTCTCAGTCATGGCACCAAAACTCTAGAACTCCTCCCTAGGGAGATTCATCCATTGGGTAAAGACTTTTTTGTTTTGTTTGCCATACCCCTGGTAACCTTGTTTTGGTGTTATATGTATTTATATGTTTTTCTTAAATTATTTTATTGATATATTGTCGAAGGCTTTCACGGTCAGAGTTCATTGGTTCTTGTAGGTTATCCGGGCTGTGTAACCGTGGTCTTGGAATTTTCTTTCCTGACGTTTCGCCAGCAACTGTGGCAGGCATCTTCAGAGTAGTAACACTGAAGGACAGTGTCTCTCAGTGTCAAGGGTGTAGGAAGAGTAATATATAGTCAGAAAGGGGTTGGGTTTGAGCTGAGTATTGTCCTGCAAAAGTATTGTCCTGTAAGTATCAAGATAATGTGCTAATGAGGGTATGGTATGTTAATATGGAACCAATGTATCCTGAAGTGATCTGTTAATGTGTGTAATCCAAAGCTAATCTGTATGGCTATTGTTGAATGCTGTCTTTGTCTGGAGGTTTTTCAGGGCAGGAAGCCAAGCCTTATTCATTCTTAAACTCTCCTCTTTTCTGTTAAAGTTGTGCTGATGTTTATGAATTTCAATGGCTTCTCTGTGCAATCTGACAAAATAGTTGGTAGAATTGTCCAGTCTTTCAGTGTCTTGGAATAAGACCCTGTGTCCTGTTTGTGTCAGTCCATGTTCAGCCACTGCTGATTTCTCAGGTTGGCCAAGTCTGCAGTATCTTTCATGTTCTTTTATCCTTGTTTGTATGCTGCGTTTTGTGGTCCCGATGTAAACTTCTCCACAGCTGCAAGGTATACGATATACTCCTGCAGAGGTGAGGGGGTCTCTTTTGTCTTTTGCTGAAAGACAAAAAACAAAAGAGACCCCTTTCTGACTATATATTACTCTTCCTACACCCTTGACACTGAGAGACACTGTCCTTCAGTGTTACTACTCTGAAGATGCCTGCCACAGTTGCTGGCGAAACGTCAGGAAAGAAAATTCCAAGACCACGGTTACACAGCCCGGATAACCTACAAGAACCAATATTTTATTGATATTTTAATTTAATTTTATTGATTATTTTAATCTTGTTTTAATGTTGAAATGGTTTGATGTTTGCCTTGGGGACCCTATTTGTGTGGAAAGGAAGCATAGAAATGTTAAAATAAAAACTGTTTCAGTTTAAGAAGACACATCTGAGAATTTATACACACAAATATGCAAATAACATACATTGTGCTTATAAATACAATATAAATTGCTTAGAAAAACTATACATGTGTACACAATATGGATGGATCTACAAAACTAACAGTGGAAAAACAGCAACCAGAATATTTAGTAAAAAATGAGTGAATATAAAAGTAAACTAACTAGGGACATTCATTCATCCTTCTTTGGGATTTTTTTGCAAACGTAATCAGATCAAAAGTTTCCTGCATATGAAATACTTAAACATCAGTGAGCACACATTCAGGCTTACATCTTTTTATGGTATGAAAGTATGTTGTGTATACTTAGATCTCGTAAGGAATTCTGTACATTTTGCAGTGACGTAGAGGACTGTATCATATGCCCACCAGAATGGTTTAATTGTACAAGCATGAATGTTTTATTTTGAATGGACACATTGCAGGTTTCAGATTTGGGGGGAGGGAATCACATACTTGAGTCAAAGTCTCAGATATATATATATATATATATATATATATATATATATATATATATATATATATATACACACACACACACACACACACACACACACACACACACACACACACATACATACATATATATATTCTCAGCAAATATTTGATTTAACAACCTTCATAAATGGCAGGGATTCAAGAATTCATGCAAGTCAAAATATTTCAAATTGAATTCAAAAAGCTTAAAAAGTGTATTCATCAGTCTATAGTCTTCCTACTCCTTGGCCAAATTAAATAATCAAATAATGAAAGCAAGTGACTTCCATTATCATATAAACAAGTTAAAAAAATACACATCCCAGTTCCAGTGCATGGTAATACCTTTATGCCTGTCACCCTGTGACTATATGACTCTTCAAAATGTGCAAACTGCAGGATTATTCCAACATGAAATTATTATTTTTTCATAGCCCTTCTGCCTTTGTGGACTGGTTTATTAGCAGCAGCATAAATACCAGCTATCTGCTCTTATGCTTCCTTTTTTCCTGTTTACTTGCTCCCCACATGATTTTATTTGTGACTAAGGTTGTCAGTCCTCAGGTAGGGACTGGGGTTCTCCTGGAATTACAACTGATCTCCACAGTACAGAGACCATTAACCTTGCAGAAAATGGAAACTTCAAAGGGTGAACATATCATCACATCCCTGCTAAGATCCCTCCCCAAGCTCCACCCTCTCCAGGCTTCACCCCAAATCTCCAGGAATTTCCCAAGATGGAATTAGAAACCCTGTTTGTGACCTAGGGTTGCCAGCCCTGTGTTGGGAAATACCTGGCGATTTTGGGGGCGGAGTCTGAGGAGGGCGGGGTTTGGAGAAGGGGAGGGACTTCAATGCCACTGAGTCCAACTGCCAAAGTGGCCATTTTCTCCAGGTGAACTGATCGCTATCAGCTGGAGATCAGTTGTAATAGCAGGAGATCTCCAGCTAGTACCTGGAGGTTGGCAAGCCTATTATGACAGCTGCATTATTTTGTGGGACCATTTTTTTTTTTAGCATACCTGAAGGACACAGGAAGGCAGGTCAGAACACTTTTCTCTAGTTAAGTTGAGTTTAATTATGCAAAAAAAAATTCCTTTGGTAATTAATAAAATGATTACCACTGTGCAGCACTTAATGACCAAGTGTGCTCAACATGCCTACTGTCTTAGATGGCAGTTCTCTGCTGGGGGTTTCACAGAATTGCCTTTCTCCAAGTATCAACTCACAGAATGCTTTGATTCCAGCTATCATTATAGGTTCTCCATTTTGTCATGCTGCCTCTATCGAGCAGCTTGGATCACTGAGATTGGAAAAACTCACAGGGGTGTGGATACAGCATTTCTGAAAAATCTGTGGCAGAAATTGCTACTTCCTTGGCACTAAACTTGCGAAGACCATCTATGTCTTGCTTTCTGACATCACTTTACAACATTTAATGAATAGGGTTGCCAACCTCCAGGTCTAGGATCCGCTCCGGAAACCTTGAGGCTCCGCTCACTCCGCACTTTATTGATAAAGGACACCGGGATAATGACATGTCTTTCTGCGTCTTGTGGCAGTACCAAGGTCGTCCCTATGATTCCCAAAATATACAAAAAATACTACATCAAATGGAAACCAAACTTATATTTCTCATGGGATCCTTGTCCCCCAATGGTTTAAATAATGAATTGGATTACTCTTGTTTTTTATAAGGAGTTTTCTCCTTTAAGCATTTTTCTTCACTGCTCTACCAGCTGCTGTTCATTTCCTTGCATTGCTTTCTATTTGAACTCGCATCTTGTCAGTTTCATTATATGCTTTGGAGACCTATATAGAAATCCTCTCGGTCCCTCTTTGAAATTGATATGATTGTTATAAACTTTTCTGGTAAGTTTTTTAATATATATTTATGATGGTAGTTGCATAGTTTCTTAATATTAATATTTTTGATATAATGTGAAATAAAGGTTTAACTCTTAATATTTTAAAACAATTATTTATTGACATGATATCTTTGTATTAGCATGGTATACTTTTTTGATCATGTTATGCAGATATGTGTAGCTGATGAAGCCATGTGCGAAACGTGTGCATGATCTAGACGACACGTCCGGGCACCTCTTCTGGCACCTCCTCGCTGTGGTCCTCATTTTTGACATTTTGTGTCCAGCTACCAAGAAGTACAGGAAAGTCTTTCATGGACAGCTATATTGTTTTTATGTGATCCATTGGACAATTTCTTTTGTCATATTGCATATCTTGCTGGACTATTTATGCTAATTGTTTAAAAAAAAACCTGATTGTGTTTCCCTTAATTTTTGTACATATGTTCACTCCTTGCACTTACCTGCACCTTTATAAATTTATCTTGTGTTTATATTACCTTGTAGTGCTGTTTGGATCTTTTCCAACCTCCAGGTACTAGCTGGAGATCTCTTGCGACTACAATTGATCTCCAGCCGATAGAGAAACTTTGGAGGGTGAATTCTATTTTCACCTGGAGAAAATGGCCGCTTATGGAGTCTATGGTATGAAGCCCCTCCCCTTTCCAAACCCCACCCTCCTCAGGCTCTGCCCCAAAAACCTCCTGCCGATTGTGAATAGGGACCTGGCAACCCTAATAATGAATGATTACTTAGCCATGATCCTCTTTAAATGATGTGTATTCCATTTACGATTTTGTGAGATAAAATCAGATTTGTTGTTGCCTGAATGTTTTTTTTAATAGAAAGTGATGTACATAGAAATCATCGTTTTAAAATATTCCAGAAGTTTTTCATAACTTCCAACATAAATTTGGAGAGAGCCCCGTGGCGCAGGGTGGTAAGCTGCAGTACTGCAGTCCAAGCTCCGCTCACGACCTGAGTTCGATCCCAGCGGAAGTTGGTTTCAGGTAGCCGGCTCAAGATTGACTTAGCCTTCCATCCTTCTGAGGTTGGTAAAATGAGTACCCAGCTTGCTGGGGGTAAAGGGAAGATGACTGGGGAAGGCACTGGCAAACCACCCCGCAAACAAAGTCTGCCTTGGAAACGTCGGGATGTGACGTCACCCCATGGGTCAGGAATGACCCGGTGCTTGCACAGGGGACCTTTACCTTTAACATAAATTAGGTTGGGATTCAAATGTTTTATATCTCCCAGAATGTTTCCAATGTTTCATGGAATTGACAATCCAAATGTATAACACAACAGTATCTGATATTTTCTGAAATATTTTGGTATCATATGGGTTTGTTATTGTTTTTACAGCTCTGATTATTTTCATACTTATTGTGCTCACATCTCCAAGAGGTAGTATAAGGGTGCACCTGACCAAGATGCACTTTATGTGCTCTTAAACTAATTAGGAGTTAAGGGATTACATATTTATTTCCCCAATGGAAAAGAAGCGCTGTAAGAAAGATATTTCAGCTACTCTGAAAGCAATCTTCTGAGTCTAATGGTTTCCCCCCCCTCTAGAACAAGCTATGCTGATTATCTCTCAGATATAATGCAATAAAATAGGCAGGGTGGACAGGCATTGTTCATATGGAAGTATGGCTGAATGTTGCACGGCCAATTACAGTTTATACTTAAACACAAGTGAACTAGAACAGGGGGGTTTAACAACTGAACTGAATACTGGAAATCAAGAGTTGAAGGGAGCAGGTCAGGGAAAATGAAGGGAAAGCGTGGGTTGCAAAAACTGCCTTTAAAAAACAATATGCAGGCGATGGGTTTGAATTTCTGCATTTAAAATATCTAGATTTGGCCAGTAGAGATACCACATTATGTGATAAGAATGGTTTATGCAAAGGAGGAGGATGCATTCTTGTTAGCAACAACACCAATAAGTGTGCAGGTCTGAGTGACTGACTGTATGTGAGTTATTTGCTGCATTCAGACATCACAACAAGCTTCTGTTTATTCATGATGGACATGAACATTAGGGTTGCCAACTTCCAGGTACTAGCTGGAGATCTCCTGCTATTAGAACTGATCTCCAGCCGATAGAGATCCGTTCACCTCGAGAAAAGGGCTGCTTTGGCAATTGGACTCTATCCTGCCCTCCTCAGTCTCTGCTCCCAAAACTTCCCGCCGGTGGGGAAGAGGGACCTGGCAACCCAATGAACATAGCTTGTTTGCCAAGCTTCCTTTCCTCTTCCCACCTCTTTTTGTGCACTGAGTACAATCGAAAGCTTCTTAGTTTGGGCAGGAAATCCAAGTACACAGCTCTGAAAATGGGAGTTCATTTCTTCCGTACAAGGAACCTGGGAGTCAAAACTACCAAATTCTAGTTTTACAAGGAAGAAACAAATTCTCTTTGCCACGGTGCCAGCATTCAGACCGCAGCAAACTGGTGTTTTGATTGAATGTTTCCTGCCTAGGGTTGCCAGGTCCCTCTTTGCAACTGGAGGGAGGTTTTTGGGGTGGAGCCTGAGGAGGGGTGGGGTTTGGGAAGGGGAGGGACTTCAATGCAATAGAGTCCAATTGCTAAAGCAGCCATTTTCTCCAGGTGAACTGATCTCTATCGGCTGGAGATCAGTTGTAATAGCAAGAGATCTCCAGCTAGTACCTGAAGGTTGGCAACCCTATTCTTGCCCCAAGAATAAGGTTGCCAGCTCAGGGTTGGGAAATACCTGGAGATTTTGGGGGTGGAGCCTGAGGAGTGTGGGGTTGAGGGAGGGGAGCAACTTCAATGGGATATAATGCCACAGAGTCCACCTTCCAAAGTGGCCATTTTCTCCAGGTGAATTGATCTCTGTCTCCTGAACATCAGTTGTAATAGCTGAAGGTTGGCAACCCTACCCAGGAAGTTTTCAGTCAATTTCACCATGGAAGAAGAGGAAAGAGTATGTGAGCGTGTCAAACATGAGTGTTTGTTGTGACGTTTGAATGTGCCCTGTGTGTGCAGTATTTTGGATTGAACCACCCCATTGTGTCTCAGTGTTTATTATGCTTATAACTACTTCTGATCAGGGTATTTATACAGCTAGTGTTAAGGCAAGGCCTGACAAACTCTCATTTTTTTTTAATTTAGCTTTCTATAGTATGATTGTAAAAACATGTAAAAGCCAACAGGCACACATCCATGGTGACAGTAAAATCTAATGGCTGATAATGATGGTAAAATATATTGTGTATGTATTTTTTTTCTTTTAAAAATTAGATTAAGGGCTCACTTTCAATCCCAGAGGTTTTCTTTCTTTCTTGGAAAATGGTAGTAGAGGGGAAAATGTTAATTGAATCTTCTCATTTACACCTTCCATCTGCTTCCATTCCAGCTGCATCTGCTTAGATACATGATAAGTTAGCCAATCTGGCGCAGGGCAGATCTCTGCTAAATTGCAATGGTAATTTCATAAAATTGTTATAAAATGAGGTAAAAATGGAAGAATCTTGTTTATGGCTTAATGGGAAAACAAGTTTAAAAATGATTTTTTTGTTCCAGTCACACTTTATCAGAAAGGCCAACTTTATATAAACTGCCACTATGCACAGTCTTGAGTTGGGTGTTTATTTATTTGGGAAGGCCTATGCTATTTTTCTCTCCAAAGGCTCAAAAGTGGCTGCCAAAATTCCCAAAACAACCAAAGGAAACAATGCAAGCAAACCAATCCTGAGTTTGCCATTATTTGGGACTGGTTATCATAAGCCACAGGATGTAAGCCATGCAAGCCCTTTGAATCTTGCCCTTCAGCTGCCACCCGAGGGCTCATACCTCTGGCTACAGCCAGCATGGTGTAGTGGTTAAAAGCAGGGGTTTGGAGCGGTGGAGTCAGATCTGGAGAACCGGGTTTGATTCCCCACTCCTACACATGTGCGGCAGAGGTTAATCTGGTGAACTGGATTTGTTTCCCCACTCCTACACATGAAGCCAGCTGGGTGACCTTGGGCTAGTCACAGCTCTGTTCGAGTTCATATAAAAATCAAGTCAGCAGCAAACAGAAGGTTTTGATTTTGCAGTTGAAGTCATCTTGGGTGGGGGAAATTACAGACAATCCAAAATCAGTCATAATGAGGCTTAGAGACATTGGTATATCCTTTGAGCATGTCCACAAGGAAACCTATTTTTGAATGAAAGTCTGAAATGAATAATTTCAGGTAAAAAGGGAGTGCATAAAGAATGAATGGGTCTTGTCTTTCATTCTGTGTGCACATAGGTGGGAGCAGGTAGCAACATTCTTCAAATGCTGCAGAAGGAGAGCTGAGGTCATGCAAGAGACAGCCACAGGAGCCAGGAGGACAGAGCACAAAGCCTTTGAAGCAGAGGGGAGGGGCTGAGCCCTCTGTGCAATTCCATGCGCTATCAATGCTGGGAGAAATGCGAGAAATGCTGCGAGAAATGTGCAGTTTGAAAGACACGAGGGGAAATGGAAAAGAAAAGCTACTTTGGTGTCAAGGCTGATGTCCAGATTCTAGTGAGTGGAGACAAATAAGAGGAAAGGATGGAGGGCCATCTACCAGTACCCAAAAGAAGCACTTGTCTTCAAGAGACTTTGCTAAATGATGACAAAATCATTGGCTCACAGAGCAAGGGTGTTTAGTAGCATCTTAGGTAGGGTTCCCAACTGCCCGGTTGTGGCGAGCAATTGCCCACCAATCAACCGGGCTGCCTGCTGACCAGCTGATGCTCAGTGGGTGGAAGCAGGAAGTGGAAAGTGATCCCTCCCACAAGCATGCTCCTGGTGCAATTAGGGCTGTCAATTCGGTTCGGTCCGAACTGAAAATCAACCGAATTTCCCCTGATTCGTTGCTTTTCTGTTCGGACGGATCAGAACTCAAAACTGGCGGGCAACCGGGGGGGCCGAATTCAGCGAGTTCGGGAGTTCGCAAATAAATTCGGCCAATTCGGCCATCAGTAAGCAGCATAACCGTCAGTAAGCAGCATTCTCCTCCCCCGGCCAATCGGTGGGCAAGCTGGGTCTTCTTCTGGCCAATCAGTCAGGATTGAGTACTGGAGGAATCAGCTGATGTGCGGCCCGGCCAGGGAGAGAGAGAGAGAGAGCGAAATCCTCGTGTGTGTGTGTGGGGGGTGCTTGTGCACATTCGCTCCTTTCTGTGGCTGCAGGGGGCGCATTTTTTGGGGTGCACACACAAAACTTTCACTGGAACTTCAGATGAAGCTTCTTAAGTTACCCCCCAAGTTTTGTAAACATTGGGTCAGGGGGTCCCGAGATATGGGCTCCCCCCCTTTTTCTTTCCATGGCTGCAGGGGGCGCATTTTTGGGGGTACAAATCCCAAACTTTGAGCGGAGTTTCAGACCAGTGTTCTTAAGATACCCCCCAAGTTTTGTAAACATTGGGTCAGGGGGTCTCGAGATATGGGCTCTCCCCCTTTTCCCTCCCCCCTTTTCCATTTATGTGGCTGCAGGGGGCGCTTTTTTGGGGATATAGCCCCCAAACGTTTAGCATAGCTTCAGTGAATTATTCTTAAGATACTACCCAAGTGTTGTAAAGATGGGTTCAGTGGGGGCAGAAATATCGCCTCCCCCCTTTTCTCTTTCCATGGCTGCAGGGGGCGCATTTTTGGGGGTGCAGACACAAAACTTTCACTGGAACTTTAGATTAAGCTTCTTAAGGAACCCCCCAAGTTTTGTGAACATTGGGTCAGGGGGTCCCAAGATATGGGCTTTCCCCTTTCCCCTATTGGGATGAATGGGGCAGCCGATCCGATCCTGTGTGCATCTCTCCAGAGCAAAACGTTCCGTGCCTAATTGGAATCATCTTGGATTACAGCCCGTCCTGATGGAACAGAAGACAGCCACAGTAAGACCCCTTTGGGGGCTTTAATCTATAATTTTTCTCCTGTGTATGTGTGTGTGTGTGGGGGAAAGCAGAGTCTGTGTGTGTGTGGGGAGGGAGCAGTTTCTGTGGGTGGGGGGGAAGCCAAAGGGGGCTTTCGTCGGTTCTGCCTGGGGTGTGTGTTCCCCCTCGAGTCTCTCGCTCCCTGGTTTGAGGGGGGAGGTTTCAGTTGTGTGTTGCAAAGGTGTTGTTTAACAAGGTTGTGTTTGCAGTTGTTTTGCTAATTTCTCCGCTGTTGTCAGGCTGGGAGCTTTGTGCGTGAGCGGCAAGCTCTGCTGAGAGATGCACAACATTAAGGGTGGCGGGTACCCCTTTCAGGGCCCATATCTCAGCCCCCCCGACCCAATCTTTACAAAACTTGGGGAGTCTTTCAATAAACGTCCTTTGAAGCTCTGCCAAAAGTTTGGGACCTCTAAGCCCAAAAATGCTCCCCCCAGAGCCGCGGAAAGGCGCGGTTGTGTTTTTAATGGCTTTATTCGGCCGAATTTGTTTCCGAACTTTGAATTCCCGCCGAATTGAACGGATCCGAAGTGGGGGAGTTCGGACTTCGGCACATACCGAACCCACAAGGGCCAAATTCGGCCGAATCCGAACTGTACCGAATTTTTTTTTTTTTGATAGCCCTAGGTGCAATACTGTTACTTCTGGAGAATGCAGACAGCAGGGCTATGAATGTTCCATGGTGCGCGCAGACAGTGGGTCTAGGAATGCTCCCACCTCCCGATCTGGCTTGCAGCTTGGAGAGGGAGGCAGAAAAATCCCTCCTATTGAAGTGCTTATAAACTTCATTTATAGGAAAACATATATTCTTTCATATGTATAAACATTCATAGGTTCATGAGGTGCTATGCTCAAGAATAGAGCATAGCATCAGGCAGATATATTCTACCCACACATGGAAACTTTGGGAACGTTGGCATCCATAACTATAAGAGGCCAACAGAACACATTGCCTGGTACAGGCTTTCCCCTGTAGAGAAAAACAGTGTCTTACCTTCACTGTTAGGAATGTGAATCACAAGACCAAGTGCTTGCTTTGAGACAGCTTCTACCAATCTCTATATACTATGTTAATTAAAGAAAGGCAGACAACCAATGTTTAGTAAGTCGACGTAATTGGAACATCCCTAACGAGAAGTTATAACTGGGGTAGCAATCCTTTGTTCTGTATGAAGACTGTCCTGCGCATTAGGGCAGTTTCATCCGGTATGTATTATTGAGCTCAATAAACTACTGCTTTGAACTATCAACCTCCCACTGTGTTATATTAATTCGAAATTAATACTATAACACAGGCATTACACTATCCCCTCTCTGTGTGCACGCTCTGGAGTTTAAATTTTTCCCATCATAGTGAATTCTCTACCACATTTCCTTCCATCTTGCTAGAATACTGACTATTTGAGCTTGCAAGAGCTCTTGTTTTGGGAGAGCCCACCCTTCACTCGATTATATATATAAAGAAATATGTATATAATATGGATGGTGGCGTTTTTTAACTTTTGCCCCCTTTGGGAAAAAAATGTAGATCCGGCCCTGCTCTTGAGACAGGGCACACGTGATTGGCAACAGAAGAAGAGAAGGATTCAGTGAAGAAGAAAAAGCCGATGCATTCTGTGGTCATTGTGAAGGTTTATTCATTATGTTGAATATTGCATTGAATTGTATTGCAAGATTTCTTTGGTTTTTATGGTCAGAAGTGCCCCTAACATTTGATTTTTAAAGTAGCAATATATGTGCTAAATCCAATAGCAATACAATTGTATTACAAATACAATTGCACTTATTACAATTGTATTACAAATACAGTAGAAGAAGAAGAAAAAGAATTGGTTTTTATATGCCGACTTTCTCTACCATTTAAGGAAGAATCAAACCGGCTTACAATCACCTTCCCTCCCCCTCCCTACAACAGACACCCAGTGAGGTAGGTGGGGCTGAGAGAGTGTGACTAGCCCAAGGTCACCCAGCTGGCATCATGTGCAGGAGTGGGGAAACAAACCCGGTTCTCCAGATCCGGTTCTCCACCGCTCCAACCCACCACTCTTAACCACTACACCACGCTGGCTCTCCAGTAACAATTGTATTTAGCACATCTTGGGATTTGCTACAATAATTTTCTTCAGAGTTTTGGCTTTAGAATGTTTTCCCACCTCTGATCCTCTTGAGTTCGTTTAGCCGGAAGGAATGCCCTGTTAACAACTTTTATTTTAAAGACATACTTATAACTTCTACCTCTGCTCCAAGGGGATTACAATTACGTGCAAAAAAAAAGCATAATGGAAACATATTAACTCTCGGCCCTCAATAAACTAGAACAACTACCCAGAACAATTCAAAAAGGGTCAGAGCAAAATTAGATGACACAGCGACCCAGGAGACAACTTGGGGGCACTGCAGGTTTTTTACTGCAGGAATCCTCTTGGTCTAACAATGCTGTGTGGGGGGAGCAGTCCTGCTTGGGACTATGGTAAGGGGGGGAGAAGGGGTTCCTGTTTGCCCCCCATTTTCAAAAGCCCGAGCCTTTGGGGCATTTACTGCAGAATTCCTACAATAAAATGGCTGAGGTGTTCCTGGGTTGTCCCTGGGAAAGTCATATCATCTAGTTCTGCCCACAGTGAACACTGAATAAAGTACAACCGTCACATCACCGTGAAACTACTCTCATTCAAAGCCCTTGGAAATATCGAAACCCATAACGTATGGAATCGAACCAGAGAGTGTTTGTTGGAAGGTTATGCCACATGGTGGGTGCCACCACCAAAAGGAGCAGTGTTCTGCTTGAAAAGAAAACACCTTCAAAAGGAAACGGCGGTCACCTGCCCATGACTAATATGACTTACTTTCTCAGGTTGACTGGTGAAACATAAAGCTGGATGAGTTAGCTTAGAACAAAAATAAACTTTTTGAACGGCTCTTTGAACTCCATTAGGCACTGCATCCCTCCTCTTTTTTGCACATATGCACTATTGTGGTGGTGGTGGGCCCACCCTGACAACAACTGTAAAGAATGTCTTTGTCCAAGGGGAAAGATCCTTCCTTTGTCCTACTCCTGAGCATTTTGGGGGTTTTATTAACTTTTGGAAGCCCAATGAATAATGTGCTTTGCATGGTGCTGTGCAAAGTGGGGTAAATGCCTAAGCGTGTCTAGGAGTAAGCAAGGAGCAAGGTTTTCTTTCTTTCTTTCTTTCTTTCTTTCTTTCTTTCTTTCTTTCTTTCTTTCTTTCTTTCTTTCTTTCTTTCTTTCTTTCTTTCTTTCTTTCTTTCTTTCTTCCTTCCTTCCTTCCTTCCTTCCTTCCTTCCTTCCTTCCTTCCTTCCTTCCTTCCTTCCTTCCTTCCTTCCTTCCTTCCTTCCTTCCTATGGTGTGGTGGTTAAAGAGTGGTGGTTTGGAGTGGTGGACTCTGATCTAGAGAACCGGGTTTGATTCCCCACTCCAGCACAAGAAGCCAGCTGGGTGACCTTGGGCTAGTCACAGCTCTCTTAGAGCTGTCTCAGCCCCAGCCACCTCACAGGGTGTCTGTTGTGGGGAGGGGAAGGGAAGGTGATTATAAGCCAAGTTTGAGTCTCCCTTAAGTGGTAGAGAAAGTTGGCATATAAAAATCAACTCTTCTTCTCCTTCCTTCCTTTTCTTTTCTTTTCTTTTCTTTTTTCTTCCATGCAAGGTGTGCCTACATTTTGTGAAACTGCCAGGCAAAAGTTTGCAGGACAGCCAAGTCAGTCCTGCAAAATAGCCAGGGATCTTTTCTCACTGCTTGCCCTGCCATCCATCCATCCGTATTCAATTCATCAACGTTCACATGAAGAGAACAGAATGGGGACGCAGACACAGCCAATGCAAATTCACCGTGTAATTTCCTTGAATGCCGGTGTAATTAGTCTCCTGCTACTGTCCTATTCATAGCCGCAGTGTGTGTGGTATACTGAAGTCAGGCAGTCATAGAGAAGTGGGTCACCAGCAGAATGAGGAGGATTTCCCTGGCAATGTGGAGAAATGCCTTTTGTTTTGGAAGGGCACCTATGAAGCTCTGTTCTGAAGCCAGAGATTATCAGGGATCAGAGGCTTCAGAGAATCCAGAACTGAAACTGGCTTAGATATTTTTGGAAGACAACATTACAAACCCTGGCCATTTTTTTTGCCTTTTTCCAATGCAATGTGGAATTAATGCGTGTGATGAGGAAGAGAGGAAGCAGGATTGTGGCTGCAGGCACTGTGTACTCCTGTAAATGTATGCACACAGGACTATCTGAGTGCAATGAAGAAGAATGAAAAAAATCAGGATTCTCACCACATGGAGAAAATCTTCCATGTGTACAGTTACACACATGTAGTCTGCACAAAGATCTTTGAATGAATGTGTGCAGGTTGGAGTCAGAGCTTGTAATTCCCCCTCCACTATTTTCACTGTTGATATATTTTACAAATCTTCTTTCTTTCTTTCTTTCTTTCTTTCTTTCTTTCTTTCTTTCTTTCTTTCTTTCTTTCTTTCTTTCTTTCTTTCTTTCTTTCTTTCTTCCTTCCTTCCTTCCTTCCTTCCTTCCTTCCTTCCTTCCTTCCTTCCTTCCTTCCTTCCTTCCTTCCTTCCTTCCTTCCTTCCTTCCAGAATGGTGTAGTAGTTAAGAGTGGTTAAGAGCAGTGGTTTGGAGCAGTGAACTCTGATCTGGAGAACCACGTTTGATTCCCCACTCCTCTACATGAGCATCAGAGGCTAAGCTGGTGAATTGGATTTGTTTCCCCACTCATACACATGAAGCCAGCTGGGTGACCTTGGGCAAGTTACAGTTCTATTAAGAGCTCTCTCAGCCCCACCTATCTCACAGGGTGTCTGTTGTGGGGAGGGGAAGGTGATTGTAAGCTGGTTTGATTCTGCATTAAGTGGTAGAGAAAGTCAGCATATAAAACCCAACTCTTCTTCTTCATCATCTTCTCCTTCACCTCCTCCTCCTTCCTTCCTTCCTTCCACTACAAATAAGATACTGTCACTTTTATGGCTCAACAACATCAAGTTGCTAGTCCTCCTTGCTCCTTTTGGCATATATTATTCTGCATCATATACCAGTCAGCTAGGAGTGACAGGCACAGAGGAATGGCATAATTTTTTCCTTCCAACCCTGCAATTCTAACATTTTTTATTGTTAGGAACTGTAAAAAATATAGATGTATGCATGCTCCCAAGCCTGCACAGTATTAATTGATAGTGCATTTAGAAGCCCTAAAATTATGTCCTTGTTATTACTGAAAAGTGCTATAATTCATTCTTCCACCTTATTCCAAAGGCTCTTTGTTATCACAAAAAGCTAAATGCATCTTTTTAACTATCTATTGTTCGTGATAATAATCAGCACTGTCAACAGAGAAGGTGATACTGCTGGCTTGCCATCTAGCACCCATCTCACCCCACAACTACGTCTTACAGCGTATGCGAGAATCTATGATTAACATTATTTTATAGAACAGGATGGGATTTTCCCCCCCTTAGCAACCCAAGAAGAGGGGGTGGGGAGAATACACAATGGAGCCATAAACCTTAGCACACTTCTGGGCTGAACCGCAATCAGGCTTGAGATAAAATTCCGAAATATTCACATTTTCTTATTGTTTCTTTTTTTTACATTTGCAGCTGTAGAAGTAGAAGAACAAGAAGAGTTGGTTTAAATATGCTGACTTTCTCTACCCCTTAAGGAAGAATCAAACCGGCTTACATACCCCTTCCCTTCCCTTCTCCACAACAGACACCCTGTCAGGAAGGTGGGGCTGAGAGAGCTCTAAGAGATCTGTGACTAGCCCAAGGTCACCCAGCTGGCTTCATGTGTAGGAGTGAGGAGACAAATCTAGTTCACCAGATTAGCCTCCTCCGCTCACGTGGAGGAGTGGGGGATCAAACCCGGTTCTCCAGGTCAGAGTCCACTGCTCCAAACCACCACTGTTAACCACTACACCACATTGGCTGTACTGCAATATTATGAAGAAATGCATTGTGATTAGAATCACAGCCAGTTCTAGAAACAATACATCTCTCTCTCTCTCCCTTTCCTTCACCGATATTCATCATACCATGGATAGTTTGAAAGTTTGTACCACATGGAAACTTATGTTATTTGAAGAAGCACAATAATTCTCCGAAACGTCCTTCCTCTGACAATCGGTGCCGAATCTTGCCGGCCTTCCTCAAACATGCCACACGGTCTTCAGTTCGGTTCAACCGAACAGCAGGATTTAAACTGAGAACTGGCAGTGCTTAGTTAGCTGCTTTGAAGAAGTCTCCTTCTGCCCTCTTGAACTTGAACTAGGGGTTTGTGAAAAGCTATCAGCCTGAACAAAACCGTGGGACTTTGACTTTATTATTTATTTTATTTCTGTATTTTCCAGATTTATATTCCTCCTTGCAACCCAGTCAGAGCCACCAATGCAGCTTAATTGGGTTGTGCATTACAGTTCTCTTCCTGAAGGGGCGGGCGAAGGTAGATAGGCAGCAGCATAGTCGAATAGCTCCTTTTATCCATAAAGCCACCCAACATAATTTTCTAAGGGGGTGCAGAAATGTTTGTTTGTTTGTTTTTTAAAAAAAACAGATCAGAGTGTAATTTTTAAAAAGTTGAGTTACAACTCATTCCTGAGCCTGGGGGCAGAACGGGCTTAGGAGGCAACCAGCCCCCTACTCCAGCGTCCATGCCACTTGCGCTGTGCAAAGTGGCATGGATGCTGGCATAGTGCCACTTGGAGCAGAGCACCAGGGCTGGCACGGCAGTGCGGCCCATGGATATCAGCTCAGCCTCCCTCCGGCGTCCTGCCAACGTTCCCGGGGCATTCATGCCATTGTCCAGGGTAGGGTTGCCAGGTCCCTCTTCGCCACCGGTGGGCGATTTGGGGGCGGAGCCTGAGGAGGGCGGGGTTTGGGGAGGGGAGGGACTTCAATGCCATAGAGTTCAATTGCCAAAGCGGCCATTTTTTCCAGGTGATCTGATCTCTATCGGCTGGAGATCAGTTGAATTAGCAGGAGATCTCCTGCTACTATCTGGCAGTTGGCAACCCTATCCAGGGAGACGATCCTGGGGCATTTCAGGGGGGCAGGGCTGCTGCTAGGCTGCCTCCTAACTCCTTCCAGCCCGGGAACGTCCCCTCTGAAACAGCGTCGCTGTTCTCTATGGGGAACAATTCCCCATTTTTTATTTTTTAACTATACAAAGGCTTTTTTTAGCCTTTTGGTGGCGGGGAACTTCTTTGGAGGTGCCACAGTGGTGCCTTGGCTACACCATCCCGAGCCGCCACAAAGCTCAGGAATGAGCTGTTGGCGTCTTTATTATTGAATTTAAAACTAAATGTATTAGTTAATTCAATAGTCATTTGGAAATATGGTTTCAATGGGAATCACAATTGCAGGTACAACTCCCCATCCCACCCCCTCTGTCCTAATACTGCTACTGGGGTGAAATGTTCAAGTGTAGTACCACGGATGGGGTATTACAGGTATTCTCCTTAGACAGCTGTGGCTCAGTGACAGAGCATCTGCATGGCCTGCAGAAGGTTCCCAGGCCAATTCCCACTGCCTCCAGTTCAAAAGATCAGGTGGTAGGTGATGCAAAAGACCTCCACCAGGGAGAGCTTCTGGTAATCTGAGTAGACAGCACTGACCTTCATGGACTACTGGATTGATTCAATATAAGGCCACTTTATGCATTCAGAAAAATAATTATATCTACCAGACTCTGGGAGGTAGGAGAGAAGAGCCCTACTTAGATGCAACATTATGACTGGAAGGTATGAGCATGAACTCAACAGTCTGGGAACCAAATGCTGAAGCCTGGGACCACAGGGTTGAAGCTAAGGATGGTATACCACAAGTTTTCCCCAATGGGTGTGATGCTACAGCAGAAGTGTTGTTCTTGTGTTTACAGAAGTGGCAGCAGAATTAAATAATAAGCATTTTTCTTAGACGATAAGCTCCCTACACAGAGGAAAGAGCTTGTCAGTGTAAATGCTAGGCTGAACTAATGAGGGATACACAATTTTAGCCTATCCCATTCCTTTATGTGCCATGGGTTTGCTCTTCCCACTGCTTGAATTCCAGTTCGAGCAAGAGAATTGACTCAGAAGAAGAAGAGTTGGTTTTAATATGCTGACTTTCTCTAACTTTTAAGGAGAGTCAAACCGGCTTACAGTCTCCTTCCCTTCCTCTCCCCACAAAAGATACCTTGAGAGATAGTTGGGACTGAGAGAGTCCTGAGAGAACTGTGACTAGCCCAAGGTCACCCAGCAGGCTTCATGTGTAGGAGTTGGGAAACCAATGCTGTTGTCCAGATTAGAGTCCGCTGCTCATGTGGAGGACTGAACACAATTAATTGGGGACTGAGAGCATGTGCAGCTCCTTGACGCAGCTCCTGCTGTCTATTTCCATCTTTCCCCCATCAGTAGTGTGTGAAGAAGTTAGGTTTTCCTTCTTTGCTGAGATGCTCAAGAGCTTGGGGGGAGCATGTGGGAGAAGGGAAGTAAACTCTGACCCTCCATATACCAGTATTCCCAGCTCTCAAGACAGAAGAACCATTTTATTTTTTGCTACCTCGCTGTACTCCATTTTGTGTGTCTAGGATTTAGCACTCAGTAATTTTCCACAGGCCTGGCTTATTCTGTACTCATAGATAACACCACACCAGAAGGAGGATGAGGAGGAGAAGAAGAGGAGTTGGTTTGTATATGCCACCTTTCTCTCCCACTTAAAGAAGAATCAAACCGGCTTACAATCACCTTCCCTTCCCCTCCCCACAACAGACACCCTGTGAGGTAGGTGGGACTGAGAGAACTCTAAGAGAGCTGTGACTAGCCCAAGGTCACCCAGCTGGCTTCATGTGGAGGGGCAGGGAAACAAATCCAGTTCACCAGATTAGCGTCCGCCGCTCATGTGGAGGAGTGAGGAGGAGGAGGAAGCAGCATCAGCAGCATTGGATTTTATATGCCGACTTATGCTTATAGTGAGAAAAGCTTTCCATCTCATGTGACAGACTTCATCATTTTCATGAATGATTTGAAAGTGCCTCCCCATTGGAAACTGAGGTGGGTCAGCCTCCCCAAGCTCAGAAGCTCATACATCAGCCCTTAAACAAGGGATTCGATCCAGCCAGCCTTTCTGCTTCTGCAAAAATAGGGGAGGTTGTCCTCTTTGCCCACAGAAGAATGCTATGCTGGGAATTATGGACAAGAAGCCAAGTAGGATGGGGACTGCAATATCGAGGGGAATTAGGTCAATTGAGTGAAAAAAGCTGGCTGGATCCAACTCAGGATCTTATCACTGCAGTGCAGAGTGCACATTTCCAACAAAAATAACTTTAAATGTCAAATTGTTTTAAAAGGCAGTTTTACGGAAGTCTATGATTTAACTTTGCAGAGTCTTCCCACACATACCCCCAAATTGGCACAAAGAATGAAAGAAGCCCAATTCAAAGCCATGGAATACCCCTAATTGCATTCCTCCTCTTACATGACATTTATATAGATTAACTACATGCCTGATATAGATTTAATCAAGACTCCTCCACACCCTGCACCCCCCTCCCGCCTTTCCCTTCCATTTTTGACTTTCTGTTTGGCAACTGCCAGGTTCAAAAATGCTGAGTGCTGTCTTTGCTGGGAGCCAATAAGGAGTCTGGGACTTAATGTCAGACTCTCTTAGACTTATTTAATCACTATGAGTGGAATGGAAGACAGATTTTGATTAAGGCCAGCACAACCGATCAATAAAGTCCTTGAACTTGTGTAAGTCACAACTGGCTACTTTCAATAACCGGGATGACTTTAAGTAAGGACGGGGTGGGAGGCCTTTATTCCTGTGCCCTAGACAGCGGATATTTTAATGGGGTCTTTTTTATGGGGTCTTATGATAATTTCCCAAATCTTTTCTGGATGGATATTCATTGTTAAATGCAGTTTCTCACTTCACCTGTTGGACTGGTTGATTCAGATAGAAACTCAGATATAAACACCCCACATAAAGGTAGCAAATCATACTTGGTAGCAAAACACCTCCCAGGCGCTTTAGTATACCATTCCTTCTGATCCCTTCCATCTTTGATATACTAGCCCAAGTTCAAGAAGGGGATAAGGTCAGGGTGGAGGTGTGCTACTTTAGAATCCTCAAGATCCACTGAATATGAGACTTAAACAAACAAGAAATTACTTTCATTGATTAAATGTAGATTGAATTACTAGGAAAAAATGACAGGCCCTGCTAAGGTTGTGTCCCCTCGCCATTGTTTAACTCAGCATGACAGATTCAATCTGCTCAGCCCCAAGCAAGGCCAAAGATGTCACTCATGGCTTCCACACAATGCCAGAGCCTTTCGAGGAGCAAAATCGAAAAGTTGCACTTTATCAACTCACAGCCTGGAGCCAGTGTTCTCATTCAGGCTTGTGTTAGCGGAACAATGAGCTACAGCAGGCGCGAGGCCGAACCACATAATAATTATAGGTATCCCACAGGCAAAGCTGAGGTTGCTTTTAAGACTTGACAGAATGTGTCTTGTAGGCATGACCTAGCAGATGGGGGACTTCTTACTGCCCCCCTCTCCTTTTCATCTTTTTCCAAAAGCCACCTAGGAGAAATGTATAAAGCATCTTGATAAGGGATATATTTTCTCCTATAGGGGTAGCTTAATTACTATAAGCTGCTCTTCTTTAGTTTTCATTCTTTTTTTAAAAAAATAATAATAATAATTGCAGAAAGAAGTCAAGTATAGAGACAGAAGTGAAGATAGACCTTTCGTTCTATCCTGCTAATTTGTGTCACCTATTGCATTGCCTTATGTATTGATGGCGGAGGGGGGGGAAATGAAGCAGAAAATTAAGTCTGAAAGGCGGTTTTGTCCTGCTGTCACTTTGTACAACGTTTAGTTCAGCTGACACGACGCTCTGCCTTTTGTTACATAAAACTGTCACATTGTCCCCTTGTAGTTAGCCCCAGTCGCTGGCCAAATCAATAATGTCTGTCAAAACTGTCAAATAATGAAAAGAGCTTGCAAAACATCATCTTATAAAATATATTATTATTTTTTTCTTACTGCAGTCATTAAAATGTACCTAAATTAAGTTATTGGTCATAATACCGAAGGGGGGGATGTAGTAAACCCTACACCTGCTTGAATAAACTTTAAAAAATGAACAGTATCCGTGTCATTTTAGAGTACCGTTGTACTTATCAGCTGCTCCTTTTATTCTGCTGCAGATTTCCACGATGTAAAAGAGAACAAGATGCAAAATTAGAGAATGTGTTTAACTGTTTAGCAAATGTCACTTTCTAGTCTGTAGCAGATAGCATTAGATTGCTTCACAGTTCCAAAAATGCAGTAAGGGTACATTCTAGAACAGAATCCATCATTCATGTGAATGCTCATGAAGAAGCCAATTGTGTTGCTTCTTATTTGTAGGCATCCCTATAATTATTATTATTATGTAAATGCAAATTGGTGGCCCTCACTGGGTTGCGAGGAGGAATATAAATCTTGTAAATACAGAAATAAAATAAATATGAAAGTCAAAGTCCCACGGTTTTGTTCAGGCTGATAGCTTTTCACAAACCCCTAGTTCAAGTTCAAGATATGCAGATGTCACCCAAAAAGTCAGCATTTTGGAAGCATTTTGGGTAGCCATGGCAATCCAAAATGGGGAAATCCAACTAGGGTTGCCGAGTCCTCACTGGCCACCAGAGGGGGATGGGTTGTAGGGTTGCCAGATCCGGGTTGGAAAACTCCTAGAGATTTGGGGGTGGAGCCTGGGGAGGACAGGGACCTCAGTGGGGTACAATGCCATAGAGTCCACCCTCCAAAGCAGCCATTTTCTTCAGGGGACCTGATCTCTGTAGTCTGGAGATGAGTTGTAATTCCAGGGGATCCAGGGGTCCCACTTAAATGCTGGCATCCCTAGCGCCAACTGAACTGGGAGATGGGGCAGGGGCAGCAGCTTGGAGGAAGTAGATCAAGAGTTGGCAGCTGAAGGGAATGGTCAGAAAATGAGATTTCGTACTGCCATAGTAGAATGGCAGGGAATGGAGTCCCCACAATGACATCAGTGGTGGGGAAGTGTGAAACAAGAGTCTGTGGTGATGAAAAGGTGAAGCTGCCACAGGGAGAGAAGCTGTAGCCAGTGGCAAGAAGGAAATGGGCTTTCTCCTCCACTGTGAGCTCTTAAAGGATTTCACCCCTTGTTTATGAATATAAAAGCTGCAGGAAATTGTATAGTCCATAAACCACCTAAGATGGGTATACTTTAAATTCAATTGTGTGAGCATCTGTGGCCCAACAGAACCACCCAGGCCAGTGCCAGTAGACACTAGCAGGTAAGCAGAGCCCTTCACTACAGCTATAATTCTATGATGGTGGTGGAAAGAGCCATCAAGTTGTACCCAACTTATAGTGACCCCATAGGGTTTTCAAGGCAATAGATAATACAGAGGTGGTCTGTCTTATCCTACCTCTGCATAGTGACCCTAGACTATTTTTGGAGCGGTGGGCTCTGAGCTGGAGAACCGGGTTTGATTTCCCGCTCCTCCACATGAGTGGTGGAAGCTAATCTGGTGAACTGGATTTGTTTCCCCACTCCTACACATGAAGCCAGCTGGGTGATCTTGGGCTAGTCACACTCTCTCAGCCCCACCCTCCTCACAGGGTGTCTGTTGTTTGGAGGGGAAGGTGATTGTAAGTCGGTTTGATTCTCCCTTAAGTGGTAGAGAAAGTCCCTTAAGTGGTAGAGAAAAACCAACTCTTATTCTTCTTCGTCCTCATCTTTGTCTTCATCTTCATGTTCCATCCATACTGACTAGGGCTGAATCAGCTTAGCTTCTGAGTTCTGATGTGATTGGTCCAGCCTGAGCCATCCAGGTTAGAGAATGATTCTATGATAGTCAAGGTTACTGTATTGTTCGCTCCATAACCCACACTTTTTTCCTCCGCAAAAGTGAGGGGAAATGTCTGTGCGTGTTATGGAGCAAATGTGCACACAGAGCCGGCTGGTCTCGCTGGAATGATGTGAGCCAGCTTTCCTCGCCCACCTCCCAGCTGGGAGGCAGGCGGGACGCACAGAGCCGGCTCGCACCGTTCCAGCGCGAGCTGGCTTTCCCCACCCCGACGGCCAGCTGGGGGGGGGGGGGGCGTGTTATGGTCAGGTGCATGCTATGGAGCGAAAAATACGGTATATTACATATCTCCATGCAAGTAGATTTCAAAAAGGGAATGCTGTTTCAGATGCAGAATTCAACACTCTGATGATTATAATTGCCATTTCTAGTCTTTTAAAAAGTTTTCAGCCCTCATGGCTGAAAAGCTAAGTGGACAAAACCAGGTGAAATCTCCAAAACTGTTAACCTGAGCTGGAAAACAACAAGATAATTTGGAAATCGCTCATGGCTCTGAGAGAAGGGAAGAGAGAAGGGAAGAGAGAATGACTCAGCAGATATTTAACTGAGGTCCCTCCATTCCCATTACCTCACCCTGTCCAGGCTCCACCCCAAAATCTCCAGGAATTTCCCAATCCAGAATTAGCAACCCTACCTGTGCAACCTCTGATTCCATGATGCACAAAAGCTGATTTAATTAAAGCAAAATAAAAACAGGTGGATCTCATTTGCATGTTTACATGAGTTTCAGAATTCAGCTATCCCTGGCATAGGATATTGTTGATGTTGAGCACTGAATGCTCTGAGCAGGAATGACTTATAGTTAGGGCTGCCAACCTCCAGGTACTGCAGGAATCCTAAGCAATAATCAATACAACTCGAACTGGTGAAACATCAAGGTGTAATCAGTGCATACAAAAGTGAAAGAGGACTAACAAATATACAATTATATACAAAAATACTCCAATAGTCCACAACGGTACACACAAATATGTTCCAATAGTCCACAAAGGTACACTGATCCAAAGAAGACTCTAACAGCTGGTTATGTGAACTCAGCAGGTATGTAGAAAATAATTATAAATAGGAAGACGATCGTTTCTTTCTTCATCAGTTCCATTCAATCCATATAATTCAATATGCACACAATGCGTTTAAACAATTCATTCCTTCCCATTCGGGATAGATCCTTCAACTATATCCATTTGCAATTAAAGCATTCCATGTGGATTATAATGTATAAAGGATATAGTTAAAATTGAACAGACATCGTGGCAAAGGTAACCGTTCCCCAAGGGATACAAAAACTGCCTAGGATTCCTGCACTACCTTCCTTACCTTTGGTACCGGTGCAGAGGTGTTGATTTTGGCTTGCTCAACCTCCAGGTACTAACTGGAGATTTCCTGCTATTACAACTGATCTCCAACAGACATCAGTTCACCTGGAGAAAATGGCCGCTTTGGCAATTGGACTCTATGGCAATGAAGTCCGTCCCCTCCCCAAACCCCACCCTTCTCAGGCTCCATCCCAAAAACCTCCTGCCGGTGTTGAAGAGGGACCTACTGAGGGTTGGGACCCTGCAAGCACTGAAGGAAAACATGTAACATTACTTACTGAACAGTTTTTGAACACACTTTCAATAACACAGCCCGCATAATTTAAAGAAAGCAAAAACCTTTCCAGATAGCCTAAAACCTCTTAATATTACTTCTTATCCAGTGTTGGTAGCAAATATCCCATTTGTGATGCATGAATGGTAACCACAACCCATGGTTAGCCTGTTAGCTGATATCTTTTTTTAATGAATACAAGAGGTGTGTTTCACTACTGGCGCATAAGATATTTGAAAGACTGAGTTTCTTGTATGGGTCTCCCACACTCGGATAGAGCCAATGTGTTGTATTGGTTAAGAACAGTGGACTCTAATCTGGACAATCAGGTTCAATTCCCCACTCCTCCACATGAAGCCTGCTGGGTGACCTTGGGCCAGTCCCAGTTCTCTCAGAACTCTCTCAGCCCACTCCAAAGGCAGGCAATGGCAAACCACCTCCGAACCTCTCTTGCTTTGAATGAAAACCTGTCAGGGTTGCCATAAGTCAACTGTGACTTGACGGCACTTCACACACACACACCCCCCAAAATTTTGGTGACCCTTTTTTGCAACCATATTAATTACCTTTGATAAAAATATTGGGTTAAGGCCTGAGGAAAAGCTCATGGAAGGAATTACAGAACAGATCTTTATCCACCTTTCCAATTCCTACAGCAGCCTGATTCGTGGCCCAAATATCCTCTCAAAGGGTCAGGGGATCCTCAAGAACAAAATGAACCACTGCTGTGTGTTGCTTTATGCTTTGCTGAGTTTAAACAATGGGTTTTAATATTTGTATGATATTTTATGTTTTTATGAGGTTTTATTTGGTAAACCACCTGGAGAGACGGCATTGGAATTTTCCATATGAATGACTAAACTGCAAGAGGCTGAAGTGAAAAGGGAAATTGGGCAAAATTGCATCCTTCTCCCTCTTCAACTCATCTTCTGTAGGCTGTACTTCTGTGAGCAGTATGATAAGGTCAAGGCAGACGCTAGACCAGAAGTCTATGAACCAAACTAGAAATGAACTTGCTGTTCCCTTAAGAGCTTTCAGTCCATTATTGTATTCATGATTGTACTTGGATTCATCTTTGCTTTTATTCATTCCCTTTATTGTAAAAAAAAAATTGCTTTGGAAACAGCTGAAAGTATTTTTGATGTATGTGGGGTTGGATCCCACCAGTTTTTTCTACTGGCATAAGAAGAAGGGAACGTGCTCACCTGATTCCCCTTCTTGCTGTCGGCCGATCACGTGTGGCTTTTTGTCCACATGGTTCCTTCAAGCTCCAGCAAAACCTTTTCAAGACTCACAAGGAATCCCTTTTCCTTCTTGTTTTGTTGAAAATCCAGCCCATTGTTTTATCAATCCAACCCCTTTTCTTACCATTTTGTGCTAGTTGTCATTTTTCTTGCAATGGCAGATAAGCAGTGTTGATTAACCATAGGTTCAAGACCAACACAAACAATTTAATTTGCAGCTTCTACTGTGACATGCTGTGGTGGTGGTCTTTGGCTTTAAAGGGGGACTGTACCAATTTGTGCCAAGCAGGTCTAGCAAAAAAGCACTAGCTGAGATAGTTAACTGGAATGGCCATGTAGTGAGCCTCTAAGTCAGGGGTGTCAAACATACGGCCAGGGGCTGGATCTGGCCCCTTGAGAGCACTTATCGGGCCTTTGAGGTAGCTGAGGAAGCCACCCCCCCTCTCAATCTGGTCAGGTAAGCCCACTGTAGGCTCACCAGACAAGGAAGCCCCCCCCCACACTCCCAATCTGGGCTGACGAGGCAGGGCCCAGCCCAACCAAGTGACATTTATGTTATATCCGACCCTTGTAACAAATGAGTTTGATACCCCTGCTCTAAGTGCCATTTTGGGATGGGGGACAAGGAAGAGCCATTCTGATTTGGATTTTCTTGCAGGCATCTGACTGGCCACTGTTATGGATACTACTGGACTGTAGGGTTGCCAGCTCCAAATTGGGAAATACCTGGAGATTTTAGGGATGGAATCTAAAGAGGGTGGGGTTTGGAAAGGGGAGGGACTTCAATGCCATAGAGTCCAATTGCCAAAACGGCCATTTTCTCCAGGTGAACTGATCTCTATCAGCTGGAGATCAGTTGTAATAGCTGGAGACCTCCAACCACCACCTGGAGGTTGGCAACCCCATGGACTAGATTTGTCCTATCCAGTGGGACATTTCTTATGGTTTTGGGACCGGGTTCATTCAGTCTTCTACACATACAAAGCCTGCTGCTTATTAAACTTGCATGTTCCAGAATAATACCATTAGTTCTTTATTTTCCTTTCATTGGTGGTAATGTTTGGGTCAAGGGTCTGCAAAACATGGCTCTAGAGCCAAATGGAGCTCAGTACATAACCAAATATAGCTCTTTTAAAAAAGGAAAAAGAAAACCAAATTGGGAGGGTAGAATGGAACACCAAGGTTTGAAGGGAATGACACACAAAGAGAGCCAGTGTGGTGTAATGGTTAAGAGCGTTGGACTCTAATCTGGTGAACCGGATTGGTTTCCCCACGCCTCCAGATGATGCCTGCTGGGTGACCTTGGGCCAGTTCTCTTAGAGCTCTCTAAGCCTCACGTACTTCACAAGGTGTCTGTTGTGGGGAGAAGAAGGGAAGGAGACTGTAAGCTGCATTGAGACTCCTTAAAAGGCAGAGAAAATCAGCATATAAAATATTATTCTTCATTTTTATGAGACTAAAAAGCTTCTTGGAGATGCTTTACATAATGCTAGGGATAGTGATGAATAGTTGCAGGTAATCCAAGTGCAAACCATGCACAGATTTATGCCAGTGCACTAAATCATGCAGAGAGCTCCGGTTTATACGTGTACAATCTATTGTGAGATTTTATGTGTGCCACTTTCTAATAAAGAACTCACGACAACCAGAGCTTGCACTGTGGACATGGATTATTGATCAGCACGCCGATTATCAGTAGTGTTAAGTTGCATATTCTTTTATATTGGCTTTTTGTTGAGCTCTTGCTGTGAATTTTGATGCAGTTTGGCTTTTTAATTGTAACAGTCTGCAAACCCTTGGTCTTGATGATAGGGTCTTTTTACTGGGAGATGTGAAGAAGAAGAAGAAGAAGAAGAAGAAGAAGAAGAAGAAGAAGAAGAAGAAGAAGAAGAAGAAGAAGAAGAAGAAGAAGAAGAAGAAGAGTTGGTTTTTATATGCCGACTTTCTCTACCACTTAAGGGAGACTCAAACCGGCTTACAATCACCTTCCCTTCCCCTCACACAACAGACACCCTGTGAGTTAGGTGGGGCTGTGAGAGTGTGACTGGCCCAAGGTCACCCAGCTGACTTCGTGAGTAGGAGTGGGGAAACAAACCCAGCTCACCAGATTAGCCTCCGCCGTTCATGCGGAGGAGTGGGGAATCAAACCCGGTTCTCCAGATCAGAATCCACTGCTCCAAACCACGACTCTTAACCACGACACCACGCTGGCTCTCATGGTAAACACCTCAACATGGTAAACACCTCATGTTGTGATGATAGCTCTTTTGAGACTTTCAGCAGAAAGATTATACACCACAAATGCAGAGATTTTATGCAGGTCTATCTGTCTGTGTGGCAACATTTTATTCAGTGCACAACAACAGAAAAGTAAGGAACAGGTCACAGCATGCATATCATACTCAGCAATGCGCTGGCTTGATAATGCGGTGTGGCAAAACTACTTTGACACATCCCTGCTAATGTTCCCTGTCTGAGGCTGACTAATCACTCCTTCATCATTTTCTCCGGTGGGGAGGGAATACATTTCAAAAGCGTATTGCAATGTTAATCACAGCCTGCTATGTACTAGACATTTATAAGACAGGTAAATAAAGAAAAAAAGAGTAATCTCTGGCAAAAAAAGAGGAAGTGAATAATGAAGACGAAAGATAAAATGGGATGGATGCTTACTGTCATGACCGACCACTTCAGGTATGGCTACAGAACATAATGGGATGATCTTGGATTCTGGCGGTTGAAGGCAAATGGCTTGAAAAATAAGATTATCCAAAAATAGACCTGCTCATGAACCTAACAGATTCTGTTACACTCAAAAGGCACTGAATGGGGGTAATAAAATATCAATAGTACATCAATATCAAATAGAGAAATGAACAAAAATTCAGATGTGAAGGTCAGAACTTTGAAAGGCAGGCTACCAGCGCAACCTTAAAACAAGGTACACCTGTGGGAAACTCTGCTTAGGATCAGACTGTAAACTGTTGGAAACAGTTTAGACTCTTTCTTCTCTGTAATGGTGCCAATAAGAACTATGCCAAACTACCAATCAAGACATTCCCTAAAGTTCAAAATTTACAGACTTAAATCTGAGTCCTGCCCTGAGACAATTCAGCAAGTTTTCAATGTATTAAAATAGCCAATGTTGAAATTTGGTTGTTTTTTTTAACTGAGAGTAACACCTCAGAGAACAATATCTTTGGAAATTACATTAAATGACTGTATTCTTCTATAGCCTGAGGAGAAAGAAAGAAAGAAAGAAAGAAAGAAAGAAAGAAAGAAAGAAAGAAAGAAAGAAAGAAAGAAAGAAAGAAAGAAAGAAAGAGAGAAAGAGAGAAAGAGAGAAAGAGAGAAAGAGAGAAAGAAAGAAAGAAAGAAAGAAAGAAAGAAAGAAAGAAAGAAAGAAAGAAAGAAAGAAAGAAAGACTCCGGTTAAACACATTTCTTTTTATAAATGTCCCTGCACTACATGGGACTGTTAATTTGTATATCTTGATATAAATCTATATAGCCCTTGCTTATCTCTGGAATACTGTATATGAGCCACATTGCTTCTCGGTAATATTTACCGTGGTTTGGGTTCTAAGCATGACAGTTTTTGTAGATGGCAGGTCTTCAGTATAATTTAGACTACCATTTGCCCTCAAGTAGGCCTATTTAAAGTATAATTGACTGCCCTGGCAATTATTGTGAATAGCAGCTGTCTGCTGTAGAAAAGGGCCATATATATACAATGAGAGAGAAAGGATTAAATACAAGTGATAGGGGGAAACAGCATAAAGAAAATATCTGGATAAAGTATTTTACACCAGATGTTACAGTGGGGAAAGCATAGGGCTTATTTGTCCATTTACAATTAGGGACCAGCCCTCCCCCCTAAAAAAATGAATGAAAGTACTCATCTATTTATGAAAAGCAGCTGAGTCTGTTCCCTAAATATAAAACTGGCAAAAGTTGCATTTGTTCTAAAATTGTTACAGCTTTACAGCTCTTCTTGTTCTTACCGTACACTACGGAAAGCCATTGTTGCGTCAGGTACCTTTTGCATCAGACAAAAAAACACCTTGCTTTGTTTTTCTCCTAAATAGCTACATAATTAGATGGATTATTTCATGAGTCTGCGTGAGTGTTTGCTGAAGAGAACAAGCCAGATAAATTAGCACTTAGCCCAATTCACAATAGCACATAATATGCCCTTGTGTTTCATATAAAGCTTTATTTTTCATTCACGGCTGGTTGGCAAAACTGACTTTGCTTTTTGAAAATGACAGGTGGTACTGTGGAGCACTCGGCATGAGAGAGAGAGAGAGAGAGAGAGAGAGAGAGAGAGAGAGAGAGAGAGAGAGAGAGAGAGAGAGAGAGAGAGAGAGAGAGAGAGAGAGAGAGAGAGAGAGCCTTCACCAAGATATATTAACTTCTGTCAATAGCTCCAGTAATTCAAACCAGACCTGGCGTTTCGTTCTAAAACTTTTTTTGGGGGGGTGTTGGAGGAGGAGGAGGAGGAGGAGGAGGAGAAGAAGAGCTTATATGCCAACTTTCTCCACCACTAAAGGGTTACAATCACCGGCTTACAATCAAATTCCCCTCCCCACAACAGACACCCTGTGAAGTAGGTGGGGCTGAGAGAGTTCGGAGCAAACTGTGACTAGCCCAAGGTCACCCAGCTGGCTTCATGTGTAGGAGTGGGGAAACCAACCCGGTTCACCAGATTATCATCCGCCGCTCATGTGGAGGAGTGGGGAATCAAACCCAGTTCTCCAGATTAGAGTCCACCGCTCCAAATCACCACTCTTAACAACTTCACCACACTGGAAAAGGAGAGGAAATTTCATTTGCGTCTCTTTTGGTCAGACATCATCTGACCAGCCGGGTAGCTGAGATTCTAGGCCATGTGTTAACCCTCAGTCTTGTATTCTGTTTCCAACGGACTTTATTTTTTAAGGCAGGTGAAGTTCAGTATATTTCAATAAACTTCAACATTCCATGTCAGTAATCAATAGCCCTCCTCCTTTCTTTCTGAGTTATTAAATTGCAGCTGTAACATTAGCCTTCTTTATCTAATTGATTGTCTTTTCACAGGGCCAAGAAAATCAATGGCAGTCAATAGCGCTGGTCTGTTCTTTCTTAATAGATGTTTTCTTCTAATTGGCTACCCGGGTGGCTCCAGTGAGCTGAGGGTGTTTTCCAGAGCTCGCCGTTCTTGTAAACTATTTTACCATGTGCAACGGTTATTGATTTTATAATGAAATCTAAAAAAAAAAAATTCAATAGCAATCAGGAATATAGATCAGAATTCCTAGGAATGTTAAAAGGCAAAGGGCAAACTCCCTTGGTTGTCACCTCAAGATGTGATCCAATTAAAGATGTTCTTAAAAATATTACCCAGACTGAAGATTTTCATCAAAGCTCCCTTCCTAAAATCTTTGGCCACTGAAGACTTCTACAAAGATAAATTGATGAAAATTTACCAGCTTCTCTCAGTCCCATCTCTGCGATTTTTCTCATATTGCTTCCTACATTTAAAACAGCTTGCCTCTATCTTTTCAGTAAGCTGCTTACCTTTCCTCTGACAAATCTTAAAAAAAAAAAACAGAAGAAGACCCCTGCTGGATCAGACCTATCCAGCATCCTGTTTTACACAGTGGTCAGTGTTTTACACAGCTACCCTGGAAGGCAAGAAACAGTGCATAGAAAAGAAGAAGAAGAAGAAGAAGAAGAAGAGTTGGTTTTTATATGTCGACTTTCTCTACCACTTAAGGAAAACTCAAACCGGCTTACAATCACCTTTCCTTCCCCTCCTCGCAACAGACACCCTGTGAGGTAGATGGAGCTGAGAGAGTTCAGAGGGAACCATGACTAGCCCAAGGTCACCCAGCTGGCTTCATGTGTAGAACTGGCGAAACCAACCCAGTTCACCAGATTAGCCTCCACTGCTCATGTGGAGGAGTGGGGAATCAAACCTGGTTCTGCAGATTAGAATCCGCCGCTCCAAACCACCACTCTTAACCACTACACCAAGCTGGTTTCCCCAATGTTGTCTCCTGTTACTGGGGTTCAGGTTTTTATTTGACTCTGTATGTGGAGGTTTGTTTTATTCATCATGACAAGTATCCATTGACGGACCTATTGTACATGAATCTGTTTAATCTCCTTTCAAATCCCACAAATTAATTCCTCATTGAATAGACAGATATTTCCTTTTGTTTGTTCTGACCTGATTGTCCGCCATCTTTATCAGGCAGCCCCAAGCTCTGGTATTGGGAGAAAAAAGCTCTCTCTATCCACTTTCTGAACCCCATCCATAAATTTATAAATATCTATCATGTTCTTTCCATAGTCTTCTTTTTTTCCCTAGACTGAAACTAAATTGAAACCCCCTATCATCTAGGGCAGCATCCCATTTCCAACATGGTCCACCAGATGCTTCAGGGTGCTCACAAGTAAGTATCAAGATGAGGCCTGTACCTTATTGTTTGTGTCCAGAATTTCAGATCCAGAGGTATTCCTTTTCTGTATGTGAAGGTTCCATTAAGCTTTGGCTGAAGTATAAAGTGATAATTCATGAATTTGTGGCAAAGGGTTAACTGTAGCTGCCATAGCTGCAGACTTTTGTAAGAGTAACTGCCATGATATGAGCCCCATGGCGCAGAGTGGTAAGCTGCAGTACTGCAGTCCAAGCTCTGCTCACGACCTGAGTTCGATCCCAACGGAAGTTGGTTTCAGGTAGCCGGCTTAAGGTTGACTCAGCCTTCCATCCTTCCGAAGTTGGTAAAATGAGTACCCAGCTTGCTGGGGGTAAAGGGAAGATGACAGGGGAAGGCACTGGCAAACCACCCTGCAAACAAAGTCTGCCTAGTAAACGTTGGGACGTGACATCACCCCATGGGTCAGGAATGACCTGGTGCTTGCACAGGGGACCTTTACCTTTTAACTGCCATGATAGTTATAAAGAAAGACAGGTAGAATCCCCAAATTATACTACAGAGGAATACTAGAGTAGGATGGCGAGTTTTAAATAGGTCTGAACTCTTTGCTCAATAGAAGAGAGAGATGCTTCTTACATTACAGGTATTCTGTTGGAACTGGTGGAGAAGAAAATAGTTATTGGCCCTCCTTCTCTAGTGTTGTTTGTTTATATGTTTTAATTGAACTTTATCATTTCAACTGTAGTTTAATTATTTAAAATGTTTAATGTTTCTTATGTTCACCACCTTGTGGACCCTGATTGGGTGGAAAGGTGGCATAAAAATGTTTTATATAAATAAAAAAAATATGCATTATTTTATTTCCTTTATCTCTCTTCTTAGGAGTACTTGATCAGTGGGTTATAAATCAAATCAAGCCTGAATTGACCCTAGAAGCTAAAATGACTAAACTGAGGCTATCGTACTTTGGTCACATTATGAGAAGACAAGAGTCACTGGAAAAGACAATCATGCTAGGAAAAGCTGAGGACAGAAGGAAAAGGGGAAGACCAAACAGGAGATGGATTGACTCTGTAAAGGAAGCCACAGCTCTCAGTTTGCAAGACCTGAGCAAGGCTGTTAAAGAACATAAGAAAGGCCCTGCTGGATCAGACCAAGGCCCATCAAGTCCAGCAGTCTGTTCACACAGTGGCCAACCAGGTGCCTCTAGGAAGCCACTAACAAGACGACTGCAGCAGCACCATCCTGCCTGTGTTCCACCGCACCCAAAATAATAGGCATGCTCCTCTGATACTAGAGAGAATAGGTATGCAGCATGACTAATATCCATTCCAACTAACAGCCATGAATACCCCTCTCCTCCATGAATATGTCCACTCCCCTCTTAAAGCCCTCCAAGCTGGCAGCCATCACCACATCCTGGGGCAGGGAGTTCCACAATTTAACTATGCGTTGTGTGAAAAAATACTTCCTTTTATCTGTTTTGAATCTCTCACCCTCCAACTTTAGCAGATTACCCCGTGTTCTAATATTATGAGAGAGGGAGAAAAACCTCTCCCTGTCCACTCTCTCCAAACCATGCATAATTTTATAGACCTCTATCATGTCTCCCCTCAGCCACCTTCTTTCCAAGCTAAACAGCCCTAAGAGTCTTAATCGCTCCCCATAGGACAGTTGTTCTAGTCCCCTAATCATTTTGGTTGCTCTTTTCTGCACCTTCTCAAGCTCTGTAATATCCTTTTTTAGGTGTGGTGACCAGAACTGTACAGAGTATTCCAAGTGTGGTCTCACCATAGATTTGTACAAGGGCAGTATGATATCAGCAGTTTTATTCTCTATTCCTTGTCTAATTATAGCCAGCATGGAATTTGCCTTTTTTACAGCAGCCGCACACTGGGTTGACATCTTCATTGAGCTATCCACTACCACCCCCAGATCCTTTCTTGGTCTGTCGCTGCCAGCACAGATCCCATCAGTGTATATGTGAAGTTGGGATTTTTTGTCCCAATATGCATCACTTTACACTTACTCACATTGAATCTCATTTGCCATTTTAATGCCCATTCTTCCAGTATGCAGAGATCCTTCTGGAGCTCTTCACAGTCCGATTTTGTTTTAACCACCCTAAATAATTTGGTGTCATCTGCAAACTTGGCTGCTTTGCTGTTTAACCCCAACTCCAGGTCATTGATGAACAGGTTGAAAAGCTCCGGTCCCAACACAGATCCCTGAGGCACCCCACTGCTCACATCCTGCCATTGTGAGAACTGACCATTGATTTCTACTCTCTGCTTCCTATTTTTCAGCCAGTTCTCAATCCATAAGAGGACTTTTCCTCTTATCCCATGACTATGAAGTTTGCTTAGCAGTCTTTGGTGGGGGACTTTGTCAAAAGCTTTTTGGAAATCCAAATACACAGTATCCACAGGCTCTGAAGGAAGACTTTTTTCTCTCTAATTGCTTCCTTCACCTTACCTGTTAGCCATGGTGGTGACCTCTTGGACTTATTACTACCTTTCTTGACCTGCGGTATACAAGCTAGCTGAGCCTCTAGTAATGTGGACTTGAGTAACCCCCAAGCCTTTTCAATAGATTTAACCCTCCTAACTGTTCCTTTCAACTTCCTCTTTACCAGTTTTCTCATTTTAGAGGAGTTCCCTCTTTTAAAGTCAAAGGTAATTGTGTGAGATCTCCCAGTCACTTTCCTACTTACATATAAATTAAATTTGATGCCATTGTGATCACTGTTGCCAACTGGCTCAACTACATCCACATCCCACACTAAATCACTGGCAGCACCACAGAGTATTAAATCCAGGATCGCCTCCCCTCTGGTTGGGTCTATGACCAACTGTTCGAGGGCACAGTCATTTAAGATGTCTATAAATTTTATCTCTTTGGCTTGACTGGAGAATACATTTATCCAATCAATATGAGGGAGTTGAAGTCTCCCATTATTACTACTTCATTACCTTTATATGCTTCCCTAATTTCATTCTCCATCTCAAGATCACCCTGAGCCATTTGGTCAGGGGGGCGATAGAACGTCCCCAGTACTAAATTTCCTTTGGGGCCCGGAATCATTACCCGTAAGGATTCTGTGGACGAGTCTGCCCTTTCTATGGTCTCTAGCTTATTAGACACTATGCCTTCCTTGATATACATAGCAACACCCCCTCCAATATGCCCTTCCCTGTCATTTCTATACAGTTTGTAACCAGGGATGACTGTATCCCACTGGTTCTCTCCCCTCCACCAGGTTTCTGTAATGCTCACTATATCTATGTTTTCTCTTAAAACCATGCACTCTAATTCCCCCATTTTTGCTTGGAGGCTTCTAGCATTAGCATAGAAACACCTCCACACTGTTTCTTTCTTTCGACTTGCCTGGCATGTGCCTTTGGGCATCTTTAAATGGCTATCCATCATTTTTTCCCCATTCCCTTTCATGTCCAAGTAATTCCCATGTGGGCAATCTGAAGCAATTTTCCCTTTGTCCATGTGCACTGAGTTTGCCCGAACCGGATGCTTCTCAGATCCTGTTGGCTTTCCCCCCCAGGTTCAGTTTAAAAGCTGCTCTGCCACCTTTTTCAGATTACGCACCAGCAGTCTGGTTCCATCCTGGTTCAAGTGGAGCCCATCCCTTTTGTATAGGCCCGGCTTGTCCCAAAATGTTGCCCAGTTCCTTACAAATCTAAAGCCCTCTTCCCTGCACCACCGTCTCATCCACGCATTGATACTCACCAACTGTGCCTGCCTAGCTGGTCCTGCAATTGGAACAGGTAGCATTTCTGAGAAAGCTACCTTGGAGGTCCTGGCTTTTAGTCTCCTGCCTAGCAACCTAAATTTGGATTCCAAGACCTCCGGACTACATTTCCCCACGTTGTTGGTGCCAACATGCAGTCATGCACCACAACCACTGGCTCCTCCCCAGCACTACCTACCAGACTACCTATATGACGGGTAATGTCCGCAACCTTCGGACCAGGCAGGCAAGTCACCATGCGGTCCATGCACCCACCAGAAACCCAGCTATCTAAAGATAGGACATTGATTCATAGGGTCTCCATGAGTCGGAAGGGACTTGACGGCACTTAACACACCCACACCCACACACACACACTTGATCAACTAGCACAATTCATCACTTGCATTCAAAGGCCATAGAAAGTAGTGCAGGTCACAGAATCCAGCTTCCTGAGAATGTCGGCCTTTGTTCCCACCCCGAGTAACCTTCTAGATCTTCAGATTTGCAAAGACACTCTCAAAAGCAATGCTTGTTGAAACTACAGGACTTGCCAAGTATACTGTTGAAGGGTCAAAGTGCAGAGCTTCAGTGACCAGCATAGATCCATGATTAACAAAAGCAGAATAACAGATCCATGCCTTCCCATGCCAGCAGAGTGTTCATGCCAGTGCAGCACTGGTGCCGGTAGTTTGCATCTAGACATTCTACAGAGGGGAAATAATTGAACAAAATACCTCTTAGACACCAACATCCAAGACTTTATGGTGCCAGAGTCCATAGAAATCCTGCCAACATCCACCAATCATGGAAAAGCAAGCCACCAATGCTCCTGTGACCGGCACAGGACAGATGTATCCTGTATCCAACATGTGGATACAGCCAACCACCAAAGCAGTTGTGGCCCTCTGTTCTCCCTCATCCACTGCCGACTCACAGAGCAGAAAGCAACAAAAGAAAAGCTGCCAGACCATCTATTCCCAAGGAAGCTGGCAATGATAGAAGCAGGAGCCCTGGAATTAATGTGCTCAAGTACCACAGGAATGGGCTTAAATTCCCCGCTGTAGCTGAGTTCCCTTGTGCCAGGCAGACACACAGGGGAGAAAATACAGCCAGTCCAGTCACTGTATTCCCCTGCTGCCTGAGCAACCTTTCTGGACCACCCAAGACTCCTTGCACCAAGGGCTTGTATACCCTCTAGGGTGGGACTCAGGAACACCACCCTTTGGCAAGGTATTGAGAATGCAGACACTAAGGCAACAACAAGACAACACACAACTCTACCCTCACAAGAGGTGATGCCATCAACGCCCCCTCCCCCTTTCCAGAAGAGAAGCTCCGTGGCAATGGAAGGCTTGGGCTTACTGCCCAGTGAAGGGGATTTCTGTCAGAAGGCAAAGTTCACCTTTTGTCCAGCAACAGGCCAATCAGTAGCAAAATAAAAGGCAGAGGCCAGGGTAAGACCCACATCTCCCAGACTTTGGTGTAGTTCTCTAATCACGGGTGCCCCCAGTCCCTCTTTGCTACTGGTGGGAGGTTTTGGGGGTAGGGTTGCCAGGTCCCTCTTCGCCACCGGTGGGATGTTTTGGGGGTGGAGCCTGAGGAGGGCAGGGTTTGGGGAGGTGAGGGACTTTGATGCCATAGAGTCCAATTGACAAAGTGGCCATTTTCTCCAGGGGAACTGATCTGTATCGGCTGGAGATCAGTCATAATAGCAGGATTAGTCAGTCATAATAGCAGGAGAGCTCCAGCTAGTACCTGGAGGTTCAACAGGTAACTTACCTGTTGAATATCTATTCCAGCACCTATAGTATTGTCTTAGTGATATAATTCTAGTACCTGGAGGTTGGCAACCCTACACAGGAAAGAGGCACACCCTAAGACATTAGGCATATCCTCGCAGCCTTGTAGTCCACAACTGCCAGATGGAGCAAGACAGAGAGAGAAGTTCAGAGACGAGTAGAGAAAGGCCCAGGGATAGAGTACACTGAGCCCCTGGTTTGATTCCCACTTAGAGAGCACTGAGGAAGCGCTATCTGGAGTGCGAAGGATGCCTGAGGTTTTGCACCTTCAGACATCCTCATGAGGGATGAGATTGATTAGCTGTTTCACATACCCATAATTTTTGCTAGTGAGCCCCCCATGCACCATATTCCTGCAGTGCATTACCACTGCCCACTCTTATTTGTCCCAGCGATTCTTGTGCGCCATCCTTTCCAGCTTGCCCTCCCTATTTTGCAAACTGCATGGCCGAGCGGGCGCCAGAAAAGATGTGGGGAGAGTGCGTGACCCGGGGAATCCTTCCCCTCCTCATTGCAAGACCCTACTTCGGACCACCCCCTCAGCATACGAAGTGAACTGCATGCTGAAGCCTCAGAGCAAGGGGTGGTCCAAGGGGTGGAATCAACCTAGGGTTGCCAACCTCCAGGTACTAGCTGGAGATCTATTATTACAACTGATCTCCAGCCGATAGAGATCAGTTTGCCTGGAGAAAATGGTTACTTTGGCAATTGGACTCTATGCAGGGGTTAAGGGAGGGGAGGGACTTCAATGCCATAGAGTCCAATTGCCAAAGCGGCCATTTTCTCCAGGTGAACTGATCTCTATCGGCTGGAGATCAGTTGTAATATCAGGAGATGTTCTTATGTTCTTATGAGATCTCCAGCTAGTACCTGGAGGTTGGCAACCCTAACCCTGACTGCAAACCCTCTGGCTTTTGAGTTTTGTTGCCAATATGTTGATTGCCTTCTTGACATTACTGTTAAGGTGCAAAAAGAAGCAACCTGAGATATCACAAAAGAAGCTGCAGAAACTGCATTTAGAGACAAGAACAGCCACAGAAGAGTCCCTACGTTATTGTGGGATTTTTTTTTTACAGCTTTTCCATGAGCAGTTCTGAATTTGTGGAGCATTGAGTGGGCCTGGAGAATTAGGCAGTTGACATTTGACACGCTGACCTTTTCAACAAAGGTCAAACACATCATCTTGGTACTTAAATGCTGTCTTCCTACCTCTTAGCATGGGCCTGCAAGCAGGAAGTTTAGATGAAATACTGGCAAGCTAGAGGTAGAGACCAGAAGAGCCAATTCTGGTGACCAAGTGCTTCTTTATGTAAATTTTAAGGATGCTAATGACTAGGGATGAGCCAATATTGCTATTTGCATTTCTTTGTGATGTTGTTTTCACCTGATTCAGTTTGCCTCCTTTTTTGTCACTCTGAGGGATGTTTGCTTGTGTGCATGCTTATAAATTAATTATAATGGGAATTATTCAGCATGAGAAACTGGCATGGAAATATAAAGAGTCATGGAAGAGGCTTCCTTGGGAGGAGGTGGGCTCTCCTTCTTTGGAGGTCTCTAAGCAGAGGCTAGATGGTCATCTGACAGCAATGCTGATTTTGTGAACTTAGGCAGATCATGAGAGGGAGGGTAGGAACAGTTGAGTCAGTGCTCGGCTCTCATTGCCCTTTCTTACATACTCAGGGTAATGCAGATCACTACTTTGGGGTCAGGAAGCAATTTCCCTCCAGGCCAGACCGGCCAGGGATTAGGGTTGCCAACCTCCAAGTAGTAGCTGGAGATCTCCTCTCCCCAAACCCTGCCCTCCTCCACTGGTGGGGAAGAGGGACCTGGCAACCCTACCAGTAGGATTGCCAGGCCCCTCTTTGCCCCAGCGGGAGGTTTTTGGGGCAGAGCCTGAGAAGGGCAGGGTTTGGAGAGGGGAGGGACTTCAGTGCCGTGGGGTCCAATGGTCAAAGCAGCCATTTTCTCCAGGTGAACTGATCTCTATTGGCTGGAAATAAGTTGTAATAGCAGAAGATCTCCTGCTACTACCTGGAGGTTGGCAACCCTATCTACCAGGGATCCTGGAGGGTTTTTGCCATCTTCTGGGAATGGAGCAAAGGTCCCTGGGGGTGTGGGGTGGAGGTAGTTGTGAATTATCTGCATTGTGCAGGGGGTTGGACTAGATGACCCTGGAGGTCCCTTCCTACTCTATGTTTCTATGACCTCTATGATTTCTACAAGGAAATCAGGCAGATTCAAATTTTTAGAGTTTATTTTATTGTCAATATAATAGTCCATAAAGCACAACAGTTTGTTGGACTTACTGAGGCTGGGCCCAGAACAAACATTCAGTAACATTCAATATGACTATATAAACAATTCAAAATCAAAAGTTTCAAATAATAAAAGGATGGCACTAGCACATTTTAAAAGTTTGCTAAAATATCAATACTACGAGACCTGAAGTCCTCAGGGCTCAGACAGTCAGGATAGTTTCAGGGCTAGGTCAGTGTTTTTGTGCCCATGAGATAATTTTTTCTGCTGCTTCTGTAGTTCTCTTGTCAGGCCCCAAAAGGAGAATTGACAGATGGTAATCCACAGAGCGGGCTGGAAAGGTAGCCATTAGCAGAGCTAGCTTATTAGCTCTTTGCTCAGCACACATCTTGCAGGAAAACAGGAAATGTTTAATAGATTCAACCACATGAGCTCCACAGGGTAGATTCAAACTGAACTGGACAGCGTTCAAAATTCAGTTCATCCGAAATTCTCTCCTGCCACTTTTCTCCACTGAACTTGATCTGTCCACTCACTGGCATATGACATAAGAACATAAGAAACGCCATGCTGGATCCAATCAAGTCTTGCAGTCTGTTCACACAGTTCTAGGGTTGCCAACCTCCAGGTAGTGGAACTAACAATAACAAAAACACCTATGCTGAAATTGTAGATACTACCAAAAACAACAGCACGTAGGCTCCTAAATATTCAATCCTATGAAAAATATGTAAAAAATGCAAATATTCAAGTAGTCCAGAAATGTTAATATTTGCAATTGAACATGAGCATGAACAAAAGGCGGAAAACAGAGGCTTATAAACATAAGAAAAAAGGTTGCATCACCTATCATTCAAATTATACAGGTTACATCACCAATAGAATACATCAAATAAAAAACGATATAGCACTCCGTGCTTAACAAAAGCTTAACAGAGACTGAGAACCGAAGTTCTTCATAGTACACAACTGTCCTAGTGCACAACACAAGACGACACCTCTAGATTGGTGACCGTTTCGCTTGAAAGCTTCTTCAGTTGAAGTTACTGGAACATTATTGTCTCTGCAAATTGAAAATACATTAATATAGCTATCTGCTAAAGTTTGAATATCTCACTTATTGCATACAAATTTATAAAAAGCCTTACCGCAAGAATGATTCAAATTGTTACAGTGTACTTCAAATATGAAGGTTATAATCCAGGGCTAAGAGCCTCTGCAATAAAAATATTTCTCATGAAATTTATACAAATATGTAATAACAAGTATATAATTACTGTCTCTTACATGAAGCATATGAGCAGAGAACTGTAGTGACACTGCTTACCCTCCTACACAAGAAACCGACCCGCAGGGTTCTCCTATCTTCAGAGAGATTGTAACTTTACTAGGTGTAGTGAATGCCTTATGTTAGGGTTGAAAATGCTCACAGCTGTGAGACATCAAAAAACGACTGATGGGGAGTGTGCTGCAAATACGTGAAAAGCATTTAAAGGAAACAACTTAGATCAAAGTCATTATTCAAGCCTGCAGGGACTAGGGTTTTGAATAAGAATATCATCTTCATTTCCTGTCAATGAAGAATGGTGTTGACATCTTCCCTATGGAACGGTTTTGGTACATATTTCCACAAAACAAAAAATAAAAGATCATTTTCTGTATGTCCCTTGTCCAAAAAGTGCGCCGTTAACGGGGCTTCAAGTACGCGTGCGCGAATGCTTGTTCGATGTTCAGCTATGCGTACTTTTAACTGTCTCGTCGTGGAGCCGATGTATAAGAGACAGTAATTATATTTGCATTTTTTACATATTTTTCATAGGATTTAATATTTAGGAGCCTACGTGCTGTTGTTTTTGGTAGAACCTCCAGGTAGTAGCTGGAGATCTCTTGCTATTACAATTGATCTCCAGCCAATAGAGATCAGTTCACCTGGAAAAAATGGCCGCTTTGGCAATTGGACTGTACGGCACTGAAGTCTCTCCCCTCCCCAAAACCTGCCCTCTTCAGGCTCCACTCCAAAAACCTCCCACCAGTGGCAAAGAGGGACCTAGCAATCCTAAACCACTAGTGGGAGGTTTTTGGGGTGGAGCCTGAGAAGGGAGGGGTTTGGGGAGGGGAGAAACTTCAATGAGGTACAATGCCATAGACTCCACCCTCCAAAGCAGCCATTTTCTCCTGGTGAACTGATCTCTGTCACCTGGAGATCAGTTGTAATCCCAGGAGATCTCCAGCCACCACCTGGAGGTTGGAAACTCTAGAAGCAATTTTTAAGAAGTGCTACTCTTGGTTTGAGATATGCACGCTAACTTCTAAGTGGGGGCTGAAAATCTCCAGGAATTACAACTGATTTCCAGACTACAAAGATCAATTATCCTGGAGAAAATGGCTACTTTGCAGGATGGATTCTATGGCATCATATTGCTGCTAAGGTCCTCCCCCAAAACCCCACCCTCCCCACTCTCCACCCCCAGGAATTTCTCAACCCAGAGTTGGTGATCCTAATGACAGCTGTTGTCAATCAGAACTGGAAGCACCAATGGACTGGCTAATTATAAGACAGCTTTGCATATTCATATTGCCCCAAGTCCATTTTCTGTATTTAATATATTAGGCTGCCTTACAGGGTTGTTGTAAAAAAAATTGCAAGAATGACAAACACAAAACCGTTCGGATTTCTATTATTGGGCTGCTCAAATGTTCTAATTGCAGAATTATTAATCTCTCTCTGGACTCCATTGTTTTAGGGTGTATTTATGACTAATTCCTCCATGCTTCAGGTCTGCTTTCTGAAATAAAACAATGAGTCTGTAAAAGTCAGAGTACAAATATTGCCCAATTGAAACACATGCAGCCTATCATTTAAAGACAAAAAAAGTTTATAATATATATTTTTTCCCGAGAGATCCCCCCCTTTTAAATTATATGGTAAGTATAACATGAGGCAGTGCGTGATATATTTAATCTTGGTCATTGTATTTCTAGAGCGTGGTGCAAAAAAAAAAAATCATCAGGTTGCAGATGTAATAGGGAAGGATTGTTCCAACCAGCTATTTTCTTCTGAAGAGAATATTGGTTTAAGTACCTGCTAATTTGCTGCTCTCCTACAGCAAGAACACAATAGCGGCAAAGGAGAGAAGCCACTCCACAGCAAACCCCCGGCTGCTACCTTGCAGCCTTTCCTTTGTTTTTGTTTTTTTTGTGTGTATTAAAATATGTTGGATTTCGAGGGGGATTTCCCTCCCCAGCAGATGCTAGGCCTCTGAATCATGGGCATGTGAATGCAGAGAGGTAAAATAAAATCATTTATATGTCACTCGATTTTGCCAAGAAAAGACAGGAGAAAAGTAAGGGATAAGAGAAATACATAAAGTCATCTCCTAACTGGAAAACGAAATGATTGGCAACCAAGTGAAATATTAAACTACCTGGTTTCACATAATCACACAAGGTTGGAAGAGACCAAAAGGGCCATCCAGTCCAACCCCCTTCCATGCAGGATCCCACAATCAAAGCACTCCCGACAGATGGCCATCCAACCTCTGCTTAAAGTCCTCCAAAGACACCCCCGCCCCGACACTCCACACACACCCGCCCCGAGGCAGCGGATTCCACCGTCGAACCGACCTCACAGTCAGAAAGTTCTTCCTAATGTTTAGGTGGAATCGTTTTTCTCTTAGTTTAAATCCATTAGTCCATGTCCTAGTCTCTGAAGCAACAGAGAACAAGCTAGTTCCCTCATTAACATGGCATCCCTGCAAATATTTAAACATGGCTATCATGTCACCCCTTAACCTTCTCTTCTCCAGACTAAACAAACCCAGCTCCTTAAGTCTCTCCTCATAGGGCATGGATTCCAGACCTTTGACCATCTGGTCACTCTCCTCTGGACACGCTCCAACTTGTCAACATTCTTCTTAAATTGTGGAACCCAAAACTGGACGGCTCCATAGCAAAATCCTACATCTCACTTCAGTGATATTCCACCATAACCTTCAGGTTCTGTATGGTCCTCTTCACAAAACTTTGGAAACTCTGCTGTTTTTTAGCCCATGAGAGCTTGTTCCAGATATTGGGGGACCCTCAACAAAATGCCAGCCATCTGGGGTGAGGAAACGAAGAGATGCACGGATGTGAGGGTGATCTTGGCTGCGACATCTGTCACCCCATTGAAACCCGGGGAAAAGCCGAAATACCCATTTACTAGTATGGGTATTCAGTTTATTTCAAGTGTCCCCCCCAAAAAAATTGGGTCCAATAAACACAACCCAAAAAATATCAGAAAAAAACAAGCACACCCCTACAATGGAGCATGAATGTCCCATGATGCTGTGGGGGAGCAGGAAAAAATGCTTCCCACCACCATTAAACCCAGGGCAGATAAGCTATGGCCATTGCTTTATGCTGTTTCCATGCCATTGGCTTGTTTATGTTTCACTTTTTATATACATTGAGAATTTATGATGTTTCTAATGATTTTATGGTGTTGTTTTTACTTGAAATACACCTTGAACAGGTCTCTGGAGAGACAAAATTTAAATACCATAATAAAATATATAAATGAGGGATAAGACACTTCTGCAAATACAGTTGACTACAATGTACAGATCTATATTACTTATAAATAGTACCAACACCTTGAATTTGGCAAAAAGCAAACTGGATATCAATGCAGCTTATCCAGTTTGTTGGATTCATATAGGACCTATGAGTTCTGCTGGCCATACTATCTTCAAGACCAGACAATGATAATAATAATAATTATTATTTTTGCTGTCAAGTCACATCTGACTTGATAGCAACAAAAAACCCTGGTGGGGTTTTCAAGGCAAGAGGTGGTTTGGCTTGGCTGCCTCCATGTCACAACCCTGATATTCCTTGGAGGTCTGCCATCCAAATACTTGCCAGGGTCAACCCTGCTTAGCTTCTGAGATCTGACAAGATCAGGCTAGTGAAGAAGTTCAATTACTGTTACCAGTGACTAAATCTATAGGATTTATACCTCACTAAAAGGTATGTTTCCCTGTTAGAATTAATACCCAAAGTAATGAGGCAATCTAATTGAATCAGTTAGATTCTTTTTATTGCTAACTTCAGAAATATTAGTATCAAGTCAGTATAAATGCAACAAAGTATCAAAGTATGAGAAAAGTATAACAGACTATAAGCAATGACAACAAGCTAGTTTACAGGATTTCACAGATCATAATGCATTTACAGAACAGAGTTTCTATACATATCACATGACGTTCGGGAAGTCAGATAAAGACCTCCAACGCCTTACTGTTTTTCAATCCTTTATATATACCTTTCTTCATGGGAACCCTTTTCTGTGGTTATCTATTACAATCTTCCCGCTAAATCTTCTGAAGGATTTAAAACTATCTCAAATGTTAAACGAAAATTCGCCTTCAATATATCAGCAAGGTTCTATTGCAAGGTTATATAAGTAACTGATATATATATATATGAATAATCAGATTTTCAATGTCAAGCAAGATAACTACAAATGGCTAAATACAATATGTTGAGAAAGTCACATAAAGGATGCGGAAAATGATGTTTATAATGAATCTCTATTACCCACACTGTAATTTTAAAGAGAAATGAAATTTTCCTGCTTAATCTTTGTTTGTCTTAATGAAGGTCGTGTTGGCTATGCACCTACGATCACTCTACTTCTATCTAACTTCCAACCTCCAGTGAAACCAAAACATTACCCCGTTATACATGCCATGTTCCTGCTAGGAGATTACCTTTAATTAACATATATTGTAAGCATTTGATATATTTTAAGGCTATATATGCTTAACCTCCGCTACACTAGCCTGGGCTATCCAGGTCAAGGCATGACAATTATTACAAGCACGGAAAAAAATATGTAAATTTTCAAAAAACATTTGCCGTCAAGTCACAGCTGTCTTATGGTGACCCTGGAGGGTTTTCAAGGAGAGAGACATTCAGAGGTGGTTTGCCATTGCCTGCCTCTGTGTCATGCCCCTGGTATTCCCTGGAAGTCCCTCATCCAAATACTATCCCGGGTCAGAGCTGAGAGTGTGTGACTGGCCCAAGGTCACCCAGTAAGTTTCTATGGCAGAGTGGGGATTAGAACCTGGGTTTCCCATATTCTAGTTGGACACCTTAACCACTGCACCATGCTGGCTCTCAAATTTCAATACCTATTATTTATTTCCATGTTTGTAATAATTATTATGTCCCGTCCTGGATAGCTCAGGCTAGCCTGAAAGAGGAAGACCCAACACAAGATGGAGCGACTCTATAAAGGAAGCCGCGGCCCTCAGTTTGCAAGACCTAAGCAAGGCTGTTAATGATAAGATGTTTTGGAGGACACTGATTCATAGGTTTGCCGTGAATCAGAAGAGACTTGGTGGCACTTAACTCAAACACATTGAATATTTAACTTGATTTCCCTCGATATCAACACCAATGCTCATTGCCTAAAATACTAATAGAAAAATAAGACTATAGGTGATGTAAATAATGTCCTAGGTAGCAACAGCTGTTTACTTTCTGTGACTGCAGCTCCCCCCACTGCATTCTGTAGTTCATATTCATCAGATAAAAGAGAGCCTCATTCTCCCTTCCTTGAATGCCACCGTAGTTTTTGCAACAAGGTCAATGGTTAGCAGAGCAATGTGTTGCTTTGTGTGGCTGCCAACTTTTAATTGAAATGTTGTGATAAATTTCACTGCCAGGTCAGATGCTATTTTCTGGTTAAGGAGAGGTCAAGCTGGTCTCTTAAAGAACTGCTCTTGGTTTTTATAGTGTCCAGTCATTTGTTCTTGGAGGTTGATTTACCGCAGATCTGACCCACTTACTTTCAGTTGACCTTTTCCAAAATTGTCAAGATAGGGGCTCACCTCTAGCCACTGGTTGGAAAGAAGTATTTTATTAAACCTGACTTCATTTTATTAGCGCAAAAATAGGCCTTACCAAATCAATAGGATAGGAAGCATTCACTTTATTGCTTTAGACTATGGACTCAAAAGGTTACTTGAGATAAACAGAGACAGTCATATAGCAAAAACAGAGGCTAGTGAAAGAAAAATTTAGCAACGATAACTTTAGCAGTCTTTCAAGAAAGATCTTGATATCTTTCTATTGGGGAAAAATTGCTTTAGGTGATCTTGCTTAACTGAAAAATACTTATAGATTAAATTTATACTGAGTTGTGTAATAAAACGGAAGATAAAATTATGAGGCTCTATACCACATATTCAGTGGGGTAACTCTGCATTATACAAATAATCCACTTAGAATATATTTTTTCTATCTGTCTGAACCTAGCCACAGAATCCATGTCAAAAAACCCACAGATGGGGGGGGGGAAGGTTCAGAAAGGGGGATATTTCTACAAATCTGAGGGAGCCCACAGTCTACAGAAAACAGCAGCTTCCCTTTAAATGTCAACAAGACAGACCGGAGGGAGCTGATTGGCTACACCTGACGGGCAGGAGCTGATTGGCCACGTCAGGCACAGTGAGGGTGGTCAGCCAAACACCGGGCGGTTGTGGCGATCCCGCAACTGATCTCCATAGATTGGTTCACCTGGAGAAAAAGGCCTCTTCGGAAGGTGGACTCTATGGCATTATATCCCATACAAGTCCTTCCCCTCCCCAACCCTGCCCTCCTCAGAATCCAACCCAAAATCTCCAGGTATTTTCCAACCTGGAGCTGGTAACCCTAGTTGCAGGCATTACTCATCAGAAAATAAATCTAGGTGCATAACAATTATCCATCAGATTCAGGAAGATTAAAAAATGAAAGGAATCAGGACATCCTGCCCTAGATTGTCTCTACCCCCCTCCATGCTATTTGCAATGCAAGTTAAGGTTCTCTGTTTGTGGCAGGCATAACTCATCATTAAAAAAGCTAGGTGTTTGAAAACTGGCCACCAACTTCAGGATGATCATGGGAGTTACAGTGGCAAAACTTCTGGGAATTGGAATATCCTGGCTCAGATGAGCTCCTGAATACGACCACACATTTGCTATTTTCGATAGCAGTGATGCTAGCCTGCGGCAGAGTTATCCTGCCAATTAACTACCAGGAAGAGAATTGGACTATCTTAGCCCAGATTAGCTCCATAATACCCCTATAACACTTGTATTGAATCAAATGGAATCAAAGGTTTATTCACAATAACCCAGGAAGCATCGCAGACAGGGGCAGTGGAAAAAGTTTATCAACTTCTCTAACCTACCAGAGCAGTGTGTGCGGTGGTTAGAGTGTTTGGCAAGGATCCAGAAGACCCAGGTGTGGATCCCACCTCTGCCAGGGAAGCTTGTTGGGTGACCTGGGGCCAGTCACACATTCTCTGCCAAACCTACCCCACTTGGTTGTTATGAGGATAAAATGGAGCACAGGAGAACTATATAAGCCCCTTTGGGTCCACACTGTGGAGAAAAGCAGAGTACAAATATAGTAAATACATAATTTTTTTAGGGAAAATACCTCCATGTGCAATACTGAATCCCAAAGCAAACACAGGACAATTCACCCATCATTAGCAACGTTTCAGATTGAATAAGTGTAAATTTAGTTTACCAAAGTGATTTGGATTCCCCACCCCCCACAAATATAATTGCTACAACAGAGGATACGAACAGTCCCGTATTTCTTCTGCCAATACATGCTGGCATTCTTTTGAGAGATGGAAGTTTCTCTCTGTGTATCGTCAATTCTCTCAGTATGTTGTCAATTCTTAAAAAGTAGTTGTTTTCACACTATTTAGGTCTTTCTTTCTTTCTTTCTTTCTTTCTTTCTTTCTTTCTTTCTTTCTTTCTTTCTTTCTTTCTGTGTGGAATAGGGCTTATCTGTGTAGTGGACACAAATCATGTGATCCTTAGCAGATGTCAGCTGTTTACAACGCACAGGTTGTTTTTGGCACTGAGGGGAACACACATGAGCAGTCCTTCAGAACACAATTGCTTTAGCTTTTTATGGCGGTTGATCAGCTCACAGTACAATGCTAATCAAAGTACGACCAACTGTCCTTTACAGCATCAGCTGCTTGGCCAAGGCTGATATTTCGCTGCTGAAACCAAGCTGCTTTTTTGTTTGGTGGGTAATTAACAGTAATGATGTCTTATGGCTTGGCTTTGTTTCAGGGTCTCCAGCTCGTTTCTTTCAGGTTTGGGTGGACTCGAACAGATAAACATGAGGTGGCCTCATGGCCACAAGGATGGTGGCCTGCTTGTTGTAGAGACCAGCAGGCAATTCTGTGCCTAATTACCTTTCCCTTTTCTTCTTTCCACCAGGCAATAAACATATCGCCTACAAGCAATTTCTCTCTCTGAGTAGGAAAAGACGAAGACAAGAGGAAAGAGAGCGAGAGAGTGGGATCTTCACAAATAAGAATACAAGAATAATACAAGCTTAAAAAAAACAAAACCTTTGACCTTCATTTTTTCAAATTAATTTCTAATTCCTCCATCTTTAGAGGGAGAAACATTCTAGATAAAGTTTATTCAAATGAATGGGGGGGGGGGGAAACCCTACAGACAAGCCAACTGATTGTGAAATATGGAGGAAATTCAATTACCTAGAGTTATACAGCTGAATGGCTTTTTCCTCCCTTTGTCTGGTCATCAAAGCTAATGTGACTACTCTAAACAAAAGATATTCAATTAAACAGAAATATTTTCAATGAACTGTAAGCCTGTAGCTAAGTGGCAGGGTTGCGAACACGTCTGTGGAGCATGTTTAGTAAATGTCTAGGTTGTGGGTTTTTTTAAAATAGTATTTTACTGATTTTTTAACTAAAAGACATAAAAACAATTTTAGTGCTTCAAAAGAAAGAAAGAAAGAAAGAAAGAAAGAAAGAAAGAAAGAAAGAAAGAAAGAAAGAAAGAAAGAAAGAAAGAAAGAAAGAAAGAAAGAAAGAAAGAAAGAAAGGACATATACTGGGGGAATGCTCATATAGGCAGAGATGCCAATTAGACAGATTAATTCTATTTCCCCGCCCCCCTTCATCTCTGTGATCCTAATTTCAGAGGAAATTTCATTTCAGAGCGTACAACATCTTTTCTGAACAAACAACCAAACTATGCATCAGAACAACCATTTTGCTCTACAAAGGCAGACAGAGATATGCCTTGTTCTCATATTTATTTCCATTGTTCTTAGTTAATTAATTTTCGATGGTTTGAAGAGAATGGAATCATTCCTTGAGGAGAGTTTAAAAGCTTTAGCTGGTGCAGAATGCAGTGGATTGCCTCCGGAGGGCAGTGGAACACATTGTCCTAGTCTTTCAACATCTGCACTGGCTCAATTTTACATTCCAGGCACAACTGAAGGGGTTGGTGTTGACCTATAAAGTGCCGATGTACCATAGTTTCTTCCTTCCTTTTGTTTCATCGCAGTCTTTAAGATCAGCCTAAAAAAGCACCCTCTTGACCGCCACATCTATGAATTAAATCTGAATTGCAAGGTTATTTTATGGAGTGGTGTTGGTGACAGTTCTACAGATGTGGAATCCCCTCTTCAAAGCTGCTGCTGCTTCTTCTTCTTCTTCTTCTTCTTCTTCTTCTTCTTCTTCTTCTTCTCCTCCTCCTTTCTTTCTTTTAGCGACAGAAATCAAACCAGCATTGGGTATATTTAGATCTACTTTAACACCTATTACACAACATTATACTAGAATATATATGTTATGCCTACAGCAGTGTTCTAATGTTCTATACAATAACTAATAGCGAATAGCTCTAATATGCAATCAAATATCATGAATGAAATACATAGTTGTTGGGTTTGCTTTCTTTGTCTGCTTTTTTTGTTTTGTTTTGCTTTTTGTATTTTAATGGACATTTTATCTCATACATTTCATTGGATTGTGTTGGTGTCCACTCCAAATGCTTTGATTTGGGTGAGTTGAAAACTGCATGGAAAGATACCAGAAGATAGACTGAAGACAGGCACTATAAGTGATACAAGGTTTGCATGGATACGTAGGGATATAAGATCCCTGAACTTGATGGCCCAGGCTAGCCTGATCTTGCCAGATCTCAGAAGGTATGCAGGGTAGGCCCTGGCTAGTACTTTGATGGGAGACCATCATGGAATACCAGGGGTCGCTATGCAGAGGAAGGCAATAGCAAACCACCTCTGTTAGTCTCTTGCATTGAAAACCCTACTGGATTACTATAAGTCAGTTGTGACTTGACAACACACACACACACACACACACATACACACACACACACAGGGATATAAGAAGACCATAGTGCAGAACCTAACAGGAACAAAGGATTGAATCCTCAGTATTACTAGTAGAGTGAAGCTCATGGAGTAGGACTTCCCTATCTCCCTCCTGAGGCCCTAAATTCTGCTTTTGGGGATCAGGGGACTTTTGGGATCAGTCCTCCAGGAAAAGAGTGGGAGCAAAATGGGAGTGTGCTGTGGGAGGTGAATCAGCATACATTGTCGTCCTCCTTTCCATCAACAGAAATGGGACTCAACCCAAAACAGCAATTTAGGATCCAACCAACAATGGCCAATATTCCAATATTCTGGAAGTTCTGGTTAAATTGAACAGTTAGATCTGAGCCCAGTAGCACCTTAGAGACCAACAAGAGATTCAGGGTGTAAGCTTTTTAGAGTCAATGCTCACTTTGTCAGACACAGTAGAATAGAAGTAGAGATCTGAGTCCTTCTGTCCTAGTCAGAAGGTTGGAAGGGCTGTTGTAAATAATGTTTGTAAAGGATGTAGAGATAGAATCATAGAATCATAGAGTTGGAAGGGACCACCAGGGTCATCTAGTCCAACCCCCTGCACAATGCAGGAAATTCTGAACTACCTCCCCCTCCACTCCCCCCCAGTGACCCATACTTCATGCCCAGAAGATGGCCAAGGTGCCCTCCCTCTCATGATCTGCCTAAGGTTATAGATTCAGCATTGCTGACAGATAGCCATCTAGCCTCTTCTTAAAAACCTCCAGGGAAGGAAAGCTTACCACCTCCTGAAGCCTGTTCCACTGAGGAACTGCTCGAACTGTTAGAAAATTCTTCCTAATGTCTAGACAGAAACTCTTTTGATTTAATTTCAACCTGTTGGTTCTGGTCCGACCTTCTGGAGCAACAGAAAACAACTTGGCACCATCCTCTATATGACACCCCTTCAAGTACTTGAAGATGGTTATCATATCCCCTCTCAGTCTTCTCCTGTTCAGGCTAAACATACCCAGCTCCTTCAACCTTTCCTCATAGGACTTGGTCTCCAGACCCCTCACCATCTTTGTTGCCTTCCTCTGGACCCATTCCAGCTTGTCTACATTTTTCTTAAATTGTGGTGCCCAAACTGAACACAATACTCTAGGTGAGGTCTAACCAGAGCAGAGTAAAGTGATACCATCCCTTCATGTGATCTGGACACTATACATTTGTTGATACAGCCTAAGATCGCATTTGCCTTTTTAACTACCGCATCACACTGCTGACTCATGTTCAGTGATTGGTCTACTGAGACTCGTCCCCAAGATTCTTTTCATATACACTACTGCTGAGACAAGTCTCCCCCATTCTATAATTATGCATTTTGATTTTTCCTACCTAAATGCAGCACTTTACATTTATCTTTGTTGAAGTGCATTTTATTAGTTTTAGCTCATAAAATGCACTTCAACAAAGATAAATGTAAAGTTCTGCATTTAGGTAGGAAAATGCATATTGTAATCAGCTTGATTAGCGTAGAGGGGAAATGCTGGGGGGGGGCAAAATTGGCATCTGTAGTGATATACAAATCCTATGTCCCTGTTTAGCCTTGCGGGGGGGGGGGGGTCCATTATCTTGAACTTGTAAATTAACTTGAGTTCAGCAATCTCTGGCTGTAATTTCCCTCTAAAATATTTTTGTTTGAGAACTGGTTACATTGAGGAAGCCTGTGATAATTTGTTTATAACTATTATAATTGACATAGGAAGAGATTTCATCCCAATAATTAGGCATAATCTAACAAGAACCTCTACAGTCTGCTTTGAAGCGGTTTATTTCATTTAAATCCAATCCTTCTTCCATCATCAACATGTGTAGGGTTCCCAGGAGGCTTCTAATCAAGACATGGTCTAGTTTAGGTTCAGCAAGATTGCTCTATCACCTCCTTTCCAACCATAACCTGAGACTTCAGCAGGTTTTCCTGATCCAAGTCCAACTAACTATTCATTGTTCCATGGTGTCCATTTTATACTAAGATTTAGCATGGTGTAGTGGTTAAGAGCGGTGGACTCTAATCTGCAGAACCGGGTTCAACTTCCCACTCCTCTACTTGAAGCCTGCTGGATGTTCTTGGGCCAGTCACAGTTCTCTCAGAATGTGTAGGCAGGCAATGGCAAGCCACCTCCGAACCTCTCTTGCCTTGAAAACACTACGGGGTCAGCTGTGACTTGATGGCACGCACATACACACACACACACACACACACACACACACACACACGCACAACTTTCTGAAGGTTTCTGAAGGAAAACAATCATATATTAAAGAGCCCATTAAGGTGAATAAATTAGATACATGAACAAAATGCTATGCTTCCCATTTCCCCATCAACCAACATCAACTACCAAATGGCACTCTAGATCAGAATTATACAAAAAATGGCACCCAAATCAGTGCTTTTGAAAGATGTGATATATTCTTCATGTGCATACAGTGGGCACAGTTACAATTCTAGCAAGCATGTCCTGTCTGTCTGTCTGTCTGTCTGTCTGTCTGTCTGTCTGTCTGTCTATCTATCTATCTATCTATCTATCTATCTATCTATCTATCTATCTATCTATCTATCTATCTCTATATATTTCATTTCATTTATGCACCTGTTCTTCAGCTTGCTCTCTCAATGGTTCTGCTTCTGCAGAATCATATATTTTCTTTCAAACCTTTCTCAGCTGCTACCTTTCCATCACTTTACACTGAGCCAATAAATAATTCAATGTGCTAATTTGACAGATGACTCTCCAGGAGCCCCCTACCATTACCAACATCATTAGGCCATAATATGCATGATGGGCTAGGACCATTCAGCAAATGTCCTTCACATGTTTACCCCTAAAGAGCTTCACTTTGCACAATTAACTAATGAAGCATTATGGGTTCCCCGCCTTCCCCTGCTATTTCAATATATCAATGTAGATAGTCAGTAGAGAAAATATATTTGGTTTTCTTTCTGCAAATGTGTATTTATGGGGCAGTGACGGGCCTTTTCAGGTGAATAAAGAGAAAATAAAGTTGCTCAGTAATTAGGAGTTCACGTACCTTCAACTATTTCTCAAGCAAATGATGAAGATGAATGTCTTAAAAGATATTTTTTAAAAGCAGCTAACTTGATATGAAATATAAGATACATACAGGAGAAAGTACTGAACAGTAGAGATGAGTGAATCCCTACTTTGTTTCTTTTTTAGATTCAGTTATATTTTTGACCACAATTTGTGTTTTGTTCTTTTTCGTTGGTTTTGTGGATTCATTTATATTGAGTTCATGTGGTTTTTAATACACTATTGTGTATACAATCTACCATGCAATCCTAAAGGGGAGGACTGCTTAGGAGTAGGCATGATCCTAGTGCCGGCATCCATGCCACTTGCACCATCCGAAGGGGCACGGATGCTGGCGCAGGGCGACTTACTCTGGATCCAGGGAGTGATGCATCAATGTGAGCCTCGTGCACCGGCGCTGCCTCCCCAGCAGCATTTCCCCAGAAGCGAGTGGTCACGCTGGCACCCAGGGGGGTATTCCCAGGGGCAGAACTGCCTTTAGGCAGCTTCCAAAGTCCTTACAGGCTCGGAACGCCCCTCTTTGCAGGTGTCGAGTTACACCTGCAAAAAGGTGGTGTAGCCCCATGGAATTAGGCTCATTCTACGGGGAGTTCCATGGGGTTTTCTTTTAAAGTGCTGTTTTCAGCTTGCTGCACTGGTAGCATGCTGTTCTGGAGACAGTGCGGCTGCGCCGTCCCCAGCCACTTGCCTTCTACCCACCATCTTCAGGATTGGGCTTCCGGTCATCATTTATTCGTATAATTAAGCACAGTGTAATTAAACAGAAGTCCAACGGCCTCTTGAAGACTAAAAACATTTATTTCAGAATAAAAGAACCAGAGCTCACTTCATTAGATGCATAGAATGTATTTGCCCATATCTATACAAGAAACAGAAAGGTAGATGTTTCCAGGACAGAAACTGATTTCTTAGCATCCTCATGTATTAACAGAAATAATGTTGAAAATGCCTTCATTTTATGGGGGGGGGGTATCAGTATGAAAAAAGAGAAAATGCTATGAAAATAAAGAATCATAAGAGGAAAGAAAAATCAAAATGGGGATTTGGGGATTAAATAGGAGAGATTAAAAAAATGAAATCAACCCTAATCATCCCTTACTGGCTACTTTGCAGCCTAGACAAGAGATGTTCCTTATATTTCCTACTTTTGCCTTCCATACCAAATGGTCAAATTATAAGTCACTGCAATCTTTCTACAAAAGGAAATGCCAGAAGCATAGGTAGAAGAGGTGAATCAGGGAAACAGCCCTTTGGCTGTCATATAAAATTTATCATGTTGGAAGATCTTAAAAATCTGATCTGCACTGGCCTCTCACACTGAGATTTCAGTTCCTTCCTCATCATGGATCTCTCTGGTGTCACAGGATTGGCACAGTCTTTCAGTGGGGCAAAGAACTATTTGTCTGTAACTTCCCCCTTCTGTTCTCCAGTATCTTCTTGCCTTTCAGAGAGTGCAGACTGTCTATGTGATTGGGATGGAGATATAACATAGCCTCTGCCTCTAACCTACCCCATGCTTGCATTCCAGAAGGTACGAGCAAAACATTTTCTCTCTCCACAAACATACTGCTTTTCATGGGGGCAGGCATCCTATTTTTTCCCCCTGCAGTCTGCAGCACCTGCCTTCAGAGTGTACAAGGAAAATATTTGCTCCTGAAAGGTGCCAGTACCACAACACAGAAAAGAATAGCAAACAGACAAGACTGACTTCTGCTTACATATCAGGGAAGCCTGAAAGCTCCCTCACTGCAGTGATTGATGAAAAGTGGAAATGCTGTGCAAAGAAAGCCAGTGGGAATAATCTCCTTAGGCAGGAACATCTGCTAACTCTTCTGCTTTAAAAATATCCCTGTGATCATCCACTGAGCCACTCACTCTCCCGCACATGATTTCCCACTATCCTTGCAATGTGCAAATGTGAAAAGCAGACTCTGGGTCGGATCGAGATGAACGTTTCTACAGGCACAGAGATTTCTACCCATGCAGGGTGATCTTGATAGCCCAGGCTAGCCTGATCTCATCAGATCTCAGAAGCTAAGCAGGGTTGACCATGGAAAGCATCTGGATAGGAGACCTCCAAGGAATATCGGAGTCATGACGTGGAGACAGGCAATGGCAAACCACCTCTGAACGTCTCTTGCCTTGAAAACCCTACGGGGTGACCATAAGTCAGCTGTGACTTGAGGGCAACCCAAAAAAAGCATGATCTTCCCACCTGCACCCTCTTGCAGTAGTCCCAAATGCCCTCTCCAAATCCTGTTTGTGAGATCCTCTCTCAAGAACAAGATGGGGGGGATTTTTGACCATCATAGAAGGGGGGAAGCACAAAAATCTCACTCTGTGGGTGGAAATCCTTGAACCCATGGAAGCATGCATTCTGGATCCAAACCACTAAGGCATCCAAATAATGGTAATTTGCAAAGGTTTCCAGTCATTACAGACCATCATTTTCTTTCACGCAGAATTTTGATCATTTAGATTAGTGCAATAACTATATTAAAGAACAGGAAGCCTTTGGCTGGTTAATTTCTTAATGCACAATTCTAGATAAGCAGTTTATCATGCTTTTTATCAGTTTCTAAATAAACACAAAATTATATTGGCGGTAACTTCCTGATTAGAGGTAACAAGGAATATCCAGTGTTTTACATTTCAGAAGGAAAAACAAAAATTATAATAATTATTTCTAAATGCAATAATTTCTAAATTATTTCTAAAGTAGCAAGAATGAACAGTTTTTATTTGTTTTAAGAAGATATTCAAGCACAGATAATCTTGAATGGTGCTTGAAGTTCTTAGATAATTAGTTAGCCAAGAATGTGAGCCGTTACCAAGTGGGACAGCTAGCTTTTGTTGGAAGATGATTTTAAAAACATTTATGGGAGTCTGGACTGATTAGCTGCTGCTTCTTAGAAGGGGCTCCTTTGTTGTGACCTGCTCATCTTTGGATAAGATATTTTAATTAACTGTTTTAATTGCTCTTCTTTTATGATCTATGCAAAAGTAATGGTTGGCATAATTTCCTTTTGAGTTAGTCGTTGTTAAAGATCCAAATAATTATGTCTCGTGGAGAAAGACTTCCAGAGTTTTGGTGCCACAACTGAGAAGACCTTATCCCAGGTTGTAACCTGCCTAATCTCAGAAGGTGGGGGGACCTGGAAGAGGGACTCAGAAGATAACTGTAGCATTTGGGTAGGTTAGTAAGGGAGTAGGCTGGTTGGTAATATGGCATCATCAGGAAGTTAAAGCTATGTCCTCATTCTTTTTACATTCTATGATGTCACATTTGGCTACGTATTGCTGTCTGAAGCCAAAACAGGGTGAGGGTGTTGATGGTCAACAATAGTGCAAAATGTAACCATGAATGGGACAGTGAAGATGGGTGGAAAATGTACTGAGGAAGGGATTTTCATAAATCCTTTTATCCTTTGAAAGGAAACAGCTTTTTTTGAATGGAAGAAATTCAGCTCTGAACTTTTGGGTCTATCATCAAAACATGTTTTGGCCGCATGCACATGGTTGGATATTGTGCTGTAACTGCAGTAATTATTCACAACTGGGTTGTCTTGCCTTGTTATAGCGGGATGTGTGCACGAAGCCTTACAGGGCCACCCTATGTGGAGACTCGCCCTCATAAGCCCATCGACTTCAGTAGGAAGGTATAATTCTTTTTTTGGATGGCACTGTTACAATGTGATCCTAAGAATACATTCCTGGGAGAAATTCCAGTGTATGAGTGCTCATGGGCAGAGCAATCCTGAAAGGGGGGGTGAAAGCTCTTAGGAGCTGGTGTGTCCCCTGCTCTGTCAGTAGTGCCACTTGTGCCAGCTAAAGTGGCACTAACGCTGGCACTTACGCCAGTGTTGGGGAGCCTCGCAGCAGTGCCACTCATGAGCGCTGGCACAGCTGCCACGGCAGCATTTTCCCAGCACCAGGGCTTGCACTGGCACCAAAGGGGACATTCCCGGGGGCTACATTTTGTCAGTTAGAATCATAGAATCATAGAGTTGGAAGGGACCACCTCGGTCATGTAGTCCAACCCCCTGCACAATGCAAACAATTAACAACTACCTCCCGCCCCACATCCCCAGTGACCCCAACCCTCCCCCCGCCATGCAGGATCCCACAATCAAAGCACTCCCGACAGATGGCCATCCAGCCTCTGCTTAAAGACCTCCAAAGATGGGGACTCCACCACCCTCCGAGGCAGCACATTCCACCGTCGAACGGCCCTCACAGTCAGAAAGTTCTTCCTAATGTTTAGGTGGAATCGCTTTTCTATTAGTTTAAATCCATTACTCTGCATCCTAGTCTTTGGAGCAACAGAGAACAAGCTAGTTCCCTCATCAACATGCCATCCCTTCAAATATTTAAACATGGCTATCATGTCTCCCCTCAACCTTCTCTTTTCCAAACTAAACAAACCCAACTCCCTAAGTCTCTCCTCAGTTCCCTGAGCCCTTTCATCCCGGGAATGCCTCCTTTAGCTAGAGTGAACCTGTGTGGGCAAAGAAGGTGGCATATCCCCATGAAACCCTATGGAAGAGTTTCACTTTTCTTCTTCTTTTTTTACAAAATTACATTTAAAGCTTGTATTTTTGGTCCGGCAAGCCACTCTGGAGGCAGCACGGCTGTGCTGTCCCCATACACCCCACAACAACAACAACCTTAGGATTGCACTCTTAGTCTATCAAAATATTAACAAAAATATTTTCTGGTAGGGTATGAGCTTTCGTGAGCCACAGCTCACTTCTTCAGATACTTCTTCTTCAGCTGTGGCTCACGAAAGCTCATACCCTACCAGAAAATATTGTTGTTAGTCTTTAAGGTGCTACTGGACTCTTGCCCTTTTTGACTACTGCAAACAGACTAACACGGCTACCCACTGTGAATTATCTATCAAAATATGTTTCACTGAATAAGCTATAAACTCTAACTTCATTGGCAACAGTATTCTATCATTTTAATTGAAGGGCTGTGATGATTTTATTTTCAATGCATTATTAATAATTTGCCAGAATCATCATAAAATAAAACTGTAGCCAATGAAACATAATTAAAACAGTCCTCCGATGACTTTACAGTGGAGGAGCAATTTGATGCTTCGAATTTCAAGCGGCCATGGACCCTCCTTTGGCAAATCTGCAATATTGATGCACAGTATGGTGGAAAATTAATGTTCATTTTAGGACCAATACTTATGCAACCATTGCAGCAGAAACAAAAGCAATCAGGCTGCTCAGCTGCCAAGAACATAAGCATTAAAACATGCTCGGAGAAGAAGGGCCAGAAATCTTAGCCACACTTAACAGGATCTGTCAACACATTCATAAGACCCATACAAATGTATTGTACCTTACTACTTGCTGCTTCGCATTGCCCATGCTTGATGCCTGGTAAGCACTATCTGGAATCAAAAGACACAATGGTGCTTAGACCACATGTCCACACAAAGCCACCTGGTCACCTGTGTTCCATATGGAATCAATACATTCAGTTAAAAGCACTCTATTAACAATACTATTCTGCAACAACAGCAGTGAACATTCTCAGAACCTATCCACAGTTTTTGATATTCTCGATTGGTTAAAACCTGAAGATTTTTCAGAAGAATTGTAAGACATTTCAATTTCCATTCCAGTAGATCAAGATTATGCTCATATATTTTGTTGCAAGCCAATTTTATTCTGCTTTGATGGCATTGTCTAGTAGGATTTATGTGCTCTTAGGGATGTGCAGTTACTGACCTTGAATATCTGGGATAAGATGTTTAAGAACCAAACAATACATCAGAAAAAGGATTCTTAAATATCCTCTAGAAAGCCAATGCAGATTAGAAATATGGAATAATATGGTTCATTCAAATTTAGATGCTCTCAGTAAAGAAACTGGAACATTTCCCCTCTCAGCAGACCATGAGACTACATAATTCACAATATAAACTGTTACAACTAATATATTCAAACAAAGATCATCTATCCTAGTGCATTTCAGCCAGTGGATTTGGACTGTGGGATAGAGTGTAGGTTTGGGTTGCCAAATCCCCCCCGGCCACTGGTGGGGGATGGGGAGTTAGGTTTGCCCATCCAGGTTGGGAAGCTCCTGGAGATTTGAGAATGGAACCTGGGGAGGACAGGGACCCAAGTGGGGAACAATGCCACACAGTCCACCCTCCAAAGCATCCATTTTCTCCAGGGGAACTGATCACTGTAGTCTGGAGATGAGGTGTAATTCTGGGGGATAACCAGGTCCCACTAGGAGGCTGGCATCCATAGTGTGGAGCCTCTACAGTGCTGCCTTTCTTTGGGATGCTTTTTGTAAGGACCTTCTGCTAGTGTGCATGTAGCAACAGCAGCATGAAAGGCAAGGTCACTCAGCTAGCAATCTCTGTTCAATACAGTGTAACTGACCTCTGAAAAAATATACATATAATCCTATTACATCATGTATGCTTATATGGAAAGAGCCCCGTGGTGCAGAGTGGTAAGCTGCAATACTGCAGTCGAAACTCTGCTCACGACCTGAGTTCGATCCCGAAGGAAGTTGGTTTCAGCCAGGTAGCCGGCTCAAGGTTGCCTCAGCCTTCCATCCTTCCGAGGTCGGTCAAATGAGTACCCAGCTTGCTGGGGGTAAAGTGTGGATGACTGGGAAAGGCACTGGCAAACCACCCCGTAAACAAAGTCTGCCTTGGAAACGTCGGGATGTGACATCACCCCATGGGTCAGGAATGACCCGGTGCTTGCACAGGGGACCTTTACCTTTTTTTACTATGCTTTTTCTCCCCAATGGAGGCCAAAAGTGGTTTACAACACCATTCTCTCCTCCATTTTATCCTCTTGTGAGGTAGGTTAGGCTGAGAGAGTGTGACTGACCCACAGTCACCGAGAAAGTTCTGTGGTGGAGTGGGGTTTTGAACCTGGATCTCCAAGATCTGGTACTCCAGCCATTACACTATAATCATAACTGATTAATAAAAGACATGCAAAATAATTCACTTTCTTTACATATTTTAAAACAGATCACATTTGGGGTTAACAGTCTTCCCCCAACCTGAGAAAAATATTTCTGACTTCAAAATGAAAGACTGTAATGCCAGGGGCTGTAGACGCTTCAGTCTTGGATTAGAAAGAATAACTATTAATTTGGAACAAAGTACACAGTCACATTCATAGAATCATAGAATCCTTAGGATTTCCAGCTCCAGGTTGGGAAATACCTGGATATTTTGGGGGTGGAGCCTGAGGAGGGCAGGGTTTGGAGAGGGGAGGGACTTCAATGCCATAGAGTCCAATTGCCAAACAGCCATTTTCTCCAAGAGAACTGATTTCTGTCGCCTGGAGATCGGTTGTAATAGCGGGAGATCTCCAGCCACCACCAGTATCCCTAACAAGAACCACTATGCTGTAACCAGAGGGACACATTTCAAGACAGGTTACTGTCGCATGGATAACCATGGCTAGATCCGGGTGGGAGTGGTAAGGCACCAGCTGCCGGGCCCGATGGAGATGGAGAAATGCTGCCTTGACCACGGCTGTGACCTGAGCCTCCATAGATAAGGAAGCATCAAAGATCACACCCAGGCTCTTGACAGCAGGTTCAGGTGTTAATTGTACATCAACAAGAGTCAGGAGCCGGCACCCCATGCCCAAACTGCCCTGTCCGAGCCATAGTACCTCCATCTTTGCTGGATTTAGCTTCAGGCAGCTCTTCCTCAACCACCCAGTCACGGCATCCAAGCACCTGGCCAATGTGTCTGGTATGGAGTCTGGATGGCTGTCCATTAACAGTTAAAAAAGCATATTAATGACAACACTGCCAGAAACTCTGGACAATCTGGGCAAGGGGGCACATATAGATGTTAAATAACATTCCTAACCTGGCATTGCATAGACTTCCTTAGTTAAAAGTGGCCGTCCTTTTCACAGAGCGGACATCAGCCATCTTCTGTACAATGTAAAAACTTGTTTAAATTAACCCCCCTCCTTCTCTGAAGCAATAAACCTTCCAACTCAGCATACATTGGTAGTTAAGTAGTGATAAAAGGGGAGTGCCACAGGGGACAAAACCAAAAATCAACAATGAGCACAGCCAACAAGACTGATATTGTCCTGGCTCATGTTGTCTTCTGGAAAACAATGCCATTTACATTCCCTTATGGCCCATAAACCCTGGACATGTGGCCTTTTTAAAAAAAAGAAGAAAGGAAAAGCCCTCATCTCATCCCACTTTCTCCCAATGGTGCTTTGTTGGTTCATAGCAAGGATCTGACTTTATGCCCTTGATCCCTCTCTACACAGGAGGGCAGACTCAATTCAATTTGCCTCCCTGCCTTTTCGTAATGAAGCAACATTCATGTGAGCAAGCCCCTTGATAATGTACAACAGATGGGCAGTTTTGTGACTAATTAGATTCCGGACAGCTTGTTTGCTTGTAGTAAATGCATGTATATTTGCCGATTTCACACTTATTACAGTGACAAGAGATTAGTCAAAGGCAAGGAGGGAATGCTACATTTTTTTTTCTATTAAGCCTTGATGTGGAAGAGAAGATTGAAGAAAACACCATGATTTTTTTCCCTTTTAAATCCAGTATCTGCAATTATTATTATCTGTCACTTTCTTCCGAGGTCGAATAGCATGATCTTTGACTCTTTGGAGCATATGTGTCCCTTTTCTTTCTCTGCCATATTCACAATAAAGTGAAGATTGTTGATGTTTTGTTTCACTTTTATTCTTGGATCTTTTCCATTTGAATTATACAGTACAAAGAGAACTGCTTCAAAGAACCTTTTATCAGTCTCTTGCACCGTCTCATACATATTTATTAGCTGATGCATTTATTTATAAATTCTAACACACCTCAAAGCAGCTTGAAAAAGTCTCGTAGCCAACTTTGAAATGCATTTTTGGACAGATCTGAAATAATCAAAGGTATTATTTCATCAATCCTGCACAATATTTGAGACAATTAAAAAATCTAGGTGATTTGGCAAACTAGTAACTATATCAGGCCTGTACGACTTTTGACCTACCAAGCCAAACTCTCTCCATCAGCTGTGTACTGTGATCTGTACTGGTACAACCACCTTATCCTTGGCAGGCAGTTTGTGGATTGTAGCATGCATGAGCTAAATTTCTTGCTCTTTAGACCTAGAGTTGTGACCTGATTCCACTTATTGATTTTCATGGAATTACACCAGAGATATCTACACATCATTGTTCTTAAAATTCAGGGCACAGATTTGGGTTTAGTTGGGAGTTCTGCTTGAGGACCATCACTGGGAGTGGGCGGGCTGAGAGACCCTTGATTTCTGAGCCGCTCTGGTTTGGAGCCCCCTGCCTTGCTGCCATCTTCCCTTATCAGGCAAGGATGGCTAGGGCCTCATAACCTACCCCTCCCACCCCTGCCCTTCTGCCCAGCAGATGTTGGCTCTCTGCCTGTGTGCCGAGTTGCACCAGCGGCAGCACCCACCCAGTGATTATCGGGACCCATCCTTCAGATTTGCTCAGAGACCCAGAATCAATAAGACCACCCCTGGCAGGGTAGCCCAGCCTAAGGAGCTACGGCCAGTTGCTAATAATTAGGGCTGCCAACCAGGTAGTAGCTGGTGATCTCCTGCTATTACAACCAATCTCCAGCTGATAGAGATCAGTTCAACTGGAAAAAATGGCCACTTTGGCAAATGGATTCTATGGCACTGAAGTCCCTCCCCTCCCCAAACCCCACCCTCCTCAGGCTCCACCCCCAAAATCTCCAGGTATTTCCCAACCTGGAGCTGGCAATCCTACTACTAACACACAGCAAAAGCTCACCCACATGATATGAAATAAATATGAAGAAGTGACACTGCCTTGTACTGAATTGGTCAGGGTAACTCATTGGCAAGTTGGTCAATCTGTAACTCTCACAGGTTTTAGGCAGTGACTCTTTCCAGCTCTGCTATTGGAAATCCTTTTAAGAGGAGATGCAAAGGAATTGTACTCAGGAATTGTGACTCTACCACAGCTCTACTGGTATTACAGTATTGTGATGTAATTGTGACAAAAAATACTGTGAGTATGTCTCTGTTGTCATGTATGGCCTGAACTACTGTGACAACTTTCTGTACTATATAGACAGGTAGGGAGTCACTGCAAGTATAATCTTGAAGACTTCAGATTAGAAGAGCATACATAGAACTTTATAAGAAGAGAAGAGTCACTTGAAAAGGCAATAATGCTAGGAAAAGTTGAAGGCAGCAGGAAAAGAGGAAGACCCAACATGAGATGGATTGACTCAAGTAAGCAAGCCACGGCCCTCAGTTTGCAAGACCTGAGCAAGGCTGTTAATGATAGGATGTTTTGGAGGACATTAATTCATTGAGTTGTCATAAGTCAGAAACAACTTGGTGGCACTTAACACACCCTCACACGTACACATAAAACTTAGGAACTATTGTTATTTATAAAGCTCTTAGCTAGCTTGGTGTAGTGGTTAGGAGCGGTGGACTCTAATAGGGGGAACTGGATTTGATTCCCCACTCCTCCACATGACCGGCAGACTCTAATCTGGTGAACTGGGTTTGATTCCCCACTCCTAAACATGAAGCCAGCTGGGAGACCTTGGGCTAGTCACAGTTCTATCAGAATTGTCTCAGCCCCACCTACCTCACAAGGTGTCTGTTGTGGAGAGAGGAAGGGAAGGAGATTGTAAGCCAGTTTGATTCTCCTTAAAAGGCAGAGAAAGTTGCCATATAAAAACCAATTCTTCTTCAGTTTTAGTCATAACTTCACAATGAAATCTTCCACAACTGTCCAGATAGTAAGGTTCTCAGGTTCCCAGTGGGGGAAGAAGATCTCTTGTTCCCTCAGTTCCCATTTCCCAGCAGCAGAAGAAAAAAATTAAATTGCCATTGGTACAATGGTGTTATGCCAGTTCTGCGGTAAACCTGCAAGTGATATCAGTCCACTCTAGGAATTGCCAGAAAGTCTTTGGTCTTACCTACCAGATAGGCAGCTCCCACTTAGGGTTACCAACTTTAAGATGGGACCCAGAGTTCTCCTGGAATTACAGCTGATCTTCAGACTACAGAGATCTGGTCTCCTGAAGAAAATGGAAGATTTGGAGGTGAGACTTTATGGCATCACATTCCCACTGAGCTCTCTCCCCTCCTTTGACTCCACTGTCCCCAGGCTCCACTTCCAAATCTCCAGGAATTTTCCAATCCAGCATTGGCAACCCTACCCTCAATGAGAGGGGAAAGGAGACAGGAGCAATGACTGCAAGAACGGCTCTGCCTTTTAAAAGTGCAACCCCCTTGCCATGTAGAGTTGCCAGCTTTGGCCTGGGAAATACCTGGAGATTTTGGTGGTGGAATCTGAGGAGGGCAGGGTTTGGAGAGATAGCCAGCCACCACCTGGCAACCCTCTTGCCATGGCACCCAAAGTGCTCTGATTCATTCGCTGTATGCTCAGTCTATGTTCAAGAAGTATATTGTTTACATTTGTTATATTAAATTATATGAGATATTGTTATTATTTATGTGCAAATGTTCAACCCCTACTCTGCAAATCTCAAGTGATGCAGCTCACCCAGAGGTACAGGGCCTATTACATTGGGGGGGAGGGTTATTTGAGATAACAAATATGTTATCTCTAAACGAGATTAGACCTTATAGAGTCATAGAGACTTAGAGTCGCATGCAATTCTGCATTTCTTGGAGAAAGGAAAGTATGAAAACATAATATATAGAAAGTGAAAGAACTGAATTTGTGTTTAAAGATTAAACACACTGTAATGAGCAATCTAAACATGCATGAATTGTAGGGATTCTATCTCTTCTTTTCCTCTCATTATTTTAGAGCGTTACTCCTTTATGGTATATGGACAAAAGACAGTAGCGCAAACAGGGTCTTTAATTTCATTTTGCAGTTTCCCACTGTTCTGTACTAAAGGCAGTCTAATAGAATTTATAGAAGTCGAATCCTTTTAGGCAGCCGTCTTTGTATTTTTTTTATTAAGTCCATACTTGCAATATCTACTTAATGTCAATTTTGTACAGTGGTTACACTTCACAGAGTATTTTATTTTAAACCTGCAGGACAATGATAAATTGATAATTGACCCCAAGGCCATAGCAAACAAAAGAGTCCCTGTTTTTCATTAGTACAGTATTACGCAATTGTTCAGGAGAGATGGACAAGACATACCAAATCAAGTTCCAGGAGCTGAACAATTAAGAAATTATCCATATCTTTCACTGTACATTTCTAAGTCTAGAGAACTGCTAACAGCCAAACAGAAAGGTAGCATGATGCAGTTTTATCAAAGTCCTTTTGCAAAAGTAAGTTTTCAGTGGGCTGCATTTGGCTCGGCGTTGATTAGTGAAACAGTTCACACAGACAGTAATTCTCCATTTATGTTTCTTTGGTTGAGTCAAATCTATTCTATTGTGCATAAACTGCCACTTTTCATACCCTTTAGTAGTTAAATATTAGGTTATTCACAAAATGAAATGGATTTCACCTTTTTCAATGTAGAGTTTAGTAGTAAAAGGTAAGCCCCGGTTATATATGATGGGAAAAATAACTAGTCTGTGATATGCACAGAGCCAATGAGTACATGATTCCGATTTCACTTATTTTTTATATTCATTTATATTTTTGTCAATGGTTTTTGTTCTCTGCTTTTCAGTGTTGGTTTTGCGCATTTTTTGACATGTGTATGTACATTCACAACAGTGATCCTCAAAGTTATGCCCATGGGATCCTTGGCACCTGCTAGTGTATTTCCTAATACCTACTTCTTTCTTCCCCAAAGCGTCTCTTCCTCAGAGCAAAGAGCCTGTCCTGGCTTCCCTCCACTTACTTGGAGTAGGAGTTTATTCCAAAGAACTGAGGAGGTAAAAAGGTATAAGGGAATTATGCTGCTGAAGCTACTTTTTTTTCGTATCAGACTGCTGCCGACGGTATTTGCCAAAATACCCTCTTTTATGCTCTTATTCAAAGCACCTAATACCTGTCCTTTTTGCATCTACATCTTCTTGCTCTTTTGCATCATGGAAGACAGATTTCATCATTGCTTCCTTGCAATATGAAGAGACAAATACACACAAAGGAACATGCCACTTTGGCGAGGACTTAGCAAAATGAAACGGATAGAAACAGCACCGCAGACCACAAAAAGTCCTATGCCCAACTATTTATATATAAAATAACAACTTCAATACTACATACTATACTTGCAATATATGAAAACTAGACAATCCTACATATTAAAGCTACAATATATGAAAACTAAGCAACATTGAGAACAATCGTCCCAACGACCAAAATGAAGTGCGAAGCTGGAGATAGAGTCCCGACTGGGACGTCGTGGGCTGAAATCTCCAAAATCCGTGGAAAGCGGTGGTCTGTGCTGCTGTTTCTATCCCTTTCATTTTGCTAAGTTCCCTCAGCACACACTATTTTGCTTGTACTTTGGCAAGGACAAGAGGATCACATCTGATAGGGACATAGCCATGCGGTGGCATAGCAAGTCTTGTAGCTAATCAAAATTGAAAACTGACTTTGTTGTTGGGTGACTGGCATCATCATCAAAGCCACACCCTTTCCCCTCTCTCGGTGGTTTCTTTCTTCAGCCTCTATGGTGCAGTTTCCATTCATAAGCACAAAAACAAAACCGTCAGGACATCAATATTTAAAAACCTGTTGAAAAGCTGTTGCTTTGTGAAGCAACAGGAATGTTGTCACTTATTTACTAGTAAAGAGGTTTGTTTCAGAAGGTAGCTGTGTTTGTCTGCAGCACGACAGCTAGATTTGAGTCTAGTAGTACCTTACAGCCCATTCATGAAAATGCGGTGTGTGGAGTCGGCGGGGAAGAGGCGCAGCGACACCTCTTTCTAATCCGCGCACTCCACAAAACAAAAAAGCAGTTTTGCAGGTTTTTTTTGTTTTACCGAGGCCTTTCGCCCCATAGGGAAGAGCAAGGCTGCGCCTGCTAAAAAGCAGGTGCAGCACTGCCGTTCCCGGTACTGGTGTCGAGGGCCGAAATGGGATAGGAAGCTGCCTACCCAGCGGCTCCTCCCCCCAGAATGCCCCCGGAACACCCCCCTGTGCCATGGAAAGGCCGTGCCGACGGAGGGAGGAGATGCGGTCCCGCGGCGCTCTGCCACCGGCGGGACTGGCCTCGCCACCAGCGTAAGTGCATTTAAATATGCGATTAGATGCACTTACGCTGGCGGCGAGGTCATGCCGCCTCCTAAGAAGTTTCGGCCCAATTTTCAGGAATGGGCTGTTAGAGAACAACAAGATTTTCAGGGTATAAATGCCTAATAAAGGTGATGATGATGATGATGATGATTTTCAGGGTATGAGCTTTTGAGAGTCAGAACCCCTTTCATCAGAAAAAGACATGTAAAGAAGATTGTTTCATATGGACAAGTTGGAGAAGGACGAATAGAAGGGAAAATCCATGGCATAGAAAACCTAGCTCAAAATTAAGGAACGTGACATTTTTAATCTTCACCACTCTTCCTTCTCTTTCCACTATTTCTGTGTTCCTGCCACCTTTTAATAAGCTCATTCCATCCTCTTTCCCCGCCTCCCCTCCAGACACAATGCTTTGCTAGCCTCCTGGGGCACTATTCAGCCCAACGAGACACATTTCATGTTATTGCGATCCTTTGGGGAGAAGGAAGGCTGAGAGCCAAAGTATGAATAAGATTTTTCTGCTTGGCAGACAGATCTCCTTCCCATCTCCCCCTCCCCCATATTTCATAGATCTGTCTAGCGGCATCCAGCATTTTAAGTGTATATCAATATTTTCATTACGGAAACCTAGTCTGCAAACATCACAAGAGGCAAATAATTTTTCAACTGGCGCCTTCTTCTGTGGCAGCCTGCAGGGTGGCAATGACTTAGATACTACCGTGTTAATTGATTAGCACTCTTCAGATACTGCTGTGTGTGTGGCCCACTCCCCTAAACAGTGATAAATGGTCACCTTTGTGTGAAACGATTGAGGTGGGACCCCAGCCCCTTTTGAAAAAACCAGAAAACAGAATAATTACTATTGGATTCTATTGACTGGCCTAGTTAGAGCAGTTGTGCTTCTTCTCAAAGGTTAATTGGACTTGAACTCAAGAAATTAAAAGGTCACCTAAGGTCACTGTGACAGCAGGCAAACTTTTTAACATGGCACTAATAATATTTGGCAGAAGGACAACATATTAGATAATTTTCAGCTGCTGGGCGTGTTTCCAGAAATTTCTCCTGAAAACAAAATCACTCTTCATCTCCATTAGTGGGCAGTATTCTGTTTAAAAACTATCTGCAGTGTTACTACTCTTACATCTGGCATTGGAGCACACATCCCCAAATCAAACACACATTTTATTTATTAATGCATGTATTTATTTATTTAAACATTTATACCCCACCTTTCCTTGTGGTTCAAGGCAGCCCTGTCATATACATCCCTGTCCAATTTAAATCCTAAATAAGTTGTTGAGCACTGAAGAGAAAAATCAGGTAGTACAACGTACTCTGTGGTGGTTGTGCTGAGTTGACTATTCTCTCTTGGTCTTTTGGCACACATCTCCTGAAGAGATTCATAGATACTTATGTAGCCAGCAGAAGCATCAGCTTGGACAGACTTTTGTGGTAGAGATGGACACTGGAATGGAAATGCATGCCATCAGTCTTCAAAGTTTGGTACTTGTTTCCTATCACTTGAGGGGCACAATTTAAGGTGATGATTTCAGCAATGAAGTCTTTTAACAGCTTTTAACTAACTTGTTTATATCAAGTTAGTTAGCTCCCTGATATAAAATGGACCATTGGTCCATGTAGTTTAATATTGTCTAATCTGATTGGCAGCGATACACCAGAGTTTCACACAAAGCTTTTTTCCCCCATGACTTGCTATCTGAGATCCTTTCAGTGGAAATTTCAGGGGCTGGACTTGGAACTTTTTGCGAGTAATTCACACACGTCCCTGGGGGCCCTCAGTTATGTGGATAGCACCTTCTTTACAATGCCAGCTCTTTGACTGATTTTGTTTTGTTTGTTAGGGGCTGCAGATTCCCTCCTTCCAGAGATTCCAAGCATCATTTGGAAACACAGTAAAATATTTTTATGTGGACCAGAGCAATATCAACTTAATGAACTCCCATGTTTCACAATTCCAATTTTAAATGTAACATTTTATATTCACATTATGTATGTGAACTTTTACCTCAGAACCCAACACTGGGAAGTTTTAAACATTGAATTGGTCCAAACTAAAGCACGGTTAAATTAATCTAACCACAGTTGTGTATCCAAACCCATGCCATCGCAATAAGCGTAGATAGTTCAGGAACCTAAAAACAGGATCTGAAGCTGGTTAGTCGACTATAGTTTCGTATTACATACCAAAATGGCATCCCAGATTAATCCTGGCTTGTTTTTCCACCAGTACTCCACACCTGCCCTGCCTACAGAGTCCTCTTGCAAGCACTGCTTAAAAACCAAACCATTTTGCCATCAGGTAGCTCTTGCTAACACCAGATCTCTCCCTGCCCTTGGCTCTGAGTCTGCCTGAAAACAGAATTCTTGTTCCACCCCTGCTGTCTGAAAGACAACAGTGTGGGAAGCTCCTTCCACAAATCCCTAAAGGGAAAAAACAATGGCCTGTCAAACCCCCTACATTGGCTGAGTTCCATCCACAACGTGGTGTACATAATCAACCAATTTGTTTTTATCATGCTGAGGCAAGGGACTTTGGGGGGTGGGATGGATGGGGAGAAAGAAAACTCTCTACCCCAGCATTTCATTTCCACAGCAAAGCTCCCTCCTCCCTTTTATAATTCACCCAAGCGAGCAGTCACCACAGTTCCTGCTTGGTACCTGCTGTCTCTGTACAGTCCAGTGCTTTTAACTCAATTCACCTGCATGTTTATTGTATGAGCAGAAACTGGTGAGGAGACTCAGGGCTCTTCTGGGGGCTTTGTTGAAGCGTTGGGCTCCATCTGTGAACATCTGTGGTGCGTGATTGACAGGTAAAAACCTAAAAAGGTATATGAGTTACAATTTGGGGGGCATTATAGTATACAGCCAGCATGGTGTAGTGGTTAAGAGCGACAGATTCTAATCTGGAGAACTGGGTTTGATTCCCCACTCCTCCACACGAAGCCTGCTAGGTGACCTTGGGCCAGTCACAGTTCTCTCAGAACTCTCTCAGCCCATGCGGAGGCAGACAATGGCAAACCACCTCTGAACATCTCTTGCCTTGAAAACCTACGGGGTTGCTATAAGTCAGCTGTGACTTAATGCCACTTTCCACCAACATATATAGTATGTATGGCAAGTATTATGTAGGGCATGGAGCAGAGATAGGACAACTGAATGGGATGTCAGGTTGTGTTTGCTGGTGAGTGATCACAGGGCTTCCTGGGATACAAGCCTGGTCTCTGGCAGGGAGGCAGAGGAAAGCACAACAAATCAGGATTACCTATAGACACAGCTAGGGTTGTGCATATTGATATACCCCAACCGAAAATAAACCCAAAATTAGCCATTTCTGCAATATTCGGGTTTTGGGTTGACTGAATACCAAAACATGGGAATCTGCCTGAAGCCGAATAGGATATTCCTGAAAAAGCCGAAAAGAAGGTGAATAGCTTTTCGGGTTTCGGCTGTTCACCTTCTGTGGAGTCTCCATTTAGTGGCCCTTGTTGTGTTTAAAGGAGAGCTATCTCCTTTCTTTGTATTCCTGTCCCTGGCTGGTTTCCATGGCAGCAGAAGAGAGAGAGCAGGCATGTTGGAGTGGCCAACATGCTCACTGGAGTTTCCCATGTGCAGGAGGAAGGCTCACTGGAGTTTCCCATGTGGCCAATGGCAGCAATGCATTTTGCATTGCTGCAAAGCCAGCTGGTGCAATCTACCTGGATTGCAACAAAGGACAACCGAGAGAGGAGGAGGGCTACGAATTATCAGTGGCCAATAGGGATCCAGGTAAGAAAGAACAGTGGTCTTTCACCAATCACAGAAGTTGTTTTTAGGCTGGAATTATTTTCAAACTTTTCTGTGCTTGGCCAAAGACTATAAAAGCAGGTCTGGTTCCCAGACCAGGCTGTTTGAGAGAGTCTGGTGGCATTGTTTGGCTTTAGCTCCTGCTGCCTGATTCTTCCTCTGCAATCCTGGATCCTGGTGCCTCATCCTGACCTGATGGATTACAACCTGCTGTTTGGGTTGGATTCCTTCCTGCCTGCTGCCTGGAGGAGAAGACATTGAAGGGTTTGAGATATCATCGTTTTCCTTTTAACGAGTTGTTGTATTTGGGGCTTATTTTCTAAATTTTGCTAGAAATTGGTTGGTTGGTGAGAGGGAGGGGTTGCTAGTTTGAGGGGGTTGATTATTTTGGGTGGGAGGCCCTGCTTCCATTTCTCCACTGCTTGCTGTTTCAAAGTTGCATTGTTTGAATTTTGGGGTTTTCTCTGCTTCAGATTTTGCTGGATTTTACCTGAAAGGAGGGGGTGATTTGATTGTTTGGGAGGGTCACTGCTTTGTTGTTGTCATCATTGTTCTCATTGTTGAATTTATAGAGAGAGATTTTTGGCAGTTTGGTGTCTTCTTGTGTTAACTTTGCAATGTTTTCCTATGGGGAATGGGGGCAACCTCTTTGGGACCCCATAAAATTGGACCCCCTGATGCAGTCTTCACCAACCTCTGGGGTTCGTGCAAGGAGAGTTCCTTTAAGCTACCCTGAAAATTTGGGAACTCTACCTCCAAAAATGCCCCCACAGGAGCTTCAAAAATCCCCCCCCATAGATTATAATGGACCTGATTTTCAGTGCATTCTTGAGAGGAATGCCTGCACCAGGCTTTGGAGGCAATGCGGCTGCGCTGCCTCCAAAGGAGGTTTCGGCCCCGCCAAAACCTCCTCCCGGTGTCACTAACACTAACACTCCTCCTGGGCCACTAACACCGATGATAGTGGCTCGGACACTGGCGTGGGGGCCCCGGATGCTGTCACAGCGCCTTCCTGACCTCATAAGAACATAAGAAAGGCCCTGCTGGATCAGATCAAGGCCCATCAAGTCCAGCAGTCTGTTCACATAGTGACCAACCAGGTGCCTTTAGGAAGCCACAAACAAGATGACTGCAGCAGCACCATCCTGCCTGTGTTCCACAGTACCTCCTAAGGGCTTTTGCCCTTAGGAATGCACTGTTTTTCAGAAAACCCGGAAATAAGCCGAATACCAATATTTACTAGTATGGGTATTTGGCTTGTTTCAGGTTTACCGAAAAAAATTGGGCCGAATAGACCGAACCTGAAATCCCCCCCCCCCCAAAAAAATTTTTGCACAACCCTAGACACAGCCCTGGTTTCCCTAACTCAGGCATGACTAAAATAAGCTATGGTTTCACATTACAGTTCACTGACCCATTGGCATCTTTTGACAATGTTGATCTTGGCAGTTGTCAAAGATGAAATCTCAAAACTTTCAGCTGTCAAATACCATTTACTATCATTACATATATCTATCAGAACTGATCAGATACCAAACATCCCTACAGAACAGCTTTAAAATACCATCACATCCTATATGTTATTGCATGCCAGTCCTCAAATACTAAAAACCAGCTAAGCCAGTGATCAAATACAGTCAATTAGTACATACCATTGCATGTCAACTAATGGATGGACTTGAAATGCCATTACATGGCATCGATCAAACACCATTGAACCACAACTCTCAAATATTAAATGACATATTCAATCAAAACCTGGAATCAAACACTGGGTATCAAATGAGAGAACACTGAAACAGTGGAGAGCAAATTTGTTACCACTCTGTGTACCACGTGGTGTGCTATTAGGCTGTCAGTGTGCTACAGAAATCATTCAGAACTAGATTTTCCTGGGAGGACAAGCCAAGCCAAGCCAATTGTGAATGATTGCTGTTTCACAACTATGCAATATTCAATCATGCATAGACACAGCCCTAAAGACTTTGAAATTGGGTCACTGCATTTGCACCAGCTTCCAAAGCATCATCAAGGGCAACTCTATCAAAAACACATCCTGCTAGTTGTAAACAATGGGCCACCAAGTCTGAGGCTGCTCAAGAGCTGTAGCCTTCTAACCAGATGGACTTGATAGAGCAACTCTGGCTCTTGCCAACCATCTGGAATTCCAGTGGCAGCACGATTCAGTACATTAAACAGTTGCACAGCTAGAGAGACACAGCTCTGGGTAAAAGTGCTTTGGCCTCCTACATGTCTCTGCTACCTTTCATATTTAAAGCTTGGAATTGGTCCTTTATTGTCAGGCTGAGGGGTTTTTTATATATGTTTTGTGCTCATCTGTGAGGAAGATGCTGTATTCATCCGTGCTCTTTCACCAGCAGCTCAATTTGTTGCAGATGCTTCTCAGATGGTGATCCCCCCTCCAGCGAACTCACAGTTTTTTGGCTTCTTTGTGCAACCTATAAAAATTAATTTCCCCTAAATCTACAGCCATGTTGTAAGTAATGCTTGAGTGTACTCCAAGACAGAACTAACCTGGGCCTGTGCAGCACATTACTTGGGGGGTAACCAGATGGTCTGAGATCTAAACATAACAAAATGTGATTATTTGTAAGTCTGTGTTAAAGGTAATGTTCACACTAATAAAACATATTCTACTTATTTTGAACAAATTCCAGTAGCCTTTTGTGTGGCCGTTCTAGCAAGCCCTGTTTAAGCTTATCAGGAAGCTTATCTGTCACAGTGTAGTATAGAAAAGTCCTAAAAGGAGAACATATGAATTGTCTGCACAGTATGAAAAATAGTCAACAGCTGTGAGAGGTTAAAGCATATATCTCTATACTTATGATCATAATAACCATATGAGTGACTCACAACATTCCATTTTATTTCAATGCATGCCCATATTTATGGATGGATAACTGGCATACAGGTTTAGGTCAATCAGGACCTGGAATAGAAATTTTCACCTGGTAAATTATGATTACTCCAACATGATCCCAAACAGTAGGTCCAACAAACTTGGAATATTAAGGGACCTGGGAATCCTCCCTTCTCCCCGGTGTCCCTGGGAAATAGGGTTGTCAACTCTGGGTTGGGAAATACCTGGAGATTTTGGGGGTGGAGCCTGAGGAGGATGGGGTTTGGGGAGGGGAGGGGATTCAATGGGGTATAATGCCATAGAGTCCACCTTCCAAAGTGGCCATTTTCTCCAGGTGAACTGATCTCTGTCATCTGGAAATCAGTTATAATAGTGGGAGATCTCCAGCCACCACTGGGGGTTGTCAACTCTACTGGGAAAGTCACAGCCAAACCAAACATTACTTTCTTGCACTTGCATATAACTGCATTCAAGTGTTCCCCACAGCCACCCAGCAGCTGGAGGAATTGCTTGTTTTAAAAATGAGAGCTCGAATGGACTTGGAATGGTGCCATGGGGAGGAGGAAGAGCTCCTGCCTCTCTCCAAGCAGTTTTCTCAAGTAAAGACTGCATGGGGTGAGTTATTTTGCCAATTTTTCTGCTCCACATGCACAGATACTCCACATGGAGCAGAAAATTTGGTAAAATAACTCCCCCCCACACACACACACGGTTTTGCACTGTTCTGAGCCTGGGATCTTCTGAAGACAAAGCAGATACCCTAGCACTGAACAATGGCCCCTCCCAAAATATGTACATGCTGTGGAAAAATATAGTTCATCAAGCACTACTTTTATGGGAATATTGTAAACATGTCTTGAGTACAAATAACATAACAAAATGGGGGGAGGGGAGAAATTAAGGTTGCAGCCCTGCACTGGCAAATGCTGGGAGATTTTTGGGTCACTGTCTGGGGAGAGTGGAGTTTCAGGGGGAATATGACTTTACTTCCTGGTAACACTCCATGAATTTGCCCAATCTGTATGGTCTTTAACATAGAAACTGGGGAGATCCCTAGAGCTGCATGGAAGATGTGATTACTCTTCTGGATGAAGGGCTGATGGTTATGGTGGCACTTCTTGGTAATGCTCTATGGACCCCCACCCCAATTTCTGTGGTCTTTAATATCGATGACAACTCCCTCCTTTTATCTCCCACTCCTCAAACTACCGAGAGCAGGGGATTGATAATGAGGGGCAGGAGATTGCACACTGCTACTAGACAAATGGCAACCCTAGGAGAGATAATATGGGAGATTCACTTTATCCTTAATTCTTTAGCCCTTTCACAGCAGTATCCTGTGTACTCAGATCCTTCTTCTTCGGAAGTCATTGTACCCGCTCTCTCCCTCTTTAATTTAGATAGACAGCTAGAGGCTCTGTATTTCAGCTTTCCTGTCCTAAAATGTAGTCCCCTCAATAAGGCAGCTTTATCTTTGATCAGTGAGTCTGATCCTTCTCTGTGTAGTTAGCATACTCTGCCAACAATCTAATCCGTCAAGGCTGCTTGGATTCTTCTGTCTTCATTTTCAATTTACCCATTCAGTTTACCTCCTCCCTTATACTATTGAAACTTTGCTCCTGTTTTTAAATTTTGACATTTTACTGGGACATTGCAATTTCCCGCTGTCGGTTTTAGCTGTGTTTGACCATGTTGCCCTCGGCTGATTTATTTTTTAATTCCTGTTTTTATTGTGTAGGGGTTTATGGAAGCTTTATGGGAAAGACTGGCAATTAAACGAAGAACCATGGAAGAAAAGGGGGAACAAAGAAATTACAGCCTAAAAGTCAAAGGAAACCAATGGGGTTGAGCAAAACAGTATCTAATATAACAACCAATAAATCTATTTTTATTATGTATTGTGTACAGATGTATTTTAAAACACAGGGCCTAAAATACAGGCTTTTTAAAAAGCACAAACATAGTTGCAAATATTACCAACGTATAGCAGTTGAAGTTAGTACATAAAATGACCAAAATATGACCAGATGCGTTTCGGCCTTTTACAGTCTTCCTCAGTGGTCATACATGCACAGTTTTACCATACATATCCTGACATATACGCAAACGTTGCACAAGGATTTATGTTAAAACGAGTGTGTGGATTTATGTTAAAACAATTAGTCCATGGGCCTTAAAACATGGCTCATGGCTCACACCTTGTATATGGTGTCCAGAGTTTCAGGATGCGTATAACATCAACGGATGTGAAGAAAAGAATCTGTCCTTTTTCAATAAGCAGTATCTGTCAGCTTCTGCATCATGGCAATTCATCTGTGACCTAGCTGTCTTCTTGGGGTCCACTTTCAACTGCAGCAATGCCTTCTTGGGACAGGGCAAAAGAAGGAGAGAAAGAGAGAGGAAGGCGGCGGGAGAGAGGGTTCCTCTTTGACTCGGAGTCTTTCTTCGGTTCCATCTGCAATCAGGTTGTTAGCATGTCAGTTCAATCTCCCAGAATCCCTTGAGTGCCTCTCAGGCAGTCATGAGGAAATACCTTGTGTATTGGCAGCGGCTGTCCCTGAACAACACCCCAGTCGCTCAGCCATGCAGTCCAAAATGGGGCAGCAGACATCACCTTCACACCAGGCTGTGTTAACTAAGCTCTCTGCTGAAGTGTCTTGACCTAATAAGAATACACAGCTAAAGGGGCCAGGGTGAAGAGCAGGAAGAAGCTAGCCTGGTGATAACCTTGCCATGTCCTCCGGTTGCCTTCTTTCTTGTCAGTCAGCAACCATTGCTACACGCACATACACATTTAAACTCTCTGTCTCTCTCTCTCTCTCTCTCTCTCACACACACACACACACACACACACACACACACACACACACACACACACGGACCCTCGTATGGGAATATCTTTTATGCAGTATGGGAAAACAGCCACTAGATGACACCAAGAGATAGTTCCTATATAAGGCCTGATTTCACATTCTTTATTCAGCTGTCTGTTCCAAAAAGGTGAAATTCTTGCTGAGGCTGTAATTAAGATTACAGAGCTATGCAAATTAAGTAATGTGGCAAGTATTAATAGTTACCTTACTTGGATATTACCAATTACTGTCTTGGAGTGCCAAAGTGGCTAGAATTTATGAGCATTTGGACAGGCGGCTTCAAACATTTCTTTTCGCTTGCCAGCGTGTCCCTTTTCCTTCCTGACTCAGGGCCAAACCCAACCCCACAACATTACGTCACTGATTCTTGACGGGATCCCCCAACAGATCGTCTAGCCTTAAAAAGCAGTGGATCAAAGGCACTGAGCGGCTGAAGGGGGGGGGGTTTAACTCTTTCTGCTTGAACCATTTCCATGATCAAAACCATCCCGTCTTCCCCAGGCTGCTTTTACCCCAGTAAGTGGAAAAAGAGAAGCACTGTCCTCTTGTTGACTTCTTTTTTTCCCTTCACCTGCACTTATAGCAACGGGGGTGGGGGGCTGTGGTTTCAGCTGGAAATTTTTATGAGTGTGAGGAATTATTTATGCATATGTTTGTTGTTTTGGTGATATTTGGCCAGTTGTGTATCCAATAGGGTTGTCAGCCTCTCAGTGGTGGCTGGAGATCTCCCACTATTACAACTGATCTCCAGGCGATAGAAATCAGTTCCCCTGGAGAAAATGGCCGCTTTGGCAATCGCACTCTATGGCATTGAGGTCCCTCCCCTCTCCAAACCCTGCCCTCCTGAGGCTCCACCCCCAAAATTTCTAGGTATTTCCCAGTCCAGAGCTGGCAACCCAAACATGAGCACATCTATGGCTCAGTCATATTTTCTGGGTCGTTTTTCTTCAGCATCACAGCCCCAATCCGTATCAAGCCTATACATTACCTTCATAGATTAGGTTCACAGATTAGTGACAGGACACAAGCTTTGCATGCTGAAAGTCAGCAGTTTCAACTTACAGTGAGGGAAATTCCTCTTTCTGAGACCCCGGAAGACCACTGACAGTTTTTAAATGACAATAACGCATTGAATAAACCAGCAGTCTGACTCTGGGTGAGGGAGACATTGAATCATGTAATTATTTATTTTATCCATTTAAAATATTTAAAGCCTACAAATTGAAGGCAGCAAAACTGTAAGGATACAAGCATCACAAGCATCATGAATGAAGCTTCTACTGACATTTATATAGAAGGTTACTTTTGAAGAATTAAAAAAAATTTAAATGCAGCATTCTCAAATCAAATCTGCTAAAGCAGGAATAAGTATAATGGAGAATCTGCTGAGCGATTACATGGATCAGTGTGGCCGTGGCTGCTTCTATTATTGTTGCTATACTGTTCCAGATATCAATATCTTCTGTCCTTTTGGCTAGAGCTGAATCATACTGATTTTATTTAAAATATTTGTATGCCTGCCCTTCTCCTGAGCACAAAAGGACCAAAGGTTACTCTGCCATCTGAGGCTAGACAGGTGGCGACCCAAGAAAGGGCCTTCTCTGTCATGGCAACAAAACATTGGAACTAGGGTTGCCAACCTCCAGGTACTAGCTGGAGATCTTCTGCTATTACAACTGATCTCTAGGCAACAGAGATCAGTTCCCCTGGAGCAAATGGCTGCTTTGGCAATTGGACTCTAAGGCATTGAAGTCCCTCCCCTCCCCAAACCCCACCCTCCTCAGTCTCCACCCCAAAAACCTCCTGCCGGTGGCAAGAAGGGACCTGGCAACCTTAACTGGAACTCCCTTCCCAGAGAGGTTCATCTGTCTCCCTCCATTGGTGTCTTTCACCAGCAGGTAAAGACTTTTTTGTTGTTGTTTCATCTAGCACATCCCCATAATGGCCTTGGCCCTCCTTCTAGAGCTGTATGTTTATGTGTTTTAATTGAATTGTATAATTTTAACTGTATTTTTAAATTTAAACATTTTAATGTTTGCTGCCTTGTGGACACTGCTAGGGTGGAAATGAGGCATTAATTTTTTTAAAAATAAAATAAATAAATAAGTCATACTATCGTATGATCTGGTCTAACACGGAGTAATCACAAACATAGTAGCCACCAGCCTCCTCCAGTTAATGTGAAATAGAATTTTACATAGCACTTTCAGTTGGGTTGGATTTCGGCACACAGCTCTGTGCATCCAGCTACTCCGATAGGACAGCATTCCTGTTTGCAAATGTGAGAGGGGTAATTTCTGACACTTCCCTCTCCCACTGCTAACCTCCACTTTGACCCCTACCCTGTTCCTGAGGTTCTGCTGGCTTCCAGGGACAAAACCTCAGGGGTCTTAGTGGCCCACGTCAGGAGGGAAAAGCAGGAAAGTTCCATTCCACAAAGTCTGTGGATCATTAGATATGTGCCAATCTCCTTTATACATAACCAACACCTGGAGACGTGTTCACCACCGCAGGTAAGTGATGGGCAGATGAATGGGCAGGAGTGGCTTCAGAAGATGTTTGTGGTTATATGAAATTACACCTCAGATACCTGGGTAAAAATCTTCCACTTTGCCTTGTGAATGTTGCTTTTGCACTCTGTGAATGTTCAAGGGTTAAGCTCAAACTGCCCTTACAGGTAGTCTGGACCAAAGATTAAATGGTCATAAGTCTGACATCAGAAACCACAGCAGTCAGAAAACAGTGGGGGGAACATTTTAACCTTCCAGGACATTCAGTTGCTGTTTTAAGATTAGCAGTTCTCTTACAAAGGGATTTCAAAGGGCGATTAGAAAGACAGACTGCTGGGTTACAACTAATAATGACGCTCAAGACAATGGACTCTTCTGGATTGAATAGACATCTGGGATTCCTGTCTCATTACCAATGCTAATTTCTCCACGCCTACAACCCCTCTGCATATCACACCCAATCCAATCACTCCTGCTAACGTCATTTACTTGCTTTTGACATTTACATTGCCATTGGGCATCTATTCTCTACTTAAGGATAGATGGACTCACTTTCTAGCTGCATCTGAAGAAGTGAGCTGTGGCTCATGAAAGTTCATACCCTGCCAGAACTTTTGTTAGTCTTTAAGGTGCTACTGGACTCTTGACTGCTACTGACAAACTAATGGCTACCCACTGTGATCTGGTCCAAAGAAGTTCCAGTTTTCCTCCATTTCCCAGTTCCCTCTAAATTAAAAGAGGATGGCTCAATAGCAGTTCTTTTGGTAATGGATGTAGCCTAAAAAGACAAAGTAGACCCAAGGCAGATATAACTAGAATGCATGTAAACAGTGGGGACTGCCTCATAAGTGTGTAGTTTTCTTTCCCTTCTCTACCTGATGAATTTCCAGTGGGAGGGAGTTTGCTGTCTTTTGGGAAGAAGCTGTTCCTTTTTGAAGAAGGGCAGGCACTCTTTTGGTGACAGCTTGGGGCAGACATCTTGGGGGCTCTGAAAGAGGTACACACATGACTGGAGAGTAGCAAATGTTACACTGCTTTCTAAAAAGGGGTGGAGGGGAGCCAGGAAATTACAGGCCAGTTAACCTGCCTGTCCAGGGAAAACTGTAAGCAAAACTGCCAGCAGTAATAAAATTATTAGGCACATAGAAGAACAAAGCCTGCTGAGGGCAAAATCAACATGGGTTTTGCAAACAGAAATCCTGCCTAACCAACCTTTTGAAATTCTTTGAGAAAGTGAACAAACATGTAGATAATGGAGATCTGGTAGACATTATATACTTGGACCTTGAAAAGCCTTTCAACAGGGTACCCCATCCAAGACTCTTGAGTAAGCGTAACAGTCAAGGGATAAGATGATGGGTCATTTTATGGATTAAAAATTGGCTAAATAAAAGGGAGCAGAGAGTAGTAGGAATAAGAAGAAGAGTTGGTTTTTATACACCAACTTTCTCTACCACTTAAGGGAGACTCAAATGGGCTAAGAATCATCTTCCCTTCCCCTCCCCACAACAGACACCCTGTGAGGTAAGTTGGGCTGAGAGAGTTGTGACTAGCCCAAGGTCACCCAGCTGGCTTCATGTAGGAGTGGGGAAACAAATCCAGTTCACTAGATTAGCATCTGCCACTCATGTGGAGGAGTGGGGAATCAAACCTGGTTCTCGAGATCCGAGTCCACCACACCAAACCACTGCTCTTAACCACTACACTATGCTGGACAGTTCTTTCAATGGATGGAAATATGCAGTGAGATCCCAAAAGGATCAGTATCGGGGCCTATGCTATTTAATTTGTTCAATTATGATCTGGATCTGGGGGTGAGCAGTGTAGTGGCCAACTTTTCACATGACACAAAATAATTCAAGATGGTGAAAACCACGTGTGCCCCAGCAGTTAAGAAGACAAACTCTATGCTGGGGATTATTGGAATGGCACTGAAAATAAAACAGCCAATACTATAATGCCCCTACATAGATCTCTGGTGCAGCCTCATTTGTAATACTGTGTGCATTTCTGGCAACTATATCTAGAAAAGGACATGTGTGTGCGTGTGTGTGTGTTTGTTTTTGTGTTAAGTGCCACCAAGTTTAGGGGAGGGGCCATGGCTCAGCGGTAGAGCATCTGCTTTGCATGCAGAAGGTCCCAGGTTCAATCCCCAGCATCTCCAACTAAAGGGACTGGGCAAGTAGGGGATGTGAAAGACCTCTGCCTGAGACCCTGGAGAGCTGCTGCCAGTTTGAGTAGACAATACTGACTTTGATGGACCAAGATCTGACTCAGTATAAGGCAGCTTCATGTGTTCATGCACTTCTCACTGATGGCAACCCAATGAATGAATGTCCTCCAAATCGCCCTATCATTAACAATCTTGCTCAGGTTGTACAAACTGAGGGTTGTGGCTTCCTTTATTGAGTCAATCCATCTCACGTTGGGTCTTCCTTATTTCCTGCCTTCAATTTCTTCTAGAATTATTATCTTTTCCAGTGAATCTGATCTTCTCATGCGAGCATGGAGTAGTGGATAAGAGCAGTTTGGAGTGGTAGACTCTGATCTGGAGAACCGGGTTTGATTCCCCACTTCTCCACATGAGTGGCAGAGGCTAATCTGGTGAACTGGATTTGTTCCCCTACTCTTCCACATGAAGCCAGCTGGGTGACCTTGGGCTAGTCGCAGCTCTTAGAGCTCTCTCAGCCTCACCTACCTCACAGGGTGTCTGTTGTGGGGAGGGGAAGGGAAGATGATGGTAAGCTGGTTTGATTCTTCCTTAAGTGGTAGAGAAAGTCGGCATATAAAATGCAACTCTTCTTGTTCTTCATGATGTGGCCAAAAGTATGATGGCCTCAGTGTAGTCATGTTAGTTCTAGGAGGAGTTCAGGCTTGATTTGATCTAGAACCCACTTGTTTGTCTTTTGGCAAGTAAAGAAATGGACAACCTAATTCTTGATTATGGGTTGGAGCACCTTTCCCATCAGGAAAGGCTGAAGAGTCTGGAACTTTTCAGTTTAGAAAAAAAGATGATTAAGGGGAGGGGCATGAAAAGAGGTTTATAAAAGTATGCACAGGGTACGTAGAGAGAGAACTTTTTCTTTTTCTCTCAAAATACTAAAACTCAAGAACATCCAATGAAGTTGATGGGCAGTAGAGTCAGGACAGACTTCCTTACATGAGTGATTAAAATGTGGAATTCACTACCGAAGAATGTAGTGATGTCCACAAGATTTAAAAGAGGATTAGACAGTTCATGGAAGATGGGTCTATCGGTAGCTACTATTTGTGGTGACTAAAGGGAACCTCCATATTCAAAAGCAGTAATCCTGTGAATATCAATGCCAGGAGGCAACATCAGGGAAAGGCCTTGGCTTCTATGCCCAGATGCTGGCCCTTCAGAATAACTGGTCAGCCATTGTGTGAGACTAGGTGGCCCATCGGTCTGATCCAGCAGGGCTCTTCTGCTCTTCATGTGTTCTTATGAGTCAGTGGCATTCCATGATGTGTGTGTGTTAAGTGCTATCAAGTCACTTCTGACTCATGATGACCCTATGAATCAATGTCCTCCAAAATGTACTATCATTGACAACCTTGCTCAGATCTTGCAAAGTGAGGGCTGTGGCTTCCTTTATTGAGTCAATCCATCTCTTGTTGGGTCTTCCTCTTTTCCTGCTGCCCTCAACTTTTCCTAGCATGACTGTCTTTTCCAGTGACTCTTGTCTTCTCATAATGTGAACAAAATACGATAGCCTCAGTTTAGTCAGTTTAGCTTCTAGGGTCAGTTCAGGCTTGATTTGATCTATAACCCACTGATTTGTTTTTTCGTTTTTGGGGGGGGTTTTTTTGGCAGTCCACGGTATCAGTAACACTCTCCTCCAACATCACATTTCAAAGGAATCTACTTTTTTCCTATCAGCTTTCTCAATGTCCAGCTTTCACACCCATACATAGTAACAAGGAATACGATGGCATGAATTAACTTAATCTTGGTGGCCAGTGACACATCCTTACACTTCAGAATCTTTTCTAGCTCCTTCATGGCTGCTCTTCCCAGTCTCAATCTCCTTCTGATTTCTTGGCTGCAGTCTCCCTTTTGGTTGATGATGGAGCCAAGGAATAGAAAGTCGTCAACAATTTCAATTTCCTCATTGTCAACCTTAAAGTTCTGTAATTCTCCATGATGACATGACTCTAAATGTAGGAAGACACTGGCAGGATCTGGACCTTAAGTGCCGCATCAACCAGACCTTTAATATAGAATTCCTCTCTCGTTTCCTTTCTCCCCCATTCTCTAAACATACCCCAGACTTTTTGATCTGGCTTTTTCCCTCCTTTGATTATTCACAGACAATTTCAAATTAACAATCAACTGGACTTTAACCTGATATCTTAGAAAGTAGGTTAAAAATAATATAGTTGCCTAATTTCTTTTCAATGTTTCAGTAGCATTTTTTCCTTTATTTTTTCCTCCCTCTCTCTCCTCTCTTTCTCTCTCTCTCCATTTACAGGTGCAGAATTAAAGAATGCGTTCACTCACTATATTATTGATGTACTTAAGTGGAGTGTTCCAAAGCATGTAATTACCGTGTAGGCTTATGGCCCTGAAGTAGACGGGGATAGTGGTACTGCATATCCATGATTTGAAGGACATACAGGGATGATTATAGAGGCTGTACTCTACATCCATTCCAGCCCTTTTGTGTTTAGCTGGTTGTCATGGCAAATAATTGGATAGAATTTAAGCCACTTTCTTCCAAGTGGGAAATTCATAATTTTACCCTCCACCTAATTCTCAACGTACTTTTAAAGAATCTTAAAGTTTCTACTGGAATGGCACAGTTGTGTGTGTGGGGAAATGTCTGCATGTAAAGAGAAGAGAATCAATAAGATCAGGCTTTTGTAATTTATTTCCACCATCATCTGCCTTACAACAATTATATCGAATCACAAAGATCAAAGATTACCTCGTCTGTCCCCAAATATTTATAACATAAATTTCAATGATGAATTGCAGACAGGTGTTTAAAGAAGGCTCTTAGCCCAACAGTTAGAAGGAGTAGATCTTAAACCCACCTTTTTCATTCTATATTCAAACGCTAAGTGATGTTAATATTATCTACTAGGTAGTATACTTGAAAGAGGTGGGGGGAAATCTATGCTCTATCATTTTCTTTCCATGTGGCCGTGAGCAAGCACTGGACCTAAGATGGTTACAAGCATCAGGGTTTTGTACATGAATAGTTTATTCCTAGCTACAGATAGCAGATTCTGATATACATTACCATTCACATCAGAAGACAGAAGGTGGATAGGAAGGTGTTCTCAAATGCACAATGGAGTGGACATATGCCTTTGGATGTGTAACTATGTCTCGTCTCTCCTGACTGTGCAACTGATTCCTGATTCCATATTAGGACTTGTCATGAAACCCTGCAGGCATCCAGCGAAGGGTTCAAAACACAGAAATTTGTCTCTGCAAATATCCCTTGGTGGGTCATGACCTCCCCCCAAAAATTGTTTTTCAAGTTCTCCCCAAATCTTAGCTTTTTTTTTTGCTCCTCTTTGTTGTCCATTTCCACCATTCTTTTGGTACTATTTGCATAAAGAGGTATTTTCTTCTTTCTGGTTAGGTGACCCAGCTAATCAAGGATCATGTAGCCAATGTGATGAAAATTTGGCATTATTTTAAATTGTTCATTCTAATAATAGGATCATAGAGTTGGAAGGGGCCATACAGGCCATCTAGTCCAAACCCCCTGCTCAATGCAAGATCAACCTAGAGCATCCCTGACAAGTGCTTGTCCAGCCCCTGCTTATAGACTGCCAGAGTTTAGTCTTAATCTCTTGTTTTGACCTGTTAGCTTCCTAGGGTTGCCTGCAAAGGCAGAAAGATGGCATGTAAATAATCCAAATAAATGAACCAATGAATAAGCAAGCAAGCATATATTCAATGAATGAATAGATGGATGAATTCATAAATAAACAAAGAAACAAATAAATGTGGCTGATAATATTTGGCCATGTAATAACACCAAGCAGATGAATCGGTGAGGGAGAGAGACAGAGAGAAAAGAGAGGTGATTTCTGCCCTTTATTCTGTTCCCATGGGGAAAATCGTGAGACGGTTCTGTGTTTCTCAGGTAGCAATTTAAAACGCCCCCTTTCTTTTGGCTCAGCCCCAAACACCGCCAACCTATCTCACAACCCTGGATCCTGTCCAGCTGAAAGCCACTCCTACCTATTTATTCTTCCTAGATACTTTGGAACCTCAGTGAGGCCACAGGGAAACAAGGCAGCAACTGGTCATTCCTCTTTTATGCTTGGAGTGAGACCTCACTAAGAACCTCATCACCAAATGCTTTTTTATTACATTTTATTACATTTTAATTGACTCTTTTTAATTGATGTCAGTCACCTTGGAAGCAAATGTTTGTTGGAAAAGTGGAAATAAATAAATGACTGTCGAGACATTTAATGAAAGAAAAAAGAGGGGAATAAAACAGGTATCTACCTAGTAGGTATCAACCTGTGCAGGTATCAACCTAGTAGGTAGCAACCTGCTCTACTAGGTTGATACCTGCACACATAGTATATGAGAGACATATACTAACCAGTATTACAACTAGAACCAATCTGACCAGATGTTTGAGTAATTGGTAATAGATTTTACAACCTATACACATGCCTGGTTGGGTTTGAACTGTTTGTATATGTATTTATTTATTTATTCCTGTAAATGTGTGCAGGTTTAACATGTGTTTTAATTAACCACTGATGAAGGCCCAATAGGCCGAAATGCGTTTGGTATGTGGTTAGAGTTATCAACCCTAGGAAATGCCATTGTGCTATTTTAATGTTTTTAAATATTTTTAACCTTTACATAGTGCTTCTAATAAATTATATTCTTTCTACCCAACCTTGGGTACCCAGAGACATTTAATGAGAAATTGCTTCTCCTTCATCCCATTAGCTTTGACCAGATTGGGAAGTTTGGGGTGTTTTTCCCCCCTCAAAGGAAAGAGTTTTTCATCTGTCAAGGTGTTCAGTCTCTTGCAGCAAGTAAAAGTCAAAGGGTTGACCCCAGTTCCTGTGGGAAACTGCAAGGTGAAAGGATCAAGCTCAGCTCTCTTTAAGCCAATAGTATCAGTTCAACATCATTAGTTAAATTGAAAAAGGGTGGAAAGTGATGCAAGTTTCCAATGAAGCCCCTAGCTACTATTTTGAATGCTAAAATACTAAGCAGGATTATTTTTCCATGCACACAAAAAGTTAGTTAACCATTTCTCTTGAGGTAGTGCGCCACTTTAAAACTTGGCTGAGTAGTGGGAAAATAAAATGGAGAACAATTTCCAAAGGATTGCTTACTGCAATTTATTCTTTTTATAGTTTTCCCTCCTGCATGAGATAAGAGCAAATCTCGTCTTCATGAAGGTGATGGACTGTAAGCAGGAATGTTTTGAATGCTTATCTGAATTTCTCCCCAGGTTTTGGAGTTCCAAATTACTGGATCTTCTTTCCCAAATGGGACTGATGCACTAAGTATCCACAAGAACAGAAGCTTGCATTTGTGAGACACCATAACCCCTCCTCAAAAAATCTTGATCCAATCATTCAGCAAGGTTTCTTGTTTGTGGCAGTTTCTCAATGCACAATACAAATGACTATGTGCCTGCCCTCACCTCTATTGGCCTCAGGTAACATTGACCTTGCCCTAGACACATGACCCACGGAAATACAAGCTCAATCCATTCCAGAGAGGAGAGGCTTACTTCATCATTGACCATGATCAAAAGAATGTAAATAGATTTCTGGATCCATCTAGACTACCATTACCAACTGCTACTCAGATATCATTGGAAGCTCAGAAGCAGGTCATCATATCACCCTCCATTCCCCTCTGAAATCTAGTATTCCAAGGTATTCAGCATTTGGAGAGGTTTCATCAAGCTTTGAGAGAGCCCCAAGGTGCAGAGTGATAAGCTGCAGTACTGCAGTCAAAAGCTCTGCTCACAACCTGAGTTCAAACTCGACAGAAGTCGGTTTCAGGTAGTCAGCTCAAGGCTGACTCAGCCTTCCATCCTTCCGAGGTCGGTAAAATGAGTACCCAGCTTGCTGGGGGTAAAGTGTAGAAGACTGGGGAAGGCAGTGGCAAACCACCCTGTAAACATAGTCTGCCTAGGAAACGTCGGGATGTGATGTCACTACATGGGTCAGTAATGACTGGTGCTTGCACAGGGGACTCCCTTTACCTTTTACCATCAAGCTTTGATGACTAATATTCATAGATCAATCACTCACATGGATAAGAGGAGATGAATTAGTTGAACAATGAATTCCATCACTTCATTTGTAACAACCACTTTCAGTTGTACAGCCTTCTTCCATTTTAATTGGACAGTGTTCCATTCACAACACATGGACGAATCATTACTGTTCTTAACTTTTTCTTCCTTCCTGGTGGATGCTGTTGTTGCTACGGTGTGGTGCTGACCTCACCTTTCTAGAGTGAGCTTTGTTCCGGGATGTGTTAGACTCTGTTATGTCAAAGTCTGACACTCGGACTCCTGACCTCATTAGCTCGTCAGGTGGTTCATGACAGTAAAAGGCACAGGAGAAGTGAACGGACGGGAGAAAAAACTGCCATCCTCAAAGAGAGATGAACAAATGAGAAGCCCAATATGGGTGATGTTCTTTTGCTACCCAGGACCCCTCGCCCCCCCCAAATGCTGCAAAAAATCAGGGCTACATTAATTTAAAACATTTGTATCTTATCCTGCTTTTGTGCCCAATGAAGGGCCTTCAAAGCAGCGGACAGTTAAGAAGGCATTACAATCAATAGGGTTGCCAGGTCTCTCTTCGCTACCGGTGGGAGGTTTTTTAGGGCAGAGCCTGAGGAGGGCGGGGTTCGGGGAGGTGAGGGACTTCAATGCCAAAGAGTCTAATTGCCAAAGTGGCCATTTTCTCCAGGTGAATTGATCTCTATTGGCCCAGGTGAATTGATCTCTATTGGCTGGAGTTTAGTAGTAATAACAGGAGATCTCAAGCTAGAACCTGGAGGTTAGCAACTTAAAAACAATGCATATTTATAAAACAGCAATTAAAACAAACAGGGAGGTGGGTCAATACAGGAACGCCAATAAACAAAGAAGTCTTCGCCTACTGGAAGAAGACAATGACAGAGATAGACACATACATCTCTCTGGGGATTTGTCATGATTCAGATCCAAAAGTGCAAATGTCACCTTTTCAATAGATGTATAATTTGATTGAGCTGACACATTTTTAGGCAAAATCTGAAATCCTGTTAATATGTTTTTAGTTAAATTCTATGTTAACCCTTTCAGTAGATACTGTCAGTGAGTGCCTAGCCACAACTGTTAAATGGCTTAGTAGAGGGAGATCATTTCATATGTTTGGAGGTAAAAAACAACAATAACACACACACAGACAGATAAAATTCTATCAACAATTAGACCAATGGAGTTTGTTATACATCTGAATATGGAAGCTTGTACATACTTTTTGCCAGTTTAGATTTGTACAACAGTATTTTTCTCACTTTGAATCTCCTAAGTACTAAATGATACCAGGCTAGGAAATACAACCAATAGGCAATCATAACACTTGAGGTACCAAGCAAAAGCATAATGGATTACCATCCCTCACTTCAAATTTACATCTCTTACTTCAAAACATAAGTAAAAGAAGATATCTCAATCTATTTTAGAGCTGTACACATTCATGCGTGTACTCCTAGCTAGACTGAATGTTGGAGGTGTACTTTCCCTGCTGGTACAGTACTCTAAATAGTACTGGTACAAGGAATGCAGGCCTGTTTCCCCCCCCCCCCAGGGTTGCCAGGACCCTCTTTGCAACTGGTGGGATGTTTTTGGGGTGGAGGCTGAGGAGGGTGGGGTTCGGGGAGGGACTTCAATGCCATAGCAGCCAAAGCAGCCATTTTCTCCAGATCAACTGATCTCTACCGGCTGGAGATCAGTTGTAATAGCAGATCTTAGCCGAGTTACCTTTTGTATCTCGAGGGGAACAGCTGAACCTGTCTGTACAACTATGTACTTGGAATGATGTATCCTGAATTGGAACCTGATTACTTATATTCTACATACCGGTAGTTGCTTTTCTCATCTCTATGGGAGAATGGAATATATTTGTAATTGAAGATCAATGCCCAAACCTTGAATCTGATCTGGTATTCAACTGGGAGCCAGTGCAGCAGGCAGAGCACTGGGTCCTCATAATGGGTCCCCGCTGCATTCTGGACCAATTGAAGTTCCTGGAGCAACTTCAAGGATAGCCCTGCATAGAGCGAGTTATAGTAGTCTGATCTGGAGGTAACTGCTGCATGGATCACTGTGGTCAGATCAGGGCGGGACAGGTAGGGCAACAGCTGCCTGGCCAGGCAAAACTGGAAAAACATGATCCCGGCTGTATTTGTGACCTGCGACTCAGAAGAAAGGGAGGCATCCAGGATCATAGCCAGGCTCTTGGCAAGTTGTTGTTGCACATCCTTGAAGAGTCAGCAGCCGATGTCCCTGACCCAGATCTCCCTGACTCAACCACAGGACCTCCGGTGTTGATGGATTCAGTTTCAGCCAACTCTGTTTCACCCATTTCCCCACAGCCTCCAGATACCTGGCCCAAGTATTTGGGACATCACCTGGCCAGCTGTCCATCAACAGATACAGCTGAGTGTCATCTGCAAATTGATGACAACCCAGGCCAAAACACTGGACTAGCTGGGCAAGGGGGTACATATAGATATTAAAAAGCACTGGGGAGAGGATTGCCACATACCAATGGGTTTTTCACCCTCATTATTGTCACAAAGGAAGGGGGAGACCAGTACGTGAGAAGCTGGTAACGAGAAAGAGGAGAGAAAGAGAACAATGCAAAAGGCAGTAGCGGCCATATGGGGAAACTGTTCCAGAACTGTTGATAGTATTTGATAGTTTGATAGTATTGCCTGGCCATCTATGTTGATTTCACTGATTGTATTACAGTTTACATAGCAGTGCTACTTATTTTGTGTTGTACCATCCACTGCAGGCAGGATTTTCATAAATCCTGTTCTGTAAACCTTACCCTAATGATGAAGCTAGATCCATCTCACACCCTCCCTCTTTATTGAAGCTAATTTGAATTTCTTTTCACATGAGGTCCTTTAATAACTTGACACAAAAGATGCAATTCTTTTGTTCTCAAATATCCCCCCTCCCCCAAAAAACCCCTAAATTATTTGGGCATGATATATGATGGGAAATGTAGTTGTTTTAAAATGTCAGATGCTGCCCCCCAGTCCCCAATGGACAATGTTTTAAAAATGTGTACTGCTGTTTTCTTTATTGTCACATCCAGACACTCCTCCCAGATGCTTAGCCTCTTGAACACAAGAAAATGGCATAGGTGGCATATCTGAAAGCATGACAATGTTAACATTTGAACATGCATAATGCAGGTCGGTGTGATGTCATCAAGGTGACACAGGACATTCAGAAAGTGATTTAAGTGTCCCTGGTGAAAGAGCTCACAGACTGTGTTTATCAAAAGGTTAGCAGTCTGAAAGTCTGCAGAAAGTGTGATGCAAGGGGGAGGGGCTCCAATTAAAACAGAAAAGTTGCGGGGAGTAAGGAGAAAATGAAAACACCACTCCTAGCTAGGGTTGCCAACCTCCAAGTACTAACTGGAAATCTTCCACTATTACAACTGATCGCCAGCCGATAGAGATCACTTCACATGGAGAAAATGGCTATTTTGGCAATTGGACTCTATGGCATTGAAGTCCCTCCCCTCTCAAACCCTGCCCTCCTCAGGCTCTGCCACAAAAATCTCCCACCGGTGGCGAAGAGGGACCTGGCAACCTTACTCCTAGCAGAGCACGCAGCCCATTACAAATAGAGAGCAAGGAGGATGCATCCATCTTGTTCCTGTTAGTGGGATGGGGAGGGTCATTCACTTCTAGGATTGCCAGCTCCAGGTTGGAAAATACCTAGAGATTTTGGGGGTGGAGTCTGAGGAAGGCAGGGTTTGGAGTGGGGAGGGACTTTAATGCAAAAGAGTCCAATTGCCAAAGTGGCCATTTTCTCCAGGGGAACTGATCTCTGTTCCCTGGAGATCAGTTGTGATAGCGGGAGTTCTCCAGCCACCACCTGGAGGTTGGCAACCTTATTCACTTCTTACTTCTGCACCAGGCATCATAACAAATTAAGAGAGCAAGGCCCAAAGAGGCCACTGTGACTGTGCTATGGAAGATTAATCTTCTAAGAGAGCCAGTGTGGTGTAGTGGTTAAGAGTGGTGGTTTGGAGTGGTGGACTCTGATCTGGAGAACCAGGTTTTATTCCCCACTCCTCCACATGAGCAGCAGAGGCTAATTCTCCTACACATGAAACCAGCTTGGTGACCTTGGGCTAGTCACAGCTCTTTCAGCCTCACCTACCTCACAGGGTTTCTGTTGTGAGGAGAGGAAGGGAAGGTGATTGTTAGCCGGATTGATTCTTCCTTAAGTGGTAGAGAAAGTCGGCATATAAAAACCAACTCTCTTCTTCTTCTTCTTCTTCTTCTTCTTCTTCTTCTTCTTCTTCTTCTTCTTCTTCTTCTTCTTCTTCTTCTTCTTCTTCTTCTTCTTATTTGTGGCATGTCCGCATTGCACCTAGTGAATGACTGCTGGATGTGATCACTGAGATGGTCAGTGGGAACTCTGGAGATGTTTATACTGACTTCAATAAAAAAAGGAAAGGAAAAGAGGAGAGAAAGAAATGGGACAGGAAAAAGGAAGGAAGGAAGGAAGGAAGGAAGGAAGGAAGGAAGGAAGGAAGGAAGGAAGGAAGGAAGACAGGCTCCTGACCAGATGTGGCTGTGGACATACACTGTGTATAACAGCTGGTGCCTCTGGATGGCTCTGCAGTGCCATGCAGAACAAAAGGGGATGTATTTCACAAGCATCTACCTCCCCTTGCATACTGCTTTTGCAAAAGGGTACAAAACTTTCACAAGGGGGAGACAGGTGTTAGGGAGAAGAGAGAACACAGCAGTATTATGAGACCACAGGCCAAAGCACCTTCTCCAATCCCTTTGCATATAACAAGATCAAATTGGATGTGAAGTGAGAGATCCATGACTAGGAACACTTGAGAGGTCCCCCCCCCCTTTTTAAAGCAAATTAACCCCATGGCTGATTTGAAGAACTGGGAAGAGTTGCTAGGGGAGAGGATGGTTAATCTTTGGGGATGAACGCATGGCCAATTTGTCTCACCTTTGTGCCCTACAAGTAGCGAATTCCCGTGGTCTAAAGGCATGACCGTCCGTGGGCTGCGCATCGGACCCACCTTAGGCACGAATTTCAAACAGATTAAGCAATCCCTGGTTTATAGCGATATTTTTGGTGCTAAACTGCTACTTTTCTTTATTTTGCTACATTACTGAAACGCTGGTGTGTGTGTAATCACATGACTAGCCCGCTACTAACCTCCTTTCGTTCAAGGACACGCCCCTTACTGGTCTCCCCCGTCCCACCCCCTTTTCTGAGTGAGCAATTGCCGCCTTTCCCGCCATTCCCTATCATTCCCTGCATTCCTGTCTACATTCTGTCCCCGCATTCTGTCCCGCGCTGAGGGGTTCGGTGGGACTCTCACAAGCAGAGGCACCTACCTGCGGGCAGGAGTCTGTGGGGTGGAGCAGGCATGGCGCCAGCAGCGCCAGCCCAATCAAATCCAGTCTCCCCTCTCTCCCTGCAGGAGCCGATGGAGGGAAAGCCGGCCGCAGCCCCAACAAGCCGGGAGCAGCCCAGCAACCGCGCCGGGATGCGCGAAGAAAGTTGCCGTCCACACCCGAAGCTCCCAGCCCCAACAAACAGCTGAGCTGTGGGCGAGCAAGGGTGGGGCAGGTGTGAGCTGCACTGCTGGCTAGGAAGATAAGAGATGCAACGGGGAAGGAGAGCTCCTTTTATGGACTTCCAGGGGGAGGGCAGAGGGTGGAAGGGGCGGAGCTTCTCTGGCCTGAAGAGTATAAAAGGCCAGAGGAGAGCTGTAGCCAGGAAGGAAGCAGGCTGTGACCCAGGCTGGCTAAGCACAGAGCCAGACTCTCCCTCGGACTTGTCAGAGGCTGAAGAGGCACCTCAAGCCCTGACCCTCTCCAGGCCAGACAGCCCTACCCAACCAGCCCTGTAAGGGGGGTGCTTCACACCGTCACGATGGTATACCGGAACGCTGATGTCGCAAGAAAAAAAAGGGGGAAATCTGCCTTTGATTGGATAACACCTCAGCCAGTCCTTGGGCAATGACACGGTGGTCATTCCCCTACTATCCCACATTATATGGGTGGCTCAAACGCACAGGGAGCCTCCAGCAGCTACTTGCTTCGGACTTATAGTTGGATGGACTAGTGTCATGTGTTTGACTATCCAGTCTCGGATTAAAATATTGTGAGATAAGGGAGGAGCGAACCAAGAACATTCTGCCCATGCGTTAATCCCCTTTATCTCCCGTGCCTCTCAAAAAATTCTGATTTCCCCTCTTACAGGCACAAAGTGTATGTAGCCACATGGAATGAGTGAAAATTCCCACAAAAGACATGCAATACCTTTCACTGGAATGTGACCAAATTTTTACAGAAGAGCCTGTAAGCTTTAGAGTTCTCTTTGTCAAAATGGATATCCAGGCAGAAGAAAAGAGAAATTGTCATGGGGAAGAGTTACAAAAACTGAAGCCCACACCTTAAAGTGGAATGCAGCTTATTCTGCAGGTTAAATTGTGCTGGGTGCAAAATAGGCTTTCAAGTTGCTGGAACGATTCTTGAGAGGAAAAAAAAACAGCGAGAGAGAAATGGTATTCTCCGTTTGTGGACAGAAAAACTGCCGGGTAGTCAAGTGTCTCTGCAGCACTGAGATGCACAGGTATGTCAGACAGCAAAAGGAAAATGTGATGGTCCTGATATTTACCAAGCTGGCGAATTATTTAAGGTGTTGCAATTTGAAGTTGCAGTTAGCACCATGGGAAGAAAAGGACAGGCATACCACTTATACCTGTATTTTCCTCTGTTGAACTAGTTTTAGCTTTAGAAAGCTGATTTCAATAACTGAAGAGGGATGGGATAACACATGAAATTCCCCTTCCCCTAACAACCCTTGCCTAGTCTTCAGGTCAACCACGGGGGGTTGCTTATTAGCTCTAAAAGTAGCTTGAGGGATTGTAATCACCAGTCTTTTTCATCACACCTGCTTGGCCCAGGGACAGAGTATGCGTGCACATCCAAATATGCTTTCCATTAAATGTAGCACAGCATGAATGAATGACACCAGCATCTGGATGAACATCTGGGTGTGGATGCATCTCAGCTTCGTAATAATTTCATTGGGATGCATATTCAGATACATCCCCTTCCATACACTACCTCAACTAGTCATGTGTAAATGCATGCAGTTAAAAAAAAGATGGAAGCAAAACTCTTAATGCAGATTAAGTAAAGGTAGTCTCCTGTGCAAGTACGGGGTCATTCCTGACCCATGGGTGATGTCACATCCCAACGTTTACTAGATATACTATGCTTACGGGGTGGTTTGTCATTGCCTTCCCCAGTCATCTACACTTTACCCCCAGCAAGCTGGGTACTCATTTTACTGACCTTGGAAAGATGGAAGGCTGAGTCAACCTTGAGCCGGCTACCTGAAACCGACTTCCGTCCAGATCGAACTCAGGTTGTGAGCTTTTGACTGCAGTACTAGGGCTGTCGATTTGGTTCGTCCCAAACCGAAAAACAACCGAATTTTCCCCGATTCGGCGGTTTCTAGTTTGGATGGAACCAAATTCAAAAAAGGCGGGAAAACAACAAGCTGAATTCGGCGAGTTCGGGGCGATCGCTGAATAAATTCGGCAAATTCGGGGGCTCTGAATCAGCAGCATAACCATAAAGGCATTAAAAACACATTTGCGCCTTTCCGCTGCTCTGGGGGGCATGTTTGGAGGTAGAGGTCCCAAAATTTCAGTGTAGCTTCAGGGAACCCTTCTTGCAAGAACCCCCAAGTTTTGTACAGATTGGGTCAGGGGCCCTCGAGATATGGGGCCCGGAAGGAGTCCCCCCAAATCACTCACAGGAATAAAGGCATTAAAAACACATTCGCGCCTTTCCGCAGCTCTGGGGGGCATGTTTGGAGGTAGAGGTCCCAAAATTTCAGCGTAGATTGAGGGGACCCTTCCTTCAAGAACCCCCAGGTTTTGTTAAGATTGGGACAGGGGGTCCCGAGTTATGGGGCTCGGAAGGGGTCCCCCCACCCATCTGCCCATTACAGCCTTTAAAAACACATTTGAGTTGGGCCGTACCATTACCCTGGCCCAAAGGTCTGCTCTGGTGGCTGCCTTGGCAGTTGGGCCGTACCATTACCCTGGCCTGGGGGTCTGGTTGCCTCGGCAGTTGGGCCGTACCATTACCCCGGCCCGGGGGTCTGACTAAAAGGCAATTAATCACAAGTTATGGGGGGCCCCTATCCACCCATTGGAATGAATGGGAGTAGGCAATCTTTAATGTGCATCTAGAGAGTGGCAAATCCAAGGCAAAACCTCCCATGCCAGAGAGTATGTGTGTGTGAGTCTGCTAGAATCGTATTGGATTACTCCTGAGTCCTCCCAGTCCTTGCTCCTGATAGAAGACATCCACAGTAAGACCTATTGGGGGGCTTTTCTCTATAATTCTCTATAATTTTTTTTCCTGTGTGTGTGTGTATGTGGGGGAGATTCTGTCTCTCTCTGTGTGTGTGTATGTATGTGTATGTGTGTGAGGGGGGAAGCCAAAGGGGGGGTTACCTGTTCTGCTGGGGGGTGGGCTTGATTGCCTCTGTGTGGGACTGTGCTTACTACTGTTTTCACAGGTTGCCAACTTCGTGTGGAGTTAACTGTGGGTCAGTGAGTCTCTCTCTGGCTGGTTCCTATTGTTTCCAATGGGCTGTGCAGCCGCTCCTGTTGTTTCGAATGGGCTAGCCTGTCATTCGTTTTAGTACATCCCCTGTAATGTATTTCAGTGGAGTCAATCCAAGTCAACTGACATTCCCCTCTCCCATTATCTTCAATGGGCTGGGCAGCCTCTCCCATTGCTTTCAATGGGCTGACTTATTCATTTTAGTACATCATTTTAATGGCTTTATTCTAATGGACAGATGGGGGGACCCCTTCCGGGCCCCATAACTCAGGGGCCCCAACCCAATCTTTACAAAGCTTGGGGGTTCTTGCAAGAAGGGTCCCCTCAAGGTATGCTGAGATTTTGGGACCTCTACCTCCAAACATGCCCCTCCAGAGCCGTGGAAGGGTGTGAATGTGTTTTTAATGCCTTTATTCCTGTGGGTGATTTTTTGGGGGGGCCCTTCCGGACCCTATATCTCGAAACCCCCTGACCCAATCTTTACAAAACTTGGGGGTTCTTGCAAGAAGGGTCCCTTCAAGCTACGCTGAAATTTTGGGACCTCTACCTCCAAACATGCCCCCCCAGAGCCGCAGAAAGGTGTGAATGTGTTTTTAATACCTTTATTCCTGTGGGCGATTTGGGGGAGACCCCATCCAGGCCAAATATCTTGGGACCCCCTGACCCAATCTTTGCAAAACTTGGGGGTTCTTGCAAGAAGGGTCCCCTAAAGCTACACTGAAATTTTGGGATCTCTACCTCCAAAATGCCCCCCAGAGCCGTGGAAAGGCTCAAATGTGTTTTTAATGGCTTTATTCTGCCGAATTTTTCCCTGAACTCGGAACTTGGCGCCAAATTCCATGGATCCGAATTGGGGGAGTTCGGACTTCAGCATTTCCTGAATCAAAACGGGCTGAATTTCACCGAATCCGAATTTTACCAATTTTTTTTTCCAACAGCCCTATGCAGTACTGCATTTTACCACTGCGCCATGGGGCTACTTACTGATGCAGACTACCAGGTGGCAATTAAACTGCCCACAAAGTACACCAAGATAGAGATTATTGTGACAAGAGCCTCCTTTCCCATTCAGAGTAAAAATGGTCCAAGGTGACGTCATCGTATGGACTAATCTGATTGACTATGAGATGCTGTGACATAACTATGGGGGGGAAATGTAGGACAGAAGAAAGACGCTTTAAAAATAGCATGGAGGCAGCAGCATATCAGGGCTATGAGCAAGCATAAATACTATGTAAGACCAGGGAGGTAAGAAATTTTCACGAGGCTTTTCACATCTTTTTCACTTTTTGCATCAAAAACTCAACCCCACAAAAATCCAGCACAGCTCTCATCAAAAGACACATCCAGCCAGTTCAGTATGACCCAGGAAAGCATCATGAGATGCATTCAGATGCACATCTGCAATAGGGTTGCCAGGTCCCTCTTCACCACCAGTGGGAGATTTTTGGGGTGGAGCCTGAGGAGGGCAGGGTTTGGGGAGGGGAGGGACTAAAATGCCATAGAGTCCAATGGCCAAAGAGCCCATTTTCTCCTGGTGAAATGATCTCTATCAGCTGGAGATCAGTTGTAACAGCAGGAGATCTCCAGCCACCACCTGGAGATTAGCAACCCTAGTCACCTGGAGATCAGTTGTAATAACAGGAGATCTCCAGCCCCCACCTGGAGGTTGGCAAGGCAAAGATGATTGATGATATGATTCGCTTGCCCTTTCCAGCACCATCTTTCCTGAAATACAATGCCAGGGATGCACAGAATTGTATTTTGTTTTTTGTTTTTGAATTATGATGGTAATTCTCGGTCAGGATTCCCCGGTCATCCTTCTCCTTTTCTCAGAGTGAAACTGAAACGCCCGCAACCAGCTAAGGCACTTTCTAGGCCAAAGATAACCACACTTCACAATCTGCTTATCATCACCACTCCTGTTGCTGACAGATCGTGTAATTTGCATTGCCGGTGTGAATAAGGCTTGCAACAGTACAAAAGAAGTCTTTATAAACTCTCCCACACTCCACCAGAAGCCATTATTAGTGTCATATGAACTCTGACTGCGGTGGCTGTATCTCAGCTTGTATCCGTTTGTAAAACACGAGGTAAAGAAAAATCCTCATATATATTCAGCTTCAGGTAAAAAAAATAAAAAAAAATTAATCACCGGGGGTGATGGTAGTGAGGGGATGTAGTATGTACATAGTTTTGTATTTTTGTAGTATGTACATTTTAGCCTTTTCTTTTCTTTTTTTGCAGTGGAGACCGGTGAACCAAAATGTTCTGGAATAGAGCTTTCCCCACATGCAAGGGTTGCCAGGTCCCTCTTCACCACCAGTGGGAGGTTTTTGGGGTGGAGCCTGAGGAGGACGGGGTTTGGGGAGGGGAGGGGCTTCAGTGTCATAGAGTTCAATTGCCCAAGCGGCCATTTTCTCTAGGTGAACTCCAGGTGATCTCCAGGCTGGAGATCAGTCGTAATAGCAGGAGATCTCTTGCTAGTACCTGGAGGTTGGCAACCCTACACACCACTAATATAATTTTAAAAATTCAGCTACATCTACTCCCATGGCAATTTGAAGCCCTTTAACATTTAAAGGGACCAAGTACCATCAAACAGCTGAGATGACTAACAGGTGGCAGTCAGATACATGTGGTCTTTGGAGGCCAGGCCTACCTCTCCATTTCCCCTCAAAGCTTTAAAGGAAAGACAGAACTGGCTCTAGACTTGCCTTGCTGGTGTTGGCCCCGCTGGTGGCTGTGGGGTACACTGCAGGCCATACAATCTCCACCACCAGCATTGGAGGCCTGCTTCCTCTCTCTCTGGCCTCTTTGAAACCTGAAACAGATCCCAAATTCCCAGAGATAATTTCCCATTACTTCCAGAATTTTGGGAACGTTTTGACTTGTTTCGGATGTTCCCCAAGGCAACCCGAAAGCTAATCCTGGGTATATTTTTGGCTGAGGAATATCTGAATGCAGACCTTTCAAAAAAGATGGCCACAGTTTTGTTCCATGTGATGAGGGGCTTTTTAAAATCCAAACGGTATATTCAAGAAATTCAGGAACATCCCTAAGCGTAACATTCTGTTCATTACAATGGGCAGTTAGTATAGGGTTGCCAACCCCAGGTACTAGCTGGAGATCTCCTGCTATTACAACTGATCTCTAACCGATAGAGATCAATTCACCTGGAGAAAAATAGCCGCTTTGGCAATTGGACTCTACTGCATTGAAGTCCCTCCCCTCCCCAAACCCCACCCTTCTCAGGCTCTGCCCCAAAAACCTCCCACCGGTGGTGAAGAGGGACCTGGTAACCCTAAGTTAGTAGCCTCTGAAATGCCAACAGGGAAAGCACATCAATCCTAATAAAAAGATTACTCCCCCCCCACTTGTTTTTAGATTTTACATGGACCAATATGGCTATTTATAATGTTTTTATGCTATATAAGCAACAGCTTACATTGATTCTGTTAACTTAGGCAGATCATGAGAGGGAGGGCAGGAAAAGATGAATCTCTCATGGCCCTTTCTTATATGCCCAGGGTAAAGCCAATCGCCGCTTTGGCGTCAGGAAAGAATTTTCCTCCAGGCCAGATTGGCCAAGGGTCCTTGAGGGTTCTTGCCATTCTCTGGGCATACAGCAGGGGTCGCTGGGGGAGTGGGAGGGGGAGGGGGAAAGGTAGTTGTGAATGTCCTGTGTTGTGCAGAGGGTTGGACTAGATGACCCTTGAGATCCCTTCCAGCTCTGTGTTTCTATGTCCTATCATTAACAGCTCTTTCACATTGGTTGTTCCCTGAAACTTGCATAAGAATATATACCACCTCTGAAAATTGAGATTCTATTTAGTTGCCATGGCTAATAGCCCTGGATAGATCTATTTTCCATAAGGAAACACATTGAATTGCATTTTTCTGGAAGTCTATCGACTACTCGGCCATCCCCTCCGGATGCAGTATAGGCTCTGCAGGATGTCAACCCCTAGAAGGTCATCAACCATCTCCCTTACCTGTCTAAATGTAACCATATACACACACCTTCCCTTGCTACAGAAGAGACATATGGAGTAGGAAAGAGATACACACTTCTGCTCTCAAGGGTAAAGTAGAACTGTGTTTGTGTGTGTGACCCTGATTTTGTCCAGTTATAGGCAGCAGCGCCCAAGCTAGCGATCACAGTACAGTACAGTTCATTGATCTCATTGTATTTTCTCACAGTAGCAGGCAGAAATGTTTCATTTCACACTTCATTTACAACTTGCAGCGATAATTTAAGAAGTCTGTCTTCATCCTCAGCACTGAACAAAGCAAATAGATACCTCCATCTAGGGCTGTATCAAGCAAAATGTGCTGAGCAAAGGTTTTATTGCACCACAAACACTACAGTGGTACAAGGGAAGTCAGGAAGGTGGTACTTAATGCACAGTAAACAAGCACAGTTGCGTTGGTATTGTTAAACACAGTCCTTGGTGCTGTGAGATTCATGGTCTGTTGCTCTTCACATGAAGATGATGTTGCACGTGGATATCTGTAAGATGGGAAGAGGATGTGCAAGCAGACTGTGTATTCTCTTTTTACATTTCTGTGGTTTCGTGCAAAGGGTGAATTCCTTACATCTGTTCCAGGTGGTTATCACATGTATCTTCTCTCTGTACAAGACTCTGCAAATGTGAAAGGAGGATGGCAATATTTACTCTTCCTAAAGAGTTGCAGAGGTGGGTGGAATGGTTAGGGTTGCCAACCTCCAGGTGGTGGCTGGGGACCTCCCACTGTTACAACCAATCTCCAGCTGATAGACATCAGTTCACCTGGAGAAAATGGCCCCTTGAGCAATTGGAAGCTATGGCATCAAAGTACCTCCCCTCTCCAAACCCCACCCTCCTCAGGCTCTGCTCCAAAAATCTCCAGGTATTTCCCTACCTGGAGCTGGCAACCCTAGAAATGGTATAATATAGCCTGATCTAATCAGATCTCGGTAGCTAAGCTGGGTTGGTACTTGGAAGGGAGACCTCCAAGGAAGACTCAGCAGAAGAAGGCAATGGCAAACCACCTCTGCTTCATCACTTGCCTTGAAAACCCCAGCAGGGGTCGCTATAAGTCAGCTGCAACTTGATGGCACTTTATACATCCCCTCAAGAGTTCTGTTTTTTTATCATGTATTTTAACCATGGCTATATTATTTTGTCTAAAAGCCTATGTGCTATGTCGACTTTCTTGACTAGATTAATTCATGAAAGGAGGATGCACCACACAGTTGCCTGCTCTCATTTGCTTTTTCTATGTTCATAAGCAACACATCTGTAAATTCTGCATTAAAAATATTTTAAACTAGATGCATTCATAGTTCTTTGAAGATGTTATGTGACATTTGTGTGCCAGTCCACAGAATACCAGTCAACAGAATACCGGTGGACATAATAGAAGCAGTGGCTGGGGTGGGGGGATCACAGTGCTTTCCTATAAAGCAATTAAAATAATTTAAACAGGCAAAAGTATTGCTTAGAAGCTGTCCTAGGAGATTTCCAGGTTTTAATCCATCGTGCATCTTTGCTATCTTGTGCCATCCACTTTGTATATCAGAAGATATCCTTTCCTTGGGGTTGAGAAGAACAAGAGCCCAGTAGCACCTTCAAGACTAACAAAAAGGCTTCAAGTACCTTCAAGGCTAACAAAGGAGAGGGGATGTGGCTCAGCGGTAGAGCATCTGTTTGGCATGCAGAAGGTCCCAGGTTCAATCCCCGACATCTCCAGTTAAAGGGACTAGGCAAGTAGGTCATGTGAAAGACCTCTGCCTGAGACCCTGGACAGCCACTGCTGATCTGAGCAGATAATACTGACTTTGATGGACCAAGGGTCTGATTCAGTATAAGGCAGCTTCATGTGTTAATGTGTTCAAAATTTCTGGCAGGATATGAGCTTTCGTGAGCCATAGCTCACTTCTTCAGAGCTGTGGCTCACAAAAGCTCATACCCTGCCCAAAATGTTGTTAGTCTTTAAGATGCTATGGGACTCTTTCCTACTGCTATTGACAGATTCACATGGCCACCCATTGTGATCTATTTCCTTGGGGTAGTTTCTCTTAGACAAGCCCAACATTGATGGATATTAACCTTTTGGGACCTCACTGCTCACAAACAATAGGGAGAGCAAAGAGGAAGAAAGTTCCTAAGCATAGGTTTTGGAGAGAACAGGCTGGTAACAGGAAAAACTCTTGTGAGAACACTGGACTAAATGTTCTCATTTCAGCGTAGTTAAGCAGAATAACAGGATGTTGTCTTTGGTATCATTGGTAGTCTGAACTGAAGAGGACATAAGTTCCCCAAAGACCATCCTGATTGTTGCACATATATATCCATAAACAGAATTTGTACAGCATCCTGTAAAAACACAGCCAGAGGATATTTGAACCAGGATCTCAATCCTTTTCCATATGTAGAAATAAAAGGGTCTATTTTTCCACAGATTTTGCCTTTCAAGAAGAACTAGTATGCCTTATAATCTAGGCAGTACCTGAAGTTGCAGTTTTATGCACTTTATAAAAAGCAGTGGAAACATATAGAACTGAAGGATGGGGCTTGTGGATCAAGGATCCTCTACCTTTCACCCTATAACTCAAGTACTTTAGAGGTGAAGACAAGTTTCTTCTGCAGACCCCTTCATCCTGGGCAGTTTAAATATGCCAGATAGTACCTTGCTGAAGAGTGGCTTGTCATGGAAGAAACCCCTTGAGCTGAAGGGCAGGCATTGATTTCTCAGACACTGCTCGGCTGAGAAGAACGAACATACTTCCATTGAGTAATCTACAGATGGTGGGTTGTCTCTTGGAAACCATAAGCTCAGCTCCATGACACATGATGGAACGTGCCCCAGGCTATCTGCCTACTTTACATCAGAAAAGAGCTAGCCTTTTAGAAAGCAGGGAACTAAAACTGTCTCATCGGTCATTTACACCCTGACCTGGATGGCCCAGGCTAGCCTGATCTTGTCAAGATCTCAGAAGCCAAGCAAGGTCAGCCCTGGTTAGTATTTGGATGGGAGACCACCAAGGAATACCAGGGTTGCTGTACAGAGGAAGGCACTGGCAAACCACCTCTGTTAGTCTCTTGCCATGAAACCCCCCCCCCAAAAAAGGGGTCACCATAAGTCGGTGGTGACGGCACTTTACACACACACACATCCATCATTTACAGGTTTTGATGTATTGAAAACCTGAGTGAAACTGAATGGTTTGATTTCTTTATTATGGCATAATGATATTTTAGCCAGGATCTCAACCCTTTTCCATACATAGAAATAAAATGCTTTGAGACACAGGCTATTTTTTTTCACAGTCTTTGCTCTTCAAGAACTAGCACACCCCATTAATCCAGGCAGTCCCAGAAGATGCAGTACTCATTTTCCAAGAATGCAAACCAACTGCAATATTGTCACGGGCAAAATATTAGTCTTTGCCCCAGATTGTGCTATAGAGGACATAGAATTTGTCATGAGGAATGAATGGGTGTAAAGTGCCATCAAGTTGCACTGAGCTTTGGTGACCCCATAGGGTTTCCAAGGCAAGAGATATTCAAAGGTAGTTTGCTGTTGACTGCCTCTCCGTAGCAACCCGGCAATACCTTCATGGTCTCCCATCCAAGTATTAATTAGGAATAGGGTTATTAGCTCGGGGTTGGGAAATACCTGGAGATTTTGGATATGGAGTCTGACGAAGGCGGGGTTTGGGGAGGAGAGGGACTTCAACTGGGGTAGAATGCCATAGAATCCACCTTCCAAAGCAGCCATTTTCTCCAGGTGAACTGATCGCTATTGGCAGAATATCAGTTGTAATCCCAGGAGATTACAACCCTAGTAGGGTTGCCAACCTCCAGGTACTAGCTGGGGATCACCTGGGATTATAACTGATTTCTAGCCAATAGAGATCAGTTCACCTGGAGAAAATGGCTGCTTTGGCAATTGGACTCTGTGGCATTGAAGTCCCTCCCTCCCCTTCCCAGGCTCCACCCCTCCCCAGGCTCCACCTCCCTCCCCTCCTCAGGCTCCACCCCAAAAAACTTCCCACTGGCAGCAAAGAGGGACCTGGCAACCCTACTAATTAGGACCATTCCTGCTTAGCTTCTGAAATCTGATGAGATCGGCCAAGTTTTGGCCAACAAGGTCACGGCATGAAAAATGTAGTTGTGTAAATATTACAGGTAGCTATTGACTATAATCTGTGGTGTCCCCTTCGTGTATATTGTCCAACTGTTTAATTTTCTTTTGTGATTCCCCCCCCCCACTTTCATGTCCTTAATGGCTCTCCCCTCACATGGTAGCAGTAACTACAAAGACAATTCAAAAGCTGCCACTATTTAAGGAACTTTTACTTTAAAATTTTAATTGCGAACAACTTGTCCCTGCAAAACACAAAGCTCAAAGCCAGCGCGAGAATACTAAAAGCAAGCCTGCACATTGCTATCCACCCCCTACAGCATAGTGGTCCCTCTTGCAAGCTACGCTCATGAGATTAGTGCCAAGGATAAAATATGGGAGTTTTGATAGGCTTTCAAGCTCCAAAGCCAGGTTCTGGCTTTTGAAATTAATTTCAACATCGCATACTCCCCAGCATTACTTATATGAAAACAGGGACATGTCTGTGAATTTATAGCACTCCCAGACTCACACCAAGGATCACTGCCTGAGTGCACTAAATTAAACATTGATGAAGGTTCCTCTCCACCAGCCAAACACTGTGTAAATTTAATCTGTCCTACACTGGATTCTGAAAAAGGTGTGTTAGAAAAAGGACCATGAGTTTCTTTCCTTTTTTTAAAAAAACGGGCGGCTTAATCTTACATCCGATCTGGCTGTGCTTATTATAAAGTAGCAAGGTTTACTGAAGATAGTTACGGGAGAGGATAAAGAAGGGGAGCTAGAATATATGCAATCATACTAGTGCGTTGTTTAAAAGATATGTGACTGTGGGGAGGGGCTTTGGCCCAGTGGTAGAGCATCTGCTTGGCATGCAGAAGGTCCCAGGTTCGATCCCTGGCATCTCCAGTTAAAGGGACCAGGCAAGTAGGTAATGTGAAAGACCTCTGCCTGAGACCCTGGTGAGCCATTGCCAGGCTGAGTAGACAATACTGACTTTGATGGACCAAGGGTCTGATTCAGTATGAGGCAGCTTCATGTGTTGTTAAAAACCTCAAATGGAAGACCACATAGGGACTGTATAAAGGCACTGAGTACCCAGCTTGCTGGAGGTAAAGTGTAGATGACTGGGGAAGGCACTGACAAACCACCCCGTAAACATACTCTGCCTAGTAAACGTCGGGATGTGACAGCACCTCATGGGTCAGGAATGATCCAGTGCTTGCACAGGGGACTACCTTTACCTTTACCTAAAGGCACTGATGTCAGCTTTTGGCTCTTGCTGGATTCTATGTTTTTGGTTTTTTTAATGAGATGGTGCTTTATTGCATGTTTCTTTTCCCAGAATGCAAGTGCTGTTATCAGAGCTCAAACTATGAGTCTGTAGCATCCAACCCCAAAGTCTGGTAAGACCAGATCTTAAGAGCTTGACCTAGAAAATCTGCTTTTTATCCCTCCTTCATGTTTTGATTTTTGTAACATCCAGCCTGATGAAGCGTTCTGATGAGCTCAAAAGCTTGAACTATTGTTTTGTGTCATTTTGGTAGCACAATGTTGTCAAAATAAAAAAAATAACTTATTTTAAAAAATCTTACCAAATTGTTTCAAGTCTATGAATGCAGGAGAAGAGGGCCAACGGAGCAAAACAATAAACAAACAAAAAATGGTGTCATGGGAAAAATAATAGTTTTATTCCATTATGCGTCCCCAAAGAATAGTTTTAATCCATTATACTGTATGTGCATTGGAGATCGTGGAATTGCAGTAACAAGTTATATCAATGACCTAAGCATGTCCATTGGAATTAATATAGCATGTTCACACAGGACATTCTTCAGACAACTGGAAAAAGGAGGCTTCCCAATCATGTGATGATGCATGTTCATTTTTATGCACATAGACTCTAAGAGTGCATTCCTAGTGGGGGGAAAGCTCATAGGAGCCAGCGTGACCCCACACTGGTGTAATTGCCCATTTAACCCAGGACAATGGGCACTTATGCAATCCTGGGTGGCACACACGCTGGCGCCTAGGTGCCCTGGAGAGGCATGGGCTGCCACAGCTGCCATGCCAGGACCTAAATTCTGGAAGTGGCAGGCTGTGCTGGCATTGGGGGAATCGGGGGATGTTCCCGGGAAATTCCAAGGGGTAGAACTGATGTAAGTCATCTTCCAGACCCCTTTCACCTCAGGAATGTCGCCTTAAGCTTCAGCATGGCTGCGCCACCTTTATTGGTGGCACACCTTTTTTGGTGGCACAGTCTCGCTGTTCGCAATGGGGCATTTCACCCCCTTTCCCCCTTTTTTACACCCCCCCCAAGAATGGGCTGCCCGTGCACGTTCCAGTGAACATGCGGGTCTCAGGAGCATTGCTTGCCACCATGATCCCAATGCCCCTTTTGCATAAGTTCACCCATGTTTGCACTGTGTGCTCAATGAATTTGCACAAACCTGCCCAATACCTATGAAATTACCCTCAATCACCAATCTTTCATCTCCCCATAGATCTTTGCATGGATCTTTGCACAATATTCTTATCTGAAGAAGTGAGCTGTGACTCACGAAAGCTCATACCCTGACAGAAATTTTGTTCGCCGTTAAAGTGCTACTGGACTCTTGCTGTTTTCTACAATATTTTTTGCTAGCCATCCTTTTCTGGTCCCAGTTCATTGCAAATGGAATAGACATATTTTACTGTGTAATGTTTTAGGGTGGTTTGAGGCCTTTTCTCCTTTAGGATCTGTCCTGTCCTTTCTGGTTTCAGCCTCCCCGTGTTCTTTTTCTTCTTCTTTTCATGCTGCTGTTTTAGCACCTTCTGCCTGTGATGGGTCACAAGCATGACTCCGGGGATTCATTGCGGCAGACTTTCTTTCTCAAGAGAACCAGCTGCTCACAAGCTCTTGCCTGAAGCACTGAAACCTGGAAACTTCTTTCTAATAGGGTTACAAATCTTAATTCAGCTGCTGGCTCCTTCCTGACAGGGAAGGTTACTATGGGCCCCCTGGTAGCATGAAGTACTGAAGCTGCACTCTGAACTACTTGAGGCTCCATATGCTAGCCCTTTTAACCTCTCTCCCTCCATATGCTCACAGAATGAATGCGTTATTAGTGGAACCCAATACTTGGTTATGTGGAAATACATTCAAAAATGGTACTCTCCTTGGATTGTACTTTGGCAGAGCATGTTTATACAGGAGCACTGCTATTTGATGCTTCTGCATTAAATTAGAAATATTATTTTGCAGTGTTCCCCGCTGTACTGTATGCACAGACACCATGATTCCTCTACTTAGCTGTGGACATGGTAGTGGGAATCAGTATAGGAAATATGTTGCCATGTGGTTTATATGTATCAGATTAGGGATTAATGAGAGTATTTGGTTTCACTTCAAAAGGTTTGGTGGTGAGAACATACAAAACAACCTTAAACCGAATCAGACCATCAAGCCGGGTATTGTCTACACTGAGTGGCATCGGCTCTCCGGAAGGGAAGGGTGAGATCCTTTAACGGGAGATGCTAGGGTCTGATACAGTCTTTTGTATGCAACCAAGTACTGAGTACTGAATCACAGCCCCTCTCCATAACTACCCTGTGAAGCTCAGACTCCATGTTATATTTTGAGAACATTTCCTCAAATCCACCGTCTGTTTCCATTTCAGAAAGGCTATGCTCTAACTAGGACCTCTGCTTTATTCAGTTATTTACCTTGTTTCTAGCCTGCCTTTCTCACTGAAAGCCAAGGCAGATTTCAATCAGACAGCATAAGGCATCCAATGAACAATGCAACAGGACTAGGATTACAACATTAAAAAAAGAAATGCAGGCAAAAAACACACACATTAACCCTAGTCAACCACCTAGTTCACCTATATGGTAGGGACAACCTTGAATCCAGTTAGTGTAATGATAAATAAACTCTAATCCTCTTGTATGACATCAGTACCGAAAGAGCTCTTTGAAAATAGAGATCCAACTATGGCAGAAGATTTCACTGTTATTGTATGGATATTTGATCTTTCCTCTAACATGAAACCCAATGTGGCATATATAAGGTTCTCAAGACACCACCCTTTTAGGTGCTAAACAGAGCCAGACCTGCTTTGCCTTAGTAAGGTTGATGCAACCTCATCCTAGGAACCCAAGAATATTTTCAAAGCAAGCAGCGCATTATTGAATAATATCAATCGTGCAGAAATGGGAAAAGCATGATGGTTCTTCTTCCAGCATTGAGCAACGACAGTGTTACCTACTGGGAGAATTGTGTGTTGGTAGTTAGGGCTGTCGATTCGGTTCGGCCTGAACTGAAAAACAGCCGAATTTCCCCTGATTCGGTGGTTTTTAGTTCAGGACGAACCGAACTCAAAAATGGAGGGCAACCGGGGGGGCCGAATTCAGCGAGTTCGGGAGTTCACGAATAAATCCGGCAAATTCGGCCGTCAGTAAGCAGCATAACCGTCAGTAAGCAGCATTCTCCTCCCCCGGCCAATCGGTGGCCAAGCTGGGTCTTCTTCTGGCCAATCAGTCAGGATTGAGTACTGGAGGAATCAGCTGATGTGCGGCCCAGCCGGGGAGAGAGAGAGAGAGGAAAATCCTTGTGTGTGTGTGCTTGTGCTTGTGCACATTCACTCCTTTCTGTGGCTGCAGGGGGTGTATTTTTTGGGGTACAGACACAAAACTTTCAGCAGAGATTCAGACAAGCCTTCTTAAGAGACCACCCAAGTTATGTAAACATTGGGTTAGGGGGTCCCGAGATATGGGCTCCCCCCTTTTTTCTTTCCATGGCTGCAGGGGGTGCATTTTTGGGGGTACAGACCCCAAACTTTCAGTGAAGCTTCAGATGAGCCTTCTTAAGATACCCCCCAAAGTTTTGTAAACATTGGGTCAGGGGGTCTCGAGATATGGGCTCCACCCCTTTTCCCTCCCCCCTTTTCCATTTCCGTGGCTGCAGGGGGCGCTTTTTTGGGGACACAGCCCCCAGACTTTCAGCATAACGTCAGACAATCCTTCTTAAGATACCACCCAAGTTTTGTAAAGATGGGTTCAGTGGGGGCAGAAATATCGGCTCCCCCCTTTTCTCTTTCCGTGGCTGCAGGGGGCGCATTTTTGGGGGTGCAGATCCCAAACTTTGAGCGGAGCTTCAGACAAGGCTTCTTAAGAGACCACCCAAGTTTTGTAAACATTGGGTCAGGGGGTCCCGAGATATGGGCTTTCCCCTTTCCCCTTTTCCCTATTGGGATGAATGGATCAGCTGATCCTGTGCATCTCCAGAGCAAAACGTCCCGTGCCTAATTGGAATCGTCTTGGATTACAAGTCCTCCCCAGCCCCTCCTGATGGAACAGAAGACAGCCACAGTAAGACCCCTTTGGGGGCTTTAATCTATAATTTTTCTCCGGTGTGTGTGTGTGGGTGGGAAGCAGAGTCTGTGTGTGTGTGGGGAGGGAGCAGTTTCTGTGGGTGGGGGGGAAGCCAAAGGGGGCTTTTGTCGGTTCTGCCTGGGGGTGTGTTCCCCCTCGAGTCTCTCTCTCCCTGGTTTGAGGGGGGTTTCAGTTGTGTGTCTTCAGGTTTTCCCTCATTCATAAGAACGGTTAGGTCTATATGGATGCTTGCTCAAAACTTGTTTTCAAATGGTGACTTAAAGAATGCATTTGGAGTCTGATGCAAAAGGGGAAATTCCACCCCTGCTCATTATGCATAGCTAGCTGCCTCTGTCTCTTTCCATGGTTTGCAAACTCCCAGGTGACAGGTGTTGCTTTGCACAGTTGCAAAGGTGTTGCTTGCAAGGTTGTGTTGCTTTTGCTGTCGTGTTGCTTGCAGTTGTGTTGCAATGCTTTGCAAACGTATCAGCTGTTTGTCGGGGCTGGGAGCTTTGTGCGTGGGTGGCAAGCTCTGCTCAGAGATGCACATTAAGGGTGGGGGGACCCCTTTCGGGGCCCATATCTCAGCCCCCCCTGACCCAATCTTTATAAAACTTGGGGGGTCTTTCAAGAAGCGTCCTTTAAAGCTCCGCTCAAAGTTTGGGACCTCTAACCCCAAAAATGCCCCCCCAGAGCCGCGGAAAGGCTCGGTTGTGTTTTTAATGGCTTTATTCGGCCGAATTTTTTTCCCGAACTTTGAATTCCCGCCGAATTGCACGGACCCGAAGTGGGGGAGTTCGGACTTTGGCAAATCCCAAATCTAAACGAGCCGAATTCAGCCGAATCCGAACTATACCGATTTTTTTTTAATTCAACAGCCCTATTGGTAGTAGTTCATGGTTGATGGCTATCGATGCCAGTTCATGGCTGACGGCTTTGAACTGGTGTGGATGATACTCTCTCCTGAAAATCTTTGGACTTGAATTTTGTTCTCTTTGCTGCTTTGCCCCTCTTCAGCAGAGACCCAAGTTCCCGCACGCTGGTCTCCGCCAAACGTGCTGTTCCACCCTCTGAAGCAAAACACTCATTCCAGAGCAGCAAGTCCTTGAGTACTACCAGAGTGTTCAGTATGATTACTCCAGGGGAAGCCAATTAAATACAGAAAGTTTCACTACCACTGAATGTATGAACCTTCTATATGTATGAACCTTCAAATTGGCCTGCACTTTAATTTTTTCCTCCTATTGTAGAAATGAAAATGACTCACGTTTGTTCTAAGTTGTCTTAATTTGTAAGCATGAGCTTTTTCAGGGCATGCCGAACTGGTGTGTAGTTATGGTACCATTGACGTAAGTCTCAGTTATGGTGGCGTGGGTGTGGGTCTTAGGAGGCAAACAATATCCACCCTGGAGTGCATCTTTCTTTCTGTAAAATCATAGTTCTTAGTTAATGGATCCCAACCTGGGAAGGTGTAGTCTCATAATTACATCTTCAAGAATCCCATTTAACCAATCAGCATTACTTTATGCCAGTCCCTCCATAGTTAATCGAGCTAATCGTTTCTGCACAACCTCTTCAAGCAGTTCAGCTAGCACTAAAAATTGTATTCAAATACATCCCTTGAACATCAATATATTTGTTTGCCTGGTGGAAGGTATATACAAAGAAGCTGCAGTCATGCTGGGAACAAGGTGGATATAATAATCTGTTTGCTTTGTCCACGGTTGTGTCTATCTCATTCACATGAAAATGTTCAAAGTGGAAAATTCATAGTATGGGTTGCATCCAGCAACTTTTTTCTCTGAAAGAGTTTCCTTCCAGTATAAGAAGCCTTCTATAGATGCAATAAGCTCTTCTGCTGGTGTAATAGCCTCTTGGGCCACTAGAAAGCTTCTTGGCCCAAAAGGAAAAAACAAACAAAAAACAATTGCAGAAAGGAGTTGTAGGGCCCAATCCCATATGATGAATGTTATTTTGAGAAAATGTTTCCTCTTGCTATGGAGGACCCAGGTGCATCTGATCCTCGCTCTGCTATAAAACGTGCTGGGTGATTTCCGTTAGTCACTTCCTCTCAAGCTAATCTTCCTCACAGGGTTGTTGTAAGGATATAACAGAGGATAGAATGGGTTTGTGCAGCTGGGGCATTGGGGAGAGAGATTCCCTTGGGGTTGAGCAATATCACCCAATAACACCCAAACCCTTAGCTGCTTGAGAGGAATCCTGGGGAAAGATTCGGTTTACAGATCACAGATGTCCCAGGATTTTTTTTCTAATATCAGTTTTTTGAGGGCAGTTTCACTGGTTTCTGCTGGACAAAAATCCATGGTACTTTGAGGAAATCAATACAAGTCTCTGTAAAACCAGTAAAATACTTCATGAGAGTTTCATGCGTTCTTAATTTGCCATAATAGTCTAATGAAATTTCTTAAAATAGTTCCATATAACTCTCTCTACATTTTCAATATGTGTAGGAAACTATTCAAATAAACTTAACTATATCACCTTTTGGTAGACTTGAAGAATCTGCTGGGAATAATTTAAAAGAAAAAAGTGTAAAAAAAATAAAAAATAAAATAAAGGAGGCTAAAGCAACCATGCGTTTTCGCCCCTAGTTTTCAGTCACCGTATACTGACAGTTGCCAAAATGGGAAAAAAACCCTGAATTTATTCAACTTTACTGATTGTATTAAAATGAGATGTACAGATAAAGGTAACTTATTACAGTAATTTATGCATTGTCAGTGTTATGGTTCTTCTTGTATTCATAGTATTTTCTTTTTAAAATCCATTATTATTGTTGTCTTGGGAGTCCCTGAACATAATGGTAGTGAAATTATATTTCAAACCAGGAGCAATCCTAAAACCATCTTTTCTGAACCTCCAGAATTCATGATTTTACACATTATTTCCTCTATTGCAGAGAGGCGAGCATGTTTTATCAACCTTTTCCATATTCCGGCCCCAAACAATTGTATATATTCCAACTGGAGGGGTTCGGCGAGCTGGAAATTAACAATAAAAGTGTGGCAAAAGCAGGTGCTTCTTGTGTTTATATAAACACATTAGCACTCTTTTGACACAGCGTGACCCGGACGAGTAGTTCATGCTACTGGTAGCAGGGGGAACAATATCTGAGTGTGCCAGAGCAGAGTTCATTCAGACTCGGCAAAATTAACACCAGATTATGAATACACTTGCCAACGGTAATTAATCGTGAAAATTGCTGGAGGAGTTCTCCCACTGTGACGGATATCGGCAGAACTATTTACAGCTAATAGGCCTTGTTTAAGCACACCTCCACCCCTCCCTTCCCTATTCAGATAACGCTTACAATAGGTGAGAGCGTCCCCGTTAGATGTACGCTGTATTCGCCTACTTTTTGTTCGCTTGTTAGTATTCCAGAATACCCATCGCATTTTCTGCGGCTCTGCCAGACAATCTGCATTGTGATTTGCTCATTCATGACAGCTAAGCTGGCCCTCCTGGAGGAGGAGGGGAGAGATAATTTCACCTTTGGGAGTTTGTTTTCTTCAGTCATCTAATGTTATCCTACATTTTGAAGCAGTAATTGGGAGGCATCACAAGGGCTGGCCGGTGCATTCAGAAGCACATAAGAGCGCTCTCAAGTCCAGAGAGTGATTTCACTGCTCTGCAAAATCTTTCATATACCCATCATTTTCACCCATTTTCCTCAGGTCTTCGCTTTTTTTTAAGGCTTAAAACAATGGAAACAAAGGATTCTCCTTCTTTCCCCCCACTGTTTCCCCACTCCTTTAGGCAAGCACAGAAAGAGATTTTAGTCATAATGTCCACGTGCATGAAGAATCATACCAGCGGGAGATGTCATAATTATGTAATCTCCTTAGTATTCAGTTTTCGCTCATATTATCAACAACCGATCAAAAGAGTGTGCATATTTCTTGAAATATATAGATGCTATGGTTATCCTCTGGCACCCTGAACAAAGGTTTCCAGAAGGCTCAATCAAATGGAGCTTGGGTTATAAACAGACCTGTGACCTCTGATTCTAAATGTTTCTTCATGACTAAATCCCATTGAAACAAATGGGCCTAGCTGCCATATAGAGAGTGTTTTATGCTGCATCATCATCATCATCATCATATTATTATTATCATCATCATTATTTACACATATAGCCTGCCTTTCTAACTGAGACTCAAGGCAGATTATGAGATGTGAAAAGCAATTCAATTTGGCAGCAATGGCCTCCAATAAACAATACAAAGGAAGCTTTGTTCCACTTCCTGGTTTTTAGTATTTGGCCCAAATTAAACCTGAAAAAAAGCCGAAACGGCTATTTTCCGGTTTGTTTTTGGTTCAGGTTTACCGATATGCACAGCCCTAGGTAAAGGTTTTGCACTTTATGTACTAGCGAATCCTTTTAAGTGGAGGGTGCCAGAGACCTTTCCGTATGCAAAGCAGATGGTCTACATCTGAGCCACAACCCTTCCCCAAAGGGGCCTCTGACGTTGATCCTTAACTGTCAGACAAGGCTTATTCATGCAAAGAAATAAAAATCCATCTCTTACTTTTTACATTTCAGTGCCTTATCAAACATATAGGGATCTGAAAAGGAAGTTTTTACATGGGAGTAGTTGGGAATACTTGTGTGCAAGGCATCCAGTAGTAAGCTGTGGCCTCTTAAATAACTTCAGTTCATAGTACAGACCCAATCCTTGCTCTCACACATGCTCAGTGGCATGATATGTGTACCTGTCCTTTACTCTTGTCTCTTTTAATTCCCAGCATCTTTTCTTTCCCCTCAGCTCAGCCTGTAGGCCACAGAAAGTAATGGCCCCTAATGAGTAGCTGTTGTGCTATTGTGACAGTCTCATAAAACAGTACAGAGGTTCTGTCTTCTCTGGTTCCTATAAAGCATAACTATTGCAGTCATTCTTATGCCTTTGGTATAAAAATTTTATAGGTTCTAAACATGATTTTTAAAAAGAAACTTACCAATGCCTCTAAGATGTTGAATAAGACTTGTGAACAGGACAAAAATGCATCATTCAAGAGCACTAGTTTTGCTAGCTGAGGGTTTTATGAGAGACTGTGATATCAGAAAGTTGGTTTAAAAAAAAACAGATGCACAGGCTAGAAAAAACCCCACTTGCTATGTAGAAAAATATTCAGCTACATAATATTAGTTTTTTTCTCTTAATTTGAAAGGAAATTACTCTATTTAGATTCATACATATACCAAATGTGGCAAGAAAAAGAATGAGGGGGTAAGAGAGATTTTTTGAATTCTTCCTTCTTTCTTTTCCTGATGAAATATATCAAGGGTGGGGTGAAACAGAATTGGAATGACCTATGCAAGTAAGTAAAAGTGTAATCCTATGCAGTCCCGACTAAATCTATCTATATTAATATGGTTAAAGTGGAGTAACTCTGCATAGGATGGCACTGAAAAACAGGTTATTTTTTGGTTTTTCTTTTAAAGAAACACCTTATATTTTCTGATGTATTATGGTCCTAGGTTATTTACATCCTGTGTTGAGTGTTTTCATCAGTACAGTAGATGCACCAATATGTTTGTAACAAAAAGAATTAAGACTAAAATGTCAAATAACCCCATCTAGGATCTGCAACCTCAGGCAGGGCCTTCTACTCTATCTCCCCTGATCAAGCCATAAATTATTGTATTAGTCTGCTACGCAACTAAATTAAGCCACATTAATTGAATTTAAAACAATCTCCTCAATCTTCTTTCTTTCCTTCTTAGTGGGTGTGTGTTTGTGTTTGCGACTGCCCTCAAAATAGCACTGATGTTGGAGTAAATGAAACTTCATTAGCCTAGGCTACTTGCAGGTGCAGAGAAAGAGATGTGAAAGAGAATAATAGAGACAAGAAAAGTTCGGTAGCTGGGAAGGAACTAGGTTTTCCTATCTAAAATGTAAGCCGTAGCTATAGTAATGACAAGTGGTGGGGGCAGCTTCTCAAGACCTTTTTTTGTTTGTTTCTTGCTGAGCTTCTCACTTGATTTCTTGATGGCTTGCAGCTGAATATGTTATCTAAATCAATTTTTTTGCCATCAAGTTGCAACTGAATCATGGTGACCCCAGGACCATGGGGTTTTCAAGGCAAGAGACATACTCAGGCAGTTTTCCTGACTCTGAGTAGTAACCCAAGACTGCCTTGGTGATCTCCCATCCAAATACTAAGTGGGGCTGACCATGCTTAGCTTGCAATATAAGATTGGGCTAGCTGGGATTATCCAGGTAATGTCTACATCCATTGGGGAGGAATTGTATCTGAAGTGTTGTAAGATGGCTGATGACTCTGTATCAGTGGTGGCTTGCTGACACATACAAGTCACAATTTGGTGTGGCAAGGTACAGGTAGCATTCAAAGGCCTAAATGGAGGAGCAAACAGCAGATCCCAGGCCCTATTTCAGGTCAGGAAAATGGCATGGAGAAGGTCCCAATCCAAATCAGGTCTCCCTGCACCTGGGAAGTATGGAATTCCCAGAACACATCTGGGACCCATCCTAGGGACATACCTGAGAAAAATATGCATGTAGTTAGGCCCTCAAGCACCTAAGCAGGCAATGGGACATTCTGAATCACTTAAATTATGGCCTTTTATGCATGGCTGTTTCCTTGCAGTCACCCCCCTGACTACTTCAGGGCTTTGCTTTGATTATGCAGGCTTGGCGCATGTCTTGATTATAGCTTTGATTATGCAGACTTTGATTATGCAAGCTTGGTGCATGTCTTGAATGAGTTGGAAGAGCCAGGAAGCTCCAGATATTGATGCTAATGTGAGCATGACGGAAGGGCCTAAGCAGGGCTGCCTGTGTTGAGTTGCCCTACTGGTGGCAGATCCATGTCAACGCTTGGTCTTGTGCACTTGGCACTCATCAAAACAAAAGGACCTACTTGTAACTTATGCGCTCTCAGGGTCTTTTGTGCCAGAACAACTGTAGAGTGTGTGTTTTTGCATGCCTTGCTTCCCACTCCATATCTTGGAAATGTCACTTTTTATGGTATAATCTCTCATTTGTTCTTTGGCAAAGGTGGGGGTGGGGAGTCAAAGTGGCAGAGAAGGAGTGAAACATGATCTCAGCGTTTGCTTTCCATGACAGATGTAACAACCCTGAAGAAACCATTAGGAGCTATCATGACAAAAAAAAAAAAAAGCCATTTAAGAAAGTGTGCCTTTGTGTGGTTTTGCACAATAGACTGTGTAATTACGGCATATGGGGTAAATAGTTTATGTTATCAAAATTAGTATGCATGCCAAAATACATGTTTACCCTAATGACTGTAAGAGCTTTGAAGTACTTATTTTGGTCTATCAGGTAAATAGCACACTTCTTCTACATGCAGCACAAATGTATATGATTACGTCGTATGTGTGTTATTACATAATAGGCTGTAGTAGCTTTGGAAAAGATCAAATGTTCTACTGTATCAATAGAAATCATGTCAAACTCTTTGACACTTTCTGTTTTCTGTCTAAAAATCTGATCTCTGTTCAGAGCCTCCCACTTTCCTCCTCCATCCCACAGAAAAAAGTAACAAACCCCAGATGATTGAATTCACAAAATCTTTGTCGTAAAAGGGGACCTTTCCCGTATCAGAATACATCCTGCTGGCTTTCTTATCATGGGTTGGACTGAAAGGTGGCTTTCCACTGATAGAAGAATTTTCAATTCATGGAAGTATTCCTTACTTTAGCAAAAGATTCCTTCTGTGAATTGAGTGAAAATGTAAGATTCCTTCATAAATGAAATGACATCTGTACATTCAACCCATTGACAGGAAGCAAGAGGGATAGAAAAACCACACGGGAAGGGCACCAAGAACTTATCTCTATAACTACAACAGCTAGAATCATGCTTATAAAAGCACACAATGTTAGAAATCAAATTTCAGATTTCAGTTCCATTCAGAATTTCATATTTATGGAAAAAATGAAAAAAAAGAACAACCCCAGCCTTGGCGCCATATATTTTTACTTGCAGAAGGGTTCTATGCAGTCCTTGCTGAGAGTATGAAGATTGTGTGATGCACTGCAGAAATCAGATCTTTCTGATAGAGAGAAGATGGTGTGTGTTTGTTACAAAACTGATCAATAACTGAGAACGGTATATTAGACACATAGCCTTATGAAAAAAAATGCCTTTTTACAGATGCCATTATCAATGATTAATGTGGGTTACGCTTGAGGGTTACATTATAAGCCATCAATTAGTTAATTCATCACCACCATAACAATTGATTAATTAATATATTTAAAGAAAGTGCATTTTACTAAAACCTCAGAATAGGTATATATAACTGCATTTCTTTTTATTTAGTGCTCTGCAAAGCACAGTTAGTGTGGTTATTATTATGGAAGCATTCACAGTAGCAACAGGAAAGGACCACAGAAAGCAAAGTTTTAATGGATACACTAAATCCCCCAAACTCATGCACAGCCAATGTTAAAGACTTACTTGATCACATGCTATATGAAAAGAAGTTTCAAACTTTATATTCAAAACAGGTATATGCATAATTATCCAAGAAAAAAATAATAATGCACAGTAGATTGATCTGTGAGGTGCACTGAAAGAAATGAAAAACCACTTTCACTAGAACTGAGATGCTTAGAGGGCAGAAATTGCTTCTTCATAAAATTTGCTCCCTAGTGCCTGGAATTGTCAGGATACTTTTATTGACATTAGTCACACCATTTTGGATTTTCCTTTCTTGGAAGTGTTTGATCTAGTGCTGTTTTCCTTTCCATTGGGATTACTACTGCTGTTGTTGCTGCTGCTGCTACTAGTATAGGGTAGCTGGGTCCCTCTTCGCTACCAGCAGGAGGTTTTGGGGCGGAGCCTGAGGAGGGCAGGGTTTGGGGAGGGGAGGGACTTCAATGTCATAGAGTCCAATGGCCAAAGCAGCCATTTTCTGCAGGTGAACTGATCTCTATCAGCTGGCGATCAGTTGTAATAGCAGGAGATCCCCAGCTAGTACTTGGAGGTTGGCAAACCTATACTAGTACTACTACTACTTATAAAGCACCAGGCATATTGATATAGCTAAATAAAATAATAATCATACGTACAGCGGTGGAGGCTAATCTGGTGAACTGGATTTCTTTCCCCACTCCTACACATGAAGCCAGCTGGGTGACCTTGGGCTAGTCACAGCTCTCTCAGCTTCACCTACCTCACAGGGTGTCTGTTGTGGGAAGGGGGAGGGAAAGTGATTGTAAGCTGGTTTGATTCTTCCTTAAGTGGTAGAGAAAGTCGGCATATAAAAACGAACTCTTCTTCTTCTTCTTCTTCTATATTAGCTAAGAATACCACTACTACTAGTGGTGATTATAATTGCTGTTACAATGTTTGTTTTATTTAGCTCTATTGAGATGCCTGGTGGTTTGCAACATATAAGAAGGATAAATTCTGCCCCAAGAAATTTAAGATCTGAATGTTTATATAATATTAAAAAAACAAAAACAAAAACAAAGAGGAGAGGGAGGTAGAGTTGGGGCTAAAGCTTGGAAGGATCTACACTGGTTGAATACAGCAGAATTAGCAGGATCCAGTGCTAATAAAGGACAGACAAAAGATAGTACTTTTTCCCACAGTGCATAATTAATATATGGAATTTCTAACATAAAACATAGTGATAGCCACCAGCTTCGATACCTTTAAAAAGGGAGACAGAAAAATTCATGTAGAAAAAAGTCCCTCAATGCTTATTAGCTATAGTAGCTAAATGAGCCTCCCTGTTCAGAGGAAGCACATCTCTGGGGTTTGAACACCAGTTTCTGACAGACAGCAACAGGAAGAATGCAATTACTTTCATGCTGTGCTTCTGGGATCGCCATAGGTATCCGTTTGGCCACTAGAGAAATTAGATAGACCTTTGGCCTGACCCAACAAGTTCTTATGTTCTTAAAGTGCATATGTGCATTGACAAAACACTATAAAAGGGGAGAGAAAGACTGATGCAATCATGTTGTTTCAAGATTCTTTTCTGTGAAACCTAAACAATACTTAGGGTTCTAAGACACTACACACACATCCAAAAGACACAATTATATGTATATCCTTATCAAGATGGCTTTGCCCCCAGTGTTTTATCAGTGTTCGCATGCTCATTGTTAATGCTGAGGGCAAAAGAAGAAGAAGATGCAGTTGAAGTGATGGAACTGTGGCAGACCAGAATATGTTCCCAGTTCCTGAATTAATTTTAGAAATTCTTCTGGTTAAAACTGAGAGTGAGGAAAAGTAGAATGCAACACGCAATGACCTTGAAGAACAATAAAAGACTGGAATGGGTAAATTCACTCATCTTTATACCATCTTGTAAAAGTCATTCTGTGGAATGATTGAATGCAGATTCACATTGCAGCTGTACCATATTAATGTAGCCTAAATTTGTGAGAGTGCACCTCTGTAAGGAACTGTGCCTGGACTGTAACATGAGGACAAATGTTCACCAGATCATTGAAATTTCACACACATCTAAGGAATATTCTTTCTTTCCCATAATGCATGCTGTGTTAAACACCAAAAATATATTCCAGCAGCCCAACTTGATACATATTTGCTTGAAAGTAAGTCCTGTTCAGTTCAATGGACAGGGGATTTGATCCTTACCGTCTTATCTGATGAAATGAAAACTATAATAAATCTAGATAGCGTTGTATCTGATGAAGGGAGTCTTGATCCTTGAAAGCTTATACCCTGAAAATCTTGTTGGTCTCAGTGCAAGCCTCAAGAGAGGGCCCCCAAATGGTCTTAGGAGGTGGTGTGACCCCCATGCCAGCGTCTGTGCCACTTGCGCTGTGCAAACTGCCAATGACACCAGCAGAGGGGCACTTATGCTGCCCCCCCCGGACCATGGCGGCAGCCTGGGCCCCCAGAGGCCGGCTCAGCCTCCCGTTGGCATTCTCCCAATGCAAGTCCCTGCCCTGGCATCCTGGGAGGAATTGCTGGGGTGTTCTGGGAGACGGAGCTGCCATTAGGCGTCTTCCTAACCCCTTTTGGCCTGGGAACCCCCCTAATGCAACGGCGTTGCTACACCATCTTTTTTGGTGGCACTGTATCACTGTTTGCTATGGGGACTCCCCCCCCCCACAATTTTGTTTAGTTTTTTAAAAAATAAAACAAACCTTTTTTTTCAGGAATGGGCTGTAAGTTGCTACTGGACTCAAATCTAGCTGTTCTACTGCAGACCAACAAGTCTGCCCACCTGAAACTATAATAAACCTTTAAGTTGCCACATGCCTTTTTTTTTTTTTTTTGCTGCAACAGACTGATGCAGTGACCCCACTGGACTCTGTAAGTCTTAAAGCCAAATCCAAGACATATTGACTTGGAAGTACGTCCCTCTCCATGCAATGGGAAATTCTCCCAAGTTAATTGGTTCTTGTAGGTTATCCGGGCTGAAGGACACTGTGTTACTCCTCTGAAGATGCCTGCCACAGCTGCTGGTGAAACGTCAGGAAAGAAAATACCAAGACCACGGTCACACAGCCCGGATAACCTACAAGAACCAATGAACTCTGACCGTGAAAGCCTTCGACAATATCTCCCAAGTTAAGTTTGCATAAGATTACAGTCCCAGAGTGACACAGGGAGGTGGGGGGGGGGGGAGTTCAGCTTGGTAAATCAAGAACAGAAAAAAAATGAGCTGAGATTCTGAACAGAACAGTTGTATACCTGAAGAGCTGTGCTACAGGACACCTATAGTTTCAATGCTTAATTTTCCCCTTTATGGTTTTTAATTCACCTTGTTCCGTCGGGAAGGCACTTTGTCTAGGTTGGAACAGTGTTTGAAAGCAGGCTCTTTGTCACATCCTGAGAAGCTGCACATCCGAATTTTGGCCCTTTATTTAGACTCTGGCCAATTTCTTATGCTTGCACAAAAGCAAAAAAAGTGTAAAATAAAGAAAGCATCACAGCAGACACCATTTCCCCCTTGTAATGCTATCTGTGGCACTTGACTCCCAAACACAGGGAAGGGAGGGTTGCACTGAGGGCAGAATTGCCTTTTCTTCAGTTAAGTATCATTTTAAGCCTGAGGCAAGAAGGTCTTTGCAATGACCTGTTCCGTCTAGAATTGTGTTTGCTGTGGTCCCTTCCCAACGCAAGACAGGATCCCTCCACATATTAGCATGCAAAAGTCTAACAGATTGCAGACTCAAATTTCCCCTTCCAGGCAATGTTGGGTTTGTCTATTGTTTAGCTATGACAAAGGATGGATTTCAAAGGAGGGAGATGAATTCTGCAGCTAGGATTTCTTCCTTGGTTTTCTCCGTATCACCCTCTAGGCTAGTAATCATCATTCTTCAGCTCCCAGACTTTGCCCAAAAGGCTGCTGGAAGCAGTGTGCTAGGAAAACATGGAGTTCTGTGCTGGGATCTCTTGCGGTGAAGTCGTACATGGCGTCTCGCTGGGGGTGAAAAGGCACAATTAAGCAATGTCTGTAGGGGATGATTGCCCTTGGCATTTGTGATTACAAGCATGGTGTACAGGCTTTATGCATTCGAGTCTTTGTCGACATCAGTGAATCCATATGGCAGGAGAAACTTTAGAAATACACCGTGTGGCGAGAACTCCCACTGGAGAACAGCATTTCTGTGAGTTTTGCCTGTTGTTCGCCTCACTTCACTGTGTTCAGCTGCAGCTCTCTTCATGCTTTCCCAACCATCTCTTTTTTCACATAATACATTCAGTCGAAATCTAATGGTTACCAACCACTGGTAGCAAAGGTTTGTTGATGTTTGCCAATCGTATACCCACTGGGGAAAAAAAATCTCTGTAATAGAATTCTCACCAGATGTTTGGAAAATTGGATTATATCTATTATTTCAACCACAGGACAATGGTAAATTTTGATCAGCCCATGGTTATATTTGGCATGCATGTTGCCTCTGGTGATGCGGTTGTGTAATCTTTCCACCAAACTTGTGTGGAGAGAGAAGAATGGTGGGAGGAACTGGGAGTAAAGGTTGGGCTTGGTGACCAAAGCTGAGAACATTCATGAGCAGGGCTGCTAAAAGATGTAGACTAGAGGGATAGAAGTACTGGTCAACTTGGGTGCCCATAGGGTTAGGCAACTGTACTTTCATAATATAATATACTTGAGCTCCAGTCAAGGTGGCTCAACAATGGTAATGTTCATGTGATGAATATGGTTATCCCTTCAGTGGGCTTTAATGGCTCTGGTCAAGCAGCTATCAGGAAGAGTGGGCAAGTATATGTATGTATGAAAAATACCACTTTACATTCTGCAAGAGACAAAGAGATGCAAACAGACAGAGCTACCATTGGCTAAAGCATGTTGAGAGTGCAGGCTTTCTTTCAAAGGAGTTGAGGTAAAATTGAAGACCTTCTGCCCTGTAGGAAAGCCTCTGTGCCTCCATCTGTGCTCTACCTGAGTATTCATAAATAAAACAGATACCACAAAAGCACCATAAATCTCCAGTGCTCTCTGCCCCAAGACAGACAACCCAGGTAATGGCTAGTCCCTTGAATTTCACACCGCTCAAAACAATGCGATATTTGGGGAGCATTTGGTTGATGAGCAAGAGGCCTGGAGGGAATCTTTGTCTGGGGACCCATAGAAGGTCTTGATAACCTTTTTCCTGAGGGAACAGAAGATGGAGCTATACCTCTGCAAGCTAACACACAGTGCTAGGGACTGTCCCTATATTGGGGACCTTATCCCTGATAAAGCATTCTCCTTACTTTGCATCCTTTTTTTTCTCTTATGGATGCCTTGTTAAAATGTTGTCAGTGTAAGTTGTTAGCATTGCCATTCTTCAGCCTTTAGCTATCCCTGCAGAAATTTAACATGTGAGTGAATGGACAGATGTGTTTTGTTTTTAGTGCACTGACATGTAAATTCTTGTGTATGCTCACATAGCTCTGTACAGGGGTATTATAATATCAGCTGTTTTATTTTGAATCCCTTTCCTAATAATCCCTAACTTGTGTGGGTGTAAAGTGCCCTCAAGTTGCAGCTGACTTATAGGTACCCATGGTGGTGTTTTCAAGGTAAGTGAATAAGCAGAGGTGGTTTGCCATTACCTTCCTCTACACAGTCTTCCTTGGAGGTCTCTTTTCCAAGTACCGACTCAGTTTAGCTACTGAGATCTGGTGAGATCGGGCTATCATATACCATCCCACATCCCGTCCCTAACATAGCGTTTGCCTTTTTCACTGCTGCAGCACACTAGATTGACACTTCCATTCAGCTCTCTACGAAGACCCCAAGATCTTTTTCCTTCTCAGACTCAGCATATCCAGATCCCGTTAGCCAATACCTGAAGGTGGGATTTTTTTTGTCCCAATGGGCCTCTCTTTACACTTACCAACACTGAACTTCACTTGCCACATTGTTGCCCACTCACCCAATTGGTGGCGATCCTCCTGGAGCTCTTCACAGTCATCCTTCATTTTCAACCACCTTGAATAATTTTGTGTCATCTGCAAACTTGGTCACTACTCACCCCTAAATGAACAAATTAAATAGTACCGGCACCAATACCTATTCTAGTGGGACCCCACTGCATACTTCCCTCCATTGTGAGAACCGTCCGTTTATTCCTACACTTTGCTTCCTGTCATTTAACCAATTTTTAACCCATAAGAAAACCTGTCATCTTATCCGGTGACTAAGTTTACTCAGGAGTCTTTGTTGAGATACCTTGTCAAAAGTCTTCTGAGTCCAAGTACATAATGTCTACCAGGTGACCGTTATGTATATGCTTGTTCGTTTTCTCAAAGAACTCCAAAAGGTTGCTGAGCAAGACTTCCCTTTGCAGTAGCCATGCTGATTTTCCCTCAGCAGGTTTTACTAATTTACCTGGGACAGACATTAGCCTGTAATTTCCTGGCTCCCCTCTGAACTCCTTTTTAAAATGGTGTAACATTTGCTACTTCCCAGTCATCTGGTACAGCGGCTGAATTTAGTGATAGGTTACATATACAGGTTAGTGGATCAACTACCTCACATTTGTGTTCCCTAAGAATTCTTGGGTGTATGCCATCAGAACTTGGAGACTTAACAGTTTTTAGTTTCTCCAATAGATCTAGAACTTAGTCTCTTGTTAGCTCAGTTTGACTCAGTTATTTGGCTGTATTTCTCTGCATGTATAAAAGAGAGCCAGCATATTATAATGGCTAGAATGTTTACTCGATTTCAAGACCTTGCTGAACGTAAAGATCACTGGTTGACAATGGGCTAGATTGTCTCTTTCTCAGCTTAAATTTACCTCACAGATTTATTGTGAGCATAAGGGGAAGAACTTGTAGAAGGATACGATTTAAAAAATAGGAAATAGTGAAAATGGCTGTCAGTTCCATGGCATCAACAGCCCACTTAATACTAACCTTTCTCCACATGGTCCTGTACATGGTTTTGTGGAGGAATTTAGCAGTGAGAAGAACCAGCCCCACCAGCTCTCTATTCTTCGCCTCTCAGCAGAAGAATTGCTGTTAAAAAAAGGCATTGTGGAGTAGAAGTTAACTTTCTGATTTGATCTTAACCCTAGATTCTTTTGTAGAAGATGGTTTTATGAGTGCTTTTGATCTTAGCTATGAACATCAACGAATGTTTACTCCAGTGGCTTGTTTTTTTCTCCATATGGTTCTAATTCATAACAGCTTATGCTTTGTTTCCAAAGGTCGTCAGATACACTCCTTACTTTCACGAAGAAAGGTCATTCTATATTGTCTCTTGATCTTTTCTCATCAGCACTAATTCAAATCATCTCGTTGGAATTTTGGAATTTTTTTTTTTTTTTTACAGGAGCAAAGAGAACTAACAATATTTGTGTAATGCTCTGATTCATATTAAATGCATGCATGCATTCAGAGGATAGTTTTTGTTCAAATTTTAAAAAATCATTTATTTTAAATTGTTCCTCTGATAACTCAGCATCTGGCTTTCACTAAAATCTACATTTCATTTTTACTTTTTTGGGGAAAAAACTAGTTTAACGTATGCACATGTAAATCAATCTATTCTACCACCTCTGTAAAATTATTTATTGATTCCAAGAACATCTGCACAGTTAGCGTCTTTTCTTAAGTAATAAACACTGATTTTTGTTCATTTGATTTCCTCACAAAAAATCCAATGAAAACCAAATAAGCATTCATTTAAGACTATTATTTAAGACCATTTAAGACTCTTTTGGGTGGACTCCTTACTGATTAACTAGTAAGTATCTTCATATTTTCCCAAGTTTAGTTGGTAATAAATATAAGTAATAAACATTCACTTTTATACATATGCTGTAACAATGGTATTGAGATTAAAGGACAGCTGATCAGAGAACGTTTCATGTTGTAGAGCAACATCTGTCACTGAAAATCCTCCATTTAAAAGACCAATCTTTAGCTTACTGTTAATCCTGCCCACAACTGTCTGTCAACAATTTAAAGTTTGAGTTTTGAGACCAGTTTGATCTATTTTGGGGAACTTCTGGAAACTGACAGAGGGATGGATATATCAATAGTTAGGGGTATGAGGAAATACTAAAGACACAGTCTTGTGAGACAACTGACAGTGCAATCCTCAGCGTAAGTTATTTGCCAAATTCTGACTGTATATATATAAAAAATTGTGCTTATATTTATCCAGTGAAAAGGGCTTTGCCTCTACATGTTCTTACCAACACTTGATTTCTAGGGAAACAGATATTAGACTTCTCTTCCACTGAAATCAGTATCCTGTAATCTGGAAGTTCCATCTGCTGATATCTGTCCTTATTAGGGTTGCCAACCTCCAGGTAGTAGCTGGAGATCTCCTGCTATTACAACTGATCCCCAGCCAATATAGATCATTTCACCTGGAGAAAATGGACTCAATGGCATTGAAGTTCCTCTATGGCATTGAAATGGACTCTATGGCAATTGGACTCTATGGCATTGAAGTCCCTCCCCTCCCCAAACCCCACCCTCCTCAGTCTCTGCCCAAAAAAACCTCCCACTGGTGGTGAAGAAGGACCTGGCAACCCTACTCCTTATTCAATGGTTAGGGAAATGTATTCTGAATGTGTTCAAGGTGAATTTTTATCTATTGTTACTACATATGGTAAGCTTTGGTACCAGGATATTGTTTAAGAAATTGTAACTGAGGGTCCACCTAAAAGGAGGGTTGGACAGAGGATAGGTCCATCATTGGCTACTAGCCATAGTGATGAAAGGGAACCACCATCTTCAGAGGCAGTAAACGTCCAAACGCCAGTGCCAGAAGGCAAGATTGGAGAAGGCCTTGGCCTATACACCCTGTTTTTGGGTCTTCCAGGAGAACTGGTTCACTGCTGTGTGAAACAGGGTGCAGGACTAGATGGACCACTGATCTGATCTATTAGGATCTTCTTAAGTGGTGCCTTGGGTAAAAATACAGAATACTGATAGGCAGTTAGCTGGCTAAACTAACATGATATGATTCATCATTAGAATTTGTTTTGTTTGCTTCTTAAGGAGAACATATTCTTTGGCAGAATCTGAAGCATGGAGATCTGAACAATTATAACCTTTAACCCCTTATGCTGGGAAAATGCTGCTGGCGAGGCTGGATTGGCGCCCACGGCTTGCACTGCTGCGCTGCTCCCTGGAGCTGGCGTCAGTGGCCCTGCACCAGTGCTGGTGCCAGTTTAGCTGGCACAAGTAGCACTAACGCTAGCGCAGGAATCATGCTGGCTTCTAGCCCTCCCCCCCCCCAGTTAGGATTGCTCTGTAAATCTATTTCCACACATTAATAGAAAATCTCCCTTTAAAATCTTAGTTCTACTTTTGATAGTTTAAAACTAACAGTAAATAGACAATCATGATGCTGCTTTTCAGCACCCCATTGGAACGCAGAGCTTCAATATCTGCCTGTTCCTTACACTTGCCATATTTATGAGACAATGCATGTAAGATATGGAGAATTTGGGGGAGAGCACTGGAAAAGCGTGGTTTATATTGTTTTGTAGAACATTAAAAACCAACAACGCAGATCAAATGAAAATATGGTCACTATTATGGTCTCTCCTTCTTCTAATATTGGGTGCTTAGTTACAATTTTATGCAAAAAACTATCATTTCTTGAATGCACCTTGATGCAAAGATTCAGCGGTGTTTGAGTGAACATACTGTTTACATTTGGTAGCTTTGTTCTTGGGCTAAGTCCATCTGCTCACAAGAATGTGTGTGAAAGTGCAGGTCTTGGTTTCACTGAGCAGCAAGTCTGTTTCAGGCCAATATAAGTGCTCCACTGCCCTTCTACTAACCTCCACGTCGAACTGACTGGACCACCCTTATTAGAATGGGAGGTAGTAGAGACCCAAGGCTGTCTCAACTCTGAGTCAGAACTAAACAGTGACCACCAGTCATGTAAAATGAAGTGTGGTGGCTTTGTGATGTAGACATTTACAGAGCTCACTATTTATAGAGGACTCAAAAAACTAGACTCAGGCTTTCAGGTTAACATTGTTAGTGGTGTTTAGATGACAGCAGAGCAATGGAGCCTGGTGCTAGGGCTGTTGAATTTTTTTTTTGGTAAAATTTGGATTCGGCAAAATTCGGCCCGTTTTAATTTGGGAAATGCCGAAGTCCGAACTCCCCCAATTTGGATCCATGCAATTCGGCATAAGATTCAGAGTTCAGGAATAAATTCGGCCGAATAAAGCCATTTAAAGCACATTCGCGACTTTCCGCGGCTCCGAGGGGGCATTTTTGGGGGTAGAGGTCCCAAACTTTCAGGGTAGTTTGAAGGGACCTTTCTTGCAAGAACACGCAAGTTTTGTAAAGATTGGGTCAGAGGGACCCGGGTGTGAGCCTGGCCGCTGTGCGGCCCGGGGAGAGAAAGAGCATCTGTGTGTGTGAGAGAGAGATCCCGGGGGGATGGGGAGTGCACATTTTTTTGTCGGCTTGCCTTTCAGTCAGACCCCCGGGCTGGGGTAATGGTACGGCCCAACTGCCGAGGCTACTAGCGTAAGTGCAACCCATGCAAATTGCGTATCTTCAGGATTGATAGATTTCATGCTGCTGGATTCAAATCTTCCACAGCAACAATCACACTCGCAAAGAGGAGATCAAGCCCCCCCCGACACAGGCAACCCCCCCAAAATCACACTGGCAAGGAAGAGATCAAGCCCCCCCCAGCAGAACAGCCCTCCCCCCAACCAGAAGATGCAAATTCCAAACGAAGGAGAAGAACGGCCCAGCCAGAGAGAGACTCACTGACATGGGATGCACTAAAACGAATGACAGGCTAGCCCATTAGAAACAACAGAAGCGGCTGCAAGAAGGGTCCCCTCAAGCTATCCTGAAGGTTTGGGACCTCTGCCTCCAAAAATGCCCCCCCCCCCCCGGAGCCACGGAATGCCACCAATGTGCTTTAAGTGGCTTTATTCCTGTGGCCGATTTTTTTGGGGGGACCCCTTCCAGGCCCCATATCTTGGGACCCTCTGACCCAATCTTTACAAAACTTGGGGGTTCTTGCAAGAAGGGTCTCGGCAGTTGGGCCATACCATTACCCCGACCCGGGGTCTGGTTGCCTCGGCAGTTGGGCTGTACCATTACCAAGTGACATTTATGTCATATGCTGCTAGGGTTCCCAGGACCCTCTTCGCAACCAGTGGGAAATTTTGGGAGCGGAGCCTGAAGAGGGCAGGGTTTGGGGAGGGGAGGGACTTCAATGCCATAGAGTTCAATTGCCAAAGCAGCCATTTTTCTCCAGGTGAACTGATCTCTATCAGCTGGAGATCAGTTGAATTAGCAGATCTCCTGCTACTACCTGGCAGTTGTGCAAAAAAACCATTAAGGTAAGAATATCAGTACGCAACCACTGATTAATTTATCAGTGGTTGTGAACTGATATTCTTACCTTAGCGGGGTTTTTTGCACAACCTTCCTTCAGTACGCTCTAGTTTGTTTGAAACTACCTGGCAGTTGGCAACCCTATATGCTGCCCTCGTAACAATTGAGTTCGATGCCCTTGTTCTAATCATGTCTGATAGACCAAGAAGTCATTCTTGATCCAGATGGTCTAGTGTGAAGTTTCGGTTTGGGGTTACATAGGTTATCACTTTTTTTTTTTTAGAACAGGTGATCTCCTGCTTCTTCATATAAGCTTAAGTGCTCCAGGTATCACTCTATTTTCCAGCAGAGTTCATCGCTGTTTTAAAATCATAGCTAATTACTAAAGCTGTGCAAAAAAAAAAAATCTGGTAAATTTCAGGTTTGGGTTTATTGGGCCCAATTTTTTTCAGTAAACCTGAAATAAGCCAAATACCCATACCGGAAGAATTCAGGCCCATTTATGGGGGTTTTATTTGGAGGTAGAGCCCCCAAATTCACAGCATAGCTTGAAGGGACTCTCGTTGCACGAACCCCAAAGTCTGGTGATGATTGAGTAAGAGGGTCTGATTTTATTTGATCCGTAAGGGCTCGCCCCCCCTCCATAGAGAAATATTGCGAACTTCTCTATGGAAACCAGATACTCTAACACTTAGTCATGGCCCCTTACTAAGGGCTTAGCTACATGGTACACTTTTCCAGAGTATGTCCCTTGGTCAGATTGGCTGAGGTGGTCTGGGAGTCCTATGCTCAGAACTTGATTCCAAGATTCTCAAGTACCAAGTCTTCCTGAAGATTACAAGTTCACTCACATTTCAAGTTAAAGTATAGCATTCATTGGGAATGACTTTGACTCTTGGAGAACTGAAAGAGCTGCTACCAGAGTAGACAATACTTAGCCAGAGAGACTTGGTATAAGGCAGCTTCATATGATATGTTGATCTAGGTTTGCCAGGTCAGACCTCCTTCCAGCAGCCTGATGCCCCCCTTTGCTAGGGTTGTGGTGGGGAAATGGGGGGAATCGGTCCCCCTCTGGGGTTGTAACATCTCTTGCAGTATGAACTGTGAGTGATGTCAGCGTATCAGGGTGACACTCTAGCACTTGCACAAAATCTATAGTAAAACCATAAAGTTTTGTACACGTGCTACAGCATTACCCCAATGTGTAGATGCCACTTATTTTTCATATGGGGCGACCCTATATTGGCCTAAGTGTCCCAAAAGCACCTGCAAAGGAAACTTCTGGTGACTTGTGGATTATATCTTGCTTAGTGTCTTGAAATTGATCCCACAGCAATCTCTGCCCCTGCCTATGAACCTACCTTGCCTTTCTGAACAACATTCTTTATTCTTGTCTTGACCCTTTGAAACTGCTTTTGAGTGTTCAAGTTTGAGTGCATGAGGATTCCTAAACAAGAGGGATTGCTCTCTTACTTTTTGAACTCTGCTATTCCCAGAGATTCCAGCCAAAGGAGGGCAAAGTGTAAGGAAGAGAGGGATCTCACTGGGGATTTAAGACTATACAGTCCATTTTCCAAAGCTGTCATTCCCTCTAGGGGAAATCAGTCTGGGTAGTCTGGAGAGCAATTATAATTCCAGGAGAACTCCAGGTACCACCTGGAAGTTGGTAACCCTATCTCCAGCACCATCTCTGGCCCCATCTAGTCATTAAATCCTGTAACTCCAGCCATTTCTATTCTCAAGGTAATCTTCTAAACCAGCTATAAACTTTTATACAGCAAAAAGAAAAGGCTTAGCTTGTCTAGGCAATGTTTGCAACTCCCAGAAAGTAGCTTCACTGCCTACCCAGAGGTCATGACCCCTAGGCTGCAAACTGCTGATAGGGAAGATATCCAATGTCCATACCTTGTGGGCCTGCATAGTCTAGATGTCTGTCTTATTAGTCTTACTGACACCTCTGGAAGGGAAAATAATGGTTTGCAAGGTATCCATGGTCATGGTCTGTTGAAAGGCTGACTTCCCATATTAAGGGGAATGAACAAGTTAGCTCCTAAAGGATGTTTTTGAGGAAGTGCTTCTCCCTGCCCCATTGTTCATTCAGAAATACTTGTGACATAGGACATATACTCACTGTCTGAACTAAAAAATACTTTTTCTGCTGGCTACAGAATGCATTCGTTGGCTCGTTTCTAGGGTCGTTTCTAGGGTTCAGCTGAAAGTTCAGAGCAAAATTACTTCACTATGAAATATAAACTGGGGAGAGAGTGAAAGATTTCATGAAGAACCACACCTTGCTTACCACGGTCAGCTAAATGATCTATTTCATTTAAATAAAAAAATGTTTGTGTTCAGTTAAAAAATAAACACTGTGTTTTGGAGGGGGGCATTTTATCAATATTAAATATATTTTCAATTTTTTTTAAAAAAAGAAGTAAAATGAGTGTTTATATGTAGAACAGACATCATTGATAATATTATAGATGTATTTCAGGTAGCCGGCTCAAGGTTGACTTAGCCTTCCATCCTTCCGAGGTCGGTGAAATGAGTACCCAGCTTGCTGGGGGTAAAGGGAAGATGACTGGGGAAGGCACTGGCAAACCACCCCGCAAACAAAGTCTGCCTTGGAAACGTCGGGATGTGACGTCACCCCATGGGTCAGGAATGACCCGGTGCTTGCACAGGGGACCTTTACCTTTTAATATATGATGCTAATTTACTGGTGCAGACATAATGCTGGAAAATGTGCACATTTTATAGGAAAAAATTCAGAGTGAGACCGATAATGTCACAAAGATAAAGGCTCACAGGTTTAATTCGCACAAGGGAGAAGATAAATCAAAATAGGGATTTGGGGACTGATAGCACAACGTTACTGTATTGCTATCCATTCTCAAAAGCCACAGCCTTATTTTGGTAAGTAACAGTGCAACTCTGTGGAGAGTTACTCTGGTCTAAGCCCATTGGTTTCAAATTGGGTTTGACAGGAGCAATTCTGCAGAGGGTGCAATGCAAGAGAGCAATCCTAAGAAGGTTTACTCAGATTCATACTGAGGGGGGCTCAGGGGGGGGCTGACTGCTAGGAGAATGATCATTGCCTGTTCATCCTAATTCTAAGCATTTTGGCAAATTTAACTCCCTAATATTCTAGTGCACTCCATTGATGGTATGACTCAGGGAAAAGGGAGAATTAGTAGGGTTGCCAGTTCTGGGATGGGAAATGCCAGGATTTTGGGGGCAGAGCCTGAGGTGGGTGGGGTTTGGGGAGGGGAGGGCTTCAATGCCAAGGTGGCTTACAACATATCTGTTCACATTATATATATTTTTCCAATTAACCCATGACAAGATAGAAACAGAACTGATTATTATGAAGCATGCATTTAAAAAACAAACAAAAAACCTTCATGTGATAACTGCAATTATCACATGATCACTGTTTTGGTGCAATTATCATGTGATGCCATCACAGAGTTCCATTGTATGCAGCTGTCCACATGATCACTTGTTCACCCTATGTAAAATAGTATCTATCACTGGGATAGAGGTTGCTCCAAGGATGTTAATGGGTTACTTGAATGCACCATTAATAAATCATACAATCGTGTCCAAAGTGCATCTAAGCCTGAATAAAAGAGCTTCCTTCCTTTCCCACCCTTTGCTGGAAGCTTTTGATTGTGATCTACTAGAATGTATTTCTGTATCATACTAAGAGCAATCCTAGGCAAGTCTATTCAGAAGAAAGTCTCATTTTATTCAGTGAGGCTTACTTCCAAGAAAGTATTCTTGGGATTGCAGTCACAAACATTATTAATATTATCAAATTATATAGAAATAGTGAATAGACAATTTGATCAGTTCATATGTTAAAAAACAGCATTTCTCTACATATAGTAGGATGGACTCATATATACTGTATCCAACATTTTAAGAATCCTGGGTGTATGAATATATGTAGTATACCCAATTTGCATGCTTCTTCCTATTTCCTTTTTAATTCCAAGTACATGCCTGACTTTCCCCTTCCTCAGGATTTAAAGAATTTTCCAGATTTACTTTATCATTCAGCCCTTAAGCCTATCATCTGTAGTCTATTAAGGAAGAACATTATTTTGACATATGGATACAAAGAAAACATTATTTTTCTTCCTCTCAGAAGGACTGAAAACTCTTGAGCATCCTCAGCTGTCATTGATGCACACATATATAGAACACAATTCACCTGTTATGTCTTCTGCATTATGCTTATTGAAATTAATTTAGTCTGCACAATAGCACAGATATACACACATGGGATGTTGGGCCTTGATGTCTTGCAAGGGTAAAAACAGAGGTAAAACAGAGGTAGCAGAATATTGTCGAAGGCTTTCACGGTCAGAGTTCATTGGTTCTTGTAGGTTATCCGGGCTGTGTAACCGTGGTCTTGGAATTTTCTTTCCTGAAGTTAGGGCTGTCAATTCGGTTCGGTCCGAACTGAAAATCAACCGAATTTCCCCTGATTCGGTGATTTTCAGTTCGGACGGATCCGAACTCAAATCTGGCGGGCAACCGGGGGGGCCGAATTCAGCGAGTTCGGGAGTTCGCGAATAAATTCGGCCAATTCGGCCCCCCCTTCAGGGGAGCCCGCTGAAGGGAGGCAGGCTGTCATTTAAACTCATCTGCGCCTCCCGGCCGGGAGGCGCAAATGAGTTTAAACGACAGCCCGCCGGCTCAAGGTTGACTCAGCCTTCCATCCTTCCGAGGTCGGTAAAATGAGTACCCAGCTTGCTGGGGGTAAAGAGAAGATGACTGGGGAAGGCACTGGCAAACCACCCCGTAAAGAAAAGTCTGCCTAGGAAACGTCGGGATGTGACGTCACCCCATGGGTCAGGAATGACCTGGTGCTTGCACAGGGGACCTTTACCTTTTTACTCTAAATGAAAGTTGTCTGAAGAGGACATGAGGCATAATTTTCAGGACAAAGAATACTTAAGTATTGACTCTTAAGTGCATAGGGTTGCAATGGATTGTGGTCCTGGTATTTTCCAGCTTCATTTCTCTTAGCTTCTGTGAATATAACATAAAGGAGTCCACATCAATATGGACACTTTTTAACAAAAGAACTCGAGCTTCAGTGGATATGGGTGGCAGTCAGGACATTTTAGGATCAGGCCTTGATACGCCCAAGAATACAAAACTTTCTTGTAGCAGACATTTTGCAGCTGATTGCTCTACTCACTTGAGTAACAAAAACAGAGGGCTTTCTCCATACTTCCCCCATCATAATAATCTAACTGGATAGACATGTAAATTGTCAGGTGTCATCTACAGTCTTTGTTTGGCTCTGGGATATGAAAGTCCCCCCAAAATTGTAGGCAATCAATTTACAGGCATTTTCTCAGTTACTATTGTTCTGAGCATGGGAACTAAAAGCATCGCCTACCGAATGTATCATACACTCTCAGTATAGTCATCAGGTCTTTCTTGCCACTGCACAATAGGGAAAATGTCACAATAGGGAACCCTCTGAAGCAAAACTACTCTTAATAACATCAAGCTGAGACACAATACTTTGGCCATCGTTATTTTCCTTCTTGCTTAGTAATGTAATAGCTTTCGGTATGACAGACCCATATGTTCTGAAGCATGATGGAATAGCACAGGGTGTATATGAATTAACCTTCTCGTATTCCTTCTGACAGCCCGGTACAGCAATTTTTTTTTAAAGTCAGCATGTGTGTGTGGGTGCACACGTACATTTCTAAAAATTTGTCTGTGGATTAAATGAAGGGAGAAAATATTAATTAGGATTGTTTGATTTGTTGGTCAATGAGTCCTCTGTTTTCTCATTTTTCAAACAATAAAATAACGAGGGCTATAGCATGATTGGGATAGGAAATACATGCAGACCCAATATGGGCATGGAGTAGGGGTCTCTGGGGGTGTGTAGGGGAGGTAGTTGTGAATTTCCTGTATTGTGCAGGGCGTTGGACTAGATGACCCTGGTGGTCCCTTCCAACTATGATTCTATGAGATGGATTGACTCCATGAAGGAAGTCAATGTAGTAGCAGTGCAGAAGAGCACTGTTATCTCAAGGAGATAGTGGCATGTCTCACTCCTCCTCACATGACAAAATCAGGTTGGGTTTAAGCCCAAGGGTGCTGGCTCCCTGCAAATGCTGGAAACACCCCAGATGTGGCTGATCTGTGCTTGGTAAACAGATCTGGAACAGGAGTAATGAATTAGTGATAAAAAGTAAGGAAAAGAGATAGAGGGGAGGGAAGGACTATGGCTCTGGGACCCCTCCCTCACCATTTGACCAGAACCTTAAGCAGGGGGGATTGCCTGGTAAGTATCTTGTATTTCCTAATAGCGGGGGCTATACTTTATGTTTATGATTAAATCAGCCTGTTAAAATAAAGCTCAGCTTGCTTGAAACTCACCAGTGTGCTTTGCCTCTATATCCTAGAGAAAAAACCAACTGCCACCTGTTTGGCAGAACAGCCACGGCCTTCCGTTTGCAGAAGTTGAGCGCTGCTGTTAATGATAGGATGTTCTAGAGGGAGAGTTGCCAGCTCTGGTTTGGGAAATGCTTGGAGATTTGGGGGGTGGAACCTGAAGAGGGTGGGGCTTGGGGAGGGGAGGGACTTCAATGGGGTGTAATGCCATAGAGTTCACCTTCCAAAGCAGCCCTTTTCTCCAGGTGAACTGACCTTTGTCACCTGGAGATCAGTTGTAATAGCGGGAGATCTCCAGACACCAGCTGGTGACTGGCAACCCTATCTGGAGGTCATTAAATTCATAGGGTCGCTATGAGCCAGAAGAATCTTGATGGCACAACACACACAATCTTATGAGGCTCTTGTTACTAAATAGTGCCACCCACCCGACTAGCTAAACCGAAGTGATCAAAGGTGCCAATACAATGCATATTTTAAAAAATGCACCAATGCATAGTACAACAAAAATACAGATTAATACCTCTACAAGGTATTTTTTGTTATCTTTTAACATCCTAATGTGACTTCCCTTCTGGAATTTTGTACCAAAGCAGGTGCTAGTGAGATTACATACAAAGGTTTCAAAAGTGCTGTTAGGGGAAAACTCCTACACCAATAATGTTGCCCTGTACCTTCCCCAGCACAGCTATAATTTTTGTGGGATAGAAAGGGGCATGGGATTGGATAGCCCTGTTTGGAATCTAGTTAAGGATGATGCAATGCCCTGAAGAGAACGGCTGTTCCTGGATCCCAGACTATTTTCCCCTACTACAACTATTTTTGGGTTTCATTTTTTCCCCCATCTGAACATGCTCAATACAACATACACCTAAAAAACAAATAAAACAATTCACCAAAATATTTAAAAAATGTCTAACTGCCCATTCCGGACCTTTCAGCAGCTGAGGATGGCATGGCCAAGGCGCTGCTGCAGTGCTTCCAAAGCCATTCCCCAGCTGCCAAAAGGCTTTAAAAGGCTTTCATTGGCTTTTTAATTTTGAAATAGGGCATTTTGCCCCACTGAGAACAGCAAGGCTGCGCCTGCAAAAAAAAGCAGGCACAGCAACGCTGTTCTCCCTGCCGGCCCGCCGGCCCAAAAGGGGACAGAAAGCTGCCTACTGGCAGCTCAGCCCCCAGCACTCCCCAGAAACGCCCCCAGGATGCTGGCGTGGGGCTTTGGGCTGGTGGGACGCCAGTGGAAGGTCCAGCCGGCGTCCCTGGGTGGCACAGCCATGGCAGTGCCGGGAGACTTGTGTCCGGGCCTCCCCGCCAGTGTTGGGGCCACTCGGCACAGCATAAGTGGCAAGGGTGCTGGCAAAGGGTGCCCCAATACCAGCAAAGCCCCTTCCTGGCCTCCAAAGGACTTTTGTCCTTGATGCTCAGGAATGGGCTGTAAAGCATCAAAAGGGTAAAACAATAAACAACAAGAAATAATAGATAACAGGCATTGTCCCTCTACAATCCAGTTTAAGGCCTTCCAGAAAACAGAAGTTTTCGCTTTGGTCCAGAATGCCTGCGGGTGGCAGATGTCATTCCTGCCCAATGTCAAGTAGGTCAGAGTTCAGCATTTCCTTTTAATTAGCCAAGACCGAGATACAGCCAGTGTGGTGAAGTAGAGTGCCATTCTAGTATCTTGAAGACCCAGGTTCGACTCTCCACTCTGCCATGGAAGCTCTCCGGATGAACTTGGACCAGTAGCACACTCTCCGCCTAGCCTATCTCACAGTGTTGTTGCAAGGATAACCTGGAGGAGATGAGAAGGACTCTAAGTCCTCATCGAGGAGAAATTAATATATAACGCCTTATGTTTCCACAGAGGAAATCATTTCATAAGATCTGGCTGCTGAACTAATTCACTGATTGATTAAATCACAGCAATTAAATGAGATATTTTGGAAACCTATTTCTTAAAGCATTAATACATTCTTAATAAATTAATAAAATTAATAAATGTCTTAAAGCATTAATTAATAAATTATATACTTGGCCAGACATGTAGTTTGTACAGTATGCCAGAAGTATGTTATCACATGTATATATGGCATGCCATGAATGAATTCCATAACAAAGAAGAATACACTTTTTTTTTGCTTCTAAATGGGTGGTAACCAAGTTATCTAGTAAAATAAATATATGTGGCAAATGACACATGCCTTTTAATGACACTTGGGGTTCATGCGAAGTTTGGCAGAGTAATAAAAGTCTTATCTCTGGCTTCCCCTGTTATTGCACAGATTTAAACTGCAGTCTTGTAGGCAGTTTTACTATCTTTTTTTCAATCTGTCCCATAAAAGTGAGACTTGATTTGCTTAGCATGAGAACAGATCAATAAAAGCTAAGTTATACAGCAGATTAGATCGCTAACTCAGAGATCAAAGATGCTGGCTGTGGGCCGTATCAGAACGACCAGATCAAAAGTGCACTTCAGATGCACTGTAGATGTTTGCAGAACTCCAAATAAGTCTCATCTTTGCACAGCACATTAAGTAATCGCCGCATTGTCCTTCCTTCTTGTTTTACTTTCAGAATGGCAAACGATGAAAGTTGGTTCACAAACCCACAGAAGGGCTCTAAAAGAGAGGAAAAAAGTTGTGCAGCCATATGGATCCATGTAAACCAACCCCCCCCCCCAAATCCCCAAACAAGAAAGGTTTTTGGGTAATATCTATTTGGGGGACCAAACAAATGTTTTCTGTCCATTTGGTTGCTCCTAAGAAAAGGTATTCCCCAAACTAATTCTAAACAAGAAAGCCATTGATTCTCCTAATGCATGGTTGGTTGAACATTTTAAAGTCTTTCCCCCCGGATATATAAACAACTAACATAATGGTAATGTTGTATTATGTGAGTATTATTTCGTATCCTGTTGGATTGTTTTGACAGTACTATCTGCATAGAAAGAACTTGACTACATATGCAAAATCACTTCAGGTATTAGTATTGGGAGGGCTGTGTGTGTGTGTGTATGGGCTATGTGCCAATACAGAGTCAGAGAGTGAGTAGGCAAGGAAAGAAACTGAGACATGCAGGGAAATCTAGCTTTTTGTTAAAGCCACCTTCCCCCCTGATCCACCAAATCCATAGACACCAAAGACAGCACAAATGAACCTGTAGAAACTGTCATCACAAAACTAGCAATCCACCAAAGATTTAGCACTGGAAGTCAGTGGACTTCCTCTTGTTTCCTGCCAGTAGCCAGAGACCAATCCATAGGGTTGCCAACCTCCAGGTACTAGCTCCTGCTATTACAACTGATCTCCAGCTGATAGAGATCAGTTCCCCTGGAGAAAATGGCTGCTTTGGCAATTGGACTCTATGGCATAGAAGTCCCTCCCCTCCCCAAACCCCACCCTCCTCAGTCTCCATCCCCAAAACCTTCTGCCAGTGGCGAAGGGGGACCTGGCAACCCTACCAACCCAGCTGTTTGGAAAGGTTCATGTCCTCCTCGGATAGCTTGGACGCAGAACACTGGCCCTGCAACTCTGTGATCAATCAAGGGAACATGTCTTCCTGTTCTACGAAAGCATGACTTTCAACCAGAAAATCAAAATGGGAGAACGTCCCTCCTTAAATATGATAAACTGATCAGGAACAAACAATGGCTGGATAAATCGGAAGGAAAAGAGCCACGCCACTTCTTCATGGGTATAATTTACCGGGTTTTGTTCATTTGTTACATACCATGCTCAGAGTACTCCCCTCACTTCATGTTTAATGTCTGGCTACTTGAGGATGACCAAAATTATAGGCCTCACTGAGCTCCCATTAAATTAAAGGCTAATGATCCTGTTTGTTGTCATTATGAGTTTGGCCACTTCATATTTTGCAGTGGTTCCTAGACATCCATTCTTCTTACGCAAGGTTTTTATTTAATGAATGTAAGAGTTGACATTGTATGTATCTGTGTTTATGTCCAATTAAATCTTGTAAGTAAACCAAGAACAATTGATTTCCCCCCTGTATATTGCATGGCAGTGAAATAGAAATATCTATCATTACTGCATGCTTATTTTTTAAAAATCTATCACATAATATCAGCCAATAATTTGAAAAAAATACACAGTAGTATTTTGGTAAGAAGAATGAGGAAATCATGGGAAACATGGAGTGCGGTGATAACTACTGATTATTGCTGATTATCTATGGTGCTCAGAAAATAAATCTTGAAAAGTGTTTGATAAAAATTGTTCAGTATTTAATTTAAAAATTATTCTCTAATAAAAACCGGGGGGGAAATCAAAACCAACTGAGTTCCTAGCCTTAAAATAAAGTGGTCTCTAAAATCTTTCATCCAGCTATAGATGCTCTAGATAGGGAATTTATCATAATTGTGAAGATAAGCATCAGACAAGCCTGAACTGAGTCAATGTAGTAAAACAGTTTGAGTGCTGGAACTGGACTAGAGAGATTTGAGTTAAATGTCCCCTGATACAAAACTCATAGAATGATCTCTCTCTCTCTCTCTCTCTCTCTCTCTCTCTCTCTCTCTCTCTCTCTCTCTCTCTGCTGGCTCTGGGTTGGGAACTACCTGGAGGTTATTGGGGCGGAGCCTGAGGAGGGCGGGGTTTGGGGAGGGGCGGAACTTCATTGCCATTGAGTCCAATGGCCAAAGCAGCCATTTTCTCCAGGTGAACTGATCTCTATCGGCTGGAGATCAGTTGTAATAGCAGGAGATCTCCAGCTAGTCCCTGGAGGTTGGCAACCATAGGCAAGGGCAGCTGGCTGTAGAGCAGTGGGCCCAGGACAGCTGCCTATTATGCTCCATGGCAAAGGCTGCTCCTGATTACTTTGGGCCGTGACTAAGGCTGCATTAGTCACGGCCCAAAATAAATAATGTGTGAAGCACACCAATGTAGTACTAAAAGAGCACACCAGAGCAATTTCCCTTCTTGCCCACTTAGTTATACAGAGCCCACACAGTTCAAATAGCATTGTTTACCCTGCAGTGTACCACCACTTGTTGCCCATGGTCTGGATCCATTCTAAACCTTTATCTGAAGATCACAGTTTCTTCAGAAGACAACTGCAATTCACAGAAGACTACTGCCTCTCAGAGAGGTCCCACTTTAAGTGTGCCAGCAGACTGTTAAGAAACCAAAATATACAAATACAACTTCAGCCCTCAATAAATTTAAAAATTTCGGTTGGATTCAAAAATTCCCTTCCCTCATCAGAGAAATCTTATATTCAGGAATCATAGAATTATAGAATCACAGAGTCCATAGAATTATAGAATCATCTAGTCCAACCCCCTGCATAATGCAGGAAATTCACAACTATCACCCCCCAAGCCCCGTGGACCCCCTACTCCATGCCCAGAAGATGGGGGGGAAACCCTCCAGGATCCCTGGCCAATCTGGCCTGCAGAAAAATTGCTTCCTGACCCCAAAGTGGTGATCAGCATTACTCTGGGCATGTAAGTAAGGGCCAGGAGAGCCAAACACCGACGAAACCCTTCCTGACCTCCCTCTCATGATCTGCCTAACTTCACACAATCAGCATTCCTGACAGATGGTCATCAATGGACAGAGTCATTCCATTCATAGTAGAAGTCTTCTATTGGCAGACAGTGTCCTTCCAGGTTTATCCACCAGTAAAAAGCTTATCTCTGCATTCAATCCAATATATTTGTTTAAAAGGGGGTTGGGTGCTGTCTTATTTGTTGGGCTGTTGTCCAGCACATACCCTGTGGATCTGGATGTACTTTTGACATGGTCTGTTGCGCTGTTTTGTGAATGAATGGTTGTGCATTATTGTAATAAGTATTTCTTCGTATCTGGAGAGGTCTGACACAATAAGCTATTTCCTTCCCTTTGAGATTTACTGGGTAATAACTATTATTTTCTTCAAGTCCTATGTAGCAATCCCCTTTTTTTGGTGTGCCCAAGTTAGAAAGAATTATCAGTGTTTCTCTGCCTTTATCTTGTTCCATCTGTTGGCAGGATAGAATGAGTGGATGAAAAGTCTATTATCTGCGAGATAACTGTGATTAGTTATTCATGGCGCCCAGAAACACCAACTGCTTTTTGACTTATGACAGCTAGACTTCTTTTAAATAATTTTGGAAAAGTTTCAGAAACGTTCACTGCTAAAATCCTGGAGATGTCTGAACAGAGTTAATGGTAATTTCCCATATTTAAGTTTTACAAATGTTTTAATTAATATCAGTGATTTTTTTCCTTACATTGAATTTGTGCATGTCAGAAATTCAATGAATGCTGAAATGACCCATTTAAGAAAAAAAATGTAATATACAATTAAAAAAATACATTTATGGAGAAAGTATACAGATATTTCAGATTAACTTATACCCATGCTTCAGAACAATTTGAACTTCCTCTTTCCACCCCAAACAATGTTTTAGGACTGGGTCCTATGGAAGGTATGGTTTACTATATCATGGCTTGCCTCCCTGCCCACCTTCCTGTGCTTATTTTACTCCACCATTTTTGGTGGGGCCAGATTGCTTGTTCCCCCTGGCTCACTATAGCCCCAGTGAATTGTAATCTGCACCAACTGGTTTTATAGGAATTATTGTCTTATTGTTAAATTTTATTGGGTTTCTAATTTTGTTATGTTTAATGGAGTTTTATGAAATGATGTAGTTACAAATAAGACTGTTAGCCGCTCTGAGCCCAGTTTGGGCCAGGAAGAGGACAGGTTATTAATCATTTTTTAAAAATAATAATAATTAAATAAGGTAACCATAAGGCATAAGATATTGACCTTCCCCTGCCTTTCCCTTCCCAAGAAGCCCAATAAGATGCCCAAAAAGCCAATGCTAGAGGTTGGGGAAGGCAAAACGCCATGAACCACAAGACCTGCAGTGACAAAGGAAAACTGGGCTAAATTTTCCCCAACTCCTCCTTCCATTGACAGAACAAATGTGGAGATGAAGTCCCTCCATTGGAAACAGGAAGCAATGTAACAAAATTGAATCTCCTCACTACATCCCCCTGTCCTTCACAGTGTTTTGTCTACACCGCTCCATCATTGGCTTTTGGGGACCTTAGGTGATGGTGGGGGGAGAGAAATTTACACCTCTTGTGGCTTGCTGTTTCACTTTGTACGATCCAGAACTTACCTGTTCCAAATTTCTTCGACAGTCAAACAAGCCTCTGCTATTTGTATGAACTGTTACCCCAGCCCTAGAATCTTCCTCACACAAACTTGAGAAACTCTCCTCCATATTTTTGTTACTTGGTTCACAGCCCCTTTTGGTCTAATTCTTACCATTAATGTCAAGATACCTTAGCTAGATCACCTACTTATAAATCCCATTTTAATTAACAGTTATCTTGTCAGCTTTGATACGAATAACTCAACCACTATTACATATCTAAGCTACAAAAATCCACTGGATACAGTTCAGTTATTTTTTCAGTGGCCCTACAACCATTTCCAATACTAAAGGTAAAGGTAGTCCCCTGTGCAAGCAACAGGTCATTACTGACCCATGGGGTGACATCACATCCCGTTTACTAGGCAGACTAAAAAAAATTGTTGCAGAGATGGTTCCTTTCAGGTACCCCAGCAGCATGTCTCTTAGATCAGGCAGAATTCCTGCTGATTCCTTTATTATTACAAAATTCTTTGTGCTGCGTGGCATGGTTTACTTTCTGTTTATTTAAAAAATTCCTAACATTAATTACAAAATTATAGAATACATATTTTTTCCAGTAGCTTCCAGTTCCTTCCATTTAAGTACATCTTCTCTCCCTGTATGTTACCCATGTCTGCATGTGAGGTAAAAAAAAAAACCTGAAAATTAACTCTGAAGTGATCATATACATAACTGTATCAAGATGCAACAAAACTACTTTAACATCCTGTAGAGGGACAGGCCAGACGACTCTTCTCTGGCTTGTATATGTTGGATTGGCAGCTCTGGGTTGTGAAAATGCCTGTACATTTTGGGGGTGAAGCCTGGGATGGGTGGGGTTTGTGGAGGGGAGGGACCATCAGGGTACAATACCATAGAGTCCATTTTCTCCAGGTAAACTGATTTCTGTTGCTTGGAGATCAATTGTAATAGCAGGAGATCTGCAGGCCCCACCTGGAGGTTGGCATGCCCATCTATATGCGTTTCAGACTAGTTCCTGTGCCAGCTCTGTGAGCGATAATGTTAATTGTCTATAAAGTGGAAGTGCACTCTGTCTGGAATTTGACAGGGACCATCCAGTGGTGAGGGGTAGAATCTCCGAGAATATCATCACAACTGGATGAAGAATCAAAAAGTCACAGCTAAATACATTTTTGCTTTTCACTCACTATTATACAACAACACTTTCTCCCATCCCCCTGAAATTTGGCAGATAGGTTCCCATGAGTGATGGGTACAACCTCTACCAATTTCATTCAAATGGGAATTTTTTTTTTAAGTTACCTCTCAATATATATTTTCCATTGAAACCAATGGAAACAAAGAATAAAATAAACATGTTATGTGTCATTAAAAATCAAATAATGATATTAAAGAAAATACAATTTCATGGCCAAAGTTAAACTTGTGGGGGTTTATTTTAGTGCTCTGTGTGTTTAAGGACATATAACTGCATGTTATTAGGATAATGAAAAAAAACAAAAACAAACCCAAAAAAGATGTACATTTCAAAACTGGTAACCTTTCAAAAGACAAGGCATTTTAGAAATGTGCCCAAATAAATAAAATGCAACTCTTATAATAGATAAATAATAAATAAATAGCACATCCTTTCAGGCAGCATTGGATGACAGGCACTCTTCTTGCATTCCTGAAGAATAAATAACATGAGCTGACTTAATTGTAGTAATTAAAGTGATTTACTGTATTGACACAATATTATGGGCTTGATGGCTTTGTTGTTCTCTTTGATGTACACAAAGAAGTTCCAGGAACATTTATTTGAATTATGTGCCTGGGGATATCTTTTTAAGATAGTATAGGAAATGTAATTTTCCTTGCCTCACAGCACCACCCAGTTGTTGGGCTGTCTAGATTTTGGATAGAAGATAGAGTGTCAATTGAACAATCCCTCATACTTAGGGAGACAAGAAAGATTAGTCTTGATGTGTTGGCTGACCGTGCAAGGGACAATGGGATAGTATTCTTATTTTTAAGAACCCCCAGAACCTTCATGAGCTTACTTAAAGTTAACTTACATTGTAGGTCTGACGACTGACCTTTGAAATACAGAGATGTGAGGTATTCCTATTTCTGAGGAGGCATTCAAACAGAAAGGGGGGGGGATGACATTATAAGAACATAAGAAAGGCCCTGCTGGATCAGACCAAGGCCCATCAAGTCCAGCAGTCTGTTCACACAGTGGTCAACCAGGTGCCTCTAGGAAGCCCACAAACAAGACGACTGCAGCAGCACCATCCTGCCTGTGTTCCACCGCACCCAAAATAATAGGCATGCTCCTCTGATACTAGAGAGAATTGGTATGCAGCATGACTAGTATTCATTCTAACTAATAGTCATGAATACCCCTCTCCTCCAAGAATATGTCCACTCCCCTCTTAAAGCCCTCCAAGCTGGCAGCCATCACCACATCCTGGGGCAGGGAGTTCCACAATTTAACTATGTGTTGTGTGAAAAAATACTTCCTTTTATAGTTGGGATTCAGATAACCACGCAGTGCAACAGAGGACAGGAAGAACACAATTCTGGGGACTCTGGTCATACTGTGGGCCCTTAGAGCCAGGCACATCATGTGATTTGTTTACATGTGATGTTTGAATCGCATCTGCGTGAGGGGACCCAGGGGTAATCTCTGCCTAGGAGTTAATGGTGGCTCTCAGCAACCTTTGAACCACATATCTGATTCATGCGCCTTTGGGAATGTGTTTCTTGCTCCTCCTCCTGTGATGAATTGCAACCCACTTTTGAAAACTGAAGATATTTTTAATGAACAATTTGGGATAAGATTTGAGAAGGAGGGTTAGCTCCCTTCCCCTGTACATTCTCTTTGGTTGCTTTAGATCTTCTTTACAGTAAACTTTACCATATGATACCTGCATACTTTATACAATGTTTTTACTGTAAACTCCACTGTACATTTTCCCTTTTAATGCCACTAAAGGCTTTCGTGTTTGTAAAAAATTCTCTTTAGATCTTCCTTACTCCCTGTCCAAGGATCTTGAGAATGATGGAAATACAGTATCCCATCTTGAGGAAGATCTTGAGGAAGATGGAAATACTGTATTCCATCCTAATAAGGCAGTACTGAGCAACGGGATTTTTGTACATGTGCATTCTCACACAGCCTGACTGAGCTCTAATACACCCCGGTGTTTGCTGGATAACTGCTCTGCTCTGGATCTTGCTAAGATTCTTACATCTTGCAGTGTATCTCAGAGTCTGATATGGTAGAAAACATTTGGGCCATAAACTCCCCCACAGTGGGGTATATTATCGCACCCTACAATCAAAGCCAGGAGGCAGATCTTGAGGAGAGGGAAATAAGGGAGTAGACTAAAGCGGAAAATATTGTAACATTGAGTGACTTCAACTACCATCCCTGAGCAAATATGTGCTACAGTCATGCCGTAGAATCTAAGTTTTTAGACAATATAGATGACTGTGCTTTGGAGAAGTTGGTCATGGAGATGACTGAAGCTGAAGATGATGATGAAGAATCAAACCCGGTTCTCCAGATCAGAGTCCATTGCTCCAAACCACCACCTTTAACCACTACACCACACTGGCTCTCTACACCACACTGTAGTGACTCTGGGCTTGGTTCTGAGCAAGGCTGAATGTGAAGAACTATAGGAGGATCTCTCTAAAATGGATGATGGGCTACCACATAGCAAGTGAAGTGCAAAGCAGGTTAGGACAAGGTGATTCCCTTGTGTAATAGAAATAAAGTACAAATCCTCATTTGAATACATAAAATCCTCTTGTGAAATGTATGCTGATAAAGTTTTAACTGGCAGAGAGCAACACTAAAAGAGATCCTGGGGTTGTAGTGAATAGCAGGATGAAAATATCAATTCAGTATGTGGCAGCAGTGAAAAAGACCAGCTCCATGCTGTGAATGAAACTAAAGTGGACAATACTGTAACATCCTTGCACAGAGCAAAGGTGTGGAATACTGTACATTTCTCTGTGTTTGATTGTTAGCAAATCCTTTATTGAATCAGTTGATCTCTGTCCCATTTTCTTTGGGAATATTGCTCCAGAATAAAACCAGAATAAAAAATGAATACATAGACCAAAGATTGCTTGTTCACCCTTCTGGGGACCCTTTAACAGCTAATTCCCCCCTCTGGGTCCAGTTCAGGTAACAGATTTAGAGATAGCCAGAAGCATTGATGGCTTTAAAAGGAGGTTAGATAGATTCATGAAAGAAAGATCCATCAGTAGCTACTGGCCATGGTGACTAAAAGGAACATTCACATTCAGAGGCAGCTAACCTCTGAATACCATTGTGAGAAGGCAGCATTAGGGAAGGGCCTTGGCCTCTATGGCCTATTTGTGAGGACTTCACAAATGGTTGGCGTGAAACACGATGCTGGACTAGATGGACTAATGGCCCGAACTAGTGCTCATCACTGCAGCAGCATCAGATAATGGCTGCAATCCCAAGAACACTTTCTTTAGAGTAAACCCCATTTAATCACATAGGAATTACTTCTGAGTAGATTTGCTTTGGGATTGCTGCCAATAGGACAAAACGTCTTCATGTACAGGGATAATTGAGAAGACTCGTCTGTTACTTCCCAGCTCTTTTTATAAGTTACAGATTCCGTAACTTTTAAAGCCTTTCCTTGTGATCGTTTCAATGAAATAGCTTCATGGGCAGCGCAGGTACTTTTAGAAGAAATAAAAGATAAGAATCTGAGCCCTCTAGTTCCATCTAAACCAGGTTTCCATTGCTGACGCGAGAGGAGAAACTGACAGATAATGGTCACCGTGCCAATTTGTGGTTACTTTGGTCATGCTGCAATCCATTCTGCAGATGTGTGTTAAGCTTTATAAATTCCTACACAAACTATTTTTTACAAAGAAAAGGAAGCGTTAATTAAAACGAGAAGTCCCATTGATAAATGAAGCCCTTCAGAGAGTAATTGTGTGTTTTTTCTCTTATCATTATCCCTTTTCCATCATGTTCTTAATGCACTCATTTCATCCTGGAGGAAATCAAGAAGCCAAGCTCTGTTTGAAGAGGAACAGCATAAATGAAATAAGGATTTCCCTTTGTTTCTTAGGAGTTTTAGATAACACTATGCTTCTAAACTACTTCCTGTAGTTAAAGGCTGGAGTCATATAAAGCCCCCAAAGTAGGAATGGCAAGAAGCAGTGTTTTGCCTTGATGCTGTATACATTTACTTGCAATAATGTTCTTTTGATTTAAATTGAATTTACTGTACCTTTTACTTCAGTGGTTTTAGAAGAGTGTGACTCTGCTTAGGACTGTGTTCTTAAGCTCCCTTCATGCACACACATACATACACACAGAGAGAACAGTAAACCAGCCATTTCTCACATGGTGTAAGAATTTATCTTGCTGGAGACATAAGATTGGAAGGGACACCTAGAACAGATTCTGCAGGAGGCCTAGACCTGAAGCAATTGTACCACATTGCTCTTGTGTGTTTTCTAAAGGCACATGTACCTTCAAAACATATTGGTGTGAGCGAGGCTTGCTATTTATTTATTTTGAAATAAATACCCCACCTCTCCTGAGAATCTGCTCAAGATGGTGTCAAAAAACACACACAATAAAAACATAACAACAGCATGAAGTTTATTAAAATTAACAAACTATTAAAAATTCAGCCAGAGAATAAAGACAGCATAAATGCTTTACAGAGAAAAATGATTCTCATCAAACAGTCCCCGGCTAGAAGCAAGTTGTAAGAACAGTTTTAAAAGATCAGTCCTGAAATTAAAATTCAAGGTAAAAGTAAATATTTTGGCCTGGTGCCTAAAGGAGTAGGCACCAGGTGAGCCTCAAGGGGAAGTGGTTTCTGCATGTGGGGTGCCACCATTGAGAAGGCCCTTTCTCTGGTTGCCACTCACCTAACATCTGCAGGTGGAGAACAGAAGGAAAAGCTTGTGAGGATCTTTACTGGCATGCTTTGCTGCATGATTTCACTGTGTTCACAACCAGTAGAGTTGCCAACCTCCAGGTACTAGATGGACATCTCCCACTATTGCAACTGATCTCCAGTCGAAAGAGATCAGTTCACCTGGAGAAAATGGCCACTTTGGCAATTGGACTCTATGGCATTGAAGTACCTCCCCTCCCAAACCCCACCCTCCTCAGGCTCTGCCCCAAAAATCTCCAGGTATTTTCCAATCCAGAGCTGGCAACCCTGACAACCAGTGAAAAGGGCATGAGTTGAACCAGTGGCTGTTCATGCATCCAAAATACACCCAGGTTACAAATCACATTAGCGTGCCCTTTCCCAAGAGTCAGACTAAGGGCATTTTCACAGAATGCACTTTAACAATCATTTGCAAGAGGATTTTGCCACTTCGCACACTAAACTCCTGCTGCAAAGTGCATTGAAAGTGGATTGAAAGTGCATTATGAGGCATGTGTGAAAGCACCCTAAAACAATGTTAGGTCTGCTCATCACCCAAGATGGATCTCAAACCGGGTCCTCTGTCCTCCCCCGGAGGTTGAGTTAACCCTCTCTGCCATAGTGCCAGGAAGAGCTATAGACAAACTCATCTCCTCTCTGAGGCAGATGTGAAACTTACTACTGCTGTGCTTCCCTCCAACATTCAGCTGAGGTGTGGGCATGAGTCCCAGGGGATGGTGGGGCACTCCATCAAGCCTGGCTGGATGTAAATGCAGACGGCCCAGAAGTGGCATGATGCCACCGGCAGTGGACAGGGCCCACCCCCATGGCTCATAAACTCAAAAGGGAGAGAAAGGATGGCCAGAGGAGAGGTGGGAAGTGCACCCAGAGGGAGGTGCGGGACCCAGAGAAGGAACGGGTCAAACGAACTTGAGAGGCTAGAAGATCATTGTCGGCAGGATCGGAAGGCATTCAAGCAATGGACCCTATACTAACCTGGGGAAGCAACAATGGGTGGCACTAGGGTTGCCAACCTCCAGGTGGTGGGTAAACAAAGAAAGTTAGCCAGCTGCAATGTGTGCTGGCTTAATTAACAGCAGTTAAACAGTGCCACTCACTTAAGAAAAAATGAAGTAATCAAATATAGAAAAATCACAGATACAAAATGAAATGAAATCCAACCTACCAGACAAACTTAACACCTATTCACACCATATAAAGAGCCCAGTGTTTAGGACTAAGAAATATTGGTAATAAAGTTCTAAATCCGAAGTCTTAAATAATCCGGAGTGGAATTGGAGAGATGATTCTCCTAGGAAGTAATCCTTATGCTGTGAAGCTGTAGTGGCTGTAGCAAATATTTGCATTATCTGTGTGTCTTCAATAGGAAGATTTTCAGATCCATAAACTCCAGGTGGTGACTGGAGATCTCCTGCTATTACAACTGATCTCCAGGCGGCAGAGATCAGTTCACCTGGAGAAAATGGCCGCTTTGGCAATTGGACTCTGTGACCTTGAAGTCCCTCCCCTCTCCGAACCCCACCCTCCTCAGGCCCCGCCCTCAAAATCTCCAGGTGTTTCCCAGCCCAGAGCTGGCAACCCTAGGTGGCACAAAGGCACACCAGTGTGAAGTGGGAATTGTGGAGACACAATGGGGATTACAGGGCTGACCTGGAGAACAAAAACAGGAACTGGGAACAGATTGGCTTCAGAAGGGGTTAGTGTGTCACGAACCATTGTTTAGTGCTCTCTCACTTAGCTTCCCCAAAATGGCCCCCTTTATGTGGGTTTTATGGATCTTAAGGGAGCCTTTGGTGCCATCCCGAGGGAAAGGTTGGGGGGAGATGGTTGAGGGGAGACATGATAGCCATGTTTAAATATTTGAAGGGATGTCTTGTTGATGAGGGAACTAGCTTGTTCTCTGTTGCTCCAGAGACTAGGACACAGAGTAATGGATTTAAACTAATAGAAAAGCGATTCCGCCTAAACATTAGGAAGAACTTTCTGACAGTGAGGGCTGTTCGACGGTGGAATGTACTGGCTCGGAGGGTGGTGGAGTCCCCTTCTTTGGAGGTCTTTAAGCAGAGGCTAGATGGCCATCTGTCGGGAGTGCTTTGATTGTGGGATCCTGAATGGCAGGGGGAGGGTTGGGGTCACTGGGGATGTGGGGGGAGGTAGTTGTGAATTTCCTGCATTGTGCAGGGGGTTGCACTAGATGACCCTGGTGGACCCTTCCAACTCTATGATTCTATGAAAGGCTATGGTTGAAACTATCAAACTCTAGCATGGATAGCAGGCTTATTCAACATGAACTGTAAGTAGCAGCAGAAGATCAGACAACAGGGGCATCATAACAGGTCCTGTGAGAAACCAAAAGACCCAGTCCGAGGCTCTGTGAATAAAATGTGACACAACAACTAATCCCCGAGAGGCCTTGATAAACAATCTGCTGGCCAAATACTGGGCAAGGCATCCCCTCTCTCGGAATTCCCTTATTCTATTCCAGTTTGAATGACAGAGTCGTGTGCACTCTCTCCGTTTCCTCCTTTGTTCTGGAAATGACCAGAAGCCATGTTTTCAATCCCACTGCGGCCTGCAGAGACGAACTGTGGTTGCCATTATGTCTGGTTTTCCCAAAGCTTCTAAGGTGCCACCTCTAGGAATCAAGACCGTAGAAATTCACACCTCCTGCCATCCTGGATCACATTATTCATATCATAAATGTGTACAGCAAATATTCGGGCTATGCATGTCATGGTGATGAAGCATGCGTATAATTACTGGCTATGTGGAAGAGTGAGAACCAAAATGAACAGCATAAAAAAATAAATAAACTGAGTAACAAGTATACACAAATGAGGTCATTGAATATTAAGCTAATTAGCATGAAAGAGCAGTTCACACTCACTATGATATTTCCCAAGGGTAGAGACTTTAGTTATATAATTAGAAGTGACAGAAAATGACTGAACTAATTAAACTAGAGCTCCCTTAGCAATTTGTCTCATTAAAGGGTTTACTGTTCTGCATTGGTATCAAAGTTACTCGGTGCTTAGTTTAACTTATCATAGAGGATGGGGAAAAAATCAAGGTTAATTGACGTTTTAATAATGAGTGTCTCAACTGAAAATTATCTACAGGGAAAGAAACAATTACAGCATGCCTTCGAAGAGATTCATTTATCATGCAGTTAGGAGAACAAAGTACAATCAGAGTCGATAATCAACAACCTCAATGGGAGCTCGGCATGTCTACTGCCAATGTATATGATCCACTTCAGTTATTGTAACATTTGTGTTAATATTGCCCGTTAATTATTACTGGCAACATGCAGCATTCCATTCATTATTCATGGCAGAATACTGTTGCAGATCATAGCATTTATGTTCCACAGAAAACCAGAATCATAATGTCTACGGACAAATTTATAGACTACTAATGACAGTTATTGCATGCTAGCCTGGATGTAGGAAATTGCCAACATCAGTCATGAACTGGTGAAGTGCTAGATATTCTGATCTCACAGTATCTTAGAAGAAGAAGAGTTGGTTTTTAGATGCTGAATTTCTCTGCCGTTTAAGGGAAGATCACCTTCCCTTCTCCTCCCCACAACAGACACCCTGTGAGGTAGTTGGGGCTGAGACAGTGTGACTTGCCCAAGGTCACCCAGCTGGCTTCGTGTGTAGGAGCGGGGAAGCAAATCCAGTTCACCAGATTAGCCTCCACCGCTCATGTGGAAGAGTGGGGAATCAAATCCAGATCAGACTCCACCGCTCCAAACCACCTCTCTTAACCACTACACCACTCTTAACCATCACACTAAGGCATTGGTTCTTATGGTTCTGTGCTGCTGAATCTTGGGAGGAGCAGGACATGTCCTGTCAATAGCAGTAGAAAAGAGCAAGAGTCCAGTAGCACCTTAGAGACTAATAAAATTTCTGGCAGGGTATGAGCTTCTGTGAACCACAGCTCACTTCTTCAGATACAGCTAGAGTGTGAGTCCATCTATCCTTAAGTAGAGAAGAGTGAATTAGATGCACAATGGCAATGTAAATGTAAAAAAAAAGTAAATTACAAAAGCTGGTGTTATTGAATTAGGTGTGATATGCAGAGGGGTAATAGGAATGGAGAAATTAACGTTGGTAATGAGACCGGAATCCCAGATCTCTGTTCAATCCAGGAGAATGCATTGTCTTGAGCGTCATTATTATTCAGCAGTCTGTCTTTCTAATCTCTGAAATCCCTTTGTAAGAGAACTGTTACTCTTAAATCAGCAACTGAATGCCCTGGAAGGTTAAAATGTTCCCCCACTGTTTTCTGAATGTTGTGGTTTCTGATGTCAGACTTATGTACATTTAATCTTTGTCGCAGGGACTGGCCTGTTTTTTCCAATGTAGAGGGTGGAAGGACATTGCTGGCATGTGATGGCATAAATCAAGTTAGAAGATAAAACAGAGTATGAACCTGAGATAGTATGGCTGATGTTGCCAGAAATTTTGTAAGTTTTTAAGGTACTACTGGACTCTCGCTCTTTTGTACTGTTATTAATAGACTAACACAATTACTATCATGATCTACGGCCTGTCAATGTCAGACAGGTATATTATGCTACAGTCCTATATGAGATCGCATCATTTATATGTTTTGCAGAGGAAAGCTGCAAGGACATGATTCTTCACAAAGGGAAAGGACTCAATGGTGAAGGATGAACTTGGGCCACAGACAACTTGGAAAGTAATGTTTACGTTATGCGTGGGGGAAAAAATTGTAAATTTTAGGTTTGAGTTTATTGGGCCTGCTTTTTTCGGTAAACCTGGAATAAGCCGAATACCCATACTAATAAAGGGGTATTTCGGCTTTATTTCTAGGTTTATCAAAAATGCTGTGGGAGCATTTTTGGAGGTAGAGTCACCAAATTTGCAGCGTAGCTGCAAGGGACTCTCCTTAGATGGACACCAAAGTTTGGTGAGCATTGGGACATGGGGTCCAATTTTATGGGCCCGCAAAGGGGTCATCCCCCATCCTCCCGGCATTTGCGAGCCGAGCTGTCCATCAGTCAGGTTCAGAAGTTCAGTGTTGCCGAGGACTGGCTGAAAGAGCGGATTGGCAGGCTGGCACCTCAAAGTCTGGGGGCTCCCTTTGTATCTGAGGTACAAAGCATGATGTCCATGCAGATTAGCTTCCAAACTGAGGAAAATAACTCAAATGCAAGAAAAATAAGGCATGGAAAACATTTATTTTGGTGGCAAATGTCATCCTGTGAACAGTCCTTTATTATGGTAATCAAAAATCTGATTTCAAGAGATGGTCATGGTGTGGAGAAACGAAGCCTCTACTCAGGGCAACCTTCAGTTTGAAAGCAGGTTTTTTTGGGGGGGATGATATCGGAGCCAGCCGAAGTCATGACCAAGGCAGCTCTTGTGAAGGAGATTGCTCATTCATGCGGGTGAGTACTCTTCTTCAGAATGAAACCTGTACAGCAGCTGTTGAAGGCAATGCTTTTTAGTTGGAGGGTATATCCCTCAGGACGGGACTGTGTCCCCCCGTCTTTTAAATCTACTGCCTCCAGAGTATCCTGGTCCAGATCACTCCACTGAATGGTGATGGATAGTTTGGTCAGACGAAGTTGGCTCTGATTACACTACCCCTACCTCAAAAGGGCCCCAACAAAACCAGTCAAAGATAGAAAAATGGGAGAAAGCACAGAGCTGTGCATCTGAGCAAAGGTGAATAGCTGAAACCTGAAAAAGCCAAATATCTATTTGGCTTTTGGGGGGATTGTCTATTCGTCTTCGGACAGATTCCCAGATTTTGGTATTTGGTCGACCCAAAACCTATTGACCAAATGGCTAATTTTGGGTTTATTTTGGGTTTGGGTATATTGATATGCACAACCCTAATTGTGTGATCTGTAGTAAATCAAGGTCAATTCACATGTTGATTCTGTGCTACTGCACACTTAGAGATTTCTGACTAGCAAAATAATCCAAGAAGTCTTGAAAAAAGATGAAAGAGTTTCAGAAAGACCATTACAACAAGACCAATGCATTCCCTTTAATTATTTAAGGGGATTGAGTCTTGGATATTCTGCATGTACTTTATTTCTGAGTTACAGATTTCTCAAAGGCTCCCTAAGTGAAGCTCTCACCCACCTCAAACATGTTGGAGGCATGTGGAAGAGGTTTTAATTTTCTGTCCATGCAAAGAAAAACAATGATGTTCTTTTTGTGTAATGTACTGATGCTTTATTGGAAAATGCTGACAAGTGTAAATGCAGTTGGGTTTTGGTTGTGGATTTTCTTGTACACCAGAAACACTATGGCCATTTATGCTTGGTAATTAGCAGCACGTTCTAGACTGAAGTGTCCCACATACTTTTTTGAGTTCAACCTGACCCATCATTCCAGACATCACTGCGAAGCCAGCGCATACCTGCTTCACATTTCTTAAGAGCCCCTTCAATGCGACCTTTTTTATTTGCTCCCTCCCTGCCTCGAAGCATCCACTCAAGGAAGCATGAAGAATCACAGCCTCGGGTTAGCTATGCAAACGACGATTGCTAGTGGCTATGCAAACGAAGGAACGAAGGAGCAAGCGAGTGGGGGGTGGAATTTGTTTGACTTCCTCCTCTTGTATAAATAGGCATTTTAAAGGTCTGATTTTAAAAAGGAGCTTTGAGCAAGCATCAAAATCGACCCTGCATAAATGGCCTATTACTTAATTGGATACTAATGAATTCAGACGGGTTATGTGAATTTGTGTAAAATACTGTGTTTGAATATCTGATTTCATTTTTCAGTTTTAGAATGACTGATAGTACCTGGCTTACCTAGTTTTCTTCTCTCTCTCTCTTTCTTTTTGTCTCACTGTTTTTATCATCTCTACGCATAAATTATGAAGAGAAATTAAACATAATTTAAAAAAAATTATGTCCATGCAAGCAGACTCTGTGGGGCAACCATTCACATATAGTGATCCTTCTGCTAGATATTTCAGGGTCAACCATATATTTGACTTTTCTGCCTTTATGCTGTGGGCTAATCCTACCTGTGGTGGTGGAGAGAGCCATCAAGTCAATACTGACTTGTGGCAACCTCATAGGGTTTTCAAGGCAAGAGAACATTTGGAGGTGGTTTGCCATTGCCTCCCTCAGCGTGGGCTGAGAGAGTTCTGCGAGAACTGTGACTGGCCCAAGGTCACCCAGGGGGCTTCATGTGGAGGAGTTGGGAATCGAGCCCGGTTCTCCAGATTAGAGTACGCCACTCTTAACCACTACACTACACTAAGTAAATGCGTATACATTCAGTATTTGTGCCAGTATTTCTGAACAGTATCTCTATTTCTAGCCAGAATGGTCACCTTTGTGTTTACTGGTCCAACTTCTCTGTCTATAACTGCAACTCATCATACAGAAATGTATTAAGCATCATTTTGTGCCTGGCATTGACATAGCTGCAGGATAATGTAAGTATTTGGCAGCTATTAAAGGCATAGAAGTGGGACCAGATGAAATATGGCAAACCTCTCTCACTCTTTTCACACACACGCATTCATATGGTGCATTCTGTAATATTTATTGGATTGGATCCAGTGCTGAATTTCTACTTGGCCAGAGCTCTTGCAGGAATGCAAGTATAAAAGTAGCTGCCTGTGTGAAGTCAAACTTATTCTACCCCTCCTCTTGCATTTCCGCTTGTGCAAAATCTTGTACAACCAATTTTCAGACACTATGATATATTGGGAGGAAAGTGCTAAGGGTCGCACAACCAGAACTGAGATAAATCCATTTGTATTTCTGCTTGCACATTGCTGGATCCAAGCCATTGGTTTCACTTGATTGAGAAATCGCTGAATTTTTGAACAAGAAGGCATTTTTTGTCTGCCTCTCAGGTTATCCTTAAAAAAAAAAACCTGACACACCATCAGTAAGTGTCTTTTTGTTTTTGTTAGGCACTGAGAGCAGAAAGGAAGGAAGGCTCAGCATTTTTGAATGAGAACTGAACGCCTGCTTATGTTCACATCACAACTGGTGTGATCCGTCGACAAAGGAATAAAAATGGCTAATTGTTTTCTTCAGGGCGCCTAATGAGCTGTTGACAAACACGATAAGGGATTTCCAAAAACAGAAGCTTAACAGGCAATGACAACATTTTCTCAGGCTGAACCAAAAAGAAAAAAGGAAGTGCTGAAGAACAAGAAGCGATATATCAACATCACAGTGCTGCAAGAAAGAATCCCATTTTGAGATTAAAATATCAGTAGAAACCACTGAGCACCATAGATGATGAAAACAAAGTCACCAAAAAACCAAGAAATCTGAATTTTCACTGCTGCCAATATGTGAAACTGCTCTGAGCCAGGCCTGGCTGGGAAGGAGCAGAATATAAACTCAAGAAATAAATAAATACAATATAATATGATCTCATCATCAGCTACATCTATTGTACCTTTAATATACCCAGTCAAAATTACTTCTGGATCATATGGAAGATCATTCTCCAAAATGTTTTCCACATTAATCCAACCTGGCCAGCATGTATGAAGCAGTTACATATCCTCTGTTTTAAGACTGCTTATATTTTTAGGTTCACTTCAGAAAATTACACAAGTGAATCAAAACAGTCCAAATTAAAATTAAAAGTTTTCTAAGCTTCGCCTTCATATAACTCAGGTGCATAAAAACTTTCCTTAAAATCCCATGTTTGTCTTCCTCTTTTGGTTCAGGTACAAGTTATGGAAAAAATTCAGTTAAGACCAAGATAATGATGGCACCAGCCTCTTTTCCTCTCAATGGGGTGTTCCTGTAATATATACTAAAAGAAGCTTTTGTGCACAATGACCATTTTGCCTGAATACGAAGGCAGGGTGCAGAACCAGTTTTTCTCTCCAAAGGGGTTATTATTGTGCTGTAAGAAGACGAAACATGGCTTATTTATCTCGAGATCTGAAGAGAATCAACTCTTTCCCCCCACAGTCTGATTCCATCAAAGCAGCAGTCTGCTTGGCAAAAGTAGGAAAGAGAATTTGATTCAGATAGGAAAATCAATGCCATTCTCCCCCAACATCTGAAACTGGAGTGAGGCATTGACTATTAATGGCCCCGAAATATATTATTTGCCTTTGCATCAATTCACACATCATTGTGTCCCCTGCATAATTTTGATCCAAAAGGGGAAAGACTTTTGCTAAAACTGTGTTGTCCAAGTGAGTGCCGCAGGTACAAAATGTTTCCTTTCTCTCCTCCTGTTGTTTCAAAGCTACTTAATGACTTAAAACTGAATACCAGGGACAATCATAAGCACTTAGGACACAATTCATAAAAAAAAAATGGTATTGCCAGCCATTTATGTTTGCTACTTTCATATGGAAACAAGCTCCATAAAGAATTCTCTTTATGTGATTCACCAGCCCGTCTTTATGTTAACATGGGCTCCCTCCACCTTTCCCTTATATAAGCGGTGCACAATTCAACAAAGTGGAAAAGGGCAAAATGGGAACACATTTCTAGTTTTATTTAATGGAAACCTTAACAAACTGCACATGCCTCTGCTGCGGTTCGTTAACACCCCATGCCTAGAGCAATGTGTTGCTGCTATACCAACATAGCTAAGAACGGGAAAAGAACCTTCCAGAATTAGAGCTGAGGTCCATCTTGTACAACATCCTCTTTCCAAAAGAAGATTCTAAGAAGCCCATAAAGAGATCATGGAGAAAAACTTCCCTTCTCCACTGTTTGTTACCAGTAGCTGGTGTTCAGAATCTCTGAACTGTCTCTGAACTTTGGGTGTTCCATTTAGCCTTCATGGCTTTGATAGACCTCTCCTCCACGAATGTTAATAATCCCCAGTTTAAAGCCATCTGAACCAATGCCCATCACCACTGCTAGATTCCTCAGGACAATTATGTCTTATGCAAAGTGTTTTCTTTGATCAGAGGAGTGCCTGTCTTGCCATACAACAGCGGAAGTTGGGGGATGACTCCTAGGCTAAGGAAAATAGTGTAGCCTATTCCTAGCTGTGAAGTGATATCTGGTGTGAGTTGTGTTGTGTTGATTGTTGCAAATATTAATCAGCATTTCACTGTGTAAAGAATTATTATCTCAGTCACACAACTACATTATGGAGAGAATACTAGCCTACCTTTCAGATGTTGTAAAGATTATAACAAGATGATGGGTTGGATCCAGTCTAAATTTTCTGCTAATGGAAGGCACTTATGCCTGAATGCTCCTGCTTCCTCTCCTTCCACTGTAACCAACTGATCTTTTTGAAATATTGTTCCTGGGGGAGAGGGGACCCTCAGGAATGTCATGGGGGCAAAGTGGGAGTCTGCTGCAGGAAAAAGGGATTGGCAGAAATTATACCTCCTTTTCCATTAGCAGAAAATTTAGTCTGGATCGAACCACTTTTTCCACTGGTGAAAAAGGGAGAAGGTGACCACCTGTGTCCAACCAAAATGGCTGTGCTGGGAATCATGGAAGCCACATGGACAAATGTCACATGGGAAAGGAATTGTAGTGGGAAGGAGAATTGGGTACGATTAAGCAAAAAACAACAAAACAACAACAACAATGCTATATTCTCTCCTTATCTCTCTCTCTCTCCTTATCTCTCTCTCTCTCCTTATCTCTCTCCACACAAAAATTTGAGATATATTCAGGTAACATCACAATTCAGGACCCAGTTTGGTATCAAGAACCATCTGTTGAAGACTAGGCTGCAGTCAATGAAACCTCACTTGCTATTGGCTATGGACAATCCAGTACGTAACTTGTATCTTCAGCTTCTGACCTGTTAAGGAATTTTAATGAACTTTCCAATTTTTAAAGTGACAACAGCACACATGACCTAGAGACAAATGGGTCTATTGATGGGACTGTGGAGAAGGTGGCAGACAATAGAGGAGGCAGCACGGTTACAGAAATACTCAATTGCCACACTGAGGTGGGATCCACAAGGCATTGGATATTTTTATCGTAATAATTCACCCCTTTCAAATCACCTATGCCATTGAAGTATTCCTCTCATATCTGTAATTGTAAAATATACAAGAATATGTATCATTCAAATATTAAGCCCTCGATCAATAATGATTCAACTGTAGTTATGCTTTGTGTGTTTTTTTCTGTTTTGTTTGTTGGTGGTTGGTGTTGTTGTATTGATGTTGTTATTTTGTACTTTTTGGGGGGACTGAATTTCGTTTTATATATATATATATATATAAAATTCACCCCTTGGATTTTCCTGTGTGTACAGGAAAAACCAGAAGCTGATGTATTAAAACAGCACAATATAGATGAATAAAACCTTTTGTCCGGGACCCTAGGTGTGAATTGGAAAATCAGGTTTCTTTTAGTAGGGGTGGATTTTAATATTACATTGGCAGTTACCACGTTTTTTCTCCAGTTGATTAAGATTAAAAATTATTAATTCTGTTTTTATACAGATTGATAGATAGACAGACAGACAGACAGACAGACAGACAGACAGAGAGATGGATATTTGTAGTGTGGTTTAGTGGTTAAGCAGGGTGGTTTGGAGCAGTGGACTCTGATCCGGAGAACTGGGTTTGATTCCACACTCCTCCCCATGAGTGGCGGATGCTAATCTGGTGAACTGGATTTGTTTCTCTACTCTTCCACATGAAGCCAGCTGGGTGACCTTGGGCTAGTCACAGCTCTTAGAGCTCTCTCAGCCTCACCTACCTCACAGGGTGTCTGTTGTGGTGAGGGGAAGGGAAGGTGATTGTAAGCCGGTTTGATTCTTCCTTAAGTGGCAGAGAAAGTCAGCATATAAAAACCAACTCTTCTTCTTCAATTTTTTTTCTTTTCTTTTCACCTTAGCATGACACTGTTCAGAGCCAAATTGGCTGTATGACAAGTATCATTGAAGTAAGTAAAACAGCACAATATGCAACAATGAATGGATCCAGAGTCACATACAACTAGGGTTTCTGTTGAAAGTATGCATGTGTGTGGTATATGTGTGTAACATGTATGACATGTATAAACAATGCAGCTGGTGCACAAATACAAATAGGTGTGCATTTATGAGAATGTGAATGAGGAATGGACAGGAAAAAAAATTACAAAAATAATGCCACATTTTTTTACTCCTGTCCAGTATATTTTACAAGTAAAAGAGATGTCGACTTCTTTACGATGGTTCCATTTTGGAAGGAAGAAGAGAAGGAGGAAGAAAATGAGAAGGATAGTGAAACCATGGACTGACATCCACAACTATGGATCAATGTGATGATTGTATCAATTTCAGGTTCTCCACTAACAATAGGTGCCTGATTGGACACCACTGGCTTTATTGGGAAGTAGATGGGATATAATACCCCTTCCAGTGCATTAGTTGTTTCTGCTGATTGGATGAAAGATAAATTTCACACGGAGGACGGTATGAGTCCCATCACACTTACAATTACTTTGAACACCAGGGAATGGGACCCTGTTGCTTCTGCCATTTCTAGAAGAAAATTAGTAAGACTTTTTGTTATCTTGTTAGCACTAGCCCATACTATGCTGTTCATATGTGTGTCTGCATACATATAGAAAAGCATACATATATATACATTTATGTGCAGAATTATTAAATGCCTCACATATAACGGTCTATAGTTATTATGTATCATAACATGCAATCATTAAACTGGAGTTAACTTTTTGATTGTTATTAAGTAAAGGACACTGAAATAGGGTAGAGATGGGAAAAGCAGATGGTTTAATTTTTTAAGTGTTTCAGTGTCTTCAGAACTTATTATCTTGCTTATATGAGTGAACTTCAGCTTTTTTAGACCTCAGGAATGTCTGCAAAATCCATCCATAGGAAAAAAACAACAACCACCCAGTTTAATTTGGTCTTGTATCTAATCTTTCTATCTGTTCTACCCTACCTTACCCTACCTAACAGCTGGTATAGTGTAATGGCTAAGCAGTGATCAAATCTCATCTCAACAACAGATTCGCTATGGCCATAGACAAACCACTCAGACAGTCCATCTATAATATGGAGAGACTAAGGGCCAAACTGAGCCCCGTGGCGCAGAGTGGTAAGCTGCAGCACTGCAGTCCAAGCTCTGCTCACGACCTGAGTTCGATCCCGGCAGAAGTCAGTTTCAGGTAGCCGGCTCAAGGTTGACTAGCCTTCCATCCTTCCGAGGTCAGTAAAGTGAGTACCCAGCTTGCTGGGGGTAAAGGGAAGATGACTGGGGAAGGCACTGGCAAACCACCCTGTAAACACAGACTGCCTAGGAAACGTCGTGATGCGACATCATCCCATGGGTCAGTAATGATCCGGTGCTTGCACAGTGGACTACCTTTACCTAAGGGCCAAACTAGAAGGAATGATGGTCCCAGGTATGACTCAGGGATGATGATGCCATTTTAAAGCCAAATGCAGGTGATTTAAAAAGGCCATGAGGGCAGTAAGGCAGGATCAGGTGCTCTTCCCCCCACACACCTAAGTGCCAAAATGGCTGCCTCCATAGCTGCTTCGGCACTTGAAATTGTGGGGCATCCCTAAAGTTGCCAACCTCCAAGTGGTGGCTGGAGATCTCCTGCTATTACAACTGATCTCCAGCCGATACAGATCAGTTCACCTGGAGAAAATGGCTGCTTTGGCAATTCGACTCTATGGCATTGAAGTCCTTCCCCTCCCCAAACCCCACCCTCCTCAGGCTCCGCCTCAAAAACCTCCCACCGGTGGCGAAGAGGGGCCTGGCAACCCTAGGCATCCCTAAGTCATCTAGCTTGGCCCTAATAAAGGCCTACATTTAGGGTTGCCAGCTCTGGGTTTGGAAATACCTGGAGATTATGAGGGTGGAGCCTGAGAAGGGCAATGTTTGGAGAGGGGAGGGACTTCAATGCCAGAGAGCACAATGACCAAAGTGGCCATTTTCTCCAGGTGAACTGATCTCTATCAGCTGGAGATCAGTTGTAATAGCAGGAGATCTCCAGCCACCACCTGCTGGTTGGCAACCCTACCTACATTACAGGCTGTTGTAGAGATTCTAATGTTAGATTGGTGATAGATGTGCTGTGCTCTAAATACTGAAAGTGTTGTAAAAATGCCAAGTAACATTACTAATAAGGTCTGTGATTCTTTCCCCCTCTGCTTCTCTCTTTGTCACCATCCATTTGACTGCTCTCTTCTTTTCTCTCTCTACAAAAGATCTGGCCATTCAGGTAAGGTTATTTTCATGATCTAGTTTGGAATCAAGACTCACCTGTTGAAGACCAGTGAATGATGAAACCTATATGGTATTCCACTGGATTATACAGACAAATTACTGTAGTCTCAAAGGGGTGGGGTTTCCGAACGAGCTTTAAGTCTGAGGTTTCCTTAGGTAAGTAAAAATCAAAGGTACATTTCTGAATCTATGAACTGTTTTATGTATCTTTTAATTGTGTTTAATTGTTTGTGACCTCCATTTCCTTTTCTCCATTTAAGAATAGAGAGAGGCTAAGAAAATCTGTCTGCCTAAGACATTATGTATGTAGCATAATATAAGATCTTCCTTAGCAGGGAGTTAGCAGGCAGGTTTTTTGGGGTCCCCTTTTCTGAGTAATTTTGTGATAGTGGATCAGGGAGTTTGGACAGTGTTTGACATTTTTTGGTTGATTGTAAAAACAAACAAACATGATCTCGCCAGAGATAAATGGATCACAGTATACATTCAGAGGTGGGGACCTGCCCCAAAGCAAAGCTACTGGCTGATAGTGATCCAAATATAACCCTTGCCATGGCAATTTTTTTATCTATGGTTTTTTAATGATACTTCCTTTTAACTGTACTTCTCAGATTTTGTATTTCTGTATGTTTGGTTATTTCTATACTATCAAATTTATTGAATTAGTGTTGCTCACAACCTGTTGGTCAGTGAGCATAAAGAACAGAATAAAGGAATAAATGTAAAATCAGCCAAAACCTATCATAATTTCCTCCTGCCTAAATCTATCTTTTCTCTCCCTTCATGAACCTTCTCCAGGCAATGGAACTGAACATCCAAGAACTACCTGGATACACAGGCAAGCTTCCAACAAGCACCCCTCTCCCTTTCTTTTCTTTTTTAAAAATCATTTATTGAGCCCCTTTGCTCTGTTAGACTTCACCAGCTGACAAGGCTACTTTGAAGCCGTAAACCTCCATGCTCCCGCACTCAGAGATGGCATGCAACCCAAGAAGACTGAAGAGAAAATGAAGTCATAATCAACAGCAGCTGCTCATGCCGCGTATTCCCAAACAACATCTCGGGCCTTATTTATTTATTTTCCAGCCAACCCGCCGGCCCGCCTCCCCACCACAAACAGAATCAGTTGCGATCTTTATGATTTATCAGCTTAGGTAAACTGAGGAAGCCTCAAAGTGGTCTCCGGAGGCTTCTCAGCTGCCCGCTCTAGGACATGACCTCCCCAAAGGAGCCGGTGATTGACACCCTCTTGATGGCTGTTTGCTTGTTGCGTTTTGGTGGTCAGGATCAAAGTGAAATGATAGTAATTTTCTTTACTCACATATCATTATTAACTTGGTGCAAGGTTTTGTCATCAAAGCCGGGGGACGTGCTCTGTCCTTTCGAGGCGACTACTATTAAAAATGCAGAATGGAAAGATCACCGTTTTATTGGCTTAGCCTTTCCCTGCACTGCCTGTAAAAACAGACACTGCTTTAAAACGTCTCACTAATGTTCGTTTTCCTGAGGGTGGAGCCGACCTCTCGTCGTTTACAACTTGGCTGTTAGTTAGGACTAATTAACTTTGACTTTGTTGTTAGGATGGCCTAATCAGAGGTTTCATCTTAAATATGTGGAAGAAATACTGTGTCCAACAGAAACAATGAATATGCTCAGCATTTACAGGTTGGCTATATAAGGGTTTCTTTTGCTTTGTAGCCGCTCTGCAAGGAATAGTTTTTTACACCAGACACCTTGGAAGTAATTCCTCCTGGTATCAACAGAGGTCATGAAACAAATATGCAACCCTAAAAATGCATTTAAATAAGGTTTGGGTGAATGTGTGCTGTTCATAAATTGCCATCTGATTACTAGGGTTGCCAATGTCTAGGTACTAGCTGGAGATCTCATAGAATCATAGAGTTGGAAGGAACCACCAGGGTCATCTAGTCCAATCCCCTGCACAATGCAGGAAATTAACAACTACCTCTTCCCCCCCACATCCCCAGTGACCCCAACCCTCGCCCCGCAATGCAGGATCCCACAATCAAAGCACTCCCGACAGATGGCCATCTAGCCTCTGCTTAAAGACCTCCAAAGACGGGGACTCCACCACCCTCCGAGGCAGTGCATTCCACCATCCAACAGCCCTCACCGTCAGAAAGTTCTTCCTAATGTTTAGGTGGAATCGCTTTTCTATTAGATTAAATCCATTACTCCATGTCCTAGTCTCTGGAGCAACAGAGAACAAACTAGTTCCCTCATCAATATGACATCCCTTCAAATATTTAAACATGACTATCATGTCTCCCCTCAACCTTCTCTTCTCCAAACTAAACAAACCCAACTCCCTAAGTCTCTCCTCATAGGGCATGGATTCCAGACCTCTGACCATTCTGGTCGCCCTCCTCTGGACACGCTCCAACTTGTCAACATCCTTATTAAATTGTGGCGCCCAGAACTGGACACAGTATTCCAAGTGAGGTCTGACCAATGCAGAATACAGTGGTAGTATTACTTCCCTTTGATCTAGACCAGTGGTCGGCAAACCGCGGCTCGCAAGCCGCATGCGGCTCTTTGGCCCCTTGAGTGCGGCTCTGCCACAAATGACCCCGTGTGGGTCCTAGAGCCCTCGCCTGGCGCACTTCCTTTCCCCTCCTTCCTCCTGCGCGTGCACCAGCCGGCTGAGGTAGCCCGGTGTGCTGCGGCACTTGCGAGAAAGAGAGCACAAAAGGATCACGTGGCGGGAGCCGATTTCAACCCCGCCAACATTGGCACTCAGAAAGCCACGCGAATAGGCGCGCACGCGCAAACTTTTCTATTTTCCCCCGACTTCCCGGTTTCTTCCTGTCCAGCACATATGCCTGTATGTCACGAGACGGACCCTGCTGGGTTCCACTCAGACGTAACCACCCCTCCCAGATGGGAGGCTCCCACCTCCTCAAAAGGAAAGGGGGGAAGGGACACCAGAATCTCGGGCGGAACAGGCGGCGGCCCCTTCCCAAAGAGGCGCGTTTTCTCCCCAGGAGCCAAGAGCCGACGGAACCCCACCGGCCGCTCAGGAGGTCTTGGGTCCGAAGAGCGAGGCCCCACCTACCTCACCAGTCAGGGGGAGAAGGAGGAACTCCGCGTTGGCTCAGCCAGGAGCCGGCAGGAACCCAGGGAAGCAACCAGCTGCGGCCAAGCAATGCGGCTAGCCGGTCTCAGCCCCGACGCCCAGCTGAGAAGCGGCAGGGCGCGCCCTGGACGCGCATGCACTGCCTGGTCCTAATGAGGACTCAGGAGGCAGGGCTGGTGGGAGGGAGGATCCGGGAGCCAGGCCTACAAAAGGCCAGGGGGGCGAAGGCCGAGGAGGAGGGCAAAAAAAAGGCCGAGGGGAATAGTTTTCAGTTTGGGAAGACTGGTTTTGTTTTGAAAGGTGAGTGCAGTTGCCAGGTCACCCTAAATTCCCCACCCAGTTGCTCACCTCTCTGGTTGCACCTGTTATCAGATGGAGAGGCGCCCATAACAGAACGTTTGTTGTGGGTTTAACATTTGAGGGGATGAAGAGCACATGTGGGCTATGTTGTTGTTCTTTTTTAACGGCAGGAACTCTTGGCTCTCAAAAGAAATCTCAATCGTTGTACTGTTGATATTTGGCTCTGTTGACTAATGAGTTTGCCGACCACTGATCTAGACACAATACTCCTATTGATGCAGCCCAGAATTGCATTGGCCTTCTTAGCCGCCATATCACACTGTTGACTCATGTTCAGTTTGTGGTCCACTAAGACTCCCAGATCTCTTTCACATGTACTGTTGTCAAGCCAACTCTCTCCCATCCTGTACCTGTGACTTATGTTGTTTCTGCCTAGGTGAAGTACCTTACACTTCTCCCTATTGAAATCCATTTTATTACTTATGGCCTAGCTCTCCAGTCTATCAAGGTCATTCTGAACTCTGACCCTATCCTCCGGGGTATTAACTACCCCTCCTAACTTGGTGTCATCTGCAAATTTGATTAGTATGCTCTCTATTCCATCATCCAAGTCATTTATAAAAATATTAAATAGTACCGGTCCCAGGACAGACCCCTGTGGTACCCCTTTAGTCACTCCTCTCTAGGATGAAGTTGTGCCATTTATGAGCATCCTTTGGGTTCAGTTGGTCAACCAATTACCAATCCACCTAACACTAGTCCACCTGCTATTACAACTGATCTCCAGCCGATAGAGATCAGTTCACCTGGAGAAAATGGCCACTGTGGCAATTTGACTCTATGGCATTGAAGTTCCAAAAATGAAACCATGATATTTAGGTCAAAATGGCAAGGTTGAGAAATGTGAAGGCATCTCTTCTGAAATAATTGTTTGTATCTGAATATCAAGCTCTGGTTAAAAGACCCAGCTGGTAATCCCAACATCTGCTCCCTTGCCGCATCCAAGAACTTACATCAGTGTCCCCCAACATGTTGCCCATGGATACCATGATACCTGCCAAAGTGTTTCCTGGCACCCACTTCCTTCCTCCTCAAAGCAAAAAACTAGTCCTGGCTTTCTTCCAGTTCACTGGAGCAGGAGGTAGTTCAGAAGATCCCAGGAAGCATCACTTTTATAACTGCAGGGAGAACTCCTCTAAAAACAGCTGCCATCCTAGCATAAGAACCCTCTAAATATTTCGTGGAACCTCCCAACATTGTGTGATTGGTCCCTGCCCCATGGCAGACATTTTGTGATTGGTTCCCCCAATGACAATCATTTTATTTTGGAACCTACTAGTGATTCTCAAGAATAACGGGCACAGGTTTAACAAAGTTGGGGATCCCTCACATAGGCGTATAGTGCAATCCTAAACATGTATACTCCGAAGTAACTCAGTGAGATCAATGGGACTTACTGCCTTGCAAGCGTGCTTAGAATTTCAGCCATAATTTCTTGGGGACCAAATGACAACACTAACTTTAGCCTTGATGTCTTACACTTTCAAAGCAAATCCAGCATTCCTTTGGTGCAAATTTTGTGGTTCCCCCACCCAAGTCTCAGCTGCACAACAGTCTGGCAAATTGTGCTCAGTGTCATGTATAAATGGTTTGCCTTATAAAATGGTACAGCTTAATGCTGCTTTAAAAAAAATTCTGCAGAAAGGACCAAATAATTTGCCATCATTAATTTTTAATTGGGCTATTAATTCTCACTACGTTCACTCTATGGCAGCTTTTTTTCCTTCCAAAAGATGTTATTGCTCTGCCTTATACATCAATACAGAGAAAGTACAAACCATATTTTACTTGCTGTTGAAATTATTGTAATTCCAAATGGACAGGCAATGCAGAATCTCGTGTTTTAATGATGCTAGAATGACAAAAGTGACCGTATCATTACTACATATATAAAGAAATAATTTGCATCGGGCAATAACTTTTCAGTAAACATGCATCTTTAGCTGCAAAAAGGACATAGGTGGGATTTGTGTAATGGCCACAAAAGAGGTCTTAATGCAATTTTCTGCTTTCATATATCAATTAGATCAATACATTAAGCATTGCATTATAATTCAGGTTTCTGAACAAGAATAACGATCATTGTTCTGTTCTAAATTATTGTTTTGGTTAAATCTCCATATTTACTGACTACTAGTGTGCATTTGGAAATTAATTATAGGGTGGTGATGTGCTAAATAAATGTTTGCGCCAGAAACAATCAATCCTGCATCTGTCTTTCTTTTATTAGGTTAATTCAGATGAAGGGAGTGGGCACGATCCTTAGGAGATGACGACACCCAGATTTGCCTCCACGACCCATTATTTTCTGCAGGTCTTTGGTTCTACTGACCAATGTCTTCAGTTATTTGGAGTCTCAGACCTCAGAGAGCCAGCATGGCGTAGTGGTTAAAAACAGTGGTTTGGAGCTGAGGACTCTGATCTGGAGAACTAGATTTGATTCCCCACTCCTCCACATGAGCGGCGGAGGCTAATCTGGTGAACAGGGTTGGTTTCCCCACTCCTAAACATTAAGCCAGCTGGGTGACCTTGGACAAGTTACCGCTCTCTTAGAGCTCTCTCAGCCCTACCTACCTCATAGGGTGTCTCTTGTGGGGAGGGGACGGGAAGGTGATTGTAAGCTGGTTTGAGTCTCCCTTAAGTGGTAGAGAAAGTCAGCATAAAAAAACAACCTTCTTCTTCTTCTTCTTCTTCTTCTTCTTCTTCTTCTTCTTCTTCTTCTTCTTCTTCTTCTTCTTCTCCTCCTCCTCACCTAATTCTGTTTGGGCATTGAAGGGACCTAATTACTGTCCCCACTATCAGAACAGCAAATCACCTGTTTAATCCAGATGTGGCAACTTCTTTTTTTCATAAGTGATGTAGAAACAGCAGAACATCTCGGCTGAGAGAATGGCCTTTTATGCAGGGACATTTCCCCACGATCACCCCCGCCGACTGCTTCAGGACTTCCTTTTGATGATGTGTGCCTTTTCTGCTTGTCAGAGGTTGCCTCGATCTCCCTGCACACTTTGCCCATGTTTTTCAGATGCTGTTTTAGCCAGAATCTGGAAAATGTGGGCAAAACACACAGGGAGAGCGAGGCAACCTCTAATGGGTGGATAAGGGTTGCATAATCAAAAGGAAGCCCAAAGCAGTCAGCGGGGGTGACCGTGGGGAAACATCCCTGCTTAAAAGGTCTATGATCAGATTACCTATATCAGGGATCCCCAAACATTTTGAGCCTGTGAGCACCTTTGGAATTCTGACACAGGGTGGTGGGCACAACCACCAAATGGCCACCACAAAAGGCAGAGCCAACCACAAAATAGCCACCACAGGAGGTGGAGCCAGCCACAAAATGTCAAGGGATGAGGTTATGTATAACTCAAAAAATAACTCCTCAGCATTTCAGGCAGAAGCTCTGTTTAACAGGATGCCTTTTAAAATGGTCATACTGTTTCAAAATATTTTAATACATACAGTCACACAGTGAAGGTCACTGTGCTGTAGTTGCAGCTGCTCCCAAAGTAACATTAAAAAAAATCTGCACAGCCATCCAGATCTCCAGGGGCCAATTAGAAGCCCTGCTGGACAAAAGCCCCATTTGGTCCCACCCACTCTCTAAAAGCATTTGGCAGACTCCAGATAGGGTTGCCAGATCGGGGTTGAGAAATACCTGGAGATTTTGGAGGTGGAGCCTGAGGAGGGTGGGGTTGGGGAGGGGAGGGACTTCAATGCCAGAGTCCAATTCCCAAAGCGGCCATTTTCTCCAGGTGAACTGATCTCTGTCGGCTGGAAATCAGTTGTAATAGCAGGAGATCTCCAGCTAGTACCTGGAGGTTTAAGCAAACTAATAGTACTAGGCTCTAGGTATAATAATTCAAGTTCAAACAAATAAGTGTGTGTCAAAAACACATTTAACTAAACATAATAACAACCAACAATAAGTGTGAAACAACAACTATGTACAGGGTATACACTAAAACAATACAAGCAAGACAAGTGTGAAATATAACGAAATTATAAGGGGAGTATGAATACTTTTCTTTCTTTGTACTTAATTATTTCTTCTTCGTTACAGGTATTTCCAATTCATCACAGCTTATTCAATATCAGTCCTAAGACTTTTTGACATGGAACAATAAGGGAACGTTGTCTGGATTAACTATCACGCTTTCGCTACTATAGCGTAGCTTCATCAGCCAAAGTTCCAATTCAGTGTTTCTTTCAAACTATAACTATACAAATAAATAAATTTCATAAGCCATTTAGTTTTGTCATTGGTGTCATTATTATTATATTTATACAACGAAAATATCTGTTAAAAAGTAGTGAGCATACCTTCAAATTAATGATTTTTTTCATAGATTTATCCAAGGTTATTTGGAGATCTCAAAGCGCCTCTGCGGCTGCTCATTCCTCCTCTGCATCTCATGATGTGTGCTTAATGAGACGCAGGTGTGTGTTATGTAACTGGTCAATCTACCTAATGGTGATCTGTGTGCTAGGCTTGAAATGGCTCTAAAGGTATATTCTCAGAATGATGTTAAGCTTATCCAATATGCAAGGAAAACAACCAGGGGATCTGAACAAAAGAAATCAAAGAAAGCAAGACAAGTCTAACTCATTATTCAAGCCAAAGGGGGGATATGATTTAAACAGATGTATGAATCTCATTTCCTGTCTTAACAGAATTTTTTGAACATTGTTAATTTCAAACTGGTTATGAAATTTATTTATTTGTATATTTATAGTTTGAAAGAAACACTGAATTGGAACTTTGGCTGATGAAGCTATGCTATAGTAGCGAAAGCGTGATAGTTAATCCAGACAATGTTCCCTTCTTGTTCCATGTCAAAAAGTCTTAGGACTGATATTGAATAAGCTGTGATGAATTGGAAATACCTGTAACGAAGAAGAAATAATTAAGTACAAAGAAAGAAAAGTATTCATACTCCCCTTATAATTTCGTTATATTTCACACTTGTCTTGCTTAAACTTGACTTATAGTATATGGTGATTTCTTGTTAGTACCTGAAGGCTGGCAACTAGGGCTGTCAATTCGGTTCGGTCCGAACTGAAAATCAACCGAATTTCCCCTGATTCGTTGCTTTTCTGTTCGGACGGATCCGAACTCAAAACTGGCGGGCAACTGGGGGGGCCGAATTCAATGAGTTCGGGAGTTCACGAATAAATTCGGCCAATTCGGCCGTCAGTAAGCAGCATAACAGTCAGTAAGCAGCATTCTCCTCCCCCGGCCAATCGGTGGGCAAGCTGGGTCTTCTTCTGGCCAATCAGTCAGGATTGAGTACTGGAGGAATCAGCTGATGTGCGGCCCGGCCAGGGAGAGAGAGAGAGCGAAATCCTCGTGTGTGTGTGTGTGGGGTGCTTGTGCACATTCGCTCCTTTCTGTGGCTGCAGGGGGCGCAGTTTTTGGGGTGCACACACAAAATTTTCACTGGAACTTCAGATGAAGCTTCTTAAGGTACCCCCCAAGTTTTGTAAACATTGGGTCAGGGGGTCCCGAGATATGGGCTCCCCCCTTTTTCTTTCCATGGCTGCAGGGGGCGCATTTTTGGGGGTACAAATCCCAAACTTTGAGCGGAGTTTCAGACCAGTGTTCTTAAGATACCCCCCAAGTTTTGTAAACATTGGGTCAGGGGGTCTCGAGATATGGGCTCTCCCCCTTTTCCCTCCCCCCTTTTCCATTTATGTGGCTGCAGGGGGCGCTTTTTTGGGGATATAGCCCCCAAACGTTTAGCATAGCTTCAGTGAATTATTCTTAAGATACTACCCAAGTTTTGTAAAGATGGGTTCAGTGGGGGCAGAAATATTGCCTCCCCCCTTTTCTCTTTCCATGGCTGCAGGGGGCGCATTTTTGGGGGTGCAGACACAAAACTTTCACTGGAACTTTAGATTAAGCTTCTTAAGGAACCCCCCAAGTTTTGTGAACATTGGGTCAGGGGGTCCTGAGATATGGGCTTTCCCCTTTCCCCTTTCCCCTATTGGGATGAATGGGGCAGCCGATCCGATCCTGTGTGCATCTCTCCAGAGCAAAACGTTCTGTGTCTAATTGGAATCATCTTGGATTACAGCCCGTCCTGATGGAACAGAAGACAGCCACAGTAAGACCCCTTTGGGGGCTTTAATCTATAATTTTTCTCCTGTGTATGTGTGTGTGTGTGGGGGAAAGCAGAGTCTGTGTGTGTGTGGGGAGGGAGCAGTTTCTGTGGGTGGGGGGGAAGCCAAAGGGGGCTTTCGTCGGTTCTGCCTGGGGTGTGTGTTCCCCCTCGAGTCTCTCGCTCCCTGGTTTGAGGGGGGAGGTTTCAGTTGTGTGTTGCAAAGGTATTGTTTAACAAGGTTGTGTTTGCAGTTGTTTTGCTAATTTCTCCGCTGTTGTCGGGCTGGGAACTTTGTGCGTGAGCGGCAAGCTCTGCTGAGAGATGCACAACATTAAGGGTGGGGGGACCCCTTTCAGGGCCCATATCTCAGCCCCCCCGACCCAATCTTTACAAAACTTGGGGAGTCTTTCAATAAACGTCCTTTGAAGCTCTGCCAAAAGTTTGGGACCTCTAAGCCCAAAAATGCCCCCCCCAGAGCCACGGAAAGGCACTGTTGTGTTTTTAATGGCTTTATTCGGCCGAATTTGTTTCCGAACTTTGAATTCCTGCCGAATTGAACGGATCCGAAGTGGGGGAGTTCGGACTTCGGCACGTACCGAACCCACAAGGGCCAAATTCGGCCGAATCAGAACTGTACCGAATTTTTTTTTTTGACAGCCCTACTGGCAACCCTAGTTGCCAGGTATCTCTTCACCACTGGCAGGAGGTTTTGGGGGCAGAGCCTGAAGAGGGCGGGGTTTTGGGAGGCCAAACCCTGTCCTCCTCGGGCTCGACCCCCAAAATTTCCAGGTATTTCCCAACCTAGAGCTGGCAGCCCTATCCATGCATCTATGCTGTTTAGCAATTCTTTGGGTTAAAATAAATAAACAAAAAAATATTTCTTAGTTTGCTATGGTCTTTGCACAAAGTTGCTAATCACAATTATGAAGGTATGAAAATGCTGATTTTTAATTCCTTCTGTATTTTGTTTATATTTCAGTACTGAAAATCATGTGATGCACAGAGATTTCAAGACCACTGTCTAGGAGAACATTAGTTGATTTCCCCCCCTTAGCAATAAAACCTATAAAACACACACACATAAAGAGAGAGAAAGAGAGAGAGTAATTGCCTAAAATATGGCACATGTTGATAATAGTATATGAATACGAGAATCCTGTATGAAATTTGTGAATGGCCCAAAACAGATACACATTTCTCCATTTTTTAAAAAGAATTCTGTGCTAACAATCAATGGCTGGCAGCATACTCTGGGATGTCTATGAGTATCTGGACATTCATAAAAATTTGGCTGGGAAAATTGAAATTTACATATAACTGTTGACATTTATAACGTTTACAACTTCGACGGAAGCATAAAATCATAAGCCCTGCTATTCAGATCAACATTTCTCAGTGGAAAACACTACAAAAGCTTTTCTCCTCTCTTCTTTTTTTCCTTCAAAAGACCAATATTTAAAGGGTGTTGATTTATGTAAATCAATAATTTATCAACTTGTTCTCATTCTCGACTGCCAGCCAGATGCTTCAAGCTTTGCATTGCCAGACGATGTCAGCTGCAAAGCATAATGGCCTTGCGCTACATGTAGAAATAGGAACATAAATATTTTAAAAATCCTGCTACAGGAAGTAAGGGGAGTTGGGGGAGGATTTTACTGGTTTACTGTGAGACCAGCACAGGTCTACATATTTTATGGCTCAGCATTATCTGAGGTGGAGGCAGGGACATCTCTTCAGCTGATTTTTTTTAAAAAATCCTCCTAACAAGGCCGACAGACAGAAGTCTTTTTCATGGCAATTTGTTGAAGACATCTGGTGAAGCTTTCTAGAAGATGAACCCCCGGCAGAGTGTTCTTCTGGTGTCAGTTGGCATGGCAACCAGTGCAAGACTATTCGACATCAGTAGGTTTTGAAAGGTTGAGGCCTAGTTGAAAATCCATTTGGGCTTCTACCTGCAAAATTCTTCCTTGAAAATGCACTAAATCTATTCCCCAGGATCTAGACTGAAGCAGTACTGAGAGAAGTTGTACCTTCATATATATATTTTTAAGCAAAAGATTTAATAAATCCAGGAAGCAAGGAAGTCAAGATGGGCAATGTAATTACAAACACTTCACTGAAAAGAGTATAGTTAGAAGGTCTTTCAGAAGGATGGGAGAGAACAAAATATGTTGTTATCAACGTTTAATACATTAATTACTACAAGGCACCTGCGGGCAAATGACTAATTATACAACATCATTAAGTATTATTAAATACTCAAAATGGCAGCTTTTCACCTTTCCCTTGTCCTATTTTTTCCTAACCATATTCAGAAAATAAAAGTATTGCTCTATCCCATCTTCTCTGTTGGCTTCATGACAATAAATACTTGATTTAGATTTTTGGAACAGATAATATTTGGGAAATCAGAAGTATAAGTCTAAGCAGAGATACAAATGGGCTTCAAATGGTAGGGTTGAACTTTTAGTGAACTTAAGAAGTTGGCATAATAATGAAAAGTCTGGTGGCATAAGGCTTCAGGTACTAGCTAGAGATCTCCTGCTATTACAACTGATCTCCAGCCAACAAAGATCCGTTCCCCTGGAGAAAATTGCCACTTTGGCAATTTGACTCTATGGCATTGAAGTCCCTCCCCTCCCAAAACCTAAACCCCTCCCGCCGATAGTGAAGAGGGTTCTGGCAACCCTATCTATGGCATTGAAGTCCCTCCCCTCCCCAAACCCTGCCCTTTTCAGGCTCCACCCCAAAAGCCTCCTGCCAGTAGTGAAGAGGGACCTGGAAACCCTAGTGATATGCATCTGGCAACCCTAGAGATAAGCTGGGGAAACAACTGTGGGAGGCTGCACCGGCGTCCGAGCACCACGCTGCCACCAGGGTTCAAGGGGGCTAGCATATGTCACCCTACATTGGCATCCGTGCCACGTTGCACGGCACAAGGGGCACGGATGCCAGTGTAGGGGTCATGCTGGCTCCTATGAGCATTCACCCCCCCCTTTCAGGAATGGGCCAAAGTGTGTAATTTAGATTTCATTCATTATGCAGACACATTGGCCAAAAACGCATGGTCCCTTAACCCACTTTATTCCCCGTTTCAGCCAGGATCAAATTGACCCGGGCTGGAGGGAAACTGTACGCATTACTTTGAAAAGCAGGGATGAAGCTGTGTGCAAATCCATCCATGTAAACAGAAAGTGAGGGAGACGTGCACAGTTTCTGTTTAGCTTGCAACACCCCCGCCCCTGGTGACTGGTCATTTCCCGGGGCAAGGAAGGCCTTCATTGGTCAATTTGAAACGACCATTCACCTGGTGTGTGTGTGTGTGTGTGTGTGTGTGTGTGTGTGTGTGCCAAACTAAACAGGAACTTCATGTCTCCTGCACTTTCTGATTACTGGATTGATTGGCACAGTTTCGTCCCTGCTTTTCAAGGTAATGCGGACAGTTTCCCCACCAGCCTGGGTAAATTTGATCCTGGCTGAAACGGGGAATAAAGTGGGTTAAGGGACCATGCATTTTTGGCCATTGTTTTAGACAATCTTTTAGAATTTTACTTAAAAGACTTCAAGCCCACACTTAATTCTTTCAATCAGATCAACAGGACTTCAAAAGCAGGGAGATACATCCAAGAGCAGATGGTCCACCTATCAGGGGAGCTGGGCTTATCCAGGTTAACTTTGTTTGGCTTATACCGTCACTTAATAATTGTGTGACAATTGCCAGTGATTTTTTAAAAATTTAAAGGCCATGCAAGCAACACAATTAATCCCTGTGCTAATGAAGAAAGCCGATAGGAAGAAAATAGATTCCTTTGAAATGTGGTGTTGGAGGAGAGTGTTATGGATACTGTGGACTGCCAAAAAAACAAATCAGTGGGTTATAGATCAAATCAAGCCTGAACTGAACCTAGACGCTAAAATGACTAGACTGAGGCTTTCGTACTTTGGTCACATTATGAGAAGACAAGAGTCTCTGAAAAAGACAATCATGCTAGGAAACGTTGAGGGCAGCAGGAAAAGAGGAAGACCCAACAAGAGATGGATTGACTCTATAAAGGAAGCCACGGCCCTCAGTTTGCAATACGTGAGCAAGGCTGTTAAAGATAGGACATTTTGGAGGACATTAATTCATAGGGTTGCCATGAGTCGGAAGCGACTTGACGGCACTTAATACACACAATGCATTGCGGGGGGAGAGAACAAGGCTGAAGCAGAGCTGACAACACAATTCATTGCTGACTTCACCCCAGTTCATTTGTCCACATGCATCTGATCTCTAGTCCTTAAATTCAGCTTTCTTTCTTTTTTTTAAATTAACTAACATCAGACCGATGGTGACCCCTTTTCAACACAGTGCTTTCATTCACACTTTTGCCTCTAGTTATCCTTTTAATCAAAGTAAGCTGTTTTAACATTCTCACCTGCAGCCAACTGCATATCCCTATTGTGTGCAGACAGAAATAAATCTTGCTCCCACTGACCACTCCTGTCATTTGAAACTAGGAAGTTCGCTCCTCAGAGAGTAGCACACGATCATCCCTACCAGCATTATTCTTTCATAACTTTAAAAAATGAGCCCCAGACTGAAAGACTATGCAGATTATTAGACTGGGGAGGTGTGCATGATTTTGCTAAGTAAATTTAACTTATTATTTACATATTAAGTAATTAAAAACTAATTCTGATTAGTTTTAACCAATTTTTAAATAATTAAAAACTAAATTTACTTAATAAATTTTTACGTAGCTGTTTTGCGAAGAGCATGATCCTGTATGAGCTGTTATTCCCCAACAAGAGGATTTAAGCAACCCAACTATGTGCAGAATTGAAGCTGACATGAATTTAAAGGGGGGGAATGATTGAGTCGGTTCTTCAACTTGCATTTATCTACAAAAAAAGTTGAATGTATATATCGTAAACTTTTTTCTTGTTCAAAATGGATTGGGAACTGGCCGTTGCACATCTTGAAAATTGCCAGAATAGCAAGGAAGTTGGGGCAAATGGAGGAATTTCGTTTAGGAATCTACAAGACAGAACTTTGGGTCTCACCGAGCTAATTTGAGTCTAACAAGCAATAACAGGGGGTAAAGAGCCCCGTGCCGCAGAGTGGTAAGCTGCAGTACTGCAGTCCAAGCTCTGCTCACGACCTGAGTTCGATCCCTATGGAAGTCAGTTTCAGGTAGCCTGCTCAAGATTGACTCAGCCTTCCATCCCTCCAAGGTCGGTAAAACGAGTACCCAGCTTGCTGGGGGTAAAGGGAAGATGACTGGGGTGTCAGAGGTTGCCTTTCAATGCCTTTGGTTCTTCACTGAATGTCTTCTGAGTTCTCGCCTAGCCATGCTGGGACTGACCCGTATAAGCGGTCAGGCTCCTGACATGAGTTAGGCCAGTGTTCGCATGCTTGCTTTGATGTTCTTTTGCTCTGTTATTCCCACACCCCGTCCGTTCCCCCTCCCTTGCCTCGGCCTTGAGCGGCTAGCGAGCAATGCCGTGTTTAGGCTCTGTATTCCTCCTTCCTGCCAAGCGCCGTTATCTAGTCATTTCCCAGGCCGTTTGAATTGCACCTGTAATGTAATCATGCTTTTAAGTTCTGCCTAGTAGCCTGGCTCCTCATTAGCAGCTTTGAAACTGCAGGCTGCCTTAGCTGGACCTGTTGCTTCTACATTAAAGTTTACCTGCTTCTGACTTGGTTGTCTGAGCGAGCGGCTTTTTGGGAATTGCCCAGGTTGGCTGGAGAACCTGACATGGGGAAGGCAATGGCAAACCACCCTGTAAACAAAGTCTGCCTAGTAAACATCGGGATGTGACATCACCCCATGGGTCAGGAATGACCCTGTTGCTTGCACAGGGGACCTTTACCTTTAAGCAATAACAATAACAACAGCAACAATCACTTGTGACTATGAAGGTTGTCGTGCATTTATGGAGAATCCCCACATCTCAAAAATCTTTCTAGTACATTTCAATGTGGGGTGCTGCTAGTGATATGCTCAGGGGTGTCTGCTCAAAGTTCTCCTCTTTATTGATGTCAAGGTTTACATGTATATTGAAGTGTACACAGGGAAGTAAATTGGGGTACTGAAAGTCTGTTTTGAATCATGAAAAACCCAGCACTAGCTGATTACGAGAGTTTGTTTGCTAGTGTTCTTGCAGCGCAATGCTTAAGCAGAGATAACTCTTCTAAAGAGCTTAGAAGGATGCAACTCTGTTTGGACAGCACTAGTAAGCATTATTGTGGAGCAATAGCCAAGAAAGGTAGAGCTTTCCGCAACCTATTGACAGCCACTGACAGAAAATGATAGAGACGTGAACCTCTGGATTTGTACACATGTATTTAGGTGTTTACAAGATTTATACCCTACTTTTCTGCCCTCATCATGGCCATTAAGACTGCTAACAGATTAAAAACATGCATAATAAAAACACATCAGAAAAACTATTAAAACCAAACAAAAACTCATCATTAAAACAATTAAAACAAAGTTAAAATATACAATACAATAAAATACACATGCATAAAAACAACAATTAAAAATCGGGCAAAAAAGAATCCATGATGGAAAAAACCATTTTCACCCAGTGGTGGAAAAAGACAACTGAAGGGGCCAGGCAAGTCTCTCTGGGGACAGAGTTTCAGTGTTTTGATGCCACAGCTGAGAAGGCCCTCTCCTAAGTAGTCACCTGTGTAATCTTAGAAGATGGGGGCAGAAGCCTTGCCTGCCTACCAAGTGCTGCAAACAAACCCTTTGCCACTGCTTAGCAGGTTCAGCCTGATAGTATAAAGCAGAATCATAGTAGCATATGATAAAATCGTAAAACCAGAGAGTTGTTGCAATGATTGGTGGAAACTGGAAATACTGTCTATGGAAACGTCAGTTGAGATGATCAACTAATTGTTCTGATTGGACACATATTTCAGTCACTCTTCCCACTTCTCCTATTAGCTTACTTTGATTAAAACAATAACTTTCAGTCTCTCTCTTCCCTCACTGCTCCTATGCTTGATGCCCGAGAAAATTAAATTGAAAAATAAAAATACCTAAAAATCAAACTAAAAAGCAAAGTACCAATCAGCTTTCCAGCCTCAGAAGACCAGAAATCATTCTGTTCAGAATGAAAACATTTTTTGTATTTACAGTTGGGTGTGGTTCAGGTCAGATCTTGATTAGAATAGTTTCAATCGCACATCCCTACAATATATCTTGGTTAAAGCTGTCTTGCATTTGGCACAATCTTACCTAACTTCATTTGTGAAGGACTCAATATCTTTCAGACTGTGGTTGCATCATGTTTCTCCTGCTTGTTTCTTCATTTCCCCCCTTTTTGGTCTTATCAAGATGAAGGACTGTTACATTTGAAAGGTAGCTCAGTGCTCTATGATTGGTCCCAATTTGGACTTTAACATGTTTTGTGATCTTTGAAATTATGTAAGGGGAAAAAACATGTACATAAATATACGAACTCTATAGCTGTTCTTTCACCATGGTCAATTTATATTTCATATCTGCTGCCTAGGGATTTGTGCTTCAGAGGAAAAGGCTACTCAGTTCCATTAGCAGATCTGAATTTATGATGATAAATCCCTCGCTGTTCAGCTGTGACAGGCATTACTCTGCTGTAATGAGTAATAAATGTAGATAAGTCATGTGTCCCTATGGATTACTTGGCCAGAAATTACATTTAGAAGAAGGCTAATTGCCTAAAATTTATCCAAATTCAATACAAATTTTATTGCCCCTAATTGCCTTTCCAGGTTTAGCAGCATTAACGATATTTAAATGTATTTGTCAACCACTCTGGTGCATTTGCAGCCCTCAAGATCTACAGAAACATCCACTCAATTTGGGCATTTCAACTGTTTCTGTAAAATAGCTGTAAATCATTATGACTTGGGACACAATTTTTCCCCATTTTTAATCCCAGAGCAAATCATGTTTTCACAATTGTATTAATGTCTCTGCCATAAACACTGTCTTTCCGAGGGTTGTTTTTCAGTCATCTTGACATGACTTGGTTAATATGGCAGCAATAATTAAGAGCGAGCAATAGTGTAATACAGTCACACTTTTCAATGCCAAAAAAAAAAAAAAAGTATTAAGCAACAGTACCCACTGGATCAGAGCCCAAGTCCTTGGCTCAAAAAGTAAATGTCTCAGCCACTCCACTAGAACAGAAAGAATGAGAGCTGTAAAGCCTCCCATCATATTTCCCCCCATTCTTTCATGGATCCCTTCAGTTTAAATGCCATTTGTGGCATTATGATACATGACTCAGCAGAATCACTACAGCTAGCGTTGCCAACCTTCAGTCGGTGGCTGGAGATCTCCCGCTAATAAAACTGATCTCCAGGCAAAAGAGATCAATTCCTCTGGAGAAAATGGCTGCTTTGGAAGGTGGACTGCATGGCATTATACCCCATTAAAGTCCCTCCCTTCCCCAAACCCTGCCCTCTTCAGGCTCCACCCCCAAAATCTCCAGGTGTTTTCCAACCCATAGCTGGCAACCCAAACTACAGCTAAGCAGACATGGGTGTGGTGAATACCTGGATGGAAGACTTCACCAGAAATTCCTGTGTTTTCTAACGTGGATTTAATAAAAGATAGATGAGATAGAAATGTAAAAATAAATAAATAATTTTGCAGGTCTTTTGGGCCAGTCTTTCACATATGCCAAATAATGAACTTTCAATCCACTTTCAGTGCACTTTGCAGCTGGATTTTACTGTGCGGAATGGCAAAATCAACTTGCAAACTGTCGTTAAAGTGCATTGAAAGTGGATTGAAAGTGCATTATTCAGCATGTGCAGATGTGAACCATCTACTTGCAAATTATTGTTAAAATTCATTGAAAGTGGATTGAAAGTGCAATATGCAGTATGTATGAAAGCGTTAGACAGTTTCCTTTTCCCCCATAGATTGGCAGTTCTCTAATCCTAGTCCTATTGCATGGTTTATTGCATGTATTATGCTGTCTGACTACATTTTCATTTTTGTACTCCTCCTTGAGCCTTGTGTTAGCCAAAATGCCCGGTTATGAATTGTTATATGGGGAAATTAGCGAATCAATAACCGGCAATGGGCATAACTTGAGCTGAGATGCAACCTTTGTCTACCAGAGTCCATACCATGACCAGTAAAGAGGAAGAAGCAATGGAATTAGGTTAAAAGTAATTTACTCAGATTATATGTTCACACGCACATACAAAACTACACATACACATCACACAACATACAGAGTCTAGGAATCAAAGAGAGGAATAAAGAAACTTTCGCAATGTGGCAGGCAGAGGAGGAAATATACTGCACCTCTCTTCAGAGTAGTTGTTCGTCCTGAATTCCATGCAGCTTTGGGGAATAAAAAGGGGACGGGGGGGGGGGCTAGGTGTCCAAGCATGAACACCCACTCTGGCAGAGTGCCAGGCAGTATGGAGGGGAAGGCCCAAGGAAGAGAGAGAGCGAATGGGGCGGGAGCACTCCAGTTATACTGTTTTTCTGGGGGCAGGGAGAAGGGTTTAACTCCTCCTAGGTTCCCAGGTGGCAAAAAGGTGACAAAGGATTAAGCTGTGGGGTAGTGAGAATTTGGAAATCTATTATAATTCCAATGGCTTATGCAACCCCAGGAGAAGTCAGGAGTCTCACTGATTGGCTTAATGGCTTGAAACAAAAGGTGCGATCGCTGCTAATGTCTGGAGATCGTTGCTGAAGAGCGAGTCACTGTTATCTTAATGTCTGCTGAATGGCTTTGCTGAACTAGTCCGATGTTGCAAGGGGGTGTGTGTGTGCTGGTGCAGGCTACATGCCTGGACATATTCCCTACAATATGGCTTTAACTAGAGCAGGATACACAGGAACATGGTTGCCCTCTGGTTTGCTGGAGGGACTACTTTGGCTGCTGCTCTTTGACTGCTGTTTTCGAGGGATGAAGAGAAGTCCTTTCCATGGCGGTACAGGCTTGCCACTTGGTCTGGAGAGGCTGCTGCACACATCTGCCGGGGTTGCCATGACCAGTCCAGGAGATTGGCAACCCGTTAGGCTACACTTGAGTGAGAAAGGCAGCCTATAAATGAAGCAAATAAATGGTCCTTATGTACGGTGGGTGGTATTAATCAATTTGTGTATTTATTTATTTTTAAATATTGCCCTTCTCCCAACAACTGGAACATTTACTCAAGTAAAATTTAATATGAATACCAAATGAAAACAATCAGTAACTAAGTGAACAGTAAAGGCGAGCTCGGTGTGATGGATAAGAGGGGTGGATTCTAATCTAAAAAAACCAGGTTTGATTCCCATGAAGAGCAACTCACGCATAATATTTTTCCTCTTCTGCTGGTTATTTTGGGTGGGTGGATGAAGGAGGGAGACAGCTATGGGGAAAGCAGTGCAACAGTACACACATACCAAGTATTTACGATCAGAACCAAATATTTCCATGAATAAGGTTGCCAATCTCCAGGTAATAGCTGGAGATTTCCTGCTGTCACAACTGATCTCCAGCCGATAGAGATCGGATCACCTGGAGAAAATGGCTCCTTTGGCAATTGGACTTTATGGCGTTGAAGTCTCTCCCCTCCCCAAACCCTGCCCTCCTAAGGCTCCGCCCAAAAAACCTCCAGCAGATGGTGAAGAGAGACCTGGCAACCCTAACCACAAATGAAAAAAGCAAGTCAGCTGAGGCAAAGACCAGAGAGAAGTCAAGCAGCTTTTGCCTAAACCCAGAAGGGTTGAAACACACCCCTTTTCTTTTGTTAATATTTTTGACATATAACAAAGAAAACAGGGATTGAGAAAGCAGAGCGAGGGTGTACATGCACAGACCATTTCCAATCCAATTTTGAATTTTGGAAAAAGTGGGGGGTTTGTATTTGGGGCTCGCTCACAGAGAGCTGATTTTGATTCTGACTCTCTTTTTTTAGTTCCGTGTGCATAAGGTACATATAATTTAACAGTATGCAACTTCCTGCCATCTTACATGGAGACAATCAGAATACTGTGAATGTGTCCGTACTTTAAGGCGATTGTTTGTGCAACAAGGAACTGGATACAAAACTATTATGATCCAAGGAAGAAAAAAATAAAACACTCTGCTGTTTACAAAGGAAGTTTGGTGCTGTCCATGATGGCTTACTATAAGGAAACAGAACAAACAGTAAGAAAATCACCTTGTCATTAGTGCTTAAAATTTAGCACGATTCAAGGGTTCTATGCGTAAAGCTATATCAACTGCAACAGTTCAATATGAAGAGAAATAGTCAATTTGTTCTCACAGCACATTAAACACTTGTTGTGTATCATTTCCCACTCTATTCAAAATAGACGCTGAGGCAGCAGTATTTAGATTCAGTGAAAAGCAATGGATAACCCTGAAATTTACCAAGCTACAAGAGTCAGCTAGTCAGTAGAATTCTCAGTAATGGGAGTGTAGGCCTTCAGTAACGTACATAGCTCCTTGATCTGTTGCATGACTTGACAGATAAGAAGGGCCATGGCTCAGAGATATGCACAATGTTCTCAGTTCAATCCCTGGGATCTCCAGAATTAGGGTTGCCAACCTCCAGGTACTAGTTAAAGATCTCCTGCTATTACAACCAGTCTCCAGCCGATAGAGATCAGTTCACCTAGATAAAATGGCTGCTTTGGCAATTGGACTCTATGCATGACTTGACAGATAAGAAAGGCTATGGCTCAGGGATAGTGTGCTTGTATGCACAATGTTCCCAGTTCAATCCCTGGAATCTCCAGTTAATTAGGGTTGCCAACCTCCAGGTACTAGTTGGAGATCTCCTGCTATTACAACCAATCTCCAGCCGATAGAGATCAGTTCACCTGGAGAAAATGGCTGCTTTGGCAATTGGACTCTATGCTATGGCCTCCCCAAACCCCGCCCTCCTCAGGCTCTGCCCCAGAAACCTCCCGCTGGTGGCAAAGAGGGACCTGGCAACCTACAGTTAATGGATCTCGGTAGCAGATGTTGAGAAAGATCTTGTCTGCTTGAGAGCTGCTCCCAGTCAGAGTAGACAATATTGAGCTGGATGGACCAATGGCCTTTCTCGGTATGTCAGTTTCATGTATTATCATGGAGGGACTTTAGCTCAGTGTTGAGCACATCCTTTGCATGTATAAAAATTCCACATTCCGTCCAAGGTACCTCCAGTTGAAGAAAAGCGAGTGCGGTGGAGTGGTTAGAGAGTCAGGATCTGGGAGACATGGATTCAAATCTGCTAATTGCTTACTAACTGACGGTTATGCTGCTGATTCGGAGCCCCCCAATTTGCTGAGTTTATTCAGCGTTCGCCCAAAGTAGCCGAATTTGGCTCCTCATTTTCCTGCCTTTTTTAAAATTTGGCTCTATCCGAACTGAAAACTGCCGAATAGGGGGAAATTCGGCTGTTTTTCGGTTTGAGATGAACCGAATCAATAGCCCTAACTTCAATGCCATAAAGTCCAATTGCCAAAGCGGCCATTTTCTCCAGGGGAACTGATCTCTATTTGGAGATCAGTTGTAATAACAGTAGATCTCCAGCTTGTACCTGGAGGTTGGCAATCCTAGCTGGCGCAAGTGGCACAGACAGTAGCGTAGGGGTCATGCCCACTCCTCAGAGCATTTGGGCCCCCTTCAGGAATGCACTGATAGTGCGCCTCATTCATTAAACACAGAGAAGCCTATCAATAAGGGCATTCTTGTTCATGTTTGTTTTGCTCCCTCTATTTAAATTAATAAGGCACAGGGATGTGCACATTAAATTTCCTGAGCCAAAAATGTACTCCCAAAATGCCTTTTCAGATTGCTCTACTTATGTCAAGTTGCTTCAAGCTCATGGCGACTCTGTGAATCAATGCCCTCCAAAAATGTTCTATTGTTAACAGCCTTGCTCAGGTCATGCAAACTGAGGGCCATGGCTTCCTTTATGAAGTCAATCCATCTCATGTTGGGTTTTCCTCCTTTCCTGCTGCCTTCGACTTTTCCTAGCATGATTGTCCTTTCCAGTGACTTCTCATAATGTGACCAAAGTATGGTAGCTTCAGTTTAGTCATTTTAGCTTCTAGGGACAGTTCAGGCTTGATTGAACCCACTTATTTATCTATTTTTGTTGGTCCATGGTAACCGTAACATGAATGAGTCTGAACATGCTTTTTTATGTGGCAATTTGGTTTGGGGGGGGGACTTTTCTATCACTACAGCCAATTACAAAGCAGCCTTTCAAGGGCAGGGATTCAAATACTTCAAATTCCTGATTTGAGCTTGGAGACTGCTGGTGCATAGATTCCCAACAGGAAAGTGTGGGTCCAGTGAGCAACAAACCTCAGGTATAACTCCCTTGCATAAATGATCACAGACAGATCCAGAGAGACAGAGAGAGACACACACACAGAGAGAGAGACAGAGACAGAGACAGAGAGACAGAATACTGCAGTCGAAGCCAATGAAGTATTTTCTCATTGATTTGATTTTTTTCCTAAGAGCTGCTTTCCATTCTGCTGTTATGAAGCACAATCAAGCCAAGCAAAGTGCTTTTTCAGTCCTTTTCATGTCAGTGAGAGAGACTTAAGCATGTTTTTATATCTCATTAAAATTAATTGGTCTTAAAAAATGTTTAACTTTTGCGGAATTGGGCCTGTGGTACCCTCCCTCCCCGGGTTTATTATGTAAGGGCTCCCGATGTTGGCCCACCACAAACATAGTCATCACCTACCAGAGGAGATCCAACTAGATACAACTAGACCAGATTGTAACTACCATGTATTCTATTCAATTTCAAATCAAAGAGACATTTTGCATTCCCCCCCCCCCCCCGCACTTTTCAAAGGCCATAAACCATTTAAATTGCTTGTAGTATGGATGAGTCCTTTGGCTCCTGCCACATGTAGGCCACTTTGAAAAAGTTTATCCCACAATAGTTTAAGGGCTATAAAGAAAACCTCTATTTCAGTAGTTTAGGGGAGTGTTGAATGCACATTGGCTGCCACAAAATCAATTTTGTTATGCTTTAATGTGGGGAGGTCACAGGGTTACGAACCTGGAAAATGATGGGTAATTAGCACATTTAGTTATTAAAAAGCAGTCAGTAAATCAAGATCCTAATTAAGCGCTATGCTGAAGAAGAAGCACAATGCGCACGCACTTGGACAATCTCGGCGTGCAAGCCCCGCTACCCCCAGGAAGTATCTCTGATTTAAAGAGAAGGGCTTTATGCTTTAATTGTGTCCTTTCTTGCTAAACTCTGTTAAATCTGCTCATATTAACAGTATGCAGTAACAGTTGTTGTTATCTCCTCAATAGGGGGACAGATAATGGTATTTTATTTAGCTGTGCTTTACGGCTATGTGTCCTTCAGTGAAAATAGCTTTGTAAATTCTCTGTCGAGCTAATTGTATTTCTTGATTGTCTCATTGGGGCTGCTCCGAATGGCCTTCCCTACCAGGTGGAAGACTAAATGAATTTCTTTTTTAGAAAGAATACTCTTTTCTTCTCCGTCTGCAATGACTGCCATGAATTGGTTAATTTTTTTTTCTCCTTTTTGTGTTTCCACTTCCTTCTTGAAGACCAGCTGGTGGTGGTGGTGATCAGAAAACAGCACGTCAAGTTAATAATTGCTTAACAGCGTCTCATTTGTTTCAGAAGCCTGAAAAGGCTTATTTTGTCCTCGCATATCCCACAATATTAAAGAAACAACAATATTGCATATTTAACACATTATATATGAAATTATCAATTATGTTATACTTATTCTTAGCTAAAAATATACTTTTTATGACATGCTAATTTCTCTAAGATTCAGATGTTCAGTGTTAAGGAGGGGATGTTAGGGAAGAAAGTGTCCTCAAAATTAGGATGACAGATTGTAAATATTCCTGTATTTATTTATAGAAAAGATCAAGAATCCAGTAGCACCTTAAAGACTAATAAAATTTCTGGCAGGGTATGAGCTATCAGAAGAAGTGAGCTGCGGCTCACGAAAACTCATATCCTGAGAAATGTTGTTAATCTTTAAGTGGCTACTGGACTCTTGATCTTTTCTACTGCTTCTGACAGACTAACGCTTGGCAGTGTGGATCTGTGCTGAATTTTTTTTGCTATTGTTCAGGTTCGGGTTTATTCACCCGAAAATTTTCAGAAAATCCGAGTTTTCTGGATTTTCCGAAAATTTTCAGGTTCAATAAACCTGAACCCGAAAAATACCGGGGGAAAAATTGGGCAACAGCCCTAGTCTCCCTTCCAAGTACTGACCCAGCTTAGCTTCCAGGTTCTGATGAGATTGAACTATCCTGTACCAAATCCCTAATATAATGCCACATCCCTGATGTGAAGCTGGCCGTGTGAAAATGTGGATAGGCATGTATGTTGAAATGCACATCATGACCTGCATCCTGTTCAAAGCAATAGAGTCAGAATTGACTATACCAGTGGTCTTCAACACATAGTTTAGTACCCTCATGTGGGGTTGCAGAGCCCCTACCTGCTAAATCATGAGCTTATATAGAGACATCATATTTTTTTTGCTGCTTCTTGGAAGGACCTGATAATACTGTACTTGCATGGAGAGCATGGGAATATACCTTCTGCTTTTTTTGTGCAACATCACTCAGCAGTGGAGACAATCTGTGTGTAGTATAGGCATTTGCTCCCTAATCTGAATTGAAAGGCTGAAAAAAAACCCTACAGTTCCCACCAACCCCAGTGATCCAGTGAGTTCTGAGCACTAGCTGGCGATAGACATGATGGATGCTCAATGCACTCAAAATGTGGCTCACTTTTACATTTATTTATGTATTTAATTAAATGTTAACCATACAAGTATATTTGCTCCTTGAACAAGAGACAAATTCAACTGGGCATTCTGAGCAGGGCAAGTTCAATTTTTGAACACATTATAAAGCATCACAAATTACTATACTGAATTGCCACTGCTAATTGCATCTGATTTGTTATGAATGACCATCTTGGCAATAATAAATTTGATTAGATATTCCAAAGGATCCTAAGATTCCTGTTTTATGGGTGGAAATCTGATGCTGAAATAACACACAGTAAGAGCCAGCATGGTGTAATGGTTAAGGTGTTGGACTAGGACCTTGGCAACCCGGGTTCAAATCCCTGCTTGCACCATGGAATTCTTGTTGGGTGGCCTTGGGCCAGTCGCACACTCTCAGCCTCAACCTTGGTTAGCATTTGGATTGGAGACTTCCATGGAATGCTGAGATCCTGATGCGGAGGCAGGCAATGGCCAACCACCTTCAAACATCTCTTGCCTAGAGAACTCTACAGTCAGCTGACTTGACAGCAAAAAATAAAAATAAAAGAGGAATTTGGGTCCATGTTTCTCACAGCAACTCTTTGGACCACGTCAGCTTGTCACAATGACTTGAAAAGCCTACTGGCTTACTCGGTGCGTGAAGAGGTCTGTATCATGGAGATAATCATTTCTGTGCATACATTTCATCCACAGCAGTCCTTCACCATGTCCTCGAAGGCAGACACTCCAATCCAGAGGCTCCCTGATATGAGCCATCCTTCACATCTGGAAGGTTTTTGTGAGCTTCAGAGTCACCCGTGGAGCTCTGGATCCAAGCCAATGTCTTCATTTCTACTAAAATTATAAATTACAAATATGATTATTACGTCTACAAAATTGTCAGGGGCTCCATAAGTATAATCCTGGCACCTCTTTGTTTTGTGCCAGCCAAATATTGACTAAAATGGCTCCTTTTGTCACAAAGAGTCTCTTTCTTCTTGCATAAAGGGCACAAGAGGCACTGAATCTGCCTTTCATCGGTTTGCTGATTATACCAATTCCAAGGTACATGTTTACAAATATTATTTGTTTCTTTGCTGCCATTTGCATTCTGAATCCCTCTCATTCCAGGTTTCCATGGAGACTCTCCCACAGCTTCCTCATTAAGAAGAAGTTCTTTTTAATTGATCTTCTAATGTATTGCTTAATAGTAACTGTTAAGCAATCTTTTGTTTCCAGGTCATATTTAAGGGTTCATGTATTTACATAAAAAACATTTCATTAGCCTGAAACCAATCATTATTTGTCATTTTCTTCCTCTGTTTTAAATAGCTGAGCTCTCACTGAGGGCTTCCAAATAGCAAATATTTATAGCTTGTAAAACTGCTGCTCTGTCGGCTTGGCTGCTTTTGTTTTCCTGAGTAAGCAAGGAAATTACAGAGTATCAACATTTTGGTCAACAAACAATGAATGAAGATGGTTCCCCTAACCTCTTTCCCTCCCAATCCAAAATTTGGAAAGGGTGTGCTAAATGCAAGCCAAGGTCAGTATTTAAGGGCAAGCACATGTGGTGATAAATCTGTAGAGTTAGAAGGAAATAAATCATTATAAGAAGTCATGTCCGCTAATTTCACTTTCATTTCAAACTGGGGGAAAAGAGATGGCAAAATAGGGTCTCAGTGAGGTCTCTGAGAGCTTTAAATGCTGGGTACAAGTAGGGTTGCCAGCTCTGGACTGGGAAATACTTGGAGATTTTGGGGCGGTGCCTGAGGAGGGCAGGATTTGGAGAGGGGAGAGACTTCAACGCCATAGAGTCCAATTGCCAAAGCGGCCATTTTCTCCAGGTGAACGGATCTCTATCGGATGGAGATCAGTTGTAATAGCAGATCTCCAGCTCACTGGATCACTGGGGTTGGTGGGAACTGTAGGGTTTTTTTTTTTCAGCCTTTCAATTCAGATTAGGAGCAGCTGCCTATACTACACACGGATAGTCTCCACTGCTGAGTGATGTTGCACAACAAAAGCAGAAGGTATATTCCCATACTCTCCATGCAAGTACACTATTATCAGGTCCTATACATTATCAGGTCACTATACATCAAATTAGGAACCAAGCAGGTCCTTTTTCCATATACAGAGGCTTTTCGCCCTACCAAAATAAATGGGCAAATTCGCTTTTAAATATTATAAAACATAAAAGGAAGACCAACTCGCTGACGAAGCATCGAAACGCCGACCAACCTAGAGGTGGCGTCAGTTGGACTTCACGTGTTTTCCATTTCTCTTCCGTCATTCCGACAGTGACATCTGTTCCTGCAGGATTTCCTTCCCTGCCTCCAGGAGACTTCCGTTTTCGGCACACATATCCAGCCAGGAGATCCACATTGAGGACTCATGATCCTCCAGGGTGTTCCAGCTCTTGAGTAGCCCCGCTGCTTTTTTCCCATCTCGGCGCGGCTTTGCCACTTCGTGAGTACTTCAGCCCTTGGGGCTTTGTGTCTCCCCGTCCTTCTGGACTTTGCACCCTCCTGGCCACGAGACATTTTTTTCTTTCCCTTTTGGACTTATACTTTTGTGCCTGATGGTATATTGGGATTGTGTTCAGGTTTATGTAACATATATGTGTGTGAAATTAACACTCTTCTAGATTATTTGCGTGTGACAGTAACACCAATTTTTTGTTATCCAAAGAGTCTTTGTTTATTATTATAGAGTGTAGTGATATAGTGGTATAGCACTTACCACTTACTTTCAATACTGAGCCCACATGCTGGTTGTTACAACTAACTTTGTTATTTCAGCATAGACCTTTTTTTTTTTTTTGCTAACCACCTGGATGCTGGCAACCCTAGGTACAAGTGAATCCTGAATTTGAGGGTCCAGGTAAATTACCTAAAGAATCAAGATTTCTTCCAGAATAAAAATTGAGTTCATGTTAGTAATACAAGTACGCTAGTCTGTATGGAAAGAAGAGCTATCAGACCAGAAAGAACCCCTGTGGGTGGCTACCATTTGTTCTCTTTGGTTTAGTGCCAAGCTTTCCCCCCTCTAGTTGTCTGTATATTCTTAGTTTCTGTGCAAAGCTTCAGATGTTTCTAGAGCTAAGAATCCAGGTTGTGCTTTCTTACAGGTTAGAAGATGAGACGAATATTCCACCAAAGTGTGCATGTCAAAAATAGCGTTCCCAGACCTCCTGCTATTGCAGAAGAGTTCCCATCTGCACAGCTTGCTACTTTGCATGTTGTGAGTTTTTTTTTTATTATTGCTGTTGGTATACGCTGTGACTAATAAGTGATGTTATGTTGTTTTAGGAATTGGTGGAAACTCTATGGTTTTACCACGGAGCTTCTGGAAACTCCTAGAGCAATGTGGTATCACTGGTGGTTTCCCCTGAAAGTGACACCATGGCACATGTGATGATGGTACCCCACCCATGCTCCTTCATCTCTCGTTGGGTGCCAGCCATTGGATGGCAATCCTGGTCAAGAAAACAAACAGCTGAAACTACAATTTAAACCAATGAGAACTCAGATTTTTTTTGTTTTGTTTTGCTGTCACCTGGTTGCTCCAATGAAGAGCTGTTTGCTGCAAAGGAATCTGATGATCCTTTAGAGATCAGCACTGTCCATCTTTTGATTCCTGCCTACACCCTCATGCTCAATTGGTATATCTATAAATAGATATTACACAGCCTTTGTTTTTTTTACTCCTTTCAAGGAAACTAACTTTGTAACACCTCCCTTTGGAATGCCCCTACCACTCTGGCGGTGGGAAGTCATGAAGCAACTTTACAGTACAACTTAACAAATGCAATTTTATTATCAAAGACAAACAAACATGCAGAGACAGTCCAAAAAGGAATGGGCTTAATGAGGTTACATTAGTACACAGTGAGCCCAGATGGCCAGATTTTTAACCAGCAAAATTTGACAATGTTTAACCTACAATTGCTTTCAGATTTAATCCTATTATTTCCCTTTTACTTCCCTTGAAGACATTTCTAGGAATGAAGAGATATGCCATATTGTCAGTAACATTTCCTGAAGTCTAGACAATTTCATGATTCACTTTTACTTTGTTCTGACCTTACCAGTGACAGTTCCAGGATTTGGAGGTCTTTCAGCAAGATGCCACTGTTGGTCTTCACCTCTCACCCATCTGCCCCAATCTAGGTACCCAAAAACAAAACGTCTGAGTGGGGAAGTGATTGAGCAAGCAATGACATGCTTGCTCTCAAGTGGCAATGGCCCTAAGCAGATACTACTAGCAGCAGTCTACTCACGTGCAAGCAGAACCATCAGAGCTCTTAACCAGAAACAGCTGGAGTAAAGGGAGGAAGAATGTGTTGGCAGTGACATGAATTCATGTACTCACACATGCTGCCAACAATATACAGACCTTCCTCCTTTGCAAGTATGTACAGGTTCAGAGGGCTGTTTAAACCACCGGGTTTTCCAGTGAAGCCATCCTTGTGACTGTTTGAGGAAGCACAAAGATAGCAGAATAGACAATACAATCTTGATAGACTAGTGGACTGACTCAGTATAAGGCACCTTCCTACTTTGGAAGGGAGGGTGACTGGGTAGACAGTGGTAGCAACTGCTTGGTAAGGTATCATTTCCAGTAAGAGCTGCTGTGACTCAATTAGTTTGCACTTGTACTCATGTGCAGGAGCTACTGGGCAGTAGGAACGTGGGGGTTGTCTTGGGGCACCGAGACCCTGACCAATGTGTGAGGGTATGCACACCCTGGCACCAGCCCTGGCTTCTACCATGCACGTCTGGGGTGCTGCTGTATATACCCTCACAACTAAAATCCAGTTCTAGCTATATCTTTTCTAGCGTACAGCATTCCATCAATTTTAAGGGGATATTTCTTTAATCTAGTGATGGGCAAACTTCCCAGCACTAGATTCAGAACTAGATTCAAGCCTCAGTGGAAATGCTTGTAAAAACAAGAGCAACTTTTTAGAGCTACAAATTGACTTGCAAAGTTGAGTGAACCTTATTGTCAAAAAATTACATCTTTTTTGTCCAAGTCCCGGACATTAATCACAGAGCAGAGGGAGGTAAGTTTTTTTGGATGTTGTTTCAATACAAGCTATGAAAAAAAAATTAAAAATAGAAGGCCTAACAGAGACCATACTATTTATTTATTTATAGGTTTGCCAACCTCCAGGTACTAGCTGGAAATCTTCTGCTATTACAACTGATCTCCAGCCGATAGAGATCAGTTCACCTGGAGAAAATGGCTGCTTTGGCAATTGGACTCTATGGCATCAAAGTCCCTCCCCTTCTCAAAACCCGCCTTCCTCAGGCTCCCCCACAAAAACCTCCCACCGGTTGCAGAGAGGGACCTGGCAACACTATTTATTTACTGTATTTACAGTTACTATTTATTTACTGTATTTACAGTCTATATTTCTCACTATATACTATGGATTTACATCCTAAAGCTGCAGAATTACTTCTCAGGAAAATTATGTTTGATTTGTAGGTTGCCATGTTGCTTAGATTGGTGCCTGGCTTGGAAGTGGGGATCGCACATGCGCGCGCAGTTGCACCAACATGATTGCATTGGCACAGCTGTGTGCATACACGACTCCTGCCTCAGCTCCGCCCCAAAAACCTCCCACCGGAGCCGAGGGGGGTCCTGGAAACCCTATTGATTTGTAATATGTTTATTTGTAATATTTGTAATACAGATGCAAACTCTCTCTCTCTCTCTCTCTCTCTCTCTCTCTCTCTCTCTCTCTCTCTCTCTCTCTCTGTTTAAATTAGGCCCAGATTCTAAGGGGTCTAGGGCCAGCTCAGCAGGGGGTGGGATTAGAGTTGCCAGGTCTCTCTTTGCCATCGGTGGGAGGTTTTTGGGGTGGAGCCTGAGGAGGGCAGGGTTTGGAGAGGGGAGGGACTTCGGTGCCATAGAGTCCAATTGCCTGCAAAAAGACTGGGAGATGAGCAAAGATTGAAGTGATATGGTCTCTATGACTCACTTCATTCAACATCTTGATGGCAGCATTCTGCACCGATTGAAGTTTCCCAACACTTTTAAACGGATCCAAGAACACACACAAATTACAGACCTGTTCCTTCAAAGGGAGTACAACCCCATCCACAATGGGTAACACTTTAAGTCCTGGGTCAGACCTTCCATTCACCAACCGCCCCTCTGCCTTGTCAGGATTAAGCCTCCATTCCAAAACTGCCTCCAGGCACTGGCTCAGCATTTCTACTGTCTCAATGGAATTGACTGGAAGAACAAGATAGAGCTGAGTGACAACCCAGTCCAAATCTCTGGATGACCTCACCAAACACTTTCAGGTAGATATTGAAAATCATAGGGGACAAAATGAAGCCTTGTTGGACTCCACAGACCAAAGACCAAGGGGCTGAGCAGCAGTCCCCCAGCACCACCTTCTGAAACCTACCTCCCAGCTTGGAAAGACAGTCCAGAAGGATACCATGATGTCAAAAACTGCTGAGAGGTCCAGGACCATCAACAGAGTTGCATTCCCACTTTTCATCTCCCAGCACAGAATATCCACCAAGGTGACTAAGTCCCATAACCAGGCCTGAAACTAGATTGGAAAGGATCCAAACAATACACTTCATCCAGAAATGGTTGTCCATAAATAGTCATAAGAACAGAGTTGTCAATTTCAGCTGTGTAGGTCTCATGCAATGAGCACTTGGGCTTTTACTAATGGAATTAGAATGGAACAGTACAGAAAGCCACCTACATATGGGGTAGGGTTGCCAGACCCCCACCGGGGGCGGGGATCCCCTGATTTGGGCCCCCTCCCCCAGCACCATGCAGCTGGCCGACAGGGGTCTTACTGGGCTTAAAATGAGTCCTAGGTCTTGGCCCCACCTGCATGATGATGTCACTTCCAGAAGTGACACCATCATGTTGGCAACGTTGAGAGGGACACTCTAGTATCTGGGCAAAACTCGGTGGTAAAAGCAGCCTCTACCATAGAGTTTTTGCCCAAATACCAGAGCAACTCCCTTGACCTCACCAATGTGATAATGTCACAATCAGAAGTGATATCGTCGCGTCGGCCTCCCTCTGCAGCTGTAAGTCCCCACCCCACCTCCCACTGGTTTATTGGGGGACATGGCAACCCTAATATGGGAATAGGTCTCTAGTCCTCTGCAATGATTATTATTGTAGGTATCTTGTTGTGACTGCATTGAGCTTTGTGATACCACTTTCTGCATTGCTCACACTACACCTTGCCTTAGGCAGTTTGCTGTTCACATGGTTGCTCTCGTTGTCATTGAATGTTGCATTCCTAGTCCTATTGCATTGTTCATAAGATATCTTATGCTGCGCGACTACATTTTTTCCTCTTTCTTTATTCTGTAATGCTCCTTGAGTCTCAGTGAAAAAGGCAAGCTATAAAGCTAAGTAAAATAAATACTACTAGGAATGGAATCACAGGGTCAAGAACTTGTAGTTGACTCTGTGGTATCACTGAGATTAATGCACTTCAAGGCAACCATTGTGAATCCTGGCAGATGATAAAGTGTCTATATGTATGAACAAACCAGGTATTAGTGCCATATCTGGCCAGCGTATATCTCATACGAGCAGGCTGGTAAAAAAGACTCATGTCAAGCCAGCAGAAATGATTGTGCAACTTCACCTGTATGGATATGTAACATTATCATTTTTTATAATCTTCTCATCAGGCCACAGGCCGAAAAGATAGGCCATTGGGAAATTTGCAACTCTGTGATAAGCTCCATAAAAAAACAATAATTGGCAGGTATAATTTGTCCCTGCCTCTTTTTTATTTTCTTCTTCTATCCTTGACCTCTGTGTGCCTTTGCAGAAACTCGGAGCGTTAACATTATGCCAGGATTAAAAAGCTAGACAGCGCAACAATGTAACTTGACAAGATATTTTTTACATTCTGTTGGGATTGAATGTCTTTTGAACTTTTGAAAATTAAGTAGATGCTCCGGGTACAGAATTCTCGCATGGTGTCCTTTTGTGCTTTGCGTTAGGTCTCTTCTGGTTATAGCATGGGAGTATTGGTTTCCATTATCTTACCACCTATAATTTTGTTAAATAGCAATTATTCATGCATAGCATGGGTTTCAAGAGCATTTAAAAAGCTGCAGCGCTTTGCCGTGACTGCTAAAAGGTAGGTTTCAAATTATTTATGTAATGATTGCACATTTTAAATTGATTTTCAAAGCATGCAATTGTATTTCCCGAATAAACCAATATGGTAATGAACCACAAGCATTAAACTGGCCTCTTGAATTTTTATTATTACTTTTATAGGATACTTTGGAACTATTTTATCCAAATAACTTTAGGATGGATTCCGAAAACCACTGGAAACAATCCACTTGCCTACAGTTGCTGCCGTGCACCTCTCATCCCCCCACTGTTTGGACATAGAGTTGCCAACCTCCAGGTAGTGGCTGGAGATCTCCTGCTATTACAACTGATCTCCAGCTGAAAGAAATCAGTTCACCTGGAGAAAATGGCCACTTTGGCAATTGGACACTATGGCACTGAAGTCCCTCCCCTGCCCAAACCCCGCCCTCCTCAGGCTATGCCCCAAAAACCTCCTGCCGTTGGCGAAGAGGGACCTGGCAACCCTATTCACACATCATATATGTACTGAAGCATTACTGGACCAGCCATCATGTTTAATGGGGACCGTTTGCATGCTTCAAGCTGTCAGCCCATTTCTCTTCCTCGAGGCTCACGTACAAGTTTATTGTGTGGTGGTAAGAGGGTTTTCTTTGATACTGAAAGCCATTATGTACGTACTAGCAATAAATATTTGGATGTTGACAAAGAAACACAAGCAGATATGTTAGCTTAGTCAGCATCTGCAAGGACCTATATGAAATGGGGAAGTATCTGAAACTATGATTCTCTAAAGAGTTAGGCTGAGCCAGGTAAGGAAACATAACATGAGTTCTCCTTTAATCCTTGAAATGCCAGTTTCTATGTTTTTTAATGTATGGACAGGGCCACCAAGTGGGAACATCTGTGCGGATTGTGTGCCTGCAGTACACTTGAAGATTGTATGGGCTGAATGACTTTTTTGTCTTTTTCTCTCTCACTTCCTCCATGTTCATGATCCTCTCAATGAAAATGCATTTTCTGGTCCAAGTGATTGTTCTGTGGGGAGGTATAAAAAATGTTGTGGGGTAGATTTTAAAGCAGCTCCCGAGGAAAAGCCAACAGCAAATGAAAAGCATCTGATTTGAGACCTCACATCGCAATGGAATAGGGTTGCTTGCCACCCTCCAGGTGGGGCCTGGATTTCTCCTGGAATTACAACTGATGAGATCTCCAGACTAGAGACATCAGTTCCCCTGGTGGTAATGGCGGACCATCAAGCATTATAAATTGCTGGGGTCCCTCCTCTCCCCAAACCCCACCCTTCCCAGGCTCCATCCTGAAATCTCCAGGAGTTTCCCAACCCCATAATGAAATGACATTCACTGGTCCAGGCAATCTAGGTGGGGATAGTTAAGAACTGGGCAGTGAGATTATGCTATCAGAAATGCTAGCTGTTTAAAGGCACCAAAGAGATGTATACATATGGAAAGTATTTGAAGCAGAAAAAAAATGTTGTTTATATGCAAATGCTACAAGCTTCCAAACTAAGATGGGAGAGTTAGTGCTTTGTGTTAAATTAGGAGATAAATATAAAGGGTACTTCAGAAACCTGGTAGGATGGTGAAAATCAGTGGATATAGCTGTCTCTGGCTATCAGCTATATAAGAAGGACAATGGATGTAGGACAGAAAGAACTTCTTCATGCAAACAGGCATAAACTTGTGGAATTCACTGCCCCAGGTCATAGTTACAGCCATTATTTCATTGGTTTCAAGTGAGATCAGACAAATTCATGAACGGTAAATCCATAAATGGCTGTTAGCCATGCTGACTAAATGGAGCAATCTTCCGAGGCAGTAAGCCTCTGAATACCAGTGCTGGATGCAACAACAGGGAAAGCTTTTGTCCACCATTTCCTGCTTTAGGGTTGCCAGGTCCTCCCTGGCTACCGGCAGGGGATGGGGCGGTAGGGTTGCCAGATGCAAGTTGGGAAACACCTGGAGATTTGGGGATGGAGCCTGGGGAGGACAGGGACCTCAGTGGAGTACAATGCCATAGAATCCACCCTCCGAAGCATTCATTTTCTCCAAAGGAAATGATCTCTGTAGTCTGGAGATGAGCTGTAAATCCAGGGGGATCCCCAGGTCCCATCTGGAGGCTGACATCCCTATCCTATTTGTAGTTCTTATGATTAGCCACTATTAAAGATGTATACTTTCTAGAAATTTTGAAGGTATGGAACAAAAGTCCCCCCCCCCATTTTTGGGTGGAGGGGGTGAAAATTTGGGGGAAATTGAAATAAATGCAATGCTAACGTTCACCTCAAACTTAAATTTATTTTACTGCTTTAACAGCATAAAATGCATAATTTATAACACAGATAACATACAGCATTGTACTTCTTTGGCATATTCCTGAAATTTAAAAGGATAAATGCTTTCCTTTTCCACAAGTAAAATTATAAGTATATGCAATTCTGAAGAAAAAGACAGCTGCACCGGATGTTACTTTAGCGCATGAATCTTAATTTTTTGCCATCTGAGATGTAGGAAAATTAAAAGTTGAAATAGAAAACTTTTGTAGCAAACAAAAGACAGTATGTTATTTGGACAAAAACAGCCTCATGCAGGATGCAATCCTAATGACACTTTCTTGGGAGTAAGAGGTGATAATATAGAGACTATAAGCCGATTTTGCCGTTCTGTGTCAGGTTTTGTTGTAACCTCCAGATTCTAACAGTTAGTGAGGGTTGCCAGGTCTCTCTTTGCCACCAGCGGGAGAGGGTTGCCAACCTCCAGGTACTAGCTGGAGATCTCCTGCTATTACAACTGATCTCCAGCCAATAGAGATCAGTACAACTGGAGAAAATGGCCGATTTGGCAATTGGACTCTATGGCAAAGAGGGACCTAGCAACACTATCCATGTGCGCCTGTTTGTCTTGCACATTTCCCACCCACCCCTTGTTGGTTCTCCAATATGTTGCTGTCTTTTACAGAATTTTTTAGACCATTTATGTGACACACTTCATGGCACTTTAAGTTATAATTCTTGGATGGAAACGGATGGCTCCCTGCAACGGGAGCCTAAGTAGGCTGAGGTGTGAAGCTAATTAATATGCCACTTGACCCACAGCGAATTCCAGCCAAAATACTCGGATTTGGCTGGTTGACAAAGCAGCCCTAGATGTGTTTGCTTGGAAAGAATTGAGTCCATCATACATATGCTTGGGATAAAAGCTGAATTCAACACATTCAGTCCTGGCCTTTCAGAAACTGGCCCCAGAAAGCACAATTTTGATGAGGGGTGACTGCATCCAGCATAGGGTGGCCAGGTCTCTCTTTGCAGCCGGTGGGAGGATTTTGGAGCAGAGCCTGAGGAGGGCGGGGTTTGGGGAGGGGAGGGACTTCAATGCCACAGAATCCAATTGCCAAAGCAGTCATTTTCTCCAGGTGAATTGATCTCTATCGGCTGGAGATCAGTTGTAATAGCAGGAGATCTCCAGCTACTACCTGGAGGTTGGCAACCCTAGTCCAGCATGGGCAGAGTGGTTATCACCTGCTCTGCCCCCTCTCCACCCTACAGATTGCCAGTTTTGTTGTTAGGTAGCCCGTGTTTTATGAATTTGATGGTTCTATGTTGTTTTATGTCTGTTTGCTTGTCTTTGTTTTCTCCGTAAGCAGTTTTGACCCCTCATTGAATGGAGAAGAGTGACTTAAAATGCCCAAATAGATAAATATTATACTTTGTAGGGGCCCTGGTTTGTTCATCAGAGATTTGTGTGATCTTTTTTCGATTGTGAGAATCTGTATGAGCTGTCTTTTGTACTATGCCTATTAAAGGTTATTGAATTGAATTGATAAATATGCAAATAACTAACTATGCACAGTGCTCCAGTCTCAGCCCATAATCTCCATCACCACTCCTGATGTAGCTCGGTAAGATCACTGCACACCCCATTCCCTTCAGTTACACTCAGTGCTGGAAGTAGCAGTCCTTCCCATGTTCCCACCAGTCGGCCTTAGCTTCATAAAAAGGTAAAGGTAGTCCCCTGTGCAAGCATTCCTGACTCATGGAGTGACATCACATTCCGACATTTACGAGGCAGACTTTGTTCATGGGGTGGTTTGCCAGTGCCTTCCCCAGTCATCTACACTTTACCCCCAGCAAGCTGGGTACTCATTTTACTGACCCTCGGAAGGATGGAAGGCTGAGTCAACCTTGAGCCGGCTACCTGAAACCGACTTCTGTCAGGATCGAGCTCAGGTTGTGAGCAACTTTTGACTGCAATACTGCAGCTAGGGTTCCCAGGCCACCGGTGGGAGGTTTTTGGGGCAGAGCCTGAGGAAGAAGGGGTTTGGGAAGGGGAGGGACTTCAATGCCATAGGGTCCAATTGCCAAAGTGGCCATTTTCTCCAGGTGAACTGATCTCTAGCGGCTGGAGATCAGTTGCCATAGCAGGAGATCTCAAGCTATTACCTGGAGGTTGGAAGTCCTAACTGCAGTTTACCACTCTGCGCCTGGCCGTTACCTTCTCTTCTTCTTTGGAAAAAAAATGGCTCTGCTAGCATTACCTGGAGCTGAATTCTTTCTTTCCCTTCTTCTGATCTTGATGGTTAACTCAGGGCATACACATTACCAAATGAACAACATTCACTAACTGCCTCAGGAAACTTAATCTACTGCCATTAATATCCAAGGATGTTGCCTACCTGTGTTCTTTATAATTGTTGCATTATTTTCCCAACCTACACACACTAACTGCTTATTCCCCCACCCCCTGGATAAGAACAATCCTGTGCCAGTGACAAAAACCTCAGAGGACAATAGAGCAAGGGTCCTCAGTGCGCCCTTGTGTAGGCTTAAAACCGAAATTCTCAGGATGAGCCTTTTACAGGCCTGAAACTGAAGCAGAGAAGGTGAATGACCCACCCAGTGTCTTATTTCACATGAATACAAGGTCAATTCCTACGTATTGTATGCCGGGGAGGGGGGATTACTGAGTTTAAATAAAGAAGGAGAAAGGAATCGCAACAGTGCAATTTGCCTACCAATAGCGCTGCAACTTCAGTTAAACCATTGTATGCGCGGAGGGTATTAAGTTTAACATGCACATTTAAATAATAATAACAACAATGGACATGAAAGGAAACTAGAAGTACATTTCACAGGCACTGGATGGTTGGGCTGTATTTGGCGGGTTACTTTATCCTTTAATGGTGCCCGGTATATGGAAACAAAAAAGGGGCTGGTGAAATTGCGAAAAGGTGTGGAGAAAGGAAGCAGAGAGGAATTGTCCTCTTGCAGTGGGAAAGAAATAAAGAAGCAGACACGCGAAACTGAAATTAAGCAGGACAACAACTCTGTTAAAGGGATATGGAAAGAAGGCGGTTAAGGGGAGACATGATACAAGTCCAAAAAATTATGCACGGTATGGTATGGAGATAGTGGACAGGGAGAAGCTTCTCTCCCTCTCTCATAATACTAGAACGTGGGGTCATCTGCTGAAGCTGGAAGGTGAGAGATTCAAAAGAGACAAAAGGAAGTATTTCTTCAATGTGGAAGAATGTGGAAGAAAACTTAAACTGTGGAACTCCCTGCCCCAGGATGTGGTTATGGCCGCCAACTTGGAAGGCTTTAAGAGGGGAGGGGACATGTTCATGGAGGATAGGGTTATTCATGTCTACTAGTCAACATGAATACTAGTCATGATGCATACCTATTCTCTCCAGGATCAGATGAGCATGCCTGTTATATTAAATGCTGTGGAACACGGACAGGATAATGATGCTGCAGTTGTCTTGTTTGTGGACTTCCTAGTAGGGTTGCCAAACTCCAGGTACAAGCTGGAGATCTCCTGCTATTAAAACTGATCTCCAACTGATAGAGATCAGTTCACCTGGAGAAAATGGCCACTTTGACAATTGGACTCTATGACACTGAAGACCCTCCCCAAATCCCACCTTCCTCAGGCTCCGCCCCAAAATTCTCCGTGTATTTTCCAACCCGAAGCTGGCAGCCCTACTTCCTAGAGGCACCTGGTTGGCCACTGTGTGAACAGAATGTTGGACTTGAAAGACCTTGGTCTGATCCGGCATGCCTTTTCTTATGTTCTTATGTTATTAATGTGAAACCATGGTTTCTTTTAACCACATTTAGTTTGTAAAGCCAGCTTTTGGTTCACAGACAATCATCCAAATCTGGGTTTAATGCAATCGATACTGGCTTTAACACCTTGGCTGTTTCCCCAGGCTGATTTCCTGGTATAAATTGCTGCACGGATGGTGCCAGGGAACATGCAGGGTAGAGCTAGGATGTCCATGTTTATGTCCCATGAAACAATAGTCAAGATTGTGTTTAATAAACTAAGCTAACTTCAAATCATAAATCCTGATTTGGCATAGCCTGACTAAACATAGATAGTGGAGTGCCCTGCATTCATATGACCCCACACATTAACCATCTCCTCTCGAAAATTAGAATTCAGTGTACCTGATGTTCAGGGACACTGCACGCATTGTATTTTTAATGTTATCTTAGCAAAACAAGCTTGTATTCAATGAGAAACATGAGGGGAGTACAGCTTATAGAATGGAGCTTTTTTGCCTCCTCTTCCCACTGTAGTGTCCTCAGTACAAAATACTGTCCATCATGGAGTATAGGAAATACCTGAGAACAGTGCTAGGTACAATGTGAACATCTACAGTGAGAGCAGCGGATTGACAGAAAAAGCCTGTTCCTTCCACTGGCAGAACTGTCCTGGGTACAAGCTATGAAACTACAATGTGACAAATACATATTTGCTTGAAATATATGCACACTTGTCAGGAACCCAAACATGGCTACAGCTTTCTCCTGAATGCACATATTCCATGGCAACCCTGTATTTACTGCTGCATAAAGTGGTACTTGGGATTGGTGGGGCCCATTATTTATTTATTTGTTTTAATTTAGGGGGGAATTATGTTGTCTTTCCAGGAAACTGCCTGAGTTGGTTTCAAAATAAAATAATAAAAATAATAATTATCTCCTGGAATTCATTGCTACTGCAGTTGACCACTTAACCAGATGGGTTTTTTATAAAGGACAAATTCATGAAGGGCAGGTCTATCTCTGGGCATTTATCTTGAGAGCTAAAAATATGGGACTTCTGTATTCAGAGGCAGCTTATCTCCAGTTATCAGATGGAAGGCACAGGCAATAAGGGATCACTACCATCCCATCCTTCTGACCTTCCCAAGGACATCTCATGGACCCCTGTTGGAAGGAAAGTGCTACCCGAGATGGTCCTTTGGATCAGTAGCTTGAAAATGCTTACGTTCTTGAAGATTGCACATGAAGGGTATCACTTGACATTGCTGATGAAACCAGGGTAATTTGCAAACAGATGGAACAAAGTTTATTTAGGAAGCTTTAAATTTTCCAAGGATGATCTGCCCTTTTTCCCTGTGAAGTACCCATTTGGTACCTGTGGGCAATAATTAGCTCAAGGTACAATTAGTATGATAACTTCCCGTAATTTTGGTGAGCCATCACCCACATTTTGCATGCAATATGAAATAAAAATATTTAAAAGTGTGACTACTTTTATAGTATCAGCTTTTAAAAACCTCCTTAAGTTATTTTAATCAATATACTTGTTTTAAGTAAAAGCCATTTAATCTCTGACTTATACATTAACCTTCCATTAAGTATTAGGGAAGAAGTTAAATGCACCTTAGTCAATAATGCTAATGTAAGAACCATTGTACTACCTATAGAGAAATGCGTATTCATATTATGTTAAAGTGGCTGTCCTTAACGATTAGCCATTATTTGTCAGGAAGCTGATAATAAATTTGAAATATTCTGTAAGAAAATGAATTATAATGTTGCAGCTGAGTTCTCTGTACTGTAATAATTTTGAAATGAGGTCATCTACTTCTTCTGGTCAGTGCTTTTTAAGGCAATGATACCGAAGTGATGAAGATACCCTTGGTGATACTTTAACCTCACCCGGCAATTTCACATCTTGGTCGGTAATAAATGAGCCTGCTAATTGAACTACATTAAACTGAATCTACCCTAAAGTAGGCAGTAGAACTGCGAACCGAAGAGTGCCGTCCTTTGCCTTTCAGAAGTGCCTACAATCTAAGACGAAGATGCAGCGATCGCGCTTCAAAATTGTTGGTGTGTTGTCGGTCCATGTTGTGTGATAGCAATGCCATCATTCTGTTTGCATATGTACTCCAAACAATTTAAATTACGCTGTCATGCAACATCAGAAGAATTGTAGGGTTTTTTTTTCTTTTCATGATGGCCATTCATTTGGTAATTTTTTTAAAGTATTATTTCACCAGGCTTAAAAGTGAATGGCTACATAAACTTCAGATCTAGATTCACGCTTTTATACCCCACATTCAAGAAATTGAACACACGGAGAGAGCCTGCTGAGGGGGCAGCACTAAGCTGCCTGCTCCTCTCACCCACAAGAGCAGCAGCCCCGGCCACCAGAAACAAGCTCACACAACAACAATCACTACTCCACTCACCACTACTTTCACCAGCACCACCATAACTGTTCAGGGGCATTCTATGCACAAAGAAGGGGTGCCAGAAGGCGCCACTGCCGCTCTGCCTCCGCCACCTGCTGCCCTGGCCACCACGGCTGCCTCTTGGTGGTGAGGTTCCTCGCACTCCTCCACCCCAACGGCATTGCCTTGGAAGGGTCCTGGAGGTGGGTGAAGGCGGCGGCAGCAAGGAGAGCCTGTCGAGGGGGCAGCGAAAAGCACTGGAAAGAAGGGGAGTCGACCCATGCACTGAAATGCACCAGCGAGAATTCCCAATTACAGTGATTCTTTATCTTAAATCGCAACAACACTAGGATTGGAAAACCAGGTAAAGTTTCATAACAGGAGTGGGTTGGTCCCATAGGAGGGAGACGTCCATGCATTTGGACAATGGAAATTCACTATGTTCACGGGAGACTCACAACAAAACAGTCATGTGTTTTCACCCTCTGTCTGTCTGTCTGTCTGTCTGTCTGTCTGTCTCTCTCTCTCTCTCTCTATCGCTATCTATCTGGTTATATCTATATCTATCTGTCTGTCATCTATCTATATATGCTCCCCTTGGAAACAAGTTTAATCCATTACAAAAAAGTGAATATATAGAAAAGATTACTTGTTTTATACATGTGCTTGTATAGCATCTGGAAAGCTCCCCTTTTGGGAGACGTACAGATAGCTAGCTTCTATTCCAGCTCCTCTGCATCCCTTCATCAGTTGCTCCAGCCTCCCCCACCTCTAGATGCCCTTGCTTTAGCTCTACAGCTACTTTTGCTGACACTATGAAAATGTGTCCTTCACACATTGAAGCCATGCAAGTGCCAAACAGATAAAGCATCTCTTCGCATAGCCATGATCACTCAGCACCTTTATTTTATTTTATGGCTCCAAAAGCACAAACTGGATGCTCCAGAAAAAGTAATTTGAAATAAATACCTTTTGGTTCATACTGCATGCATACAAATTCCTCCATTATATCCCATCGGAATCTTTAAAGACAGGTGAGGACAATGTGCCACAATCACCCAGTAACATGCTGAGGGTCTTCCTAAGTAAAAGGGGGGGGGGAGTATACATTTATTCAGAATAAGCAAAGAAAGGAACACAAAGCCTTACCCAGTCCTTCATAGCATCTTGCGTAGCCGGTTTACCCAGAGCCAATAGCAAAACCTAGTCTGGAACTAATCCAGATTCTGGTGCCCTGCAACTATAATAAAACATAATTTCTGAATATTATGCTGAGCACAACCATACAGGATATTTTTACATAAATAAAAAAACATTAGGATTATTAGGACTGCTATTAGGACTGAGTGTCTTTGAACCTGATTCTTGGAGCCACTTTGCCTTGCTGGAGCCCTCAGAGGAAAACCTTGTTCAGAGGCTAAACCCTCACTCCACTTCACCTAATGGTGCATTCTTTGTCTGTCATGATCCAAACTGATCATAAATGTTTCCAGATCAGCTTACAACTCTTATCTGTATTCATGCACTCTTAATGCATGAAACAGAATCAGAAACCACAATATTCAAAAACCAGTGGGAGAACATTTCAACCTTCCAGGACATTCTGTTGCAGATTTAAGAGTAGCAGTTCTCTTAGAAAGGAATTTCAAAGGGAGATTGGAAAGAGAAACTGTTGAATTACAGTTGATATTCAAACTAAAGACAATGCATTTACCTGGGCTGAATAAAGACCTTGCATTCATGGCTCATTACCAATGCTGATTTCTCCACACCCATCTCTCCCCTGGACATCACAGACTCTTCTGCATACCACACCTAATCCCATCATGCCTGCTATTCACATTTACATACTGTTAACATTTACATACTAATACTTATCTGAATTCACTCTCCTCTACTTAAAGACAGATGGATTCACATTCTAGCTGTATCTGAAGAAGTGAGCTGTGGCTCACGAAAGCTCATACCCTACCAGAAAATATTTTTGTTAGTCTTTAAGGTGCTTCTGGACTCTTGCCCTTTTCTACTACTGCAGACAGACTAACACGGCTATCCACAGAAAATATTTTTGTTAGTCTCTAAGGTGCTACTGAACTCTTGCTCTTTTCTACTTCATGCACTCTTGTTAGGGTTGCCAGCTCCAGGTTGGGAAATACCTGGAGATTTGCAGGGTGGAACCTCAAGAGGGTGGAGTTTGGAGAGGGAGGGACTTCGATGGGGCATCATGCCATCGAGACCACCTTCCACAGCAGCCATTTTCTCCTGGTGAACTGATCTCTGGGAGATCTCCAGCCACCACCTACAGGCTGGCAACCTTAGCCACTGCAGATCCCGATATGCACTGTTCCTGAAGATCCACTGACTCCCAGGGACAACTTTTCAGGGACCACAATGATTGGTAGGTGGAAACAGGAAAGATCAGTTGCATAAAAGGAGCCTCAACCCTATGAAAGGATCCAACCCCAACTGTGATGGAAACTGCTAAGAATGTTTGTTTGTTTTTTTAAACACTGTGGATTCAAACTTCAGTATTTCCTGGAATGAATTATAGTATATTTCTTTTTGCTAAAAACAAAAGGAATGCTGTTCAAGATGATGGTAGCCCAGTCCAAGTAAGATGAAGTAATTGGATTTAAGACAATTTAGAGCCATTTAGTTGTATAGGAATAAAACGTCTAAAAATGATACCGTATGTCCATTTCCTGCTATCACGATCCGTGCGTATCAAGCAAGAGACTGCTTTCCAAAATGTTCAATTGGAGTTTTTAATTTTTATCCTTTGTCCCTTTACTTATTTTACCTCAGGAGAATTGAGACACCAGAGGCTTTTTCAAGTTTCAACCAAGTAACGGAGATTTATTAAACAAGGGATGGACTAGGAGGGAAAATGGTAGGTAGGGAAGGTATAGAACCAGAACTAGTTTATAAGTTTTTCTACAGAGAAGGCATAGATCTTTGATGGCTTAGTTAATACAGAATTACAGTTATTAAGTTCCAAAATTCAGCTCACAGAACTTCCTATAGATGTTCCTATTCAGACTCTGCTGTCTATCTCCCCCCAGAGAACAAAGAAGTATGGAGATTGTTCCTCAAATCTCTCTTCCAGTTCTCTGTATAGATCTACCCCACTTTTGTGGCAGTAATCCCTTAACAAAACCCTGTATCTGGAATTTCTCCTTCCCAGAGCCTATTCCCTTTCAGTGACCTGAGAAAGGGTCCCTTTCCTCCCAGTCTCTGCCTGTCACTCCACAGGAGTTGTTTCAAAACCACTTGGGCAAATCTGAACCCTCAGGTTCCCATAGTCAAAAAACAGTTACTGAACACACAGATTACCAAGAACAGACTCCCTCCCTTTTCAGAAAAGAGAGAGTGAGCTCCTTAGCTTCGCCCACTCCCTGCCAGTTTTTTTTCCCTGAGCTTCTCTCAAAGATTAACTTTTTGTTCATCACACCTACACTTGCTGAACTTACCTCAGTTTGGCACAAACCTTTGTGCAAGTTGCAATGCTTTATAAGTTGCCTCTTAGCTTCACAACACCTATTTCTTCTATACCTTCTAACACCATTACTTGTTCGTGAATTCCATTTGTGTTTTACCTTTTGCCTCTGTGGATTTAGCAGATGATGTAAAGGAATCATTCCTCTCACCTCCTCCGTTCTAGTGCTGTAAAGCATTAAAGGCCAGACAAAGACAACATTCAGGTTTCATAAATCCAGTTAATATGCCAGATGTAAAATCAGTTGGCTGTGGTAGAAATATGGCTTCATAGTTTAAGGTCGGAAACATCCTAATTGCCTACCCTGATGTCCTTCTGAACGGCAAGGTGGGTTGGAGACGGAATCCATGAAAAGTGTGGAATTCTTCCGAAGGAAGTAATATAAAGGTCAAGCATTTTTCCCACTAATAATTTCCTCCTCCTCGTGTGTCATTCTCATTTAATTCAATTCCCCTTTATAATCTCTATTGTAGCTTTTTTCTTATAGCAGTTTGAGAGAGCAAGAGAGTTAAGCTCTGGTCTCTTTCTACAAGGGCAGCTAAAAATACCTTCAAAATGTGAACGTTGATTATGTGGCATGCAACATGGGAGCTGTCCATTTTGCAGTTTAAACAAATTGCTACTTTGAAAGCATACAGTCTTAAATACGTCTGCTGGCCAACATCTTGAGCTTTCTCCTGAAAGCATGTTGTTTTTAAATTCTTTTCCATGCACTAAAGAGAGGGAGAAACAGTATTTCTAAGGATGGGAAAGAATTAGATTTGCCACCAGAACTTACATACATTTGAAAGGAAATTGCATCAAATATTGTTATTCCTGCACTAACCAATGTTCTCTGAACATTCTAGAGGTGGTTCCAAAATGCATTGCATATTTATCCTGGACCAAGTAGTTTCATTTTAAACATGCAGTAATAAGCATCTTTAAGTTTTCTTCTTTTTCCCAAACAAATGCAGTATTAAATTTTTTTTAGAAACAATTAACAATACTGAAGAAGTAGGCAGACCGATTTTCCATGGAATCAGGGTGGAAATGAAAACAAAGTTCTTTTTCCAGCTCCACACTGGAGAGCATGAAAACCGGAGCTGCTTCGATACAAGTTGGTGCAACATTGAAATTAAGAGGGGGCAGTTTAATAATTTTTAAAAAAATAAATAGTAAGCAGCTTCCTTATCCTCTTTCTTAATAATAGAGTAGACTCCTATGTTGATGCATCAGGGGCTTCTGGTTGAGCTAGTAAGTATTGTTCCATCAGCCTTTCCAATGAGCATACACTGCAAATTAGATTCCTGTCTTTACAGATTAATGCATGTAGGCTCACAGTCCGTGACTCAAATATTATGATGAACCACTCATTTGATTCACACCTGTGCATATAGATCCCTGAGAAAACCTGGTTAGGGGATGGACCATGGCTCAGTAGTAGAGCATCTGCTTCACATGCAGAAGGTCCCAGGTTTAATCTCCAGTAGAGTTGCCAGGTTGCTGGGATTGGCAGGCAATTGCCAATCCACCGGGCTCCTCAGAGTGGCAATCGCAAGCGCACATGGCCGTCACAATGAGATTACGTCACTTCCGGTTTTACCCCTGGAAGCGCCACATCACAATGGGATGCTTTAGCACTCAACCTCCCTCCCAAAATGCTATAGCATGCTATTGAGTGCTAAAGGGTCATCACAATACGGGGCTTCCGGGGTTAACCCAGAAGCAACATAATTGCATCACTGCCCCAGCCCTGCCCAAAAAAACCTCCCTCCAGTGGAAGGGGGGGATGGGACCTGGTAACGCTAACCCCCAGCCTCTCCAGTCAAATGGATCAAGTAATAGGATGTGAAATACCTTGACCTGAGACCATGCACAAGCACAGCCATTCAGACCTTCATGATAGACCACTGCTGGCTCAATATAAGGCAGTCTTTGTGTGCTATTCCATGAATAACAAGTGCATCAAGAAATTGGAACTGGCCAATATAGTAACAGTCATTCCACCCCACACATAGCACTGGATCTAAAGGCATCCCTTCATTCATGGGAGTTCTTCAGTGAATGGAAGATTCCTCTGTGAACCAGAGCTCATTTACCCCCCCCCAAAAAAAAATGCCAATTGCTTAGGGTGTTTAAAAGAAACAGGCACAGAAGAGAGTTATTGCAAGTCTAGCCAAAAAAATGCAACTCAAGAATGAAATACTTTATCCATTTCCCTTTCCTGCAGAGAAGGGATCAGAGATAAAAGTTGATGGGAGAGCTTACAAATGAAGAAAAGGGTGGCTGTACCAAAGAGGGGTGCAAGAAGACACAATTCCTCTGTTAAACTGGAAGAAGATACATGTGATTGAGCTTTAAAATTCCATTGAGGTAGAATTTTGAAGCAAAGGATTTTTACAAAATGCTTTTGTCCTATCAAAAGGGAAAATTAGTAGTATTATTTTTTATTTTACATTTTGGGACTTTGCCTATGACTTCTTCTATAGACAGCAGCTGGATGGGGAGCAGAATGTTCTTTCTTCATGCCTCCCCCCCAAAGAATTTTTTTTTCTCTCCAAGGGCCTTCTTCCTTTAGCAGCAAGTATTGTAGATACAAAACAAGCTAGATGTCCTTCCCCATCTACATCTCAGTAACATGGCATATAAGCATTTAAAAGAATCAGTGAGAGCCAGTGGGGTGTAGTGGTTATAGTACTGGACTAGGATCTGGGAGACCTAGGTCTGAATCCTCACTGTGCCATGGAGGTTCACTAGATGATCTTAGCCCAGTCACTCTCTCCCAGCCTAGCCTACCTGACTTGACCTGAGTTGTTATGAGGATATAACAGAGAAGATAATGATGTTAGCCACTTTGGGTCCTTGTTGGGGAGAAAGGCTTGGATATAAATAAAATAAACATTTTTAATGGAAATGCTTCCACACAGAGCTTCCTCATCTTACCATGTTTCCAATAATTCTGTGGTCAATAATTCTGTTGCCAGTTCCTGTAATGATATAATTGAACTTCTTATCCAAGTTTGTTTTAACATTATTTTATCCTAATCAGTTAATAAGTAATTGCCTCAAGTAATTGTTCTCACATTTCTACTGAGTATTATTATTCATTTAAACACCATATTAATCTAAAGGCAATGACAGGAGAAGTAAAGAAAGGTGATCTTGAGGTCTTGGTGCATGTAGCACATCTCATAATCAGAGTACTGGGCCTGAGGAGACCCTGTTTCAACCCCCAGTCTGCCATGATGATTCTCAGTAGATGACCTTGGGCCATTCTCTACCTCTTATCCTAATTTACCTCACTGAGTTGTTGATAGAATTAAAAGGGAAGACTATGCTGAGCTCCTTGGGGCAAGATAAAAATATGAGTAACAAAAAAGGTGAATAATCATAACACAGATAAATTGCAATCTATAAGTTACCTGATGTGCAAATTAAAAAAAAAAAAGATTCAGTGGCCCCTACCACCATCCGGATGCTTCTTATTGTGGTATGCCTTGTTGAACCAAACGTGAGCCAAGGCATTGTGTTTCCAGTTTTCCATTTTATATCAAGACTGATATCTCTCTCCAAGTTCTTAATTCTAGAATATCCCCACTATGTTCACAAGCCTTCAAGTGCATTTATTTATTCCTCATAAACCATTTTTTGACAGGTGACTACAGGAAAAGCTGTCTTTAGCTTGTGATAAAAATATGCTTACTAATGTTAAATTACCCTGAGAATATGCTTAACCTTAGATATGATTGGGGAGGGGCCGTGGTTCACTGATAGAGCATCTGCTTGGCATGCAGAAGATCCCAGGTTCAATCCCCAGCATCTCAAGTTAAAGGGACTAGGCAGGTAGGTGATGTGAAAGACCTCTGCCTGAGACCCTGGAGAGCCACTGCCAGTCTGAGTAGACAATACTGACTTTGATGGACGAAGGGTCTGATTTAGTATAAGACAGCTTCATGATTTACAAAGCCCTGACGTGTGTGATCCAGGTTAGCCCAGTCTCACTAGTTCTCTGAAGCTAAGCAAAGTTGGGCCTGGCTAGGACTTCCATAGGAGACCACCAAGGAAGTCCAGGGTTGCAGTGCATAGGGAGGCAAGGGAAAACTACCTCTGTTCATCTTTTGCCTTGAAAACCCTCCTAAGCCAGCTGTGACTTGATGGCACTTTCCACCTCTATGGTTCACATGGTCAAAAAAGACTCTAGTGTCTTCTGGTACAGGATTACAGGGAGAAATGACCTGTATGTGCCAAATGTATATATTCTCTAATAACATTTGCCATTGCAATGGAGAGTCCAACCATGATAGCTGTAGTAGCTGCTTAGTCAATGTTCAATAGTGCCAGTCCTGGGCTAGATCTGTCTCCCTGTCCTTAAATAAGTGGAAGGCCTTTCTGCTTCCACTAGCAGTCAGCCAGCAATTTCCATGGATTTCCCTTGTAAGGGTAGCCCCCATGCCACATTCTGCTCTGTTGTGGAGGATGCAGTGATCCTCAGGAGCAGCTTTTCAGGGCTGGAGGGAGTTGAGCAAGAAGCGGGAGGGCAGGTGAAATCTATTTAACGAGAAGTTTTTGGGACTCAACCCACAATGCCTTCTGCACAGGAGCAGTTAAAGGTCGTTTTTTCATGCCTAGCAAATTACCATCTTGAAAGGAGAAGAGTCTTGACAATTTGGGTTTCATTTCTGTGACAGTAGTCCAGAACTTAACTGTGAAAATTTCCACTAACTGCATCACGTGGTTAACTATACTCAATAATATCAGTCTGTTAAGTGTGATGTATTTTTTTAAAAAAGACTGCATTTTAAAAATCAAAAATAAAATTTAAAACAATGTAAAATCGTTTTTGCCAAAGATGCTTGTTGCATTTGGAAATGTATTACCAACACGTCTGATACGCATCTAGGTACTTATTTGTTTGATGACCACATTAGAATCCCTTTTCTGTCGGAGATAACTGGCATTTAGGAATTCTATATGTTTTATTAAACTTTTGTGTGATCTTAAACAATTTCAAAAATGCATTATTGTGCAGCGTAATTTCACAGTTACTGGGCTGAAATGATAGGTTTTTAGCATGCTTAATATTATTGAATTGAGACATTATTATCTATATACTAAAGGGTAGTGCCTTTAATGGACTAATCAATAACAAAGCCAAAAGTCATATTGATTTTTCCTGAGCAATCAAGTGTAGCTTGCACATATTTCTCAGCCTAATAAAAGCGGTCTGTTGTGTGCAAAAATGAAAGAAGGCCCAATCGCTACTGTTTCGTTTTCATATCAGGAGGAGTTAAAAATAGAACTTGTTCACACTTCCAAATAAATTCATCTCCTAGACTTTAATTAAGAGAAGGCATTCAAGAGAGCCAATTCTTTCCCCTGTGTTATAGCAGACGCCTCTGTGAGAAACGCCTGAAAAGGGGGCAGAGAAATGTTCTAAATAAATAAATAAATGTATATTTGGAAGGTTTTCTTCTTCTTGAAATGGAGGTTTCCAATGTACATAGATGAAGTTGGTCAGGGACAAGCACAAGCCAAAGGTGGTATGGTTGTTATTACTGTAACTGTAATTATTATTCCTATTATTATTCCACACAACATGTAAATATTGTCATATATTCCTCATATTTATGTGTTCTGCCTGCCTCATGGTCCAAAGTGATTTAATACTGCATTAAAGTCGAACCTGGGAGGACATCATGAACAGCTCTTGTTTAAAGGGCATTGTGAAGGAGAGTCTTTAATCGGATTGATGAAATAAATGGAAAGTAATCTATCCTCTATTCAACAGCTTGTTGATGATATGAAAGAATTCCTACTCGAGCAGCTAGCCTTTAAAAGAGAAAGGCCTCTTTCATCCTGTCAGCTTCTCATTTTTGAGGGGAAAAAAAGTTTAAGTTTTTCATCATGGTTCAGGGGAGTTCTTGTAAAACGTTCATTGAAAATTTAAGAGCAATTACGGTGTCAGACAGCTAGAAAAATTGCTTTACTGAGTGAGAGTCCTCTGACAAATGCATTGTGGGAGAATTGATTCTTTCTATGGGATAAGTGAATTGTCATTGTTAGTGTCTTCCCGTGACATCTAGCAAGATGTCATCTGCTTTGTAACAGAAGATTTGAATCAGACAACTGTACTCAACAGTAGACAGTGTCTAGATTAGTTCGGCAAAGAAATAAGCCTTTACTCCACAGGGTATCAACTGAGCTATTAAACATTATGGATGAGCAAGGATTTCACAGTTGGGGCGGGGAGTTTAAAAATTAGAAGGGGGGGAAAAAAACCCCAAAACCAAAACAAAATACAAAGTCAGTATAGCTCGGATGTTTAACCTGTAAGGAAATCTGTCATATCCTTGAGGAACCTACATAGAGAAAAGATCAATAGAATACCTACTGGCTCCATTAGGCTGATGCAGAAAAAGGGAAGAGCGATCCAGCTCCTCCCAGAGAGAAGCTACATTATTCCAGGGATTATACGGGATCAGGTCTCTTTGCAGAAAAAGAAGACGAGCAGGGAAAAGGGGTGAAGATCCTTGGTGGGCCAGAACTGCAGTGAAAAGGGCTTGTCAGGTAATCTTACTGATGAGAGCAGTATATTGCCAAGTGGTGGGGTGGGTGGGGGTTGTAATGAGAGGTTCATTAGCATATGGGTAGGTACCAGCTGTAATCTTGAGCACTGTCGAAGGTGGCAGGAATCAGAAAATTGGCTGTTGTTCATGCTTTGTGGTCCTTGAACTTCTGCAGTATATTATTGACACCATCATAGTCAGGAAACTGGAGCAAAGACAGGATGCTGTTAATGCATGAGAATGCAAAGTGTATTTTTGCCTCAACCTTTTCCAGCACATTTAGCTGCACTCCTACGGTGTTTGACACCTGAAAAGGAACCGTATTAGTATAATGTAACAGAATGGAGGACTTTGGTTAAAAGTTAATGCTGTCGAAATAAACAAGGTCTAACCTCGACGTTAATATGTTATGGATCAGGGAAAGGAGGGTGTCAGCTGACAGGCAATGAAGACCCTATATGTGTGTGTGTTTGTGTGTGTACTTATAAATATATTGGATTGTGCTATGGTCAAAGACTGCTAACTAAGAAAGGTGCACTGATTTTTGGTTCAGTGAGTACTGCATCAACAAAATCCATTTCAAATTTTGGAAATTGGGAGGTCCTTGCTTAGGCTTTTATGGACCGATTAATGTGTTAATTACTTTTCGCGGGCAGTGTTTATAAACCTGTAGACATTTACATTTCAAACTCTCTATTCTCAGTACTTCACACACTTGAAAGAATGTATACAGCGCTCCAGTTAAACATTGCCTGTCCCTTTTAGCTGGACAGAAATTAAACTCGGTCGCATTTGCCATCCCTTAACTGTTTAATTGGTTGATCCTTTAATGGGGAAAATATGAGCATTTGGAGCTAATTTGAGGTATGTTCCTTTGCAGTGTCTTGCGTGCATTGTTCTCTCTTTGCAAAGTCAAGGCTGGCTCTCTGCTTTTAACCTGAAACAGGATAAAAATACACTTCCCAGTGCTATGGGCACCAAGCAAAGGGTATTTCCTTAATCTTACCATCAGAGGTGTTTCCTGTGCCATTAAAATGGTCTTTGGAAGCTGGCAAAAGTACTGTCAGTACAACATTTTCAAGAAATCTCTGTCTCCAGAAATCATCGACCTGTGCTCCTGATCCTGGTCATAGGGAGGCTATTGTCATTGCTGTGATATTTTTTTGACAAATGAATGTTTATGATGAGCTGAAATGAAGAGATAAGGCAGAGCAGTGTTGTGTTTGACCCAAATCAAATGGTGCTGCTCAGGAATGAAACAACATCCAAATCCATTTCTTTCCATACAGTCCTGATGAGTGGCAGTGAATGTCTATATGTTACTACTACTAGCAGTAGCATTATGACAGGTACTGTTACTATTACTACTACAGTGCTTTAGTTTCTATTATTTATCTAATGTTTCTATTATTATCTACAGATTGCAAATAGAAAACTGAGGCTGACATAGATTGGTTTGCCTATGGCTAGTAGGGATGCGCTCTTCAAATATTTCTTTTCATTCTGGATAGATTACATGGAAGGAATGTGATTTTGCAGCTAACTGGTTTGTAGAGCAACACCCCCCCCACACACACACACACCCATTACAAGATATATCTTCAACATACAACCCACTGTTCTCCCTCTTCAACATCCATTTTCTACCTTAGAATTAAATTTACTTTTTCATTAGGAATCTAACTGTTGTGTAACATGTTACTTCTTGACAAACTCCGTTTACTATTGCTTGTTAGGCAGGGTTCCAAAATCAAGGATGCTGCAACTAAGATACAACTATGATCCAATTAATAAGGAAGGCAAATATGACATTAATTATAAAATGGTCTTTATTTGGTTTCTGGGATGATAATAATGTTGATCCATATTGCTTGTTCTCATGACTCATTTTTTTCCACTTTTCACTGCTTCTTGATCTGTTCAACAAAACAATTACATTAACTGAACCGATACAGAGATTATAATGTTCATAAAAATAATATCCCTCTACCTAATAGCCAAAGGCTGGCTCTCTTGTGGATAGACAAATTTGTTTAATGTGCCCAGCCATGGCATGTGTTGCTAACTCCCTCCCCCCCACATCACACCACCATAATTCAGACAGCATTTTATGTTGGTATTGAATCAGCCTTCCATACGTCCGAGGTCAGTAAAATGAACCCCCACCTTTACCTATAGCAACTCAAAATGAAACTTGGTGACATACCAGAGGTGGCGGCAAGAACCAGGAGGTGGGGGTCAGGGCTGGAGGTGAGCTGTAGGTGGCAGCAGGAGGGGTAAGGAGCCAATGTGGTGTAGTGTGGTATGGTGGTTAAGAGCGGTGGACTCTAATCTGGTGAACTGGGTTGGTTTCCCCGCTCCTACACATGAAGCCAGCTAGTCACAGTTATTTCTGAACTCTCTCAGCCCCACCTACCTCACAGGGTGTCTGTTGTGGGGAGGGGAAGGGAAGGTGATTATAAGCCGGTTTGATTCTCCTTAAAAGGGAAAGTTGGCATATAAAACCCAACTCTTCTTCTTCTTCTAGTGGCTGTGGTCAGGGAGCAGAATTGGAGCCAGCAGCCATTGGGGAATGTCGGTTTATCCTTTCCCATGAGCCCCTTCAGGTCCCCCTCATAATAACAACTTCTAGAATTAAGAACTTGGAGAGAGATATCAGTCTTGATATAAAATGGAAAACTGGAAACACAATGCCTTGGCTCACGTTTGGTTCAACAAGGCATTCCGTCCAATGTGCATGCAATATAAATACGTGTAATTAATGTTAGTATATACGTGTCAACCAAAATTAATTTTAAATCACTGATATGCACTTGTGATTTTATTATAGATTTAGGTTTATTTATTTATTTATGCAAACATTTATATCCCGCCTTTCCTCTAGGTTCAAGGCGGCTTACAATAATAGGTAAAACATCCCCAGCTAAAACCAAAGGTAAAATAGCAAGCCCAAAATCCCAAATAGGTTTGCTTAAATTTCCAGTTTTGTGTAAGCCAGACTTGTCAACAGCAAGTGATCTGTTTGCAGAAGGTGAGGGACACTTGCTCTGGATGACCAGGGAGGGAATATTTTTTGCTGAAAATAGAAGATGGTGAGTTTTTTTTTCTTTTTCCCATTTAGATTCTACAGTATGCTGCAAACAATTAACAGAAATGTGTTTGGGGCATACTAACTAGTACACATTTTTGTAAAGTGTGAACTTACAAGCAGTCTCTGCAACTAAACCATCTGTTTTCTGATCATGCAAACATCTGGGGGGGGAAATCTCTTTCTGGGCAATGCAAAGGCTGAAATTCTAGGTACAAGATAAGTCCTGCTGAACTTCTGATTAAATGTGCAAAGAATTGGGCTGCATGGATTCTGAGAGTCTCCACAAAGCAGCAACCCTTCCAAAACAAGAGTTTCATTCTGACATTGCATTGAATGTGATGGAAATCATCTGTGACTCTGTTTGTGTTAGGTTGTCTATGGAGGCAGGGGGCATTATCTAATGTCACTTTCTGAAACATTCAATGGGGCAGCCTCTTGCTATTCCGGCATGGGTATAAGGATTACTTTAATCTTTCCTCTATGAGAAAAGATAAATATTATCTGCTGTATATACCTGATGAAACACTTATCTTTTCTGATAATTAATGAACCCATTTTAAGTCCGTGTTATGCCATTCATCTTTTGTGGTCCAGAAATGGATGACAGCGTGATTATGTCTTTGAAAGATAAGTAAATGTGTGCACTCTTAGATCATCGGGCTTTTAAAATACCAGAAATGTAGAGGTATGGCAAAGCGAAAAGGCAATGTCTTACTCTCTGCTTAATAAAACGTTGCCTTTTTAGTTTCGTCATATTATGCTAAACATCCGCCTGAGAATTCCTCTCTGCCACTGAATATATTACTGCATTGTTTAGATTTGGCTTACAGTTTTTGATGTGCATTAACAATTTGATAAATATGGTGCTACTGAACAAAATGCTGCCTATCTTTCCATTTAAACAATGTTGGTAATCTAATATTATTGGCTGTACTGTCGGGAATCTCCAAGGTAGGGATGGCATGGTGCTGGACAATTGTTATTCTTATATATCTGATTGCAACAATACTTGAAAATGTTTGCTGATTAGCTCTTTGTAGTCACTTTGTCATCAACGGAAAAGGATGTGCTTTGACAAAACTCTTCTTATTGAATAAGAGCAGTTTTTAAAAAGTCAAATGGATAAGCTTAAAGCACCCCAAATGGTACAATTTTGATCCTCTCTACGATGCTATGGGAAAGTGTTCAATTATCTCATTTATTGTGGCTTGGAGAACAACTTTCTGTTTAATGTGGGCAAAATTATATTGTCAAATTCAAACTGGCTGTTCTTTGACAAAGGAGGTGAGATGTGATTTACTGAGCTGAAGGGAGAAAATGTGATTAACAGAAAAGTACCTCAATCTAGCAAGGGAGATTCACATGAAGATGCCAGCTTGCAGATCATACTTGTAGTCAGTGGAAATGCAGAATTTCCATATATAAAGAGAAAGAGATTCTGCCACTGTCCACTGATCAGGTAGGCTGAAAATTGCCAGGCCTCTCACTATGGCAGGGGGATTTCTGCTGTTATCTTTGTTGTCTGCTGCTGCTGCAAGTGGAAGCAGGAGAAAAATAAAGAAAAAAATCGCCGCCAGCCTCTGCGCCGGTACATCAACTACATCACATGCCCCCCCACCTGTGTCCCTGTCCTAGGGTTGCCAACATCCAGGTAGTAGCTAGAGATCTCCTGCTATTACAACTGATCTCCAGCCAACAGAGTTCCAGTGGAGAAAATGGCCTCTTTGGCAATTGGACTCTATGGCATTATACCCCATTGAAGTCCTTCCCAACCAACCCAAACAGAAGTTGCAGGCCTCCAGCTTAAGAACATAAAAACAGCCTGTTGGATCACATTAACAATCCATTCAGCCCATCATCCTGTTCCACATGGTGGTCAATAGGGTTGCCGTTCCCCTAGTGACAGCCCCTTCCCTAAAAATTCCTAGGAGGGAGTTTGCCTTTTTCATCCCTGCCACACACTGGGTCAACATTTTCTTTTTAAAAAATATTTTAATTAATTTTCCATACAAATTAAACATTAGCTAAACAAGAATATGAGAAATTAGTTGACAAGCACTACACCAAGGAAACTGCAATTACTAGTGACTGCGATGGATTCTTTCCCTGCCTAGACGTACAACTATTGGGTTTGATCCTGAAGATTCATACCACTCATAATGGTGGCTTCTCCAGTACAAAGAGCCTTCCTGTGATGCAACTGACTTCCACAGCTAGAACAGATTCTTACCACCAATGTTAGTTAGGGTTGCCAGCTCCAGGTTGGGAAATACGTGGAGATTTTTGGGACAGAGCCTGAAGAAGGTGGAGTTTGGGGAGGGGAGGGACTTCAAAACCATAGAGTCTAATTGCCAAAGAGGCCATTTTCTCCAGGTGAACTGATCTCTATCGGTTGGAGATCAGTTGGCAACCCTACTGTTAGTGGATCCACAGGTTCCAACCCAGTACTATATTATCAGTCACCAGCTGGCAACCAGAAGGAGAGGGAGGGGATGAGGATGGGATAAAACCATAGAATTCTGCCAGAATCCTGAAGTGTTATATCCATATCATGCCAGCAACACAATATGACTTCCAGGTATTTGCCAGAAGTGACATCACACTATTGGTACAATCCCACTTTTTTCAACATTTCTCCCCGCCGGCCCTCAGCAGTCTGGCAGGCAACAGGGAAGGAGAATGGGAGTCTCCAACTGAAGCAGGAGACCTAGAATCCCTATACTACATAGTTATGCTTCACATACTCATCTAAACCTACAGGAACGTGTCTGGAAAAGGAACTTCTAAATAATGTGAATTTTGCTATCCTTAGTTACAAATAGAAGCACTGTAGGCAGGATGACAGAGAATAGTTTACACAACCCTTGGGTGAATTGCTGGCTAGTTTCCCCTTATCTAGGCTAGCATTTTTTTAAAAATCTGTTAGTATTCTGGGGTTCTTTGTTTGAAGCAGCTGTCGGAGTATTTGCAGCAACTGATAAACTTCAGTGCCCCCATTAAACAGCAGGGCACTGCAGCAAACTTGCCCCCTTCTGAATTCTCCTCAGCACATTTTAATGGTGACTATTCTGTGAATATTCTCTGGCAATATGACTAGTCCCTTAACGAGTATTTGTAATTTACTGTCAGCATTTTATGATGGCCCAGGCTAGCCTGATCTCATCAGATCTTGGAAGCTAAGCAGGGTCAGCCCTAGAATGGGAGACCACCAAAGAAGCCCAGCATTGCTACACAGAGGCAGGCAATAGCAAACCACCTTTGTTTGCCTCTTGCCCTGAAAACCCTACAAGGCTACCATAAGTTGGCACTTTCGGCCATCACCATCTGATTTTTATACCCATAGTTTTTTTTTTCAGCTGAGGCCAATGCTCGGTAGTAACTGAAAGCAGAAATGCAGTACCTCTCAGTATTTGACAGTATCTGGCATGCTGTATTCAGTATGTTTTAGACAGCTGACATGAAATAGGTGTGAATATTTGACAGTATCAGACCCGCACAAATCAACATTTGATGATCTCTGATAGCTGACTCGCTGCAGAACTGAGTAAATGTATATCATATTCATGCATCTGTTCAGCAAAGAAATGAGGTTCCCGTCTTTGGTTACAAATTTTGATTTCAAAACCCGAATGGTGGTTTTTGATATCAAAATAAAACGTTCAAAAGGTGATATATTTTGAATTTTAGTAAAATTGCATTGTGATACTAGCCAACTCTGGCTTGGGAAATTCCTGGAGATGTGGGTGGCAGTGTCTAGGGAGGACAGTTGGGAAGAGAGTTCAAGGGGAATATGATACAATAGAGCCTGCCTTCTGAAGCTGCCGTTTCCTCCAGGGGAACTGGTCTCTGTGGTTTGGAGATCAGTTGTAATTCCAGGAGAACTCTAGGCTTCTCCTGGAAGTTGGATATAGGGTTGCCAGCTCCGGGTTGGGAAATACCTGGAGATTTTTGGGGGCAAAGCCTGAGGAGAGCAGGGTTTGGGGAGGGGAGGGACTTCAGTGCCATAGAGTCCAATTGCCGAAGTGGCCATTTTCTCCAGGGGAACTGATCTTTGTCGGCTGGAGATCAGTTGTAATAGTGGGAAATCTCCAGCTACTACCTAGAGGTTGGCAACCCTAGCTGGAAACCCTAAGCTGTTACAGTTCCTTCACTAAAGGCAACCCAAATAAACCATGAAAACATGATTGTGAATTACACCATTTTTTTTTTTGCTGAAATATAAATAGAAAAAAATATCCACAACCAGACAAATTAAATACATTTATATCTGGTTGATGTGGGTGGCCTTGCTATATTTTAAGCTTTCTTTTTACAAACAAGCACACACATGCACACACATACATGAATTTCAGATAATAGCATTTTGGGGAGATAGATACAAAATGCCATTCTCTGAAATTCACGCATGCAGCCGATCTGCTTTTCCCACACCACCTTTTTGTTCCAAAGAGAGGTGCATGCACCATCCATCTGTCCACTCACCTTTCTCTGACTCACTAACTCGTTTTACTCTCAATGGGTCCAGCCATTTTTTTTCCTTTTCTCTTTCTTATCCCAGGTTAATGTGTATGTGGTGATATTTCATTGTACATGTGCAATGCAATACTACTTTTTGTAGAAGGCTAAAATCAGGGTTGCCAACCTCCAGGTACTAGCTGGAGATCTCCTGCTATTACAACTGATCTCCAGCTGATAGAGATCAGTTCACCAGGAGAAAATGGCAATTGGACTCTATGGCATTGAAGTCGCTCCCCTCCCCAAACCCCACCCTCCTCAGGTTCCACCCCAAAAACCTCCCGCCGGTGGTGAAGAGGGACCTGGCAACCCTAGCTAAAATGCTGTTCTGGATGAACGGTGGCATTAGGGTTCCCATTTGCCAGTTAATGCCGGGCAATTGCCTACCAATTAACATGCCTGCTTGCCGGATCTTGGCTGACCAGTGGTGGTGGGGAAGCATCAATAGGTCTGAAATGACTTTGATTTCAGTTCTAGATGAGTAGATTGATGATTTGATATTTTTCAGGTCCCACATTTAATTATGTTCTAGTTCTCGGATTGCATCCTTTTGTGGATAACTTGTTTTATGAAAGTAAAGCATAACACACACATGCACTATGTGAATAATAGTACGCAGCAGCAGCAGTAGTAGATTATTAGTACAGTAGTACTACTACAGTAGAGGTATAGTATTATTATAGTTTGTAGACACCATATAAAATACTGAGAAAGAATCCTGCATTTGCTGTTACATTTTCTACATTATCTAGCAAAAATAGAAAAATGAAATATGTTTACATGCGCGCGCGCACACACACACACACACAGAAAGAGAGAGAGAGAGAGAGAGAGAGAGAGAGAGAGAGAGAGAGAGAGAGAGAGAGAGAGAGAGAGAGAGAGAGAGAGAGAGAGAGAGAGAGCCAAGCTACATATCTTAATCTGCTCTCCTTTGTTGTGTTAGCAGTAAAGCTCCAGAGCATTCTCCCTCCCTGATGCTACTTTGAAATTCCTGTCTAGCTCCTTTATAAAACTGTTTATGCTAACTTCTGCTGTTGATGACCTTGGAAGTTTATTACACACTTAAACTAGTCCTTGTGAAAAGAAATTACAGCCCCAGACCTTTGTGGCTGTACTGCTTAGCGTCCCTGTGCTTTCTTTGCCCGTTTTCAACGGTAGTTGGGCTTATCCTCCCGCCATTGCTCCCCTTTCCTCGGTACACTGTGCTAAAGGCAAAAGCCAGGGTTATCTATAACTATACCATGACCCAAAATTCAGACTAGATAAAGGGAGGGAGAGTAACTCTCTATTGACAATTCTACAGCTGGCAATACTGAAAATCTTGGGGATATGGGTAGGATTGTCCCAGCCCCTTCTATAATTTGAATAAGTCACAAGGCCTAAATGCCCGGGACAGTTAATTGGCCAGCCTATGGGTAACAACCATGGAAGGTCTTATTTGTTCCATGCTTCACAGTTCATGTTCAAGTGAGGATAAACAAAGCCAGCAACTAAGTGCTGGCCATATTTGGAGCTAGGGTGGACTTGCTCAAATAAATGATGGTAGCCATGAGCAGCCAGCTTTCCAAATGTGTGAATCGCTTATGACATAGATCAGCCATTTAAATAAACTAGTTAAATTGAAGAATGGTTGCCAGGTGTCTTTATCTGTGGGTGGTGTTGGGCACAGTTCCTTTGGTCCAGAATTGATATGTCCCAACAGCACATTCTGGTACCTTCAAGACAGGTACAAATAGAACCACTGTATCGATTTATATATTTACTTACTTCATTTATACCCTAACTTTCTCCCTAGTGGGGACCAAAGCAACTTGCATTATTCTCCTCTCCTCCACTTTATCCTCACAACTCTTGTGAGATAAGTTAGGCTGAGAATGTGTCAACTGTCCAAGGTTACACAACAAGCTTCGATGGCACAGTAAGGATTCAAAAGTGATCCTAATCTGGCATGGTAACCACTACAACATACTGGCACACTACACACTAGCAGGGTTGCCAACCTCCAGGTACTGGTCAAATACAATAATCATCTGTACTGTATGGTAAGTAATGCTAAAGAAAAAAACAGCACATAGCTCTGTATGCAAATGTATCACAACAGTGTATTACAATAAAGTGAAGACAATAGTGAAGTGCAAACAGAAACTTAACCACAACTAAACATTAATTCTATATACTCACAATATTGGTAACTCTTCTTAGTGAGTCCAAACAAAGACTTTTAAAGGTTACACATAAGAAGGTCTTTAAAAATGTCTGAAAAGACTGAGTTGCGTCTTGGCGCTTTCAAAAGGAAAAAAATCCCGTTATTTTTTTATAAGATGTTTGATGTTTTAGATGAGATGGAAACATCTTCCGGAATTTGTAAACGTTTTTCACAGGGTTCTGCTTCTTCAGCATGTAATAATGAAGTTCATACGCGCCGCAAGTTGGGCTGCTTCTTTTCCTTCCAAGGTTTTCTTAGTCCAACCTTCAGGTACTAGCTGGAGATCTCCTGCTATTACAACTGATCTCCAATCAATGGAGATCAGTTCACCTGGAAAAATGGCTGCTTTGGCAAGTTGACTCTATGGCATTGAAGTCCCTCCCCAAACCCCTCCCTCCTCAGGCTCTGCCCCCCAAATCTCCCACCAGTGGCAAAGAGGGACCTAGCAATGTACACATTAGGAAGTCAGGCCAGAAGGACACTATGTTCCCTCCAGGGTTGCCAGCTCCGGGTTGGGAAATACCTGGAGATTTCTGAGGCAGAGCCTGAGGAGGGCAGGGTTTGGGGAGGGAAGGGACTTCAATAGGGTATAATGCCATAGAATCCACCTTCTAATGGGGCCATTTTATTCAGGAGAATTGATCTCTATCAGCTGGAGGTCAGTTGTCATCCCAAAAGATCTCCAGCTAGTACCTGGAGGTTGGAGGTAAATAAGAACCAGCACGCAACTCAAATTTGCAAAAAGTATCAAACAGTTATAATCAAATATTATACAATACAGCGACTACAATAGTGAGGTGCAAGCAAGAAAAAAACATACAATAAATGTACAAGGGCAACAACAAAGATAGGCAGAGAGTTGCAATGTCTCCAAAAAAGTGTCACAACAGACTTTTCAAAGAGCCAGAAGATCCAGCGATCTTTTAAAGGTGACTAAGCAGACTTTTCCATACTGATGAGTCAAAAAGTCCTCGTGGACTACAAGGATGGAACAAAAGGGGGGGAAATATCCTGGTACTACAGAAGAATGTAGAATGGAAAACGTCTTCCGGAATTATAACGTTTTTATACTCAGTGTGAATTATACTCACACTGTACTCTCCCACCACAACTAACAATGTGCCTATGCACCTCTTATGTCAGGGGTAACCATTACATTTCTGTCAACATCCACAAACCTTTAAGTAAGTGGGGCTAGAAATAATTCACTAGAGTAAGGGTCACTAAAACAGGTGTGTGTTTTTTAAATCACACACATGACAGGCTTCCGTTCATTTTTTGGAGTCCTGTGCAAACTGGCTACAGAGTATGTACAATGAAGACATCATTTCAAAAGCTGTTTCTGGAAACAAACCAAGCATACAGAGCTTCAGCTGACATTGTTTTGAATTCATAAACATAGCTGGTGTTACCAGACAGAAGCTAAATTATCCTGTGTTGAATGCTTCCATTTTTAATCTGTATTTTAGCTGACTAAGTATTTTGCAGAGCATTAAAAAAAAAAACATTCTCACAGGTGTAGTCTGCATCCATTCTTAAAAGAAACCTGTCCTTTGATATTCCAGAAATATCCCATGAAATAGAGTTTTGGCAAAGGGGTCAATCTGAAAAAGGCTAACTTCTTCCTTTGAATATATTCCCCGCTACTTCATTAAATTCCTCCCTATTTCATCCCGCACTTCATTAAATGGGCTTTGACATGGGTGCGCCGAATCTCCCCTAGTTAAACCAGGTGATACTTGCAGCGAGTCATTCTTATCTGTGCCGAGAGGAGCTCCCACAGCTGAATGAACTCAGCCCCAACCCCTCTCCCCCAAATCCTCTAAAACACACATAACAGCGATCTCCTTTTGCAACAATGAGCTAGCAGCTCCACCAAACACAAGGAGCCTCCATTCATGTTGGTCATCCTATCTTTTAACATTTCATTTTACAAAACTTATATCCCACCTTTCTGCCCTCGCCAAGGCTGCCGAAGGTGGAATTTTCCAGATCTTCTTTATGAAAAGTATGGAATGTGTCAAGTTTGTCCCTTCATATGATACTGAAGAGGACAATCCTTATTATAAGGGATGCAGTAAACTCTCGTGCCTAGGATGGATATTACAGGCTTGCCTTCACTACAAATTATACCTGAGGAAATGAGAATGTGCACCCTGAAATCCAGGAATTAATGTAAGTACTTTGTGGTGAAAATTTATCACTGGAAAGTTTAGATCCAAAGAATAACTTTTCCTCCTCATTTTGCCATACTCTTTTCCCATTTAGTGATCCACGGATTACAGCCCAAGAACCTTCTGCAGAGCTCAATAAATGCTCCACTGTATGCATTTCATTGCTTTCATTGAAAAGAAGGTGACATATCCATGCTGACATGGACCAACAGTAGGGTTGCCAGGCCCCTCTTTGCCTCCGGTGGGAGGTTTTTGGGGTGGAGCCTGAGGAGGGCGGGGTTTGGGGAGGGGACTTTAATGCCACAGAATCCAATTGCCGAAGTGGCCATTTTCTTCAGGGGAACTGACCCCTGTTGGCTGGAGATCAGTTGTAATAGCAGGAGATCTCCAGTTAGTACCTGGAGGTTGGCAACCCTAACCATCAGGCAGTTGAGGACTGTACCCACAGTCCCACAGCAGCAGAGAAGAAGAACAGCCTGGGGTAAGGGGCTCTGACTTGAACTTTCTGAGCTGGGAAAGAATAACTGCCATTCTTAAAAGGAAGCAAGAAAAACCAGCCGTCACCTTGGCATCTTGCATTGCTAGTGCCTAGTGCAATACAAAGGGCTCAGGCTCGGGGTGTGTGGAGGTGTGTACCATAGCACAGTACAGCACTGAAGTGACAGCCAATGTTTTCTGAGATCCAAACTGTTAAATGATAGGTCCATAATCAAATCACCTGGCCCTTCCTTCAATATTAAAAAAGTAGCCATGTGAGCCGCCAATTTAGATCAGGACTGTGATCCTAGGGTAAAATGCAGGATGCCATCAATTTCTCTTCAATCAAAGCCAATTGCCAGATCTGTTCAGTTCAGCTCCAGAATACTCCGATGCCTGCCAAACACCTTTGCCCATGGCTTTTGCACAACTGTACAGGAATGAAAATGCTGCTGATCTAAACAGCTGTTAACATGGCTAAGGATGACTCAGATGAGCAAGGAATGGTAGGATCCCCCCCCCCAAAAAAAAACCCACAGTATTTATTTAGGACTGGTTGATATAAGTTGTAGCTGAGAGCCAGAGGGCTGTAGTGGTTAAGAGCAGTGGACTCTAATCTGGAGAACCGGGTATGATTCCCCACTCTTCCACATGAGTGGCAGACTCTAATCTGGTGAACTGGGTCTCGGGCTAGTCACAGTTCTCTCCGAACTCTCTCAGCCCCACCTACCTCACAAGGTGCCTGTTGTGGGGAGGGGAAGGAAAGGCAATTGTATGCCACTTTGAGACTCCTTATGGTAGAGAAAAGCAGGGTATAAAAATGAACTCTTATTCTTGTTTTAAATGTCAAAGTTGTTTCTTTACAATCTGTTTGTACATTAATTAAGGGCCAAACTAGCCAGAGCACATTGGGCCCCAGTTTGGATCAGAGTCATGGTGCTGAGAGAAAGGAGACTCAACCCTTTACATCTTGAACAGTTTTGCCCATCCAAACTGACCATCTATGTTGTTATTAGCTCTGGAAAGTCTTTTCCCGCACAGCCATGGGGATATAACAGTTTTTTGGGAAAACGGGGGTTAATGTCTATAACAATTTAGGAGAAAGGCTTTGACTCAGAGGCAGAACATCTGCTTTGTATGCAGAAGGTCCCAGGTTCAACTGCTGGTTGAAAAAGGCTTAGATGGTAGGTGATGTGAAAGGTCTCACCCTGACACCCTGGAGAGTTGCTGCAGGTCTGAGTAGACAATACTGGCCTTGATAGGCCAATGGTCGTATTATGTCTAACAGCACAATAGGGGAAGGGGAAAAACTGAGTAACATCTCTAAAAGGCAAGTTTCTCTTTCGCTCAGTGCAAAGTCTCAGCTGCCTGTTAGAGAGAAACTGGGATCTTCAGCTTGTCATTTGATTGGTGTCTTCATACAAGGAAAAAACATGCATTATGTCTGAGGAAAAGAATAACATTTATATATCTGAACAAGATAATTTGAAATGTCCTGCTAGTAGCCATTGTGTGTGTGTGTGTGTGTGTGTGTTATTCACACAGTTTCAGCTTTTTGATTTGTGGCTGACTGTACAATGATGTTACTCAGTTCTTCTTGTGCAACTTTCTCATTCATGTTTGCTTGTGAGTTGCCGGTGGATTTTCCTGTTCCTAACATTCATTTCTTCCAAGTAGTTGTGCATGTTTTCCTATGTATCTGTATGTTTTTCAAAATGTATTTTTATATATTTTTCATTGAAGAAGAAGAGTTTGTTTTATACCCTGCTTTTCTGTACTGTAAGGAGTCTCAAAGTGGCTTACAATCGCCTCCTCTCCCCCCATAACAGACACCTTGTAAGGTAGGTGGGGGTTGAGAGAGTTCTGAGAGAACTGTGACTAGCCCAAGGTCACCCAGCAGGCTTAGTGTGCAGGAGCAGGGAATCAAACCCGGTTCTCCAGCTTACAGTCCACCGCTCTTAACCACTACACCATGCTGGGTAGTGGGAGGTTCCCCCCCTTTTGTGCTGTTCCACTTTTTTGTAGCTTATTTTGAAGGATTGTCTTTTTCTTTATCTGATTCAGTCTACGGCAGGTCCGTGTGTGTTCATCCCTTCCCCAGCCCAACCTGGGGTTCCTGTACAGCTGAAAGAACCCCTTTAAAAACACTCCCACATCTCATGTAGTTTGGCCCTTAGTGTGAGATCCCTCTGGAGATGGCCATTTCGGCGAGCTTGCCCAGCCAACCCTTTAAGTACAAACCGAATAAATGAAAATGAATAGCCTCCTTTACTCTATGGACAGCTTCCATAGGGATGAGGAAAGTAACCCTTTGAACCCGCACCCTCCAGATGAAAAGGGCAATATAGCCTTCCATCCAGCATGCATGCCATTTATCAATTCAATTTATAAGAGTCAAAAGAAATTAATATGCAAGCATTTCCACTGTTAACTTTCAGCCTACACACAATGTTGCATATTAGAGCTCTACATTTAGAGAACACTTTCTCGGGTACTCTTTAGTATTTTAAGAGGTTTTGAAAAATAAATGCCCATACCAATCAACACCAGCTGTAGCCCAATTAAACTCCACGGCTACATGTTTTTCACACGGAGAACACTTACTAAATAGGCTTAAATGGTCAGTATGCATAATACAATTTTCTAAAGTGCACTCTTCCTGGTAGGAAATCCTACTTCTTTGGGGAGGTGAGACCATGACAAATTTCTCTCTCTCCGGAAGGACGCTCCTGTCTTTCTGTCTTTCTGTCTTTCTTTCTTTCTTTCTTTCTTTCTTTCTTTCTTGAAGTTTTTATTTCCATCATTTATTGCTATAGCTGTCAGTTGGAGCTCACACCAAAAAAACAACCGAAAAGCCCCCCCCTTCCCTCCTCTTTAAAACAAGCTTTCTGAAAGGTTCATATATACGCTGAGTTGTAGCTGCATGCTTTCCCACTGAAATTAATCCACCTTCAACTGCTGGGAGAGAGAGAAAAAAGAAGTAAATCTTTAATCCCTTGAAAACGTTCCATCCTCCCCTTAACTGATTTTTTTTTAGGCAGACAAATTGTATTTAGCCCAATACTATGTATCTCAGCACTTATGTAGCATGTTTATTAAGGTTAAGGATATGGATCATTCAAAGGAAAACAGTCAAAAATCAGAAATTCCCATGGCTCATATTAATAGCCACAAATATATTGATTACCTAGTCAATATTACCTATAGCAGGGCTTCTTAAACTTTTTCCACTCATGACCTCTTTTCCCCCTGAGAAATTTTTATGCGACTCCGGGTACACAAGTATATAAAATAGGTATACAAATCAAACATTTACTGAGAATAAATCATAAAGAAATTTATTTTAAAACATTTCTTTGGTATACATATTATTTTACTATTTACTGTTGCCAATTTTTTTGTGACCCCCACATTCAGTTACCACATTCAGACGCATATTTTAAGAAGCTTTGACCTATGAATTAGTCCTGAACAATGCACTTTCTTTCCACATTCAGTGCATTTTGCAACTGTATTTTATTGTATGAAATGGCAAAATCCAGTCACAAACTATCACTAAAGTACATTGAAAGTGCATTATTCTCTCTCTGTGTGTGTGTGTGACCTGTATTATACATGCACAGTGGCTAAAGTATGCATGATTATTTGTGGAAATCCTGGACAAGTGGCTGGATAAGGCAATGGGACAGATGAGAGCCAATAAACCAAAGTTCAGTCCACCGCTCTAAACCACCACTGTTAACCACTACACCATGCTGGCTATTAGCAAGCAATAGCTAATAGCAATGGAATGCTGAAGAAGCCCTCTGCAGACAACATTATGTACACTGAAATTAGTGCACATAGAGTGAAGTGCCCATGAGCATGCTGGCCCATCCTCTGCCTAGACACGCTTGCCAGCTAAGCGTGCTATGTATGCGATGTGCTCCATCTCCCAAGACTGGGCACATTTTAAAAAGCAGCATGACTGATCACAGGGATGTAGCCTGCACACACTCACTTGGTATGTACGTAGACTCTGTTCTCACAAGCTGGTGGTCAGGCACAGCTAGAGGTGGGGAGGCGCAATGCACTGATGCCCGCTTCCCTCTGATTCCCTTGCCAGCAGTTGTATCTGCAGAGAAGCATGTTTCCTGCTTTAGCTGTGGGCGGGGTGTGTGTGTATAAAGTGCCATCAAGTTGCAGCTGAAGTCTAGCGAACCCTGGTGGGTTTTTCCAGACAAGAGATTAAGCAGAGGTGGTTGGCCATTCCCTTCCTCTGCAGAGTCTCCCTTGGAGGTCTCCCTTCCAAGTACCGACCTAGCTTAGCTTCCGAGATCTCATGAGGTCGGGCTATGCTATACCATTCCATGTCCCAGTGGGCAGGGGCAAATTTGTCAAAATCCCATAGGAAGACTTAAAGGCAAATTGGTACATGGGGTTGGGATGGCTGTCGATTGCCTGGCCAATATATATACTGTTTTTTAATCTCTTTCTTCCTATTTTAACTCATCTTTGATTTGGAGCTTCCCACTCATTCCTCCCTGGACAGCCGTGTGGAATGAACTTGTAGCCACAGGGCCGAGCAAGAATTTTAAGGCTCCTTCTCATTTATGTATTTACTTCATTTATACCCTACTTTTCTCCCCAAGCAGGACCCAAAGTGGCTTATATCATTCTCCTGTCCTCCATTGTATCCTCACAACAACAATACTGTAAGGTAGGATAGGAGCCCATGTGACTGGCCCAAAGTCATCCAGCAGCCTCCATGGCAAAGTGGGGATTTGAACCTGGGTCTTCCAGATCTTAGTCTGACATTCTAGCCACTACACCATGCTGGCTCTCAATTGACCTGAGTGGTTGCATTTTTTTGGTTGCTTCACATCACTGTTTCCAAGAAGGTAGTTATTATGTATGCATAGGTTACCCACGAAGCTGGAGACAGAGTTCCAACAGCAACCGCTTTATTCAGCTAACAGGGAAGAGAGAACTAAATTAACTGCAAAACACCCCAACTTATATGCAGTTCCCAACCACCCGGAGCCACCCGCCCAGTCCGTGGTTGGATGGCCAAAGTCCACCGTCCAATAGGAAAAACAGACGACGGAGCCTGGAGCAGAGCCTCAAGCTCAACACAGTTCAGCACAGCTGAGTTCAACAGTTCAGCAATTCAATAGTTCAATAGTTCAGCATAGTCCTTGCACCAACTAAACACATTACAGTAGTTTAAACAGGTATGGTCCATTAGGGATTGGTTGCTTCCCATCACTGTTTCCAAGAAGATAGTTTAAATAGGTCTGGTCCATAAGGGATTGGTTCGGTCCTAGTGGGGTGCCAGGTTTAGTGTGGGGTGATGCTTGTTGTTATTTAGATTGGCAAAGACCCTGAAACATCTATGGATGGGGTCTATGCACCCAAACCAGGAATGGACGATACCAGAGGGCTTGGAGAGGTAAATCCCATGCTGCTGCTCAGTGAGGATTATGATGGGCAGTATCTCTCTGCACAATTTTAGTCAAGCAAGGAGACACGAGGCATGGCCATGCCATGACGAACTTTGAACCAGGGTAGATTGCCCACTTGCTGGCAAACCAGATTGGGAAGTCTTTTAGGAACCCACATTAACTGATTTAGTTTTCAGGTGCAGTTAAAATATTTTAATAAACCATCGTTAACCCATCCAATGTGCAAATGTTTGGTTACAGTGAGAGATGCACATACCTGAGGGTAGGAAAACTGTGCAGCATTGCTAGCTTGTACAGAAAAGTCTTACAGAGCAATCCACAAAGGGGGGCAGCGTGCCCCCCGCACCAGCATTAGTGCCACTTGCACCGGCAAAACTGGCACTCATGCAGCACTGGGGAGCAGTGCAGCAGGGCCATACTCAGGTACCAGAGCAGCTGTGGTGGCAGCGTATCTCCACCACAAGGGTTTGCACTAGCGTCAAAGGGGGCATTCCCAGGGGTGGGGCTGAATTTAGTCATCTCCCTAAGACCTTTCACCCTGGGAACACCCCCTTTTGCAGGCGTAAACATGTGCCTGCAAAAATTATGGTGTAGCCCCATGAAACTCCATGGAGCAGTTTCACAGGGCTTGGAGGGAAGAATTTATTTTATTATTTATTTATTTCATTTATTTATTTTTCATACTTCTAGCCTGCCCTCCTCCAGCCAGGCTGGGCTCAGGGCAGGTTACAACATTTAAAAGTTTACAATATAACAATGAAATATAAAACCATGAAACAGCTTCAATTAATTTTAAAGATGGTCGCCATATGTAAGTGCTCCCTGCGGCGGATGATGCCAACCATACACAATAACACATAATTGGTTCGGCTATCCACCCGCAAAATAGATCGTACACTAAAATGAGAGGGTGGGGAGTAGGGAGGCCAACACTGATCTCACTTAATCTCACCTGTGGCCGTCCTCAACCATAGGCCTGGCGGAAGAGCTCTGTCTTGCAGGCCCTGTGGAATTCCTTTAGGTCCCGCAGGGCCCTGATGTTATTAGGCAGAGCATTGGCCCTGGCCCTGGCCAAGGACAGCCACACATTCCTCGGGCCAGGGACCCCCAACAGATTATTGTCAGCGGAGCGTAATGCTCTTTGGGGGTATTATACTTAGTATGCCATTGCAAGCCACTCAGGAAGCAAAGCAGCTGCACTGTCCCCAGGCACTAACCCCCCCCCCCTTTAGGATTGCTTTGGCAGTCATTTTCTACCCCTCTGAAACACTCTTGGTGGAAAACTTTGCATAGAGAGCCCTCTCAATGCAACCTGCTTTGGCAGGAATATCAGCCACTTCTTTTGGGTCAATAAAATGCTTCATATGTACATTATTTGCTGACTCACACTCTCCCTCCCCCTGTCTCCCTGCCTTCCGCCTCAGCAAACTGTGCAGGGACTAGAAGTGATATATCCCATTTTTATTAATTTTAGCAATCATCTTTATTATAAGAACCAACCATAAGCCAGCCAAAAAGACATTTTGGGTGTAATTATTCCATTTTCTAATGTGCATGCATGCAGGTCAGCAACGAATTTCCGCGAGGTGATTTTGACCCTTTTTGTGCGTTTCATTGAATTGTTGAAATTTTACAGTGTTTTTAACTTGAATTGTTTCTAGGGTTTTTTGAACATTGATTGGTTTGCTGGTATAAATCCCTCTAAAAGCCTAATCAGTCACTGGGAAGGATGTGAAATTAATAAATGAATGAAATGAAAATGAACCAGATTGGCAATGTCAATATCTATGTTATAACAGGTGGGTTTGTAACAAGCATGTTGCCATTCTGGAGAAAATCCTGCATTATGGGAGAGACATTAAAAGAGCCTGTTTCCCAGTTTAATGTCGTGAGTTCTCTAGCATACATTTGTGGATGTTGGAAAGATGACATAAGTTTATACACTCTATTGCATACGTGTCGGCCTGCTCTAGGGGAGTCAGGATGTAATTTTAGTTCTTAATTTGCACTGTTTAAATACTATAATTCTAACTTTTTTGCTGAAGGAAACATCCAGTTAAAAAGGAAACTGGGTTGCATTAATTATACTGTGTCAAATTAAATGAACTAAATTCCTCAACTATTTTTAAATATTTTGACATTTGGCACAACATGAGCTGCATTTCAATACACATTTCAGTTTTGAATGAGGTGCTGGGAACGTGGCGAACGCAAGGTATTGCACACAGATTTTTCTTCCTTCCAAATGTCCTCTACTTGAAAAAAAAAAAAAATTGCCCAGTTCTCTGTCCAATTACTGCAGCTGACCAGGAAAACCACACAATGATACTTTGCCAGTTTTGTCGGAGTATTCCTGGGAAAACACGTATCAGTGTGTGGTAACAAACAAACAAAAAAGATCGCTATTTGGGAGTTTCTTCCTCCCCACAGACACTTTGGACTCCCTTTATCTTTAGCTGACAGTTGCGGAGAGGGATTTGCATGCTTTGGTGCTCTGCCTCAGAGCCCAGTCCTCCTTCCACAATGGCGGAATGGAAGTCAGAGCTGATCCCTTGCCCACCCAAAGTGACAGAATGAAGGGTGTTGGTAGGGTTGACAGATGCCTCTTTGCCACCGGCGGGAGGTTTTTTGGGGTGGAGCCTGAGGAGGGCGGGGTTTGAGGAGGGGAGGGACTTCAATGCCGCAGAGTCCAATTGCCAAGGCGGCCATTTTCTCCCGGTGAACTGGTCTCTGTCGGCTGGAGATCAGTTGTAATAGCAGGAGATCTCCAGCTTAGTACCTGAAGTTTGGCAACCCTAGACCTTAGGTGGTCACACTGAATCGGCTGGAGATCAGTTATAATAGCAGGAGATCTCCTGCTACTACCTGGTTTGACTACCTGGAGGTTGGCAACCCTTGGTGTCGGCCTTTCCTCCACCACCAATCACTGCAGGAGAGAGACTCTGCAACTTCCCTCTCCCCATGAAGTGTCTATTCGAGGGAGAGATTTGGGCATGCCATTTATATATTTGTTTGTTCAAAACATTTATAAGCCTGCATTGTTCAAAACATTTATAAGCCTGCATTTATAAGCCTTCAATGCCACAGAGTCCAGTGGCCAAAGCGGCCATTTTCTCCAGGTGGACTGATCTCTATCAACTGGAGATCCGTTGTAATAGCAGGAGATCTCCAGCTAGGACCTGGAGGTTGGCAACCCTAAGCCGCTACCAGGCTTGGGATGCTGCTGCTCAGCACCAAGGGTGTTCCTTCACCACCTACACCATCATAATATGGATGGTGACAGTTCAAGAAGTACAAATAACTACTGGTCTAAGACAAAAGCAGTCATTTCAAGCATCCCCAAAAATGGGTGAATTTTTATTATTCCCTTTCTCTCCGACTTAATAATTTATTAACATGAACTTGTCTTAATACTTCCAAGGGGGGAGGGGCGAAAGGGGTATGGAGCCGGCGTTAGTGCTACTTGTGCCCGCTAAAGTGGCACCAACGCTGGCGCTGGGGCACTCATGCTGGCTTTGGGGAGCCGTGCAGCAGTGTGAGCCTCAGGTTCCGGCGCTACCTTGCCAGCAGCATATTCCTGCCGCAGAGGCTTGCACTGGCATCAACAGGGGTGTTCCCAGGAGGTGGAGCTGATGTTAGTCAGCTCCCAAAGCCCTTTTGGCCCGGGAACACCCCTTTTTGCAGGCGCAGAGATAGATTTTAATAGCAGGAGATCTCCAACTAGTACCTGGAGGTTGGCAACCCTACTAGGAAGCCCACAAACAAGACGACTGCAGCAGCATCCTGCCTGTGTCCCGCAGCACCTAATATAATAGGCATGCTCCTCTGATCCTGGAGAGAATAGGTATGCATCTTGACTAGTAGCCATTTTTACTAGTAGCCATGAAGAGCCCTCTTCTCCATGAACATGTCCACTCCCCTCTTAAAGTCATCCAAGCTGGCAGGCATCACCACATCCTGGGGCAGGGAGTTCCACAGTTTTACTACACGTTGCGTGAAGAAATAATTATTTTTATCTGTTTTGAATCTCTCATCCTCCAGCTTCAGGAGATGTCCCCACGTAATAGTATTATGAGGGAGAAAAGCTTCTCCCTGTCCACTCTCTCCATACCATGCATAATTTTACAGACCTCTATCATGTCTCCCCTTAACCGCCTTCTTTCCAAACTAAACAGCCTGTGAGCTCTAGTCCCATAATAATCCCATAAACAGACATCCATAGACAAGCAGTCCAAAGAGAGTTGATTTACTGGAAAATCCACAGGTTTACAGAAGCTAAGAGTCAAATGGGCACTAATGAAAACTACAAGCCCAGTACAGGGCATATATGGAAAACTACAAGCACAGTACGGGGTAGATCTGGATGCCATGGCAACCCCCCTCCCAGGATCTGTCAGGGAGGTAGGACTCTACCGGCATTCCCACAGAGTTCAGTCTAAACACGTTGTTTGCAGGGCTATAGCTGGCCTTGGCCAGCAGCTGGAGAAACCACAACATTCCTTTCTCAGGCCATGCCTGACACAGCCCTAAGCGTTTTAACACCATGAGGTAGGACGGGCTGAGCCCATGTGACTGGCCCGAGGTCATCCAGCAAACATCCATTGTGGAGTGGGGATTAGAACCTGGGTCTCCCAGATCCTAGTCCTACACTTGCTAGGGTTGCAAGGTCCCTCTTTGCCACTGGTGGGAGGTTTTTGGGGCGGAGCCTGAGGAGGGGCAGGGTTTGGGGAGGGGAGGGACTTCAATGCCATAGAGTCCCATTGCCAAAGCAGCCATTTTCTCCAGGGGAACTGATCTCTGTTGGCTGGAGATCAGTTATAAAGCAGGAGATCTCCAGCTAGTACCTGGAGGTTTGCAGCCCTATACTACACCACACTGGCTCTCAGATTATGTATTCATTCCAACAACTGCTGCCAGTGGACATACCCAAGGAACAATCACGCAGAAATGAAAAAAAAAAAGCAAAATTAAGACCCAGCAAGCAAACCCTGAGGGGAGGGACTTCAATGCCATAGAATCCAATTGCCAAATCTCCAGGGGAACTGATCTCTATCAGTAAGGTTGCCAACCTCCAGGTAGTAGCTGGTGATCTCCTGCTATTTCAACTGATCTCCACCCGATAGAGATCAGTTTACCTGGAGAAAATGGCCGCTTTGGCAATTGGACTCTATGGCATTGAAGTCCCTCCCCTCCCCAAACCCCACCCTCCTCAGGCTCCACCCCAAAAACCTCCCGTTGGTGGCAAAGATCCTTGCTACCCTATCAGCTAGATATCAGTTGTAATAGCAGGAGATCTCCAGCTAGTACCTGGAGGCTGGCAACCCTAGGCCTTAGGTGGTCACACTGATTCACGACGAGCATCCAAGCTGGCACTTGGGAGTCCGGGAAATGACAAGCGAGGGAGAGCCCCCTGGTGACTTCCCAATCCCTTCTTGGATGTCTGCCTCTGGCCTCTGAGATGAAGACAAGCCGTTTGGCAGGGAAACTGTTACCAGCCTGAGTCTGAACAAAATGCTTTGGCCGGCAGCCTGCAAAGCACAGCCACGTGCCAGATTCCTGGGTCGTGGGCAGTGAAGGAGCGTCACTCGGAAGCCCATAGGGCAGAGAGGAATAAATACATTTCCATTGTTGTTCTTGCTGTTGTAAAAGCAAAGCTGGCAAATATTTTTATTTACAGCACAAGTCTTGGCAGGGGAAGAGAGACAGCTGTGCACAGGCGGGCACCTGTACAATATAGAACCAAAAACAAACAAAAAAGAAAGAGCCCGAACAATAAAGGAATCAAGATTTTGTTTCCTCCTTCATGTAAGGCCAAATTGTCAAACATGCTTCGTGCTTCTAATAAAGGCCTTTCTGAAACCCAGTTCATGGGGGTGGGGGGAATACACACATCACTCTCTGCCTGTATTTTAAGGGGAGGGGAGAAGCATGGCTTTCCTCCCCTTCCTTTATTCCTGTTCAAAGAAAGCTTGAACAACAGTTAAATTTGGCTTTTCTGTGGATGGAAAAAGCAAAGAATGTAATCCAAAGGAAGGTAGAAAAGAGCAAGAATCCAATAGCACCTTAAAGACTGACAAAATCTCTGGCAAGGTATGAGCTTTCATGAGTCACAACTCACCCTGCCAGAACTTTTGTCAGTCTTTAAGGTGCTATTGGACTCTTAGGCCATTTATGCTTGATAATTAGCAGCGCATTCCAGGCTGAAGTGCCCCGCATATTTTTTTTTGAGTTTTTCACGCTGAACTGTCATTTAGAAAGTGACTGCAAAGCCAGCGCATACCTGCTTTGCATTTCTTAAGAGCCCCTTTAACGATACCTTTTGTGTTTGCTCTGCCCCTGCCTCGAAGCATCCCTTCAAGGAAGCATGCAAAATTACAGCCGCGCGTTAGCTGTGCAAATGGCTGTTGCTAATGGAAGGAACAAAGGAGCAGGCGAGTGGGGGTGGAATTTCTCCTTCTGCATCGGGACCGTGAATAGGCATTTTAAAGGTTGCATTTTAAAAAAGAGCTTTGAGCGGGCATCAAAATTGACCCTGCATAAATGGCCTTTCTGTTTTCTTATGCTACAGACAGACTAACATGGCTACCCATCATGATCTATCTCAAAGGAAGGTAGACGTGTCTAAATCCCATTGAAAATCAGGGGGGATTCAGCGAATGGTTGTCCTATTTATTTCAATGGGACAAGGGGCATGCAAAAGTTGGGGAGGGGTGAGGATGAAGAAGGAAAGGCAGAAGCAAGGATGAATGTGAAACATTTCAGCAATGGAGAGGGAGGGATTTCAGGTACTCATTTCACCCTGGGAGTCCAGGGACCAGCCACATGATCTATTTTCATATGATGTTTGGTTTAGCAAGGCTCTGCCATGCTCAGGACCAAAACAATGGGACAGACATCACACACCTCAGATAGTCTGTCCAAGGCAAACATAGGTGCAACTTGGATTGGGGCTATAGGGGAAGGGGAAAACGTGATCCAATCCAATTTTGTTTTGCTCATCAAAACCTGGCTTCCTGCGTTAATTAATTGACTGATTATGAACATTTGTACACCCCCTAAAGTGGTTAAAAGACGTAGCTAGACACAAGCAAGTAAAAATATCATTAAGAGGGTGCTCCTAAGCAGGTAAGTAAGTCCCACGTAATTGAACAGGGCTCACCCTCAGGCAAGTGTCCTTAGGATTGCAGTCAATTTATTTACTTCATTCATACCTCACCTTTCTCCCCAGTGGGGATCCAAACCAGCTTACATCACTCTTCTCGCCTCCATATTATCATCACAACAACCTTGTGAAGTAGGTTAGGCTGAGTTTGTGATTGGGCCAAAGTCACTATGCAATAGGATTGCTCCAGGTGGTGGCTGGAGATCTCCCGCTACTGCAATTGATCTCCAGGCTTTGGATGGTAGACTGTATGGCATTATACCCCATTGAAGTCCCTCCCCTCCCCAAACTCTGCCCTCCTCAGGCTCCATTCCCAAAATCTCCAGGTATTTCCCAACTCGAAGCTGACAACCCTACAAGCTTCCATGACAGAGTGGGGATTCAAACCTGGCTTTCCCAGATCCTAGTTCAACACTCTGACCGCTACACCACTCTGGCTCTCTAAAACAAAAAGTACAGTTAAGCTAGAGCCCTTTAAAGCGGCCCCCATCAACTCTTTTAAATAATTTTGCCTTACAGCCTTACTAGAAGTCTCCAAGGGTAGGTGTTTCCCTTCATTTGTTCTGGGAAGTTGTTCCACAACGTGCATTTAATAGGGAAAAATGTTTTAAATGGGCATCTCTTTTTTCCCCTTTAAAATTGCTAAGAAGACAGTAGGGTTGCAATGAAATCCTCCTTCCAAATGACCCTGATCCAAATCAGAGCTGCAGAAGCACACATTTTACTTCTTTATAGACCGAGGTTAGGGGTGTGCATATCGATAAACCCAAACCGGAAATCAACCGGAAATTAGCCATTTCGGCAATATTCGGGTTTCGTGTTTACCAAACACCAAAACCTGGGGATCTCCCCGAAGCCAAATAGGCGATTCCTGGAAAAGCCAAATAAATATTAAGCTTTTTCAAGTTCGACTATTCACTTATTTCGGGTTTACGGGGGGAGGGGGGACCTGAACCTGAAATTTACCGAATTATTTTTTTTTGCTCAGCCTTACCAAGATCCATAAGCCTCTGTTAGAGATGCTCAAACACACACCAGTTTGGTTTCTATCCTGTTTGCTGGTGGCAAAGAGAGATTTGAATTTTCATGCATATATTCTCACATAGCCCAATCGATTACTGCCCCCCCATCCTTGCTGCATAACTACTCTGTTGCATAACAGACAATTGTTTAATCGGACAATTAGATCACTCACAAATCATATAAATCAATCATAAATAAATGCTGTATTTCAATAAAATCATACCCTTCTGTGTTTCTTAGTGATGCTAATGGCCACCAATCTGTTTGAATCAGTTTTGCGAAAACCTTGTGCAATACCAGTTCAGCAGGCACTCACAGCTGTTTGGTTCACACCAAACAGATCAGGTGATCCGTTCTCCTTTGAACAATACCTTCAAATTCAGTAAATTTGACTGTCAAAAGTGTTCATGGCAATATTCACAGCATCCTTAGTCTTTGTCACATCTATTTTGATCCCCAGCGGCTACCCTGGGTTTGCTGCAATATAATACACACATGGTCTTATGAGGTATAAATTATATACTTACCCAAGTCTGCATTAAGGAAAGCACCAGCTAAAATTCTGCCACTAACTTACCTGACGTTTGTAGCTTCTTTATCACCAAAGTCACATTTGAAAGCAACCTTTGCCTTTTATGCAAAGCTGTTTCCCTTGCAGTCACCCCTCCGACGTCTTCAAGTATTTATGTTGATTATGCATGCCATTTCCCCACGTTTTCAATGTTGAGTTAAAACAGATCCCTGAAAACGCGGGCAAAACATGAGGAAATGCAGAGGGAGAGGGAGGCAACCTCTGATGGTCAGAAATGGCATTCTTAATTAAAACAAAGGCCCAGAGTTGTCAGAGGGAAACAGCCATGCATAAAAGGCCTTCATTTCAGGTGGATCTGCTGTAGAAGAGCTTGTAACCTGGAAGTCTTGCTGGTCTCTAATGCGGTACCGATCTCAGATCTTGCTCTTTGCAAGCAACTGTTGTTCAGAAAGGTGTTGGTGTTTCATTGGTTTGGTTATAACCAGACCAGCTCTCCAACATAAGCTTTTTATTGTGATGTTTTTGACGCCGGCAATGAAAACTGGTTTATTTACTCTCCTCTAATCATTTTCACCTTTATTGAGGCTTCTGAATGATATTACAGACAATTAAGATAAGCTGCCATAAAACTGAGAATGCCCTATTGACAACCAGCATGGTGTAATGGTTAAGAGCATCAGATTCTAATCTGGAGAACCGGGTTTGATTCCCCACTCCTCCACATGAAGCCTGCTGGGAGTCCTTGGGCCAGTCACAGTTCTCTCAGAACTCTCTGAGCCTCACCTACTTCACAAGGTGCCTGTTGGGGGGGGGCAGTTTGTAAGCTGCTTTGAGACTCTTTATGTTAGAGAAAAGCAGGGTATAAAAACCAAACCTTCTTCTTCTATTTTTTGTAATGCACTTTTCATAACAGCTCAGATTCTTTACCTGCTAACTACCCTTGAAGGACCTGAGTTGCTGGATGAAATTAGGGATCTTAGCAACAGCCCTTTGAAATAGGGAGGCTTCCTGAGGGCCAGAAAGGATACAGGCTACTGGGCTCTCGATGGAAGGAGCCACCTGGCCAGGGCAACAGAGGAACCGGGTGCATTTAAACCCCCTCCTTGCCCCATCTGAGGCCTAGGAAGCCTCCCAGGCAGGAGTCATTGCAACATCAGATGGACATTAGACAGGGCCTTTAAGGAAGGAGCCTCACACCCCTGCTGGGCAACTCACAGTTCTAGAGGAGGATTGATTTACATTTGGAATATGGTACCTACCGAGTACATTTTTTGACTCCTGCCTTTGTTCTGGCTGGCACAGGGAGAAAAGCAAAACAAACCCTTCTCTGGCAAAATGCTATTAACCAGGTCTAAGCCAATTTCCACATGTGCTCCCTGTGATTGTTATTAATTCTGAAAACATTACCAGAAGTCTTCTTGGTCTCTTCCAACATCATGTTTGGATTGAATCATTAACTGATATGAGAATTGTCCTGGACATTCTGGGTCATATTCTAAGCCATTACACTAACAATAAAAAAGGCATCCATTATGTTGTATATAAGGGAGGGGGCATGACTCAGACGCCAAGCATCAGTTTTGCATGCAGAAAGTCTCAGGTTCAATCCCCAGCATCTCCAGCTAAGACAATCAGGTGATGTGAAAGATCTCCACCTTAAACCCTGGAGGGCTGCTGCCAGTCAGAGTAAACAGTATTGATCTCAAGACACCAATGGTCTGGCCAAATACTGAGCAGCTCCCTGAGTTCAACAATATATTGGCTCTAAAAATCAGACACCTCAATTATCAATTATTCAAGGCCGTAGAGTCCAATTGCCCAAGCAGCCATTTTCTCCAGGGTAACTGATCTCTGTCAGCTGGAGATCAGTTGTAATAGCAAGGGATCCCCAGCTAGTACCTGGAGGTTGGCAACCCTAATTATACCCCATTTAAGACCCTCCCCTCCCCAAATAGGGTTGCTATGTCCCTCTTAACAACTGGTGGGAGGATTGGGGTGGAGCCTGAGGAGGGCGGGGTTTGGGGAGGGGAGAGACTTCAATGCCATAGAGTCCAATTGCCAAGGTGGCCATTTTCTCCAGGTGAACTGATCTCTCTCTCTCTCTCTCTCTCTCAAGGCTGTAATTTTCTAGGGTTTTGGTTCCATTCGCTGAGCCTATTGTTTGCCGCCGCACACGCAGCCTTGCTTCTTACCTCCCAACCCACTCCAACATCTGCTCTTTTGATACTTCCAGCACACTGACAACGTCACTTTGCTTGGGGGAAAAAAAAGAGACATGGCCACTTGGGCCTCAATTCGGCCCACACTAGCAGGGGAATGTTCAGGGGAAAGAATTTCTTTGACAAAAAAAAAAATGTTTGGAGGAAGGTCATAAAACAAATCCCGTCTGTTTCAGCTCTCACAGTCCTTTTTGCCCAGCGAGCCCTGAGATGCATTGTCTACATCTATTCCAATTGCTCATATTTTAAATAAAGATAAAAAGGCATATCAAAGCTACTTTTTCAAAGGCTCTAAATCACTCGTGTGTGGTGCCAGCTGTATGGACAAGTTTGCATTTGCTGATGACTAGGGCTGTTGAAAAAAACAATTCGGTAAAATTCGGGTTTGGCAAAATTCAGCCCGTTTTGATTCAGGAAATGCCTACGTCCAAACTCTCCCGATTCGGATCCGTGGAATTTGGCACTAAGTTCCGAGTTTGGGGGAAAATTTGGCCGAATAAAGCCATTAAAAACACATTCACGCATTTTCGCGGCTCCGCGGGGAGCATTTTTGGAGTAGAGGTCCCAAAATTTCAGTGTAGCTTGAGGGAACCCTTCTTGCAAGAACCCCCAAGTGTTGTAAAGATTGGGTCAGGGGGTCCCGAGATATGGGGCCCGGAAGGGGTCCCCCCCAATAATCGCCCACAGGAATAAAGGTATTAAAAACACATTCATGACTTTCCGCAGCTCTGGGGGGGGGCATGTTTGCAGGTAGACATCCCAAAATCTCAGTGTACCTTGAGGAAACCCTTCTCGCAAGAACCCCCAAGTTTTGTGAAGATTGGGTCAGGGCCCCCGAGTTATGGGGCCCGGAAGGGGTCCCCCCATCTGCCCGTTGGAATAAAGCCATTAAAAGGGATGCACTAAAATGAATGACAAGTCAGCCCATTGGAAGCAATGGGAGAGGCTGCCCAGCCCATTGAAGGTAATGGGAGAGGGGAATGTCGGTTGACTTGCATTGACTCCACTGAAATACATTACAGGGGATGTACTAAAACGAATGACAGGCTAGCCCATTCGAAACAACAGGAGTGGCTACACAGCCCATTGGAAACAATAGGAACCAGCCAGAGAGAGACTCACTGACCCACAGTTAACTCCACACAAAGTTGGCAACCTGTGAAAACAGTAGAAAGCACAGTCCCACACAGAGGCAATAGAGCCCACCCCCCAGCAGAACAGGTAAACCCACCCCCCTTTGGCTCCCCCCCTCACACACACACACACACACACACACAGAATCCCCCCCACATACACACACACAGGAAAAAAATTATAGAGAATTATAGAGAAAAGCCCCCAAATGTGTCTTACTGTGGATGTCTTCTTCTCTTCTATCAGGAGCAGGGACTGGGGGGACTCAGGAGTAATCCAATATGATTCTCGCAGACTCACACACACATACTCTCTGGCACGGGAGGTGTTGCCTTGGATTTGCCGCTCTCTAGATGCACATTAAGGATTGCCTACTCCCATTCATTCCAATGGGTGGATGGGGGGGACCCCATAACTCGGGATTAATTGGCTTTTTGTGAGACCCCCGGGCAGGGGTAATGGTACGGCCCAACTGCCGAGGCAACCAGACCCCCAGGCCGGGGTAATGGTATGGCCCAACTGCCGAGGCAACCAGTCTCCTGGGCCTGTAATGGTACGCCCCAACTCGAATGTGTTTTTAAAGGCTGTAATGGGCAGATGATTGGGGGGACCCCTTTCGGGCCCCTTAACTTGGGACCCCTGCCGCCAACTTGGCAGTTCTTGCAAGAAAGGTCCCCTCAAGCTACACTGAAAGTTTGGGACCTCCACCTCCAAACATGCCCCCCCCCAGAGCCGCGGAAAGGAGCGAATGTGTTTTTCATGCCTGTATAGTTATGCTGCTGATTTGAAGCCCCGAATTTGCCAAATTTATTCAGCGATCGCCCCAAACTCGCCGAATTCGGCTCGTTGTTTTCCCGCCTTTTTAAAATTTGGTTCCATCCGAACTAGAAACCGCCAAATCAGGAAAAATACGGCTGTTTTTCGGTTTGGGACAAACCGAATCGACAGCCCTACTGATGACTTCTAAATTCCCTAACATGATTTTTTACTATACTTTTTCCCCCCTCCAGGGTTCCTCCTTATTCTCTGTGCTGCCATTTATCTGTCTGAACTACATATTGGCTTCCTTTTTAATATTACTAAACTGACCAATATTCTGAATCAGAGCATTCATCCATGCCAATTAGTACTGAATGACAATGTTTTGCCAGGGTCTCAGGGTCTTTTCTTGCTCTGCTCACTCATGTCCTTCTACCTGTGTGTGTGTGAAGCACAGTCAAGTTGCTTCCAACTCATGGCAACCCTATGAATTAATGTCCTCCAAAACTTCCTATCGTTAACAGCCTTGTTCAGGTCTTACAAACTGGCTGTGGCTTCCTTGATTGAATCAATCCATCTCATGATGAGTCTTCCTCTTTTTCTGCTTCCTTCAACTTTTCCCAGCATGATTGTCTTTTCTGGTGACTCCTGTCTTCTCATAATGTGGCCAAAGTACAATAGTCTGAGTTTATTCATTTTAGTTTCTAGGGACAGTTCAGCCACAAACTCCCAGTCGTTCATCCCACATTTTGTTTGGCAGCCACAAGCAAGGAGCCAATTTTTTGATGGACAGTTCTTCTGTTGGTTGACCCAGTCATGGCTCTTTGGCAGGTTGCCTGCCTCTGTTCATTCCTACCAGTGCAGCACAAGACAGTCAGTTCTTTTGCTCATGCACATTCACATGCAGCTTCTCTCCTCCATGAGACCTACTCCTCCAGTCCTTGCTGTGCTGCTCCTCTGCTCAGTAGAAACTCATTTAAATATATCCATCACAAGTCAAATCAATCATTCAGAAACACTGTTGTTGTTGTTTTTAAATCCTACGATTTGGTGTTTGTCTATAATATTAATGATTGCCAGTCTCTTTGGATCAGCAGCATTTCCTGCTCAGTTTTGAATAAAGATGCAATCCTGTTTAGTAGGGGTTCAAGTCATGTTGTGCTCAACCAAAAAGATCCGGTGAACGGCTGACATCTGATCATCACAGTCAAATGTGTGACTTAATTATTAAATTGTGGAACTCCCTGGCCCAGGATGTGCTGGTGGCTGCCAATTTGGAAGGTTTTAAGAGGGGAGAGGACATATTAATGGAGGAGAGGGCTAACCATGGCTGCTAGTCAAAATGAATACCAGTCACGATGCATACCTATTCTCTCTAGTATCAGAGGAGCATGCCTATTATATTAGGTGCTCTTGATGGCCCTTGGTCTGATCCAGCATGGCTTTTCTTCTGTTTTTTATCTGTCCAAAGCATTCAACACAAAATTCACAGGAGCCTTAATTCAACTGGACAAGCCAGGGAGAGATCCTGGGCACTCCTGCATGCAAAACATTGGCTCTACCACTGAGTATACCCCTAAAGAAATGTACCAGGGCTAGTTCTCTGGTCCAGTCACCCAAGCAACTATTGAACCAGAACCATGAACATGGAGCTGCTGCACCACTGAAGCTCAGCTTGTTCCTAGTAGTTGTCAGTGTGGGAAGTGATGGGTATTACCTTTTGGACCTGAACAGCTGCAAGAGCAGTGGAGTACAAGGCCTTGCTTGGGGTAACAGTGTTCCTTGAACCAGCCTTTAAATCTCTATGTCCCCCATCACACTCACACACACACACACACACACACACACCTTAGGGGTGGGGCTGTGGCTCAGTGGTAGAGCATCTGCTTGGCATGCAGAAGGTCCCAAGTTCAGTCCCCGGCATCTCCAGTTTAAGGGACTAGGCAAGTAGGTGATGTGAAAGACCCCTGCCTAAGACTCTGGAGAGGTGCTGCTAGTCTGAGTAGAAAATACTGACTTTGATGGACCAAGGGTCTGACTCAGTATAAGGCAGCTTCATGTGTTCATCCTACCTGAATGTCTCCATGGAGAAATGAAATAGTTGCAGTCGTGTACAGTCAAAAGCAACTCCATCCCTTTCCTTCCTTTCTCCCAAAGGTGTTAGAAAGTCATCTATGATAACAGGGTGCGTGTATTGGAAAGAAAATTATCTATGATGATAGAGTAGTTCAATTGGAAAGAAAGGCAATCAACACAGGTAAGCTCAATTAGAAGTAGTTAATTCTTACAAAACCCACCTAATTATTTCCTAATTCTTGTAGGTGGCAGAAAACTGTGAAAATAGCTCTTTTTCTATCACAGCCTCTCTCTATATTTTTTCTCAAGGGCATCTAGTTTAATCCTATTGGTTCAACTGTCAACCATGCATTTAAGGTTCCTAACGCTACCTCTTCCACTGTGGCCTTTCACCTGGTAACCACTGAAGCATCCCCACCTCTCCAGTGTCTCCTTTTGAGTGTCCAGGCAGCAATTCAAGCAAAACACATTTAAAACTGGGGCTTATCTTAACATTCAGATCTTCCTCCCTCCCTCCGCCTTTCCCCATTACCTCTGACAGCCCTATCATCCTCCTGTCATGCCCAGGTTGGCATCTCCTCATTGAATATCTACATTGTTATTAAGTCCTGACACTTCTGGGATAACTTTGAAGTCAGCTGATAAAATAACATTGTACACCTTAGGCATATCTGACTCCAACTACTCCTGCAAACTTCTCTCTGGATTAGCTTTAAAAAAAAATAGCCCACAAGCTAGGGAGGAGAGTTACAGACTTCATCTAAAAACTGAATCTTATCCAACCTTGTGCATGAAGTGGTGATAAGGTTGTCACCTGGTCAGGGGGAAATGTCCTGTCCTGTTAATAGAGGTTTAATATGCATAAATCTGCTGCTAAAGCTTTTCCTGGCATGGAACTAAATTAGCCCGGTGTCTTCATCTCTCTAAAACTAAATCCCCCGGTATACTCCTGTGCACCAGTTAAAGTCATCAGGTCTTTGCAACCAGCGGGAGGTTTTTGGGTGGAGCCTGAGGAGGGCAGGGTTGGGGAGGGGAGGGGCTTCAATGCCTTAGAGTCCAATTGCCAAAGCAGCCATTTTCTCCTGGTGAACTGGTCTCTGTCGGCTGGAGATCAGTTGTAATAGCAAGAGATCTCCAGCTAGTACCTGGAGGTTGGCAACCTTAGCACCAGTGGTGTTCCTAAAACAGCCTGCTCCTAGTGGTACCTTCACTAAGTATGGCCCATTTGGCAATAGTCAGTTTGCAGTCATTTTCTATAGTCCATTCCTCTGAAATGGCTTACCAGAGTGGATGTGATAGGCCACTTCCTATATCAAGGAATGTATGTAAGTCTCCTCTTCTGTTCCTCAGGGCATTGGGGGGTGGGGATAAACCATCTCTGGCTATTTTAACTGCATACACTTTTAACTGTGTCTCAGCTTCTAACGGTGTCTAACTGAACAGCAGTTTTAATTTGTCGGACACTTCCAATGTCTGCATCCTGACACTTTTGCTATTTTTAGATACTGTGAGTTTGTGGAGATAAGGTGGGATACAGAGATTTTAAATAAATAAATAAACAAACATCACCTGCTAATGGCAGCTGATGAAACTGATGTCAAAAGGCAAAGCTAGAGGGACCAGGTTAAAAATCCCATCCCTCCCAAAGGAGGAGCTGCCTTTCCATAGATTTTTTTTTTTTCAGAAGCCTGGGATGTTATAGCATAAGTATACACTTCTTATTTTATAATTCCAAATGAAAGCAGATTTACTCTAGACTTAAAATCAAGCCTTCGCATTCACAGCAAAGGGGTAAAAACGGAGAAAGATGTTTAAAATGAACAGAATGGGCATAAACCTTTTATTTCCCTCTTATGTTAAAGCTGATTAACTGGCAGCTGGATAGTGTTTTGAATAGCTCGCAAAGGCTCACGTTATATCTAACCTAGTGAATGGAAGTAATGATATATGCTTCATTCACCAAAGAAACAACTGTTTTCTTTGCCTCCTCTAATTCTGTGCTTTGCAGGTACCTACAGTGATATAATATACATTACTATTATTGTAAAACAAGAGTTTATTACATGGCTAAGTAAGTTGATCTTTGTAAAAGTGAACAAGCGCATTGAAATAAAATAAAAACTACTTAATCCAATCTTCTCTCATACAATTTCTTTCGAGAACAGACACAGCCTGTTAAAATAACAAAGAATGTAGAGTTTCCATTCACCGACAAAGTGTCCTCATTCAAACTTGCATTCTATAGCTACCTTTCCCTGCTTCTCAACTTTCCTTACGACAGAGAAATTTGATTCCACCGAACTGCCAGTGATTTTCGCTTTTTTTATGCTCCCCGGCAGAGCTTTTCGAGCCTCGTAGACCTGGTGACACCTAAATGGCACACACTTTGGATTGTCTTGTTGTGTGGACAAGGCAGATAAAAGGAGGAGGAGAAACATGAAACAGGTGGGGAAGGGCAAAGTGCCATTCACAAAGAGTGGGGAGACTGGAGCCGGCGTTGGGATCATTTCTGTGATGGAACAGTGACTTTATTGAAATGATTTCATGTCAGGTGTTAGATTACCCCGAAAGCCCTGGGAATTCTGTGAAATCTGGCAAGCGTGCACTACAGAGCAAAAAGAGAAGGAAGGGAAGGGAAGGGAAGGGGGGGAGAAGATCTCCTGAACTTTGAGCCAAGAAAAGAGCAGAAGCGGTTATTGTTTAATGGTAATTAGTCTAATATGTGTTGCCGGGGAGACATGCTGCCAATAGTGCCATGCAATAACTGGCGCATAAAAACCAGGCACCGTGTTAGGTATTATATTAAAGCATTGGAGAGCTGTTGTGTGGCGCACCGTCTAGGCCATTCACAAAACAGTTTTAGAAATTCAACTTCACAGTGTGCGGCCTGCAATGTTTGGAATTGGAAATTTGAAACCATGTCCCTGTTTTCAGTTTCATTGCTCCCAATTTCCACCTACAGATACATGCTCACAGAACTGGGTTTTTACACATGCATTCTTTCTGAACAATTAATTGTCCATGATGTGATGTGCATGGCTCTTGGTCCATTCCAGCTTCCATGGCTGCATGTGTAGAGATATAGACAGAAAATTAAGAAAGTGAATGAGTGACTGTTCAGGAGGGGCAGGTCAACAGTATAACCCAAGCAGAGTTATATATTTTAAGTCTGTGGGCATAGGATAGTGTAATTCTTCTGCTTAAGATCACACTGTTATCTTTGTCTATGGACATAGGAACATAAGAACGTAAGAAGAGCCCTGTTGGATCAGACCAGTTGTTCATCTAGTCCAGCATCCTCTCTCACAAGGTGGCTAACCAGTTATTCTTGAGAAACGGAAGAGAGAAGAGTTGGTTTTTTAATACACCGACTTCCTCTACCACTTAAGGGAGAATCAAAGCAGCTTACAATCACCTTCCTTTCCCCTCCCCACAGCAGACACCCTGTGAGGTAGGTGGGGTCGGTGGGAGAGCTGAGAGAGCTGTGACTAGCCCAAGGTCACCTAGCTGGCCTTATGTGGAGGAGGGGGGAATCAAACCCAGTTCACCAGATTAGAGTCCACCACTCCAAACCATCACTGTTAACCACAACACCATGCTGGCTATGCTTGAGGGCGTAGTGGCCAAGACATTCCCCAGATGTTTTCTCCTGGCACTGGTATTCAGAGGTTTACTGCCTTTTAGTCACCATGGTTAGTAACCTATCCTCCATGAATTTATCTAATTCCCTTTTAAAGCCATCTGTGCTTGTGGCCATCACTACTTCCTTTGGCAGTGAATTCCTCATCTTAATTGCTTGTTGAGTACATAAGTCTTTCTTTTTGCCCATCCGGAATCTATGGCCCATCAATTTCATTCATCAACTTGGCCCAGACACAGAATACCGATAATCTGTTTAGGTTTTTCAGTCCCTGTCCTTGCCTCCCTCAAATGCCTTTCACTCTCACCATTAATCTACACATGTACAACTAGAGCCACTGCACATGGGTACATTTAGATCAGGGCCAGAATGATATCAAGAAATTCCTCTTCAACCCATGCCGTGTGATTGCATGTGTAGTTCTGGTCTTTACACTTAGATGTTGGTAATGCATCCCTTCAAGCACTAAGACCAGAAGATCAAGTCTAATATAAAGAGGAATACCTTGCTTGATGGATGAGGTCTCTGCAGCAGTTCCCTGGATGACAGAAAAGGTGCTGCTGTGATTATAGTTATTACTGCTGGACATATCTGTGATTGTCTGATTCACAATGATTCTCCATGTGAGCATGCCTGCAGAAGGTCACAACTGATTGTGTGGAAGGTCAACCCACCCCATATTGTGAGTTTTTCCCCCATTTCAGCACACAGTGTTGACATTTTCCTTTTATTATCACCTCAAGATCTCTAACTGATTACAGCCAGTTCGGCACCCACTTGTTTAGAGTGCAGTTTGGATTCTGCTTTACAGGGGCAGGCTGGCCATTTAACTTACAGGGGAAATTCCCGGTGGGGCACAATCCATGGTGCTATTGAAAGGTGTGATTGGGGGGTACTGTAGCCTGGTTTTAAATAATATTTTGGCTCTGTGTATTCTTTCAAAGCCCTTCTACAAGCAAAGCTGTCTAGGAAGCCAGGAGAAAGTCGAGCCAAATCCCTGTAGTTCTGCTACTTAAAGGTAAAGTTAGTCCTCTGTGCAAGCACCAGGTCATTGCTGACCCATGGGGTGACGTCACATCCCGATGTTTACTAGGCAGACTGTGTTTATGGGGTGGTTTGCCATTGCCTTCTGCAGTCATCTACACTTTACCCCCAGCAAGCTGGGTACTCATTTTACCGACTTTGGAAGGATGGAAGGCTGAGTCAACCTTGAGCCAGCTACCTGAAACCGACTTCCATCAGGATCAAACTCAGGTCGTGAGCAGAGCTTTTGACTGCAGTACTGCAACTTACTACTCTGCGCCACGGGGCTTCTGCTACTTAGGGGTGTGCATATTAGTATCCCCGCAAAAATTTAAAACCAGAAAAATACCTTTCCAATTTTTTACTGGTCTGACTGACTATATTAATAAATTTGATTTGATATTTTTCGGGTTTTATTTTATCAATATAAAAAAGGCAACAATAAAGGGAGCCGAAAAAAGTGGATTGCGAATAATGATGATTTTTTTTTCATGTCGTCTTCTGTCCCCCCTTACTTACCTGCTTCTGACAGTAATCCAGCCCGTGCCGCTTCCCCGGAGTCCAGAGAAGCAGTGCATGCTGGATTGGTGTCAGATACACCTCACCGGCCTTCCCAGTAAGCTCTTGGGAAATCCATGGTGCACTTAAAAGTTGTGATTAGGGGTACCATAGCTTGCCTTTAAATTAGTGATGTCTCAATGTTTGCTGTCAAAGTGCTTCTACAGGCTGAGCAGCCATAAAGTTATACATTTCGCTACTGGTTTGCATGCAAGTGCCCATAAACTTGCATATCTGTCTTTTAAAGAGGCCAGGATTAGTTTTGAATGGGATGAAGACATCACTCCTACTGTTTCTGGGGCTAGCATCAGCACTTCTGTCTACATCACTACAACATGTAAGCAAAGATACCAGCATTGTGTGTGTGTATTTTAATGGCTCTGTTCAAACTACCACATCTCTCCCCCCACCTCCTGGACATACTCTTGGCTAAGTCCTTTGCAGAGCATCAAGAATGTCTGGTTAATGTTTTGGCCACCTCATATGGTATTCATCTTTGGATTCTTTTTTGTGTATATTAGTGACAGAAAAGAAAAATTGTCAATGATCCTGGCATTACTCAAAGCCATTGTTTTCAAACTATAATTTTATTGTGTGCGGTTTTCTTGTCAGTGACTATCAAGGGATGGCGTTACTTGGTGGGAGAAGACAAAGAAAGAAGGCACAGAAACAGAAAACTTATTTGTACAAGGCTGAAAATTATTTTAGGACTAGAGAAAACTAAAATTATGTTAAAAATCATTTTGATGATAATTGCATAGACTACTTTGAAATGTCTCATAGCCAGAGAAACAGTTAAAAACTAGATGAAATAATGTATATCTGTTTACTCCAGTTGTCAATATTTCTTCCTTTGATTAGCATTTTCAAAGTAGACTCTGCTTTTGGTATATTTATCTTTTTTAGACTCCCCAGCAATGATCTGAGACCATTCAGCTTATTGTAGCTGTATCTTTTGCACTGTCTCATATGCACACTCATATATACTTTAAATATTATATGCTGCTAACAGAGGAACCGTGTAACCTATATTCACTACGAAACACCCTGCATAGGTTCTTCATCAAGGAATCGTTGACAGCATCTAACAAAAAAAGGTCACATGAGCACCATTTCAGATCCAGAGCACAAAGGGACAGTATCAGGTATCCCAACCTATATGCTCAAATGCCATATGTTACAGAAGGAGGAAAGCAGGAATCCACAGTCTGCTCATCAAGAATTGAATCAGTCCGTGTTGAATAGGTGGTTGTACGGCGATCCAATTTTGTCCAGCATTTTCAAATGAACTGCTCTCTGTTTAACCATCTGACAAATCAAAAGACTCAGCCATGATCTTCCTCATAAACACAACAGTCTGGGCCACTGGGGGGACAAAGGTTCCAGGGCCCAAGTCATCTGCAGGGTTGCTGAAGTTAGTGTCAGGGCTGTATCCAACCAAATGCATTTCATTTTACTTTTAATGCAGTTCTGTGCTCCAACCACTAGGGGAGCAGGGAAGGCAGAACATAGTAAAAGGCTAGCCTCCACTTTCTGCATGGATGAAGCAAACCCCTGCCTAACAGGTTATGCTAAGCCCATCAACCAAGCTAGCACTTGGAGCAAGGCAAGACAAACCAGCACAGCTGATGTCTGCTACAGTAATTGCTGGGTAATGGCATGTTAATCTGTTTTAGCAGTTATACATGTAGAATAGAAGTTAAAACTCCCAGTTCAGGCACTGGGTTGTTATTATAATTATAGTTTTGGTGGAACATCTAATGGCTCTTGGTAAAGGCTACTTTGCTATATGAAAAATGACAGAATCTTTTTAGATAGTGTCAGCAAAATCAATCCCAATGATCCCAGTACTTATCATCCAGCTCTACTACATAACCCAGTTTGCCCCTGCTTTTGTGCTAGGTAAAGGTACAAGGGTAAACCAAAATAGATTTCTTACTGATTTACTCACTAAAGATTTATTATGACATGATAGTTTTTGTGAACTAGAGCCCAGTTCCTCAGATGTAAGAAGTGTCTCATATATTGGTAGACATATATGTGTGTGCATAAATATAAAACTCCAAAATTAGACACATGGCGTATAGAGAGTAATATTGAGAGGCACAGGCTGTACAAACCTGTGCAAAATGAGGAGGGTATTTTTGGCAGGCACAGCTTGTCTGGAAAGGAAAACTGCTCCTGCTTCTTTTACACAATTATGATGGCTTCTATAGATACAAGGGGCCTGCCGTTGATTACTGTGCTCACCATGCTGTGTCCCTATCTACTACTTTGGCTCTCCCACTACAGGACATATTCTCATAGCAGATCTCGGGCTTTCTGCCTACTGGAACCTAAATGATGTACTAAATTTGATCCCATATGATCTCAGAGCCACATGTTTTAGATGCAGTAGCCCTAGAGTTGCCATGTGTCCCATCTCCTCTGGCAGGAGACATTTGCGGCACAGATCACACACGTGCGGCTGCGAGCAATGCAATCTCATTACTTCCGGTTTACTTCCGGAAGCGCTGCAGTACAACGGGATGATTTACCACTCAAACCCCCATTCGAGTGGTACATCATCCCTTTGCACTGCAGTGCTTCCAGAAGTAAACTGGAAGTGACAGGATCACATTGCTTGCGGCCATGCGCATGCTCGATCCTTGTTGTGAGCTGGCTGATTTGTACCACCTGGCAACCCTAAGTAGCCCAAATGCTACGGGCTGCTGGTATTTTTTTTCAATGGGGTTTACTCTCAGTAAAGTGTTATTAGGATAGATAGGTAGGTAGACAGACAGACAGATATAGATAGAATGCTAATTTAAGCATTTTGTATTTCAAATTTAGTTCCTATTGCCCTTTAATCACACAGTATTTCCACTATCTTTTATCATACCTTTGACAACACATGCAAGAAACATAAATGTATTTCAGCTGTATTACCTTCTCATTTCTTCATTTCTTTAATCCTAGAAAGAAAACAATAATGGAAAAAAATAAGATGCCCTTGTCTTAAATTTAAGAATACCGGTCAATAGCCATAACATCTGTCAGACACTGAACTGTCACATAAAAGGGAAGCTTCTAGTCCACTTGAAATTTAATAGCATGTATTGATAGTTCTCCTCCACCCTCCACCACAATGTACAATGCCAGGACTCAAGACTCTATGAGAGGTTGTAATTACTTAGTTTAAAAGAGAAGGGGGGAGAAACATGTTTATATACTACTCATCCTGAGGCATCTCATCTTGCTAATGGGGAGAGATGTGAGGATAAAATTAGGCATAAAGGAGAAAATCTCTTAGGCTTAATTGTTTGTTGGTAAAACATTGCAGGATTCATGATTGACTTCTTGGATATAGTGTTTACTGCAAATCAGATAAGGTTTGAAGGTTTTTTGTTTTGTTTTGTTTTCCATAGAGGTTCTTCAATCCTAAAATTTACATGGAAGGAGGTTTAGTTGATTTCAACAGAGCATATTCCTAACTATGCTTAGGATCAAATCATTACAGTAGAAGAAGATAAAATGTACACCATGGAATGGAAAAGGTACACAATTCCAGGAAGATGAAACATAGTTAATAAGAAGAGTCAAAGGAAATATACAGGGCAAGATGGCTTCCTTTAAAACATGTTAGGATATAATCCTATACACACTGGTCAGGGAGTAAATCCCACTAAACTCAGCAGGACTTCCGACTTACTTGTATGTAAATATGGTTCTTAGACCACAAACCTTGTCCAACTAATGAAAACAAGAATAGTATCTAATGCAACAAATCTATGTACACAATGGTAAGCAAAAAATTGTCAGAACCTTTTGCTAAATGCTTTCCATGAGACTGTGGATTAGATGGCTTTAAAAGGGAATTGTAGAAATTTATAGATGATGTTCATCCATAGTTATCATGGAACCTCTGTGTTCAGAGGAAGTATATATACAATACAAACATTGCAGTGTACATAAGCTAGGTTTGTGTAACAGTCACATGTGACTTGTGAGTAGGGTTGTGCAAAAAAAATTGGGGGATGCATTTCGGGTTCAAGTTTTTTCAGCCTGATTTTTTTCGGTAAACCCAAAATAAGCTGAATACCCATACTGGTAAATATGGGTATTGAGCTTATTTTTGGGGTTCCTGAAAATTTCAGGCACATTATAGTCTATGGGGATTTTTTGAAGCTCCTGGGGGGGGGGGCATTTTGAGAGGTAGAGTCCCCAAATTTGCAGCATGGCAGCAAGGGCCTACCTTAGATGGCCACCAAAGGCTGGTGAACTTTGAGACAGGGGGTCCAGTTTTATGGGCCCGCAAAGGGGTTGCCCCCAACCTCCAGGCATTTAAATTGTGAGCCGAGCTGTCCATCAGGTTCAAAAGTTCAGTGTTGCCAAGGATGGATGAAAAGAGGCGATTCCAGGCTGACTTCTCAAAGTCTGGGCTCTGCCTTCGTTTCTGGGTCACTTTGCATGATGTCCATGCAAATGAGCTTCCAAATGGAGGGAAAAGGCTTAAATGCAAGAGAAATAAGGCTCCGAAAACATTCCTTTTGGTGTCAAATGACATCCTCTGAGCAGTCCTTTATTGAGTTCATGAAAAATCTGATTCAAAGAGATGGTCACCGGGGGGGGGGGGGGGGGAGGATTGGAAACGAAGCCTCTACTCAGGGCAACCTTCTTTTGGACAGCCGATTTTCATGGGGAGGGGCTGGTGATATTGGAGCTGAATGAAGTAATGACCACGGGGGCTGTCTGAAGAAGACTGCTCATCCATGTAGATGAAGAAACATCCTTTGGAAGACTGGTGGGGTGGCTGTTGAAGCCGGCTCTTTTAGTTGGAGGGTATATTCCTCTAGACAGGACTGGGTGAGCCCCATATTTTAACCTGAACAACAAAACCAGTCAAAAAAAAAGAAAAAAAGGGGGAAAAGCACAGAGACATGGCTCTGAGCAAAGGCGAATAGCCGAACCCAAAAAGTCGAATATCTATTCAGCTTTTCTGAGAGGCGCCTATTCGGCTTTTGCTTTATCTCCAGGTTTTTGCATTCGGTAAACCCCAAACCCGAAATTTACCAAAACAGCTAATTTTGGGTTTATTTTCCATTTGGGTTTATTGATATGCACAACCCTATTTGTGAGTTGTCCTTAGCTCTTGTGCAATCTTGGAGACCCAGTGAGCCCACTGGGGAAAGCCACATGTTCCCGCCAGCCATTTCAGGTCAAGACAACATCATGGAGGAATGCCCTAAGTTTTCTAAAAGTGTCTCTCACAGCCCATTCTTGAAGGGGGGTAGTTAGTTGATGGCCAGGGATGGCACAGTCATGCCACCTCCTGAGAGGCTCTCGAGCTGGGAAAAAATAATTCAAAATGGATTTTAAAAAACAAAACAAGCCATGAAACTCTCCCATTGATTTTCATGGGGCTACGACTGCAAAATGGTGCGTTCCTGGGGTGAAAGGGCTTTGAAAGCTGGCTAAAGGCAAGCATTTGCACTGGAAAAATGCCGCCAGGGCTCACACTGCTGCATTGCTCCCCAGAGCTAGCGTAGGTCACCCTGTGCTGGCGTCCGTGCCACTTTGCATGGCACAAGTGACACAAAAGCCAGCAATGGGGTCACACCAGCTCCTAAGCAGTTCTGTCCCCCCCCTTCAGGATTGCACTGTTAGCCCTTCTTGGGAAGAAGTTGCTGGATTAGATGGAGTCTGTCTGATCTAGCAGAGCTCTCCCTATAGTGTTCTCAAGTTTAAATATAACCTCCTTTGAGGAAAAGGAACCTATCCTACATGATGTTTATCAAAGACTACAGTGCTCTATAAGGCACTTGCTTCAAAATCAAGATAGGTGGGCAAATGCTGGGATTTTCACTAGGCAAATTTCTGTATGTTTGCCATATGGAAATATTAAGGTTACTTCAATGCTTCTCAGGCTTAAATGGTACATGGACAGTACTTCATTGTTTTGAATTTTCATGGTATCATATTGGTGGTGGAATTGCTCTGGTCAAAAATATTTCCTTTACTGGACATTATTTGTATAACTTCCCACTGATTGATGGGTTGAGGTGGATGGAGCAACAGAAGCCTCAGAGATAAATTGCATGTGATGTTGGGCATCTGTGAGCAAATCATTTTATGTGTAAATATAGCCACAAAAACATCCCAAAGTGAAGCTTGCCACAGAGGGTTTACTCTTCCCCCAATACTCCTTCCATGATCTTGAAAAAACTATTCTTAAACTGGAGATGCTGGGGATTAAACATGGGGCCTTCTGCATGCAAAACAGATTTTCCCTTACTGATACATGACCCCTATCTTTATCTTCATCTGCCTTTTACAAAGTTACAAATGACACCATTCATGTTATTACATGATAAACTTGTTGCATCTTATAAAACATCTGCCTTCCTCCAGATGGCTTCAAGATAAATTCTCTGCATGCTCCTACATGATGTAGATTAGAGAAAGACCACTAAGGCCAAGGTTACTTAGCTCTAGCTCAAGACCTACAAATGCATTCTGTAGAACCCATTGATAGAGAAAAGACTAGAATTCGGCCTAAATTATTCAAGTCACAATCAAAATACTTACCTGATCCTTGATATTTTAATTTCCCCCCAAATCTAATATAGTATGGCAAATGTGTGTGTACACACACACATAATATACTTTTTTAAAAAAGGGGCTGACACCATAAGATAAATAATTTAAACATGTTGGGAAACTCTTTGTGAGATATAAGCGAATTCATTGTGCCCGCCGGGATATTTACCAGATGAAAAGTGCGACAACGACAGTAGTCTGGTTGTTTGGTACATAATTTAGAGTATTCCTCATGAATATTTCATGGCGTTTCATTTGTGTATGAATTGTAAGACATGTATCTCTTGATTCGCAAGGGGCACTGCCAGACTCCTCCGGCTGAAATAAGCATTTTTATTACTTAGGAGCAGTGTTGAAAGAACAGAAGATGCACATTCAGCTTGAAGCACAATAACAATTTCCCGTGTGGGGGCACGTGGATTTTTTTAAATTAAAAAAATACATAGAATTTGGATCTAGTCAGCACAGGCGATCTCAAAACAAAGAGAGGTCATTTTTAGGCTGCTGCTCAATTTCTGCAATGGTCCTAGCTCAAGAAAAGCAACAGGAAGGAATTTAAGATGGAAATATCTTCTAGCACATATTTGCTAACAAATAGTGTTGCCAACCTCCAGGTAGTAGCTGGAGATCTCCCACTATTACAACCGATCTCCAGCCCATAGAGATCAGTTCACCTGGAGAAATTGGACACTATGGCACTGAAATCCCTCCCCTCTCCAAACCCTGGCCTCCTCAGGCTCCACCCCCAAAATCTCCAGGTATTTCCCAACCCAGAGCTGGCAACCCTACTAATGATATAGAAACTTTCTAGCCAATCATGAAGCACTTTTAACTTAAACTGATTTCAATGGGGGAATTATCTCACCTTTTTCAATAGGATTGAAAGTGCTTAAATTTTACCGCATCCTATCTTTCTATCAACCATCATATTAACAGTCAGTGCAGTTAGCAAAGCTATGGGTAGCAATGAGTGGGCCCATTTCAAGCATTCATGGGAAACTGAGTTTTCCCACATTCTTGGGTGAGGAAGCAGGCGGCCATTACAGAATATGGGGGTTACCGCACTTCCCAGCGATGCATTAAGAGTTTGAAAATGTTATAAAAAACATCGCTTTTAAAAGGGTTTTTGGATACCACGGCTTATAAATGGTTGGAAGACATCTTCACAGCTAAAGGGGCCAAACAAAGTGCGAACAGTATTTTTTATAATGTTTTCAAACTCTTAATATATCGGTGGGAATACATAGAAAGTGCGAACAGTATTTTTTTATAACGTTTTCAAACTCTGAATACATCGCTGGGAATACAAGTGCAGTAACCCCTTATGAAAAGTAAGTACTTTTAAAATTTTCCCAGGGGGGATTTTTTAAGGTAGAGTCACCAACTTGGCAATGTACTTGCAAGGGACTCTCCTTGCATGAACCCCAAAGTTTGGTAAAATTAGGTCAGGGGGTCCAATTTTATGGAGGGGGCAACCCCTTCAGGACTCCATAAAATCCAACACCCTGATCCAGTCTTCACAAAACTTTGAGGTTCATGCAAGGAGAGTCCCTTGAAGCCACCCTGAAAATTTGGGAACTCTAACTCCATAAATGCCCCCACAGGAGCTTTGGAAAAAAAAATCCCCATAGAATATAATGGACCTGAATTTTTTTGGTAAAGCCGGAAATAAAGCCGAAATACCCCTTTACCGGTATGGTTATTCAGCTTATTCCGGGTTTACTGAAAAAAATCAGGCCCAATAAACTCGAACCTGAAATTTACCAATTGTTTTTTTGTTGCACAACCCTAATTAGCAGAGGATCCTTCTAATGAGTATTTGTATGTGCACTTACCCTTACACTTACCAAGGCTGGCAGATGGAGGGAGCAACCACCTGCCACCCACTGGGTCCAACGGCATCGTTTTGCCTACCAAGGGGGAGCTGGCAGGCCCTGGAACAGTGCTCAAAAGGCCAGTAGTGCTGGTAAAGCCATGTGGCTTCTTTTAGGAGCCCTGCCTAGTATCTTGGCCTGTTGCAAGTTGGTCCCAGGCCCAGAAGATGATTAGGGGAATTTAGGGTTGCCAGGTCCCTCTTCGCAACCGGCGGGAGATTTTGGGGGCGGAGCCTGAAGAGGGTGGGGTTTGGGGAGGGACTTCAATGCCATAGAGTTTAATTGCCAAAGCGGCAATTTTTCTCCGGGTGATCTGATTTCTATCAGCTGGAGATCAGCTGAATTAGCAGGAGATCTCCTGCTACTACCTGGCAGTTGGCAACCCTAGGGTAATTGCCCTGTGAGTAGGGCTGCTAACCTCCAGGTGGTGGCTGGAGATCTCCCGCTATTACAACTCCAGACCATAGAGATCAGTTCACCTGGAGAAAATGGCAGCTTCGGCAATTGAGATCAATGGCATTGAAGTCCCTCCGCTCTCCAAACCCCCGCCCTCCTCAGGCTCCACCCCCAAAATCTCCAGGTATTTTCTAACCTGGAGCTAGCAACTCTACTTGTGAGGGATGAAGTAGGGACGCCAGCCTCTAGGTGGGACCTGGGGGTCCCCCAGAATTACAGCTCATCTCCAGACTACAGAGATCAGTTCCCCTGGAGAAAATGGCTGCTTTGGAAGGTGGACTGTGTGGCATTGTACATTGCTGAGGTCTCTGCCCTCCCCAGTCTCCATCTCCAAATCTCCAGGAATTTCCCAACCTGGATCTGGCAACCCTACCCCCCCCCCCACATCCCCAACCGGTGGCCAGGGGGGATCTGGCAACCCTAGGATAAAGCAACACCCCATATCAAATCTCACAGCAATACTCAGTCCCATGGGATTTCCCTGGGATTTTCTGGATGGATAGGGCTTCAGTAACTCCTTTATAAGGTGAGCCAGGCAGAGACCAGGGAGGATGTGACAGGGCTCTCTCTGCTAGGCTGCACAGAGGTTCATCGGAGAGAAAGGACAAGGTAAGTTCAACCTCCTTGTCTCCCAATATTGAGGCCACAAAGACCTCCTACAAAGGACACAAAGGGGTGGCCCAAGTTCCAAGGTCCAACCCAGCAGCTGCAGCTTCTGACAACATGCCTAGGGTTGCCAACCTCCAGGTACTGTCTGGAGATCTTCTACTATTACAACTGATCTCCAGCTGATAGGGATGAGTACACCTGGAGAAAAATGGCTACTTTGGCAATTGGACTCTATGGCATTGAAGTCCCTCCCCTCTCCAAACCCTGCCCTCCTCAGGCTCCACCCCAAAAATCTACTGCGGTTGGAGAAGAGGGACCTGGAAACCCTGAATACGCATAACATTTCTTCTTTCCTCCCATCCCTGAAGGAGGCCATCTTGATTTCATAATACCGGTATATACACAGATGTGTGGCCTGTTTGTTTGATATTTAATTTCTGCTCTGGTGCTGTTCTGCCCAAGGGCAATTGTTTTCTTCTACTTTCTGAGCATTGGCACTAAAACCTGCAGGTGAGAAAGGGCAATGGGTTGTTTTAATTCTCTGGAATGCACGTGGGAAGAAAAAGAGAGGGCCTAATACATCTTCCTCCTCTAGGGTTGCCAACCTCCAGGTGGTGGCTAGAGTTCTCCCACTATTACAACTGACCTCCAGGTGACAGAGATCACTTCACCTGGAGAAAATGGCCACTTTGGATGGTGGACTCCATGGCATTACACCTCATTGAAGTCCTTCCCCTCCCCAAAGCCCACTCTCCTGACGCTCCACCCCCAAAATCTCCAGGTATTTCCCCACCTGGAGCTAGCGACCCTACCTCCCACAGAGGGCAGAATGGCGACAACTGCTGGGCTTGCTGAACCAAGCACAATCACAAAAATAAAGGTAAATAAGCAAACTTGAGCAAAACCCAAAAATGAACCAAAAGCTCTCTCACACCCCTCACAAACAGTCCAACGATCACCAGGGCAGACATTTTGCTAGTTTATTATAGAATGGAGGGAAGCAGAGTACGGAGGCTGGGAGAAAGCCCTCCTGAGTGAGCAAACTCAGGTTGTAATTTATGCCTTCTCATCATCACTATGAAGTGAACACCTCACCACATGCAAAGCTCCTACTAGAGAAACTAGAAGAAGGACCTGGGGGGAGCTTTCAAAGGCTCTGAATCCTGCAGCTAATTTTCATAGTATCTTTTAAAAGCCTTTAAAAGCAAACCAGCCTATTCCTCCCAGAGCCAGGGCAGAAGACAATGCTGAAGAGATTCAGCCCTGAAGGCTGTTAATAAAGTTATTGCTTCTTTAACAGCATTTTAAAAGACTTTTAAAGGGCAATCTCCTTTAGCCATGCTTCGAGTGTAAAACATCTTACCCAGGAGAAGGGCTGGCATGGCTCTTTTAACAGGTTTTATACGAGGTGGCGAGAAAATATCAACACCATATAAAAGCCTCATTAAAGCGCTTCAAAACTAAGATAAGGAAGAAAGAGAGGGAGAGAGAATAGGAGAACACAATAGTTGAGAAATAAAGTAAAAAGAGACAAGGAAGGTGGTGTTTTGTTAAGTGGCTATAGACAGGTGTTAACCTTTATGTATTTATATAAAAGCCAAGAAAGGGTGCTTTTCTGTTCTCCTTAAAGTGAAATCCTAAGACTACAGAAATCAACTACAAAATGTATGCTTTCACACAACTGGAATGAGTTGTACTACCCTCCCCCCATCCTGACTTTGTAAATGATCCGTTCAGCAGGCAATGGTTTAAATAGACAATTACATCCGTCACAAATCCTATAAATAAATGCGATATTTTACTTAAAATACTACCCTTCCGTGTTTGGCTAACTAATCCTCAGTGGCAATAATAGCCACCAGTCAGTTTGAATCAGCAGCGTTTTTGCACATGCACAATTTTGCGAAAAAACAAAAACCAAGGGGTACAAACCTGTTCAGCAGATGTTCACAGCTCTTCAGCATGAACCAAACATGCTGAATGATCAGCTGGTGTCTGGCCCACACCTTCCAACCCAATAAGTTTTTTTTTGTTCAACCTGTTTGCGGCAAAAATTGGCAGCATCTGCCACTGAATTCAATCCTCCTTCCTCTTCTTCAAGCGCAGCACTGCTGAGGAGACAGATTCATGTCATCTCCTTATCCCTCATCTCCTCACAACAAGCCTACACAGGTGTTCCTTTGCACAGATCCTGCAACTCCAGGAATGATCTTCCTAGGGGGTCAGAAGGGTTGCAGGACCAGAGAGGAAAGCAGGAAGCATTCCAAGCATGGCTGGTGGCGTGTACTCTTATTGTTTATGCACACAGCAAAACTGGCATATGCCTTCATCTCACAGGAGGCTGGATTTACTTTGGAGTGTTATTCATGAAAGCAAGGATATGAGAAGCTGCCCTGGTTTTCTGGTTAGGGGCTATCCACACCTACATGGCAATAAACGCAGCTTTGCGACCAAGTGACTGCTGGACAGGAAACTACTGTTCATCTTGGTTCTGTGGTGCATTACTTATATGGTATCTGGACCCATCTCATCCACGCAAGACCTTTTAAGTGTACTCCCCAAAATACCCCAGAATGTACAAAATGGTATAAAGATCCTAGTTAATGGCTAGTGGAGACATCCAGCTGATGTTAGGCTAATCCATCCCATCCATTATGATTGTTGAGTTGGAAGCAGAAGGATGAGCTGTCTGGATGGGTTTGATGCGACCATTTTTTTCAGTGTGGCATGATAATCCTCTCCCTCATGCAACTTGGGGCGTGCATATAGAAACTCTTGTTGGATATGGTCTGAACACATTTCCCCATGGACCAGGACAGTCAGCATAGAAAACGCCATGCACCTGAACCCTGAATCCAGGCTCTCCTTCTCCCTCTCCCCTCTTTTAACATGATTGGTACTATCTGCTATTTGCAGATTAGAACCTGCCGGGTTATAAATTTGATGAACAACGTTATTAGTGTTTGGTTCAGAAAGACAGCTGTTTGGTACAGTTGACAGTTTAATTTGGCATACATATTTTAAGTGGAAAATGCCAAAACCTTTTAAAGTACTGCTTGTCTTTGAAGCGGAAATTGGCATTTGGATTGTGAACTTTCCTGGTTGCTCAGAAGGACGGTGTTAGCATTATGGCATAACGTCATGGCATCATCAATGTGACACCCCAGTCTCTCTCTCTCTTTCTCTCTCTCTCTTTCTCTCTGACTTCTTTCCTGCCTCTCTCTTTTTCTAAAAAAAATATATTACTGCATAGGATCATCGGTAATTCTGACAGACTGTATGTCACTAGCCAATCAAATGGGACAGGAATGGATTATCTCAGCGAAAACAGCACCAACTGCAGAGTTCAGTGGCCTTTTTACAAGAATGTCAAAGGAAGCTGCTGGCCACTTACAAATAGAATGTTAATAGCTTATGTCACTTGAACGCTGACAGCTCAGAAGTGAAAGGCCACTAATCTCTGTTTGTAATATGCACAACTGAAGAAAAAGAGGAGCCAAAGCAATTCTGCTTAAGCAGAGGCTAAGTATTAACCGATTGTCTGAAAATGCAGGGAATGCTTCATAACCTGTCTGGCAGTGACGAGGAGGATTTTTTCTTTTATTTTTAAGGCTTGCCATGTTTTCTTGTTCTCCTGTATTGATCAAGGGGAATGAAACAGAACGTGGCTTTTGCGGCTGATCAATTCAGAATCCCTTATATGGAGAATGCATGTGTGTGTCTGCTACAGACGTAGCATACCGATTAGAAACTGCATTTCTCGCTGGGAGGGGGGGGGAAGTGAAGTCGCTGTGCTGGCATGCGGGGCTGAGAAAAAGAGGTGGCGGGAGTGGATTGTGGAACCAACAGCACCTCTGGCCCAGTGGTGGCGCAGGCTGCTGCTACTGACCCAACAACGAGAAACTGATTGGAAGATACTCAATATTTAGCACGAGAGAACCCGTCTTTGTTCTTGACATTTGAAATCTAATGGTTTTTGTCTTGTTTATTTTGCTTTCTTCTCTCGGCTGCCCTCTAAGCCCAAAGGCAACCGAGGGGTTTGCAAATCATTTTTCTTAAGTCAAAACAATTCAGAGAACGGCATTAAAATGTGAATAACTAAAAACAGCCACAGCGATTAAAACAGAGCAGCAGCAACAGGTTATCGGTTGTGTGGGGGGGGAACCTGAAGGTATTACATAGGCCCCAACAGTCGTATTTATTAGCAGTTCATTCAGCATCGCTTGCTTGTCTCGCACTCCTGATCTTCCCTTGTAAGGGGCAGCCGAAGGAGAATGTTGAATGAGTTGAAGGGCAGAGGCAGACAAAACATCCATCACAGTTGAGCTATAAATTTCAGATTGACATGACTGTCCTGTCTCACCTGTGTGCCGGGCGCAAATCAGCACCATTAGATATTCTGAAGGCAGAGCAGGACGCTTCTGAGCTGTGGCCCGTAGAGCATAGGGGCGGAGGCTGGTGGCCCCTTTTCGATGTCCAGGCCAGTTACCCTGGGCAGGAAATGGCTCTTTTTTCTCCTGATCACAGCAGTCAGGCTGCCTGTCCTGGGAGGCTCGCCTGCTGCCACCATTAGCAAAGGAAAGGAAAAAGACGATCTGGCTTGCCAGCGCAGCAACAGATAGGGTCATGGCTGTTTGAGACATATTCCTTCATATGATAACAACAGCTAGAATTAACTTTGCAAGATATTGGAAAGGAATAAAAATCCCAGATCTAAATAACTAGATAGATAAGGTTAAACAAACTTATGTATTAATTAAGCTGACCTGTTATAAAAAGGATAAAGATTTGAAAGATCTGGATCATGTTTGGACCCCCCCAAAAATCTCCAATCTCTCTCTTACACAGAGAGTAAGAGGAGTAATGTTTTTGCTCACCTTAATATGTGTAGTTTTTTTTTCTTTGTTTTTTTTTTTGTTATTATTATTACTTTTATCTGTAATGGGATGTAATTGTGATTGAATTTTATGTATGTAATAAAATATTATTAAAAAAGGAAAGGTCATGGATGTGTGCAAATGTGCTTGTTTTTGTATGATAGACAGACAGAACATGTGTGCATGCATTCATCTTTGAGGGGATGTTTGGAAAAGCAGGGACCCATGCAGGGCTCCAGATAGGGTTGCCAACCTCCAGGTGGTGGCAGATCTCCCGCTATTACAACTGATCTCCAGCCGATTGAGAGCAGTTTCCCTGGAGAAAATGGCCGCCTTGGCAATTGGACCCTCCCCAAACCCTGCCCTCCTCAGGCTCTGCCGCCAAAACCTCCCACCAGTGGCGAAGAGGGACCTGGCAACCCTAGCTCCAGACCACACCCACTTTCCCACTTCTGCAGATTTTGTTTTGGATTTAATAGGCAGGTTTTGCTTTAATACCTGGATGACTGTTAGAGCAGAGAAGGAATTTTTCTTTCAGTCAGACTTTCAGGCAATCCTTTTTCTTATTCTTTACAGTTACATCCCGCTCTTCCCAGCCCAAGGCCGGGCTCAGAGTGGCTAACATCTATTAAAATTCATATAACATCAATACATACTATAGAAAATAATTCCAATTCAATAAAAACCAGCATTATCTGACATTAAAACTAATATAATTGGCGCCGTTCATCGGTATAACAGTCTGCAGCCAGCAGTTGTTTGCCCTATAGATCAGTTGTGTGCCCTATTGATATAAATGAAGGCTATAAAGAAGCCTTGCCTCCATACAAGACCCACAGATATCAGAAATGTTCCTTTGGTTCCGGTGAGACCAAGGCAGGGTTAAATTTTTAGAAATGTTTTACATTATTTTATTTGCTCGTGTTTTACTTATTGCTCCTCCCTCCCTCCTTTTAGTCCTACTTTGCTTCATTAGATGCAGTAATACCTCCCTTGTCTGTGACAATTTCCATTAATATCTCGAAGGCAGCTATTAAGTATCATTACAAGCAAAGATTATAAATGGATACTACGTACAATAACAGTGCTGAAAAGACAATAGTCGCATTTTCATTTGAGTCTTTGTTCTTAAGATGCAAATGAAACACTATGCTTTTTTTTAACCTCCTTTTCAACATTTGTACTTTCCCGAATGCTCGCTGAACAGCATAACCGTCCTGATCAAATAAACAGCTGTATTTAGATTAGTTCAACAATAGGCAAAGAGTTTCTGACTTCCTCCTCACCCTCAAAGTATGACTGTCACCTGAATTATTATTATTTTTTTAACTACCTTGGGTTTAACTCTTCCTTCTCTTTTGCGATTGCAACTCCGGACCATTTCTTCCACCAAGATGGGCTACATCCAGATTTGGAATTGGGAAAAATATGGTTTAAAATGTCCCGGAGTACATTAAAGGTAAAGGTGGTCCCCTGTGCAAGCACCAGGTCATTCCTGACCCATGGAGTGATGTCACATCCCGACGTTTACTAGGCAGACTTTGTTTATGGGGTGGTTTGCCAGTGCCTTCCCTAGTCATCTACACTTTACCCCCAGCAAGCTGGGCACTCATTTTACTGACCTCGGAAGGATGGAAGGCTGAGTCAGCCTTGAGCTGGAGTACATTAGCAGCAGGAAAATGCAGGTGTCGATGGTTAAGCACTAGCGTTGTTTTACCAAAATTCACTATTTTAAATATAGACATTTATTCTTCTTCTCTTCCAAAAAAAAAAAAGGGGGGGGGTTTCTCTTCAATATCTCCTTGATTTCTTTTTTTAATTTTTAAAACTTTTATTTCTATACACAAACATACAGTGAGGGGAAAAACATACAGTGAGGGAAAAGAGGAAAACTGGGTGATTCAGATGTGCATTGGCAAACTGCAGACGGGCCTGTATATGTGCTGTCTTGAGCAAGGGGACCTTGTGGGCTCTGCAAGATCTCAGTCCTTCACGGCGTAGTGTGTTACCAACTGTTTTCATGGTGACTATGGTCCCAGCTGCCCTGAGATCATTGACAAGTTCCCCCTGTGTAGTTCTGGGCTGCTTCATCACCGTTCTCATGATCATTGCAACTCCACGAGATGAGATCTTGCATGGGGTCCCAGACCTAGGGAGGTTGAGGGTTAGGGTTAGGGTTAGGATCTGGCTGGTTGATGGGGGATCAAATACTTATTTCCCTCATTATAATGCACATCAATCTCTGACTTTTGTCTTCTGGGTTTCTGGGGGTTTTCCTGTTGTTATTCTGTCTCTCACAGCTACAACAAACCTACCATTAAAATTATGGACTGGTCATTTCTTCGTCAGAGGGCAAACGGGCAAATTTAGCAGGGGATCAAATACTTTTCCCCTCACTGTATAATATTTAAACACAATCATATTATTATAATTTATATGAAGCTCACTTTTTAAAATTACATTTTAGCAGTTCATGTCTTTGAATTACATTACTCTATATTCTCAATATATCTTCCCATCTAATAACATATTTATTATAGAACGTATATTGCCTAATATTTTCTTCATCTATTTTAACTTAATTTTCTTCTTAATTTTCAACAATATAATAAAAAAAGACATTCCATTTCCTCTGAAATTCTGAAATTTGTCTATTATGTATAAAGGATGTAAATTTTGCCATAATCTGGGTATTTCTCTGCCCTATGTTTTGCTGTTACTCTTGACACTGTCACCATATACTTAAATAATTTGCTATATATTTTTGGGATGTTACTTTGGTAAAGTTTTTAGCAACATATTTTTCAGATCTATCGCAAACTTAAATTTTAGTATCGATTACATTTTCCATGCAATCCTGAAGGGGAGGGCAAATGCCCATAGGAGCTGGTGTGACCCCCTACGCCTGCGTCTTTGCTACTTGCGCCATGCAAACTGGCATGGACAGCAGCGTAGGGTGACTTATGCAGGTCCCCCTAGACCGCAACGGCAGATGGCTCTTGGACGGCAGCGCAGCATCCCACTTGCGTGTCCCTGGTGTATCTCCCCATGCTGGCGCCCTTGGAGGCATTCCCAGGGCATTCCTTGGGGCAGAGCTGCCTTTAGGCAACTTCCTAACCCCTTTTGCCCCAGGAATGCCTCTCCATGCTGCAACGGAACTATGCCAGCAAAATAGCTGGCATAGCCTCGCTAAAATCTATGGGGCATTTTTCTAACTTTTTAATTAATTCATTGCTTTTATTTTTATTTTTTCTGGCCAAGAAGCCTCTGTGGAGGCAGTGTGGCTGTGCCACTCCTGGCCGCTGCCTAACTGTCCCCCACTTCAGGAATGGGCTGCCCATCATGTATTGTTATCAGTATTGTCTTGCTTTCTTACATTATAAAATGGGGCATCTGTATTCCTTGATGTATCTTTGTAGTTTCCTGTTACCCATATATGCATCCTTACATAACTTCATCCCTTGCAGGGGGTTGGGTCTTTGTTGGTTACACACCACAGGGTGGTGCTCTAGCAGTGGGAAAGGACGGTTTGGGCAGATGTTACCTGCCTCTGAGCACCTGCAGAGTGAAATGCTGACATTTTGCAAAACCTCCCATCATGCCTATCCTCTTTTGGAATTTCTCTTTTGACCAAAATGGAATTGATTTGAAACTGACTCCAAATTCCTAAAAAAGAGGAAGGGGAATGGATTTATTTGATTTCAGAGAGAAATTGAATAAAGAGGAATTAAGACAATTTTGCCTAACAATGCTGTTAAGTACCACACTCCTAACCTGCCAATTCTCCCTTTCCAAGGATCCCACACTTACACCTCCACATCTGCAAACACAAATACATTTCCCCCGCAGTGTCTAGCTCTGCCCGTAGGAGGTGATGTGCAGGAATGCTGACATTCTGTTCACCGGTTATGAACAAGGAGCCAATTTTTTGCCAGTCAATTTAGCTGTTCACAAACACTTTGAACCTCTTCATCTGGATACTTTTCAGGTATTAAAACAGCATGTTGCAGTGCATTCAGCACTATTTCACGCATGAAAATTCTCACACAGCCCAATGAGAATCCTATTTCCCCTCCCCCTGTGCTACCAACCTGTTGTCATGATCTGCCAAGCAGCAGCCAATCATATAAATAGTGAGCAAATCAATACATCAGTCAGCAATTACAAAAACTGTTTTTATCAATCAATATTTTTTCCGATACAGAATCAGCTCCATGTATAAATAAAAGGCACTGAAGTTAAAGTTAGATTAAAAGTATTAATAGCAGATTAGCAATATCAATAATAATAATTTTAAGTTTTTATAAAGCTATAAAAAGGGAGGTAGTGCGATCTATGGAATAAGATTATTGATTTCAGTCAGCCACACGTCCCACACATCCGGAAACAGAATTTGGCTACTTGGATGGTTATCTCCCGAGAAAAGTCTGCAAGAAGAAGGGAAACATAATATTCTTCACATCTTCCAGGAAAGGTTGACAGAATGAGGACAATATACTGCAATCTAATGTTGTTATAAAAAGGCAATGCAGCAAGACATGTTCTATGGTTTCCACTTTCCCTGTTCTGCATGGACAAAGTCATTGGGAAAGAGGAATGCGGTGATATCTGCCATCCAGGAGGGCTGAAGGTAGACCATTGCATGTTTTTTAAAAGTCTTATTGTGTGTTGTTTCTGTTATTGATCTTATTTCAGGCATACACAATTTTGCACAGCCTTATGGAGATGTAGTTCCATCCTCACATTTCACAGTTGTAAAGTTGTCTGCATACATGTCTTTGTTGTCTGCCGGGTTGGGGGGGGGGGGAGTTGGATAAGAAAAAGGTAACCATTTACTGTGGTACTTTTCCTTTATTCCATTCTTTATGCTTGGGGACCAACTGGTCATAAGCAAAACAAATTCAGATATTGTGGTACTTGTTTTCCCTTTCCTGATACTCACAAGACACAGATGAGATGTGAGAATCAGAAAAGATTATGAATCGAAAATACTGGATTTAAAAAAAAAATAGAATGGGGTGGCTGCACCCATGGGGGTAACTGGGTCACCAGCTTAGGCGGCATTTAAATGAGATGGATGATAGAACTGTTAGACACACTAGTTAAATGGAACTTCTGTGTTCAAAGGCATCTCTCTCAATACCAGATGCCAGAGATAAGTAAATATGAAGGGCTTTTTTTGAAGGCATCTGACCATCGTATCAGAACTTCCTTTGGGCCAATCCAACATGCCTCATCTTATGTATTATATGAAAAGAATGGGGGGCAGCCTTATGTGTAGGGTTGCCAGGTCCCTCTTAGAGCTTAGATCAACACTCTCATAACTACTCCATGTTGCCTGTCCATGACTAGATCTCCAATATTTTCTTCAGTGTTAAAAATAACTACAGACGAGGGGGGAATCTAGAGTTGCCAGCTCCAAGTTGGGAAATACCGGGAGATTTTGGGGCGGGGACCTTGAGGAGGATGGGGTTTAGGGAGGGGAGGGACTTCAATGGGGTATAATGACATAGAGTCCACCTTCCAACAGTGGCTATTTTCTCCAGGTGAACAGATCTTTGTTGCCTGGAGGTCAGTTGTAATTAGGGTTGCCAGATCCCTCTTCACCACCGGTGGGAGGTTTTTGGGCCGGAGCCTGAGGTGCGCGGGGTTTGGGGAGGGGAGGGGCTTCAGTGCCATAGAGTTAAATTGCCATTTTCTCCGGGTGAACTGAGCTCTATTGGCTGGATATCAGTTTTAATAGCAGGAAATCTCCAGCTAGTACCTGGAAGTTGGCAACCCTACTTATGTGTCCCTGGCTCTTGATTAAAATTGAGGCTGGGTTTTTGTTTCTGTCTTGTTGCAGGTACTTCAACCCTGCATATGACCAGAGGCTTTTTCCTCAAGGGAAGGGAAATGGTACGGAATAGCTCACAACTCTTTCAGTTAGAGGCTGAGCTCCCAACCCTCCTGCTGCAGGTACTTAAAGCGTTGTCATGGCCACAGGTGCAAGCCTTTGGAGCTGATCCCTAGTGGATTCCCAGTCTAGCTCAGAATGTTTAATATACCTTGGGGGGTGGGGGCTGTTTATTTATATTGTATTTTGCAAGCTGCTTTTGGGTCCCCATAGAAAGAAAATGTGACAGACAAATCAATAAATAAAGTGCATATCAAATACCTTCCTTCTTTCCTTTTTTCCTCTCTCTTGTTCTCTGTCGTTTTTCTTCTTTCCCTCTTGGTTGAAACAAGTTCTGGTGTTTGTGTTGACAGGATGTTGAGGGAGGGTCACTGCCACCTGCAGTGAGGAGAAAGGGCTTTAGAAGAAGAAGATTTGGTTTTTATATGCCAACTTTCTCTACCACTTAAGGGAGACTCAAACAGGCTTACAATCACCTTTCCCTCCCCACAACAGACACTCTGTGAGGTAGGTAGGGCTGAGAGAGTTTGGAGAGACTGTGCCAACCTCCAGGTACTAGCTGGAGATCTCTTGCTATTACAACTGATCTCCAGCCAATACAGGTCAGTTCCCCTGGAGAAAATGGCCACTTTGGCAATTGGACTCTATGGCACTGAAGTCCATCCCCTCCCCAAACCCTGCCCTCCTTAGGCTCCACCCCCCAAAATCTCCAGGTATTTCCCAACCAAGAGCTGGCAACCCTAGTGACTTGCCCAAGGTCACCCAGCTGGCCTTTTGTGTAGGAGTGAGGAAACCAAACCGGTTCACCAGAGTAGCATCCGCCACTCATGTGGAGGAGAGAGGAATCAAACCCAGTTCTCCCAATTAGAGTCCACCACTCCAAACCACCGCTCTTAACCACTACACCATGCTGGAAACCCTGATCCAAAGGATTTGGGTCCTGTCCTCTCATCTAAGTTGGTCTGTTGGCCAGCATGGTTGCCAATGTCTGCCTCGTCTTCATTAGCGTCTCATTTCCTGTCCGTCGGAACGATATTTCTTTTCGAAGTGCACCAGCCAAAAGCTGAAATGGTAAAAAAACAAAAAGAGAGAGATGGCCCTGAACTGTGCTACCACTGGGAAGTGCTCAAAGGCTCGGAAAGGGTCTCAGCTAAAGCTGCGTTAGACTGACTACGGAATGTAAGGACAAAAGACAGCCGGTTGATGAGGATCAACAAAGTACTTCCTGAGCAATGTTACTAATAAAACATGATCAGCAGTTCATTTGTCAATCACGCTCAACTGTCTCACGGTGGCGTCTGATAAAATGCCTGCCGTCTTTTATTTCTCAATATTCCCTGAAGTATTAGTTACACACTTGTATAAAGCATTTGGAGTTTTTTTTCATGATATACCATTTCAAGTCATGAATATATTTGGGATGCCTGAGTGAGTACCTATAATGTTCAGGGTGACCATTTACCCACCTTTGTATCAACAAAGAATTCTCCTTTACACGTGAACAAAAGTAGGTCATATCCTTTCTCCGAAGCATTCCGGGCTTTAGAATTTGGCTTTGGAGACATTGTCAGAGGAGGAAAGGATTTCCTACAGGGGTCAGGATGTGGTATTGCAGGCCAGTTTCTCCTCTTCTTTATGTGTATGTAAACGAGTTAAAATGAAGGACTTTAAGGCAATGTAACAAAGCACACTGGGCTCTACAATGCACCACAATATAAATCACCCAAACAGCTCAGAAGAAATCTGAATTAATAACTAAGAGTTTTCTCTTTATGACTTGCTATTACAAAGAAATTCATAGACCAGAAGTCAAACCTATAGGTTAATATGGGCCAAGGGTAGGGTTGCCAACCACCAGATGGTGACTGGAGATCTTCTGCTATTACAACTGATCCCCAGCTGACAGAGATCAGTTCACCTGGACAAAATGGCCGCTTTGCCAACTGGACTCTATGGCATTGAAGTCCCTCCCCTCTCCAAGCTCTGCCCTCCTCAGGCTCCACCCCTAAAATCTCCAGAGATTTCCCAACTCAGAGCTGGCAACCCTAGCCAAGGGCCATTGTATCATGAGACAACACAGCAATATGCTAAATTGGAAAAAAATTATTGATACAACTCTCTGAAAGCTCTGGGGGGGAATTGATAATGTGCAAGCCAGTTTCACAATTATATGAGTAGGGCTGCCAACCTCCAGATACTAGCTGGAGATGTCCTGCTATTACAACGATCCCCAGCTGACAGAGATCAGTTCACCTGGATAGGGCTGTCAATTCGGTTCGGTCCGAACTGAAAATCAACCGAATTTCCCCTGATTCGGTGATTTTCTGTTCGGACGGATCCGAACTCAAAACTGGCGGGCAAACGGGGGGCCGAATTCAGCGAGTTCGGGAGTTCGCGAATAAATCCGGCAAATTCGGCCCCCCTTCAGGGGAGCCCGCTGAAAGGCACGGGCTGCCCTTTAAACTGATCTGAGCCTCCCAGCTGGGAGGCGCAGATCAGTTTAAAGGACAGCCCGCCCCCCTTCAGCGGGCTCCGCTGGAGAGGCTCGGGCTGTCATTTAAACTGATCTGTGCCTCCCGGCCGGGAGGCACAGATCAGTTTAAAGGGCAGCCCGCACCTTTCAGCGGGCTTTGCTGGAGAGGCGCGGGCTGCCCTTTAAACTGACTTGCGCCTCCCGGCTGGGAGGCACAGATCAGGTTAAAAGGGCAGCCCGCCCCCCTTCAGCAGGCTCCACTGGAGAGGCTCGGGCTGTCATTTAAACTGATGTGCGGCTCCCGGCCGGGAGGCGCAGATCAGTTTAAAGGGCAGCCCGCACCTTTCAGCGGGCTCCGCTGGAGAGGCGCGGGCTGCCCTTTAAACTGACCTGCGCCTCCCGGCTGGGAGGCGCAGATCAGTTTAAAGGGCAGCCTGCCCCCCTTCAGCGGGCTCCGCTGGAGAGGCTCGGGCTGTCATTTAAACTGATCTGCGCCTCCTGGTCGGGAGGCGCAGGTCAGTTTAAAGGGCAGCCCGCGCCTCTCCAGCGGAGCCCACTGAAGGGGGGCGGGCTGTCCTTTAAATTGATCTGTGCCTCCCAGCTGGGAGGCTCAGATCAGTTTAAAGGGCCCCCGCGCGCCTTCAGGGAATCCCTCTGAAGGCGCGCTGGGGCCGAATTTTCCCCCGAACTCCGGATCCCCCCGAATTACCGGGGATCCTAAGCGGGGGAGTTCGGACTTCGGCACGTACCGAACCCACAAGGGTCAAATTCGGCCGAATCCGAACTGTACCGAATTTTTTTTTTGACAGCCCTACACCTGGAGAAAATGGCCACTTTGGCAATTGGACTCTGTGGCATTGAAGTCCCTCCCCTCCACAAACCCCGCTCTCCTCAGGTTCCAAAACCTCCCACTGGTGGTGAAGAGAACCAGGCAACCCTATACTTAAGTGTATTCAAGCCTAACTCCTCCTGCATCCCTTACATTAAAACAGCAGACTGGCTCCAACAGGAAGTTGTTTATCTCCAGGGCGAGCTCATGGGTCTTCAGCACCCTAGGCATAACCACCACACTCAGATCCAAGCTTCTGTGCCCCGAGCTGTTTCACGGAAGCCTAGGGTTGCCAACTGCCAGGTAGTAGCAGGAGATCTCCTGCTAATTCAACTGATCTCCAGCCGATAGAGATCAGATCACCTGGAGAAAAATGGCCGCTTTGGCAATTGAACTCCATGGCATTGAAGTTCCTCCCCTCCCCAAACCCCGCCCTCTTCAGGCTCCGCCCCAAAATCTCCTGCCGGTTGCAAAGAGGGACCTGGAACCCTACTGAAGCCACAGACTTGGGAGAGAGAGCAGGTGAACTGAGCCACAAACCAGATGAATGGGAAGCCGAGCAGCGGCGACATCTGAGCTAGCACTTGCCCACTCTTCCTTCTCCCTTCCTCCTTTCAGGGATGAGGAAGGCAGGCCATGAAAGCAGATTTCCAGTGGTAGCGCTGGTGCCAGGGGAGCTGTTTGGTGTGCCACTTCCTGTCCCGGGCACACACCCCTGCCCTTCTGGCATCATAGTGTTTGGGACGCACCTGTTTGTCTCAGTAATTTACAGTGCTGCATAACTGCTGTAAAACTGCCATAAATCTTAGTGTTGGAAAATGTAATAAGATACACCAGGGGAAGCTGAGAGCAAACAGCATCTAAGGCAGTTTTGCTTTCCTATGGATACAGTTGCCAGCTCCGGGTTTGGAAATACCTGGAGATTTTTGGGACAGAGCCTGAGGAGGGCAGGACTTGGGGAGGGGAGGGACTTCAAGCCATAGAGTCCAATTTCCAAAGCAGCCATTTTTCTCCAGGTGAACTGATCTCTATCAGCTGGAGATCAATTGTAATAGTGGGAGATCTCCAGCTAGTACCTGGAGGTTACTATAAGTGGAAACACCTGTGCCACAATTAATATAAATTGAAGAAAATGGCGGCACGAAGGCTCAAAGAAAACAACTGTGTTGAATAAAGCAATTTAGTAGAAAGGTATACAGGCATTAATCTCATGCCCATAAAAATTATTATACAATAATACAATTACAGACCGATATATAGTCGCAAGTATCAATCACTATAACAAACCAAAACACCCTTAATGGTAACTCCTGCCCGGGAGAAAACTATAGTCCAAAGTAAAGCCACTGAGGTTTCCTCAGCTTATGAACTACGACTCCTCGTCTGGAGGTTTCCACCTCAGAGGCTTTACTTTGGACTTTAGTTTTCTCCCGGGCGGGAGTTACCATTATGGGTGTTTTGGTTTGTTATAGTGATTGATACTTGCGACTATATATCAGTCTGTAATTGTATTATTGTATAATAATTTTTATGGGCATGAGATTAATGCCTGTATACCTTTCTACTAAATTGCTTTATTCAACACAATTGTTTTCTTTGAGCCTTCGTGCCGCCAGTACCTGGAGGTTGGCAACTCTACCTATAGAACTAGACTAGCCTACCACAATCTCCACTGCCTTCTGGTGTGTACGCATTCCATCTATGCCCCCCCCCCTGCGTAGCTCATATGGGTCGAGATCTATTCATGTGCACATTGGCTCACACTAACAGTTTGGGTACCTGAGGGTTGATTCCCCCCTCTTCCAAGCTTCTTGGAACTCAAGTTGGAAAACCCTGACTGTTATCCACGATATTCGCACTAACTGCCAGACTCTTTCCTACAGCTATGGCACAAACATATTGGAGTATATCCAGCGGCTAGCATGGTAGTTGTGACCCATCAAAATCTATTAAGAGCCAGCAAAGTATATAACAGCCTTCATAGAATTTAATTTTGCCTATACCCAGCCAGCAAAGCACCTTTCAAGAGTTCTAAACACTTTACATTAGGGCTGTCGATTCAGTTCGGCCTGAACCGAAAAACAGCCGAATTTCCCGATTCAGCAGTTTTTAGTTCGGGACGAACCGAACTAAAAAAATGGCGGGAAAATGGGGGAGCCGAATTCAGCGAGTTCGGGAGTTCACAGATAAATTAGGCAAATTCTGGGCGCAGCAGCATAACCGTCAGTAAGCAGCATTCTCCCCCGGCCAATCGGTGGCCAAGCTGGGTCTTCTTCTGGCCAATCAGTCAGGATTGAGTACTGAAGGAATCAGCTGCTGCGCGGCCAGGCTGGGGAGAGAAAGAGAGAGAAATCCTCGTGGGGGGGTGAGCACATTCGCTCCTTTCCGTGGCTGCAGGGGGTGCATTTTTGGGGGTAGAGATCCCAAACTTTCAGCAGAGCTTCAGACGAGCCTTCTTAAGAGACCCCCCCAAGCTTTGTAAACATTGGGTCAGGGGGTCCCGAGTTACGGGCTCTACCCCTTTTCCCTCCCCCCTTTCCATTTCCGTGGCTGCAGGGGGCGCTTTTTGGGGGTGCAGCCCCCAAACTTTCAGCATAGCTTCAGACAAGCCTTCTTAAGAGACCCCCCCCCAAGTTTTGTAAAGATGGGTTCAGTGGGGGCAGAAATATGTGCTCCCCCCTTTTCTCTTTCCGTGGCTGCAGGGGGCACATTTTTGGGGTGCAACCCCCAAACATTCAGCATAGCTTCAGACAAGCCTTCTTAAGAGATCCCCCAAGTTTTGTAAACATTGGGTCAGGGGGTCCCGAGATGTGGGCTTTCCCCTTTTCCCTATTGGGAAGAATGGATCACCCAATCTTGTATGCATCTCCAGAGCGGCAAATCCAAGGCAAAACCTCCTGTGCTTAAATAGAATCGTATTGTATTACCCATTCCTCCCAGCCCCTCCTGATGGAACAGAAGACAGCAATAGTAAGACCCCTTTGGGGGCTTTAATCTATAATTTTTCTCCTGTGTGTGTGTGTGGGGGGGAAGCCGAGTCTGTGTGTGTGTGGGGAGGGAGCAGTTTCTGTGGGTGGAGGGGAAGCCAAAGGGGGCTTTCGCCCGTTCTGCCTGGGGTGTGTGTGCCCCCTCGAGTCTCTATTTTAATGCTTGCTCAAAACTGGTTTTCAAATGGTGACTTAAAGAATGCATTTGCCTGGTCCCGACTCGAGTCCGATGCAAAAGGGGAAATTCCACCCCCTCCTGCTCATTATGCATAGCTAGCTGCCTCTGTCCCTTTCCATGGTTTGCAAACTCCCAGGTGTCAGGTGTTGCTTTGCATGGTTGCAAACGTGTTGCTTTGCATGGTTGTGTTGCTTTGCAGTTGTGTTGCTTTGCAGTTGTGTTGCTTTGCAAACTTCTTCGCACCTGCCCCGCCCTTGCTCCCCGCAGCTCAGCTGTTTGTCGGGGCTGGGAGCTTTGTGCGTGGGCAGCAAGCTCTGCTCACAGATGCACATTAAGGGTGGGGGGACCCCTTTCGGGGCCCATATCTCAGCCCCCCCCTGACCCAATCTTTACAAAACTTGGGGGGTCTGGCAAGAAGCGTCCTTTGAAGCTCCGCTGAAATTTTGGGACCTCTACCCCCAAAAATGCCCCCCCGGAGCCGCGGAAAGGCGCGGTTGTGTTTTTAATGGCTTTATTCGGCCGAATTTTTTCCCGAACTTTGAATTCGCGCCGAATTGCACAGACCCAAAGTGGGGGAGTTCGGACTTCGGCATATGCCGAATCCAGACGGGCCGAATTCGGCTGAATCCGAACTATGCTGCATTTTTTTTTCCAACAGCCCTACTTTACATACAGTAATTCAGGAATCCTAATGACAACCCTACAATTTAGGTTAGTAAGGTCAGACGTGCAAAGATAGCACAACTTTTCCAGAGCAAATAGTTTGGCTCATTGCAACACACACTCTGACCTCCTGTTGGTACTGAAAGGGGGAAAACCCCAAGATGAACACCCATCTGTGTTATCTGTCTAAGTCTAATAGGCTGTTTGGGGCAGTCATATTGATAAATTAAATCATGTAAGGAAAGATTAAGGCTCCTCTCACCTCCATGTATGTGTAAAGTGCTGTCAAGTCAACCCCAGCAAGGGACTTCCGAGGAAAGTGAGAAGCAGAGGTGGTTAGCCATTGCCTTCCTCTGCAGAGTCTTCCTCAGAGGTCTCGTTTCCAAGCACTGACCCTGCTTAGCTTCTGAGATCTGATGAGATCGGGCTATACCATGCTGCCTTCCCTCCCTCTCACCTCCATACACAGCACTTTTTTAGTCAGGGCCGCTTGCAACTGAAATCACAGTTCTATTGGGTTTTGTTTTGGGCCGTGGCTCAGCAGTAGCATATCTGCATTGCATATAGAAGCTCCCAGGTTCAATCCCCTACATCTCCACTTACAAGGATCAGGTAGTAAGTGTTGTGAAAAACCTCTCCCTGAGACCCTGGAGAGCTGCTGCCAGTCACAGGGGACAAGAATCACCTTGATAGACCAAGTGTCGATTGGTATAAAACCAACATGGTGTAGTGGTTAAGAACGGTGGACTCTAATCTGGAGAACTGTGTTCGATTCTCCACTCTCCCCACACATGAAGCCTGCTGGGTGACCTTGGCACTATCACTCTTCTCTCAGAACTCTCTCAGCCCGCATGGAAGCAGGTAATGGCAAACCACCTCTGAATGTCTCTTGCCTTGAAAACCTTACGGGATCTCCATAAGTCAGCTGTGACTTGACGGCGCACACACACACACACACACACACACACAATCAATATAAGGCAGTGTCATGCATTTACTAATTTGGGTATTCCAAACTGAGGTTAAGAGGTTGAACACAAGACTTCTCAGATCAAAGCTTATATTGTTCTCCAACTCACTGCTTTAGATGCAAACTAACACAACCGTGCTCCATTGGTAAGTGCACTGCTCACCTAGCAATATTTATTTTAATTGCCTTGGCTTGGGGTTTCATTATCCATTTCCCTCAATTCTGAGGATGTTCAGTTTCTTTAAACAAAAAGAATTATACGTTTTAAAACCAATTGGCATTCTGGGCCAGATGTTGAGAATGGCTAATTGTAAGAAATGCCATTTTATGCCTGTATGAACACAGAGGAGCCGCATTCGCACCGGTCTCATGTATCCTCCCATGGCTTCCGCTCCTGGTACTTTAACCTGAGTTAAATGTAGGATCTAATTGCTCGCTGCAATGTGTTATGTTTATACAATCTGATCCTTATTTTTTTTCCACTTGAGCAGATAAAGTGGGTATCTATTTATATTATCATGATGGTTGAGTCACTAGAGGTTGATTAGGTACGCTGGAAGCCAGCGGAAGCAGATGCAGCCTCCTGAAAGAGATGGGAACTGGTGCAGCACGTGGAAATGAAAAGACAAAATGCAAGGAGCGTGATCTCTGTATTCATTGGGCGCAATCAGAACGGCGCCTAAATCCGTGCAATCGAAAATTCAGCTCCTTTTTGGAGCCAAACCGGGCAGGATGAAAAGCTAGATGCTTTGCACCCAAAGCAGATTTATATGTTTGCATAATTATCGGTCACAACGCTGAATCCCACCTCCATCCGTGGATTCTCATCCCCTTGCCTGAATCACTTCTAAGATGTTTTGTGAGGCATCCCCATGTGTTTCTAATCTTATTCTTGCTTTAAGGAGATGGCAAGATGCATTTTTATGAAACAGAAAACTGAAATATTCCGCAAGCTGATTTCTCCGTCTTCTGCCAAAGGGACGACTTGTTTAGTTACAACCACAAAACTGCAGCAAAAGAGACTGAAATCTTGGAATAGTCCACCAATTGTCAATAAAAGATTAAGTGCTGTCAAGTCACAACCAACGTCTGGTGACCCATCATGGGGGTTGTCAAGGCAAGAGATGATCAGAGATGGTTTCTCATTGCCTTAAGAACATAAGAACATATGAAAGGCCATGCTGGATCAGACCAAGGTTCATCAAGTCTAGCAGTCTGTTCACACAGTGGCCAACCAGGTGCCTCTAGGAAGCCCACAAACAAGAAAAAAGCCTTCTTCTGCATAGCAACCCTGGTCTTCTCCGGTGGCCTCCTAGCCAAGTATTAACCATGGCTGACCCTGCTGAGTTTCCAAGTTCTGACAAGCTCAGGCAAGTCTGGGGTATTCAGGCTGCTCCACCAGTAATTAGGTGGACATATGCCAGTTCAGCTCATGTGCCAGTTCAGCTCACATCCTGTTTGCTGGTCACAAATATGGAGTTGTTTTTTTATGATGATAAAGAAGAAGAAGAGTGATTTTTATATGCTGATTTTCTCTACCTTTTTTAAAAGGAGAATCAAAACAGCTTACAATCTCCTTCCCTTCCCCTCCCCACAACAGACACATTGTGAGGTAGGTGGAGCTAAGAAAGTTCTGAGAGAACTGTAACTAGCCCCAGGTCACCCAGCAGGCTTCATGTTTAGGACTGGGGAAATAAACCTAGTTCACCAGATTAGAGTCCACCGTTCATGTGGAGGAGTGGGGAATCAAACCCAGTTCTCCAGATTAGAGTCCACCACTCCTAACCACCAATCTTAACCATTACACCCCACTGGCTCTCCAGCGTGTTTGTTGACCTGCTCATGACTTCAGCAGCTTGCTTCACTATATCCCTTGCAAACAATGCAGTACGACACAATTGCCTTTCCCTGCCTGCACGTTTTCACACAGCTCAACTGAGTTCTAATCCCCACCACTATCCCCAGCTTTGCTGTGTAACTGCTCCACTTTTCAGGCAGTTGATTAAATAGACAAATTAAATGATTTGTGACTTCAAACCATATAAATCAGTCATAAATATATGCTGCATTTTCATCATTCCATGTTTGCTTAATTAGTCGCTGGTGATGCTAATGACTGCTGATCAGTTTGAATCGGCCACATATTTCTGCATGCACAATATTGCAAAAATTCAATGTGAACCTGTTCAGCTGGTGTTTGCAACTGTTCGGCATGAACTGAACAGACGGTGTGATTGGCGCACATCTGATCGACAGCTTTGAACGTGGTTTGACTGTCAAACACATTTGTGGTGAAATTGCAGCAACCCTACCTGTTATGGGATTTGCAGGAAGGGAGGTGAGCAGGTTGTATTGCAGTGGTGGAAGTGCTAGCTAGATGTTGCACGCAAATGTATGTGATAGAGCCTTCCACCCATGGTATTTTTAAAAATAAAATAAAAGACAGCAGTTCGGAAAGGCTTTACCCTTTTCCCACTCAATATTTCCCCACATCAATTTGCCACTCCAAAATATTTTTCTTCTCTTCCCTTCCCTTCTAGTGTCAAATGAATCTTTCAAGGGTAATGATCATACTGTCCCTAAGCTGCTTTTCTTTAAAAACAGTCTTGGTGCTGTAATGCATTTGCACAAAACATGTAGTTACTCTCTCGTAATGTAATGTAAAGTGGAGATGCTCGATGATGGTAATGTTCAGAGAGCCAGCGTGGCATAGTGGTTAAGAGCGGCGGATTCTAATCTGGAGAACCAGGTTGAATTCCCCATTCCTTCCATGAAGCCTGCTGGGTGGCCTTGGGCTAGTAGTATTCTCTCCAAACTCTCTCAGCCCCACCTACCTCAAAAGGTGCCTGTTGTGGGGAGAGGGAGGGATGGCAATTGTAAGCTGCTTTGAGACTTCTAAAGGCAGAAAAAAGCGGGTATAAAAACCAACTCTTCTTCTTCTTCATCATTGTTTACATGGCGCTTTTCATTGTTCAAATTGCTTCATACAACATTATCTCATTAAGCTTGATGACAACTTTGCAAAGCAGGAGAGAATGATGGCCTACATCAAAATCTCTCTTCTGTCATGTATACTTCCACAACTGTGGTGTAGTGGTTAGAATGTCAGACTAGAATTTGGGAGACACAGGTTCGAATCCACACTGCTATGGAAGTGTGCAGTGTGACCTTGAGCCAACCACTCTCTTTCAGCCTAATTTACCTCACAGAGTTGTTGGTGTGAGAGTAACATGGAGAAGGGGAGAATGGTGCTGTAAGCTGCTTTATATCCCTATTGGGGAGAAAAGGTAGTATAATATAAATATCTAAATAAATTTAATTTATTAAGCTTCTCTTTCTCAGCTGCTATCTCTTAGCCCTAGCTTTGGGCCAACATTAGGGTTGTGCATATTGATAAACAAAAACTGAAAATAAGCCTGAAATTAGCTGTTTTCAGTAATTTTCAGGTTTACCAAATGCCAAAACCTGGGGATCTCCTCGAAACTGAACTGGCGATTCCCGGAAAAACCGAATACCAAAATTTACCAGTATGGGTATTCGACTTATTCTGGGTTTACCGAAAAAAATGAGGCCCGATAAATCCGAACCAGAAATTTACCTATTTATTTATTTATTTTTGCACAACCCTAACCAACATCAATATAGTTATATTGTGTCTTTATGCCATTAAAGGTTTTGGTACTGGTAAATTGTGGAACTCCCTGTTCCATGATGTGGTGATGGCTTGGAAGGCTTTAAGAGGGGAGTGGACATGTTCATGGAGAATAGGGCTATGCATGACTACTAGTCAAAATGGATACTAGTCATGATGCATACATATTCTCTCCAGGATCAGAGGAGCACACATATTATATTAGGTGCAGTGGAACACAAGCAGGATAATGCTGCTGCAGTTGTCTTTTTTGTGGGCTTCCTAGAGGCACCTGGCTGGCCACTGTGTGAACAGATTACTGGACTTGATGGGCCTTGGTCTGATCCAACATGGCTGTTCTTATGTTCTTGGAGAGGATCATCCTTCTCTACCTTACAAGAGTGTCATAAAGATTACTGCGATCATATATGTGATGCACTACGAACAATATAAAATACATATAAAATATGTGTAATAGTGATTCAGTTTGCAAGACCTGAGCAAGGCTGTTAATGATAGGATGTTCCAGAGGTCATTCATTCATAGGATCACTGTCAGTCAGAAGCAACTTGACGGCACATATGTAATGAGCACTATTATGATTACTAATAGTGCAATCCTAAGAAGAGTTCGACCTTTCTAAGTCCATTTAACTCAATGCTTAGGATTGCCCTAGAATTTTTCCCATTTATTTCAGTGAAGGTAATACAAGAATGAAACCCAGTGTATTGCGCCTCTGGCAATGTTTATCCTCCAGCACTGGAAGAACCATAAAATGTAATCAATTTGTCGCATTTATCTACTGCAAATGCCAAGTAATTGGATTTTTTTTGTTCTTGGCACATATATTAGCGGTAGCTGCTGAATACACTGAATATTGGGGGGAGGGCTTTGATTTTAGTGTGCTACACTTATACGCCAAGCAGAGCTGCTCTGGTTGAAGAGCTTTAATTTCATTTCAGTAAACGCTCGTTTTGAAATAAGTCATACTTTCTGCCAATGACTGCACTACTTAGAAAGATCCAAGTATCTTGTAATAATCTGTTTTGACAGTGTTTCCCAAGAAATATTGTATTTAATTTTACTAGACAGGAGAGATCCTGGGCACACGGATATAGCCGCATGTGCCTGGTCCAATTATATGCAGTATACAATTTGGCATTGTGTGGTAGACCGGTGTAGCATCTTGCATTCAATTAATAAAGCTTTTGCAAATTGGCAAATAGCATTTGGACTCAAATACACAGAGGAGTGTTCCCCCCCCCACTCCCCAATCCTTTCCCTCGCGAATAAAAAATGTTCTGCCTTTTCTCTAGTGTGGAACAATTTGTCAAGTAATTAGCCAATCTAATTAAATTTTTGTAGCGCTAATCAAACGAATATGCTAAAATTTTCTTTGCCCAGGCAGTTTGCTGTCTGCTCGCATTTAACTTGATGGTTTGAAAGAGGCCTGGCTCTGTCTGCCACTCTGCTTAAATCACCTCATTTGCATTTTATATTGGTAAATCAAATTAAGCACCATTGGCTTTTAGTATGATTGACTGTGGTCAGGGCTGTTCAGATGGGACTTTTTTTCCCCACACACAGAAAATTAGGCACATTTTAATATGAGCAAGGAGGCTGGGCTTTCAGCATTCAGCAAATGAGATCCACTCAGCTAATTAAAAGTGCTTGTGCCCTTCTTTTCTTTTCTTTTTGCCAGCATATGATAGATTTACCCAGCTGGTGCGTCCATTTTCCCTTTTGCGTAATTTCTTGATAGACGTTTTTATTTCCCCCTCTAATAAGGTTTGTCTAAACAACACCTCAATCCACGCTGGGGAGAGATCTATATAAATAATATTTTGTGGTCATGATTTAATTGCAGAGAAACATACTTATTCAACAGAGGGTGCTGTTGGCAGCGATGGTGTTCTCCCGTCTTCCATAAATGTTATTGATAACACTGATGTTTCCTGCTCCTTTTGGGTCAGGCTGATCGTGACGATTTCCTTCTAATGTGGATGGTATTTCTTATTTATGGAGAAGAAAATGCCATGCTACTGCAAAGCTCAATCTATTTATTTATTTTACCTTTATGAGAGCCTAACTACACATTAGGAGCCCCGTGGCGCAGAGTGGTAAGCTGCAGTACTGCAGTCAAAAGCTGCTCACAACCTGAGTTCAATCCCGACGGAAGTCGGGTTCAGGTAGCTGGCTCAAGGTTGACTCAGCCTTCCATCCTTCCGAGGTCGGTAAAATGAGTACCCAGCTTGCTGGGGGTAAAAAGAAGATGACTGGGGAAGGCACTGGCAGAATAAAAAAGGAGTACATTGGCATGTGAAAGACTTGCAACAGCTTCCCAGCATCAGATTTTGTGAATTTCATGAAAGCTTATGCTGAAATAAGGTTTGTTAATCTTTAAGGTGTCATGGATAGTACTCCTGTTTTATGTTCTGGAAAGTACTCCAACAAATCGCCACGTTTATTTAGGTTCTTGGTTTCTACCTTGTGGCTAAAATGAAGGGTTGTGTGAATGGTTAGTGTTGTTGTTCAGCTCTTTCCCTGTGTTTCTAGAAGTGGCACAGGGACAGACAGGAGCCCTTCATCCCCCCTCTCCTGCACTACAGCCTCCAGGAGGATTGGGCCCCCACAGTGATTTTAAAAGTCTATAAAATGTTGCCATGGCTCAGTAGCAGACTAAGGGATGGAAAGTAGGGTTGCCACCTCCAAATACTAGCTGGAGATCTCCTGCTATTACAACTGATCTCCAGCCAATCAATTCCCCTGGAGAAAATGGCCACTTTGGCAACTGGACTCTATGGCACGGAAGTCCCTTCCCTCCCCAAACCCTTCCCTCCTCAGGCTCTGCCCCAACAACCTCCTGCCAATGGAGAAGAGGGACCTGACAACCCTAATGAGATGTCATTTGGTTTGGCCCTGCGTTGTTCAGTGGTCTCTAGTGGACATATAGGTGTGGTGATATCGGTGTTGCATAGCGGTGAGAGTGTTAGACAAGAAGAAGTGAAAGCTCAAAGCCCCACTCAGCTATGAAACTCACTGGATGACGTTAGGTCAGTCCTACTCTCTCACAGTCTAGACTCCCTCACCAGGTTATTGTAAAGAAAAAATGGGGGAAGGAAGAACCAGGTACACTACCTGAAGCTCCTTGGAGAAAGGGTGGAATAAAAAAATGAGATGGTTAATTGCATGCATGCTAAGGCAGATGTTACAATGGTATACTTTTGTGGGAGCCCATCAATCACCATATTATTTAGATAGAGCAGGTACACCTTCCATTCATGCAAACCAGAACTCTTGATTTTCCAGGATTCTGGTTTGCATGAATGGAAGCCATACCTGCATGGAAAATTCACATATTGCCCAGTTTGCAAGATAAGGGTGACTACACATATCAGGTGCATCATGGGGATATGATCCAGATATGTGTGACTGGTGAGCTCCATCCTCCCAACACATTAATGGCTTGTGATGCCATGAAATACCCTTTCACACACTACAGATGCCAAAGAATATTTTGAGTGCTGATAACATATGGTAGGACAGTTTGGTTTGTCGAATATACCTTTAGCCAACACCGTCCTAATAGCATTTAAGCCAGTGAAGAATAAGCTGCTGCAAAGAAAAACACTCCCGTATAAAACTGGAGGAGAAAAGCCTTTGGCCACATTCAAGGAGGAGGCATTCAGGCAGTGAGCCTTGGGATGAGAACTGGGGTGCTAAGCATGCCTCTGTTTTAGGGTTGCCAACTGCCAGGTAGCAGCAGGAGATCTCCTGCTAATTCAACTGATCTCCAGCCAATAGAGATCAGATCACCTGGAGAAAAATGGCCGCTTTGGCTATTGAACTCTATGGCATTGAAGTCCCTTCCCTCCCCAAACTCCACCCTCCTCAGGCTTCGCCCCCAAAATCTCCCGCCGGTGGCGAAGAGGGACCTGGCAACCCTACTCTGTTTTCAGCTGTGAAATAATGAAGGTAATGCATTCCATATATGGTAGTTCCAGGAGCTGAAGAAATTATCCACGCTGAATTGCCCATTATAGGACTGATCCATCGCCAGGTCTCTGTCTCTGATGCTGTCTGCATGCATGCTCAAAAGGCTCCTAAAGTATCAAATGTACTAAGGGAAATGTACATCTTCAATAGCGAAACTTAACAACAGTGCCAAGGCATTTCCATGATTCCCAGGATGAACTGGCTCCCGCCTGCTCATCTTGAGAAATGAAGCTTCTCTCCAGGAAAACTAGTTGCTAACCAATGGAATAGATCCATTTCAGCTTCATTCCTCTGCACTTTGTCAGAGTGAGATATGTTATAAGCAGCCTTGCCGAAGGGTGGGCTAGAAACTAGAAACAAAACAAACTTGTTTTAAAAACAAAATGGCTTTGAACAAGCATGAGTGGTTTTATTTCTTAAAACAATGTGGAGTATGTTAGTGATCGAGGTTATTTTGGACACCCATAGATGGTATCCTCTGGAAACTGGTATATACTTTCTTTAATGACCAAACAAGACAAGAGGTGGGGAAATCCGTGATCAGCTCTCTCTGGGGGCATTATTTGCAGTTAAAAGCAGCTGTGTGGTAACTCAAATTGGATAGGGGCAATGCTTTCCCACAGTATGTTCCCTAATACAAATCACCCTCTGTGATTTGCCCCATGGGAAAAACACATGTTCTGTGCAAGTACCCCTTTTTCTTCCTCAGAGCACATAGTAGTTTGCAGGAGCAAGCAATAAAGATCAGGACAATGATATGGGGAAAGGGGTAATAAAACCTCCCCAAGACCAAGGAGCCCCAAAAGGGCTCCTTTTGACTAAAAACAAAAGATCGTCCATCTTGCTTAGTTTGACTGTAAGGCTGTGGAAAAAAAAATTGAGGGTTATTCTAGAACGTGCTCCAAATGACATCTTGGCCTGAGCTGTATATAATGACTTTGTTGCATGTTCTCTTTCATCAAAAAGTGCCTCTGTTTTTCAGCAACATTCAACACTTCCAAGAACATTCATGTTTTGATGTTCATCATTGTGGCCTTATTTTCCTTGCCTTCTTCTTTGCCCCCTACAATGTTCAGCCCCGTTTTCCAGTAGCTACTCACATGATACTTGCTGATGACATCATTAAAATAGCATCACAAACCAGTTTGTTGCTATTAACAGTCCAGCATGATGTCAGCCTGGGCAATAGGGTTGCCAACCCACAGGGGGTGGCTGGATATCTGCTATTACAACTGATCTCCAGGAGACAGAGATCACTTCACCTGGAGAAAATGGCCACTTTGGAAGGTGGAGTCTGCCATTATACCTCATTGAAGTCCCACCTCTTCTCAAAGCTTGCCCTCCTCAGGCTCCACCTCCAAAATCTCCAAGTATTTTCCAACTTGGAGCTTGCAACCCTACTGGGCAAACAAGGCTGAAGGCTCAGAAAGCAGAAACCAAGTGGTGGCTATGAGAAGCGGCAAGCAGGGAAACAAAATGGCATCCTATAGCATCTCAAAAATACGAATGTTCGGCAAGACTTTTTTTAGTAATCTGCAATGAATGGGCTAATTTTAAGGCAAATGTTTTTTAAAATTAAAAATTCAGCTCAGCATAAATCATCTCTGAATAAATCAACAGTCCATTAAGTAAGAGATTCCAAGCTATTTAGTTTTCCTGATTTGAGCTGCAAAATGTGTGGCTGTTTCAATTTCTTTTTAAATTTTGCTACCTGTGGTACTCTAAAAAAAGAGTGTTCTGAAAATGTGCATGATATTGAAAAGTAAAATGAGTGTTTAGTACATCTTAAACAGTATGCTTTGGCGTCACCTCAAGGTCATGGATTTGTCCTGAAAACATCCCCTGTATTGCTAGGGTCCAAGCTTTAAGGGTAAAATTCAAGCCCTCCTCCTCCAGCTTCTAGCTTATAGCCACCGCCTTGATATATCTTTGTTGCTTATCAGTCATTGTTATGACTACTAAAAAGGTCACAGAGGACCTATGGCACCATAAAGGTTATTTTTGTTATTCTAAGGAGGAAGTTTAGACATCTGATATACTACCCAGATAATACAGACACTTGTCCTAATTTTGACAACCAATCTGGGCTGCGGTTGGCTCCAAATTTAAACAGAAAGAGAAAGAAAGAAAGAAAGAAAGAAAGAAAATGCTCCCTTTTATTTTGTCTAAAACTGTACAGGATTTAGGACCTTATCCACCAGTTGTCAGATCAAAGGCTGCCCCCGCCAGCTGAGACTTTACACTGACTGTATAATGGCTACAGGACCCTCACTGGAAACACATGATTTGTATTGGCCCTCAGAACCCCCAATTCCATTATTAGGTTCACAAAATATGCCCTAGTGCTCCTTATGATGACTGGGAAGATATAATTATTTTGCATTTGATTTCATCCATGTTGCTTTTTAAAGAAGACTGAGACATACATGGGACTGGCCATGGCCTAGATTCAGAGGGCAGTTAAGTCAAATATTGGGGGCTTCCAAGACTGCAAAGGGCCCACCGTAGGGTTGCCTGTAGGAGGCCTCCCACCATCTTCACCACTGCCTGCTACCGCTCAGAATGGCAGCGGGAGAATAATTTTTAAAATGCCATCAACCTCTTCACTGGTTCGTCACTTCCAGGTGCAAACCAGAAATGACATTGGGTAGTTCCAGTGGAACTCCTAGAGCTACCCATTGTCACTCCTAGGTTGTACCCAAAAGTGACACAGTGATGTCAGAAACATTGCTGACATCACACACACCCCATGTCCCCACCACCCAACATTCCCACTGTTTGCCAGGATCAGCCAGGAAATCCTAGCTCACCATCCAATAGCACCACCATTTAGAGTGCCCAAGAAAGTTAGGGGTGGCGTGAGAAAATTCTCAACCTGATTCTCACCTTACAGAGTTCTTGTCCTAGAGTTGCCAGCTCAGGGTTTGGAAAAACCTGGAGATGTTGGGGGTGGAGCCTGAGGAGAGTGGGGTTTGGGGGAGGGGAAGGACTTCAATGGGGCATAATGCCAACGAGTCCACCCTCCGAAGTGGCCATTTTTTCCAGGTTATCTCTGTTGCCTGGAGATCAGTTGAAATAGAGGGAGATCTCCAGCTATTGCATCCCCCACATCTCTGTTACAGGTCCTATTGGCCTGCAAACACCGGGAGACCTATGCTCAGGATGTAATTCCTAGGGGCATGTGTCCCAGATCCAGATTGGGGGCCCAGCATGCTGACTGAAGCCTTCATCCCTCCATCATTTCCCTGACCTGAAACAACCCCAGGGAGCCAACTGGAGGATCTTTGGTGTCGCCTATCAGCACACAGAATGTCCCCAATGGAGCAAGGAGCAGCTCTCCAGGATCATTTGAGGCTGGAAAAATGGTGGAGGGAGGAAGGCTTAAGACCCCTCTCATTGTGCACTGTCTGAATTGGGCCCAAATGTGCCTGGAATTAAGCTCTCAGCACTGAACTCCCAGAACATGTCTGCCAACAAGCCCCGTTTGGGACCCATGGGAGATGAGAACTTTTCAGACACATTAATCAGGCTTCAACTGCCATGCCCCACCCGACTAAGGTGCCTTGTCTGAATTGCCCCCTCTAATCCTTGTCTCTGGCATTGCAGTAAGGTACAGAAGTAAGCCTCCCTCTTGCATGCCTGCATACATAAATACCCTCTTGCATGTGTGCATACATAAGTACCATCAAGTTGCAACTGACTTATGGAGACCCCAGAAAGAGGCTTTCACAGCAAGTGAGAAGCAGAGGTAGTGCACCATTGCATTCCACTGCAGAGCCTTCCTTGGTGGTCTCTCATCCAAACACTGACCCTGTTTAGCTTCTGAGATCTAATGATCCTTCCTTCATAAACCATGAATATAATGTTTTATACCAAGTGCAATCTATGCACATCTGCATTCAAGCAAATATGTATTAGATAGGGTTGCCAACCTTCAGGTTCTAGCTGGAGATCTTCTGCTATTATAACTGATCTCCAGTCGACAGAGATCAGTTCACCTGGAGAAAATGGCCACTTTGGCAATTGGACTCTATGACATTGAAGTCCCTCCCCTCCCCAAACCCTGCTCTCCTCAGGCTCCACCCTAAAAAACTCCTGCCAATAGTGAAGAGGGACCTGGCAACCCTAGTATTTGAGGAATTAGTTTGAAATGTTTCCCCAGTCTAGTTATTCTCTTCTAGTTAATACAGACAACCCTACTTTTGAGCACTGGCAGTCTTTAAGCAGAGTCTGGACAAACACTTCTCAGGGGTGCTCTAGGCTGATCCTACATTAAGCAGGGGGTTGGACTAGATGGCCTGTATGGCCCCTTCCAACCCCATGATTCTATGATTCACCTTAACCTAGATATTTGCCTTTCCGCTCTTTATCTGTATTTGAAAAGCACTGTAAAATTCAGATAGGCATTGACTGAGTGATTTGACTACTTATCTGCTTTATTCTTAAGCCAGGAAAGGTTCCTGCGGCAGCTTCCAATATAATCATTAAAAATCTACACACAAAAAACCCTTAAGTAAACAAACAATATAATAATAACATGACAGCCATAAAATCTGGTGGAGAAGTAGCTAAACACAACCATAAAACACCAATAAAAGGGCAATAGAAATAAATGGCTAAAAACACAAGGGGAAACAAAGAAAAATCAGCTAAACGCCTTTAGGAGAAAAGAGGAAATGTTTTTACCTGGAGCCTAAAACTGTACATGCTAGGTACTAGGTCAATATCTGCAGAAGTAAAGGTGCTACCACAGAGGAAGCCCCATCACTGGTGGGTGGGGGAACCTTACCACGTATGTAAGAGAAAAGAATGGTCTTAAGTATGCATGAAGTCAGACCATTCATCTCTTAAGGTCAGTATTGTCTACTCTGACTGACAGCAGCTCTCCAGGGCCTCAGGTACAGGTCTTTAACTGCCTACTGAGGAAAAGGTGCAGTTGTAAACACCAGGTAATACCAGCTAAAGCTGCACAAAAGTTACAGAGCATACCTGGAGCTACATCTGGGGGTCTAGATGTAAGAGTCCTGGCTAATTGAAAGGAAGTACAATCCGGAACAGAACTGGCTAACTCTATAACCCTCCAGTCAGCAACGTTCAGAAAGCAGCATCCCCAATCACAGGGATGTTGTGTATATGTAGACTAGGGTTGCAAACCTCCAGGTACTAGCTGGAGATCTCCTGCTATTACAACTGATCTCCAGCCGATAGAGATCAGTTCACCTGGAGAAAATGACCGCTTTGGCAATTGGACTCTACGGCATTGAAGTCCCTCCCCTTCCCAAACCCCACCTCCTCAGGTCCATCCCAAAAACCTCCCGTCGGTTACAAAGAGGGACCTGGCAACCCTAATGTCGACACAGCCTTTGTGTGAAGGCACCTTGATTATGAGCCTGGAAGTAGGGTCGCTAGCCTCCAGGTGGTGGCTGGAGATCCCCTGCTATTACAACGGATCTCCAGGTGACAGAGATCAGTTCACCTGGAGAAAAATGGCCACTTTGGATGGTGGCCACTACACCCTATTGAAGTCCCTCCCCTCCTCAAACCCCACCCTTCTCAGACTCCACCCCTAAAATCTCCAGGTATTTTCCAACCCAGAGCTGTCAATCCTACCTAGAGGTGATAGTGGGACCAACAATCTCATGCCCGTTCTCCCTCTCCATGCATTCAGTTAACAGGTGGTGGGGTTATGTCTACATGGCTAGTTCATTAGTCTGATCCCAATCGAGCTTCAGGTTATTGGTCTTTATTCACTCTAATTGAGGCTAAACAACTGACCTGAGGTCAGCCAGTGAGCGTCAAGTCAAAGTGGGTTTTGATCCCAGGTCTCCTAGAGCTTAGATCAACACTCTCATAACCACTCCATATTGCCTGTCCATGATTAGGTCTCCAATAGTTTCTTCAATATTAAAAATAACTATTGCGGGGGGGATCTAGGGTTGCCAGCTCTGAGTTGGGAAATACTGGGAGATTTTGGGGGTGGTTCTTGAGGAGGATGGGGTTTGGGGAGGGGAGGGACTTCAATGGGGCATAATGCCATAGAGTCCACCTTCCAATAGTAGCTATTTTCTCCAGGTGAACTGATCTCTGTTGACTGGAAATCAGTTGTAATAGTGGGAGATCTCCAGCCACCACCAGGAGGTTGGCAACCCTAAGGAGATCAGATGATAATATCGTTATGTTGCAGGGTGTTTCCTCTCCCTTCACTGTGTGACGTTGGGCTGGATGCCACCCTTCTATGGGTCCTTAGTTGGGCTAGCCCAGTTGAACTCTAAGTTAGATCAGCTGACTGTAATGCGGGACATAGAAGAGCCCTCAGAAGAGTCCTCAGAAGCTCTTTATATCATACCAAACTAACCGTGTTTGATTGAACAGATGCTATAAAGACAACAGGTTTCTTCCTTATTTGGTTTATTATTAGCTTAGTGATAAAGTACTGTGCTGGCCAGTTCACTCAGTAGAGGGTTTGTTTGGTCTCTTTGTGTGGTATTTATAGCCTGGTCTGGTTAATGTCAATCTTCACTTTATTGGTAGTCTCTTAAATCCTGAAATTTTACCCAGACTTTTACTAATAAACCAAATCTTCGCAGAGAAAAGCTATATATGTTTCCAACATAGGCAGTGAAATCTTTTAAGAAAGGCCCTTTAACATACGTCTTTTCATCCTGGGTATGGTTATATTTCATGATCATTCTCTTTTCTTTGCTCAGGAGGAGGAGGTAGGAATTCAGCTTTAGTTTTTGCTTTGTTTTTTTCATTCCACTGGTCCCTTACCATTTTCATTTGTATGCTTTGGATCCTTTGGTTGCAGACATCAATTTCTTTTTGTTACTTTCCATTGTCAACAGTCTCAAATATAAAAACTCCACATACCAACAAACAATGGACTGTCAAGATATTTTCAACATAAGAGTTAATGTTAATAAATTCAATATGGTTCAGCTGTAAGATTCTCTGACCTTACACGTCAGAATAAACGTGCAAATTCCATAATACATAAACGCCCAGATTACTCTGGTTGTTGTATCAATATTGTGTGGTTAATTGGCCCTAAAATGCCCTAAACATCAGTGCTTAAACCTGGAATAATCTTTCAGTACTATGACTGAGCCACAAAACATATACATTAATGTAGTGCCTCCGGGCATGTGAAGAGTGTCTTTGAGCCACATTTGATTAGCTGTTGCCTCTTTTCATTTATCTGAAACTAGAAAGCAAGATTGGTTCTCGTAGGTTACCCGGGCTGTGTAACCGTGGTCTTGGAATTTTCTTTCCTGACGTTTTGCCAGCAACTGTGGCGGCATCTTCAGAGTAGTAACACTGAAGGACAGTGTCTCTCAATGTCAAGTGTGTAGGAAGATATAGTCAGAAAGGGGTTGGGTTTGAGCTGAGTCATTGTCCTGCAAAAGTAATGTGCTAATCATTGTCCTGTAAGTATCAAGATAAGGTGCTAATGACGGTGTGGTATGTTAATATGGAACCATTGTATCCTGAAGTGATCTGTTAATGTGTGAAGTCCAAAGCTAATCTCCATGGCTATTGTTGACTATAGTCTTTTTTAGTCTGGAGGTTTTTAGGACAAGACTAACAAAGACTATAGTCAACAATAGCCATGGAGATTAGCTTTGGACTTCACACATTAACAGATCACTTCAGAATACAATGGTTCCATATTAACATACCATACCCTCATTAGCACATTATCTTGATACTTACAGGACAATGATTAGCACATTACTTTTGCAGGACAATGACTCAGCTCAAACCCAACCCCTTTCTGACTATATCTTCCTACACACTTGACACTGAGAGACACTGTCCTTCAGTGTTACTACTCTGAAGATGCCTGCCACAGTTGCTGGCGAAACGTCAGGAAAGAAAATTCCAAGCCCACGGTTACACAGCCCGGATAACCTACAAGAACCAATGAACTCTGACCGTGAAAGCCTTTGACAATATTTAGAAAGCAAGATGTTCTGGATGTGGCTTCCAGGAGATGTGACTGGCAGAAGTACTTAGGCATGGGAGCCTCCCTTTTCAATGTCTGCCTGCTCCATTTGAATGGGCCAGTGGCAATGTATGCACAGACCAAATCTTCATAGTATCTAACTCTTTGACCATCAAAAGCCAATTGAAGTAGAAAAGGTTTACATTGATCCTGAAAGATGCTCAAGCTTGGGGTTGGGCAAGAGTTTGGTGGAGCAAAGTATTGTCAAGTTGCAGCTGATTTATGGTAACCCTGTTGGGTTCTTAGGGCAAGAGACAAACAGAGGTGGTTTGACATTGCCTTCCTCTGCTTAGTGATCCTGGTACACATGAACACATGAAGCTGCCTTATACTGAATCAGACCCTTGGTCCATCAAAATCAGTATTGTCTACTCAGACCGGCAGCGGCTCTCCAGGGTCTCAGGCAGAGGTTTTTCACATCACCTACTGCCTGGTTCTTTCAACTGGAGATGCTGGGGATTGAACCTGGGACCTTCTGCATGCCAAACAGATGCTCTACCTCAGAGCCACAGCCCTTCCTCTCAGTGGTATTCCTCAGCAGTCTCCCATCCAAATACTAACTAGGGCCGACCCTGCTTAGTTTCTGAGATCTGGTGAGATCAGCCCTGCCTGGGCCATCCAGGACCAGTTGGCAAAAGTTTTGGGGAAGGGTATTCTGTGAGTGAATGGCAGCTATGAAGAACACCACTCTGAGTCCTTGTAACATAGTTGGAATATCAAGGCAGAGAAAGGGATCTACAGTCCCTACAGCAGAGTCAGAACCTTCTAAATCCAATCGGTTTAAAAGGGTGTAACTCTGCTTAGGACAGTCAGTCGTGTTGTGCCCAGGTCATTTAAGTCTTTATATTGTATGCCTTAATGAGCATCTTGAATTGAATATGGAAGGCAACAGGAAGACAATTCTGATGTCGGGGGACTGGTGTAATCTGCTCATGATGACCCTTTTCATCATAAATGACAAAAAAATTCTATCAGTGTGTCCTCTACATATTAAATTATCAGAGCAGTCGTATTTATTATTATTCCAGTCTCATTGATTGAATCCTTTGCATAGGATTGAACTACAGCTACTGTATGACCATGATAATCCCTAAACAAAAACAATGCACTAACTCGAGATACACTAATACTCGTAACAGATTTCACAAAATTCAGCAGAGGAAGCTTCTCACAACTGTTGAGCAGGGACCAAAAATAATGGTTCTAAATATAGTGACTGCAGGCAAATCTGTCCAGGGTCCAGCTGTCTGTTTAATCACATAAGATACAAAAGCCAAAATACTGTATCAAATGGAAAGTTGATAATTTGGTGATAAATACTGCAGAGGACCATTATAGCATGACTCAAACATCGTGGTATCTTCTACCCACTACAGCTTCCAAGTTGATACAGTCTTCCTTCACAATCCGGTTATTTTTGCTTGTACATGCTTTTTCAGTCTGTATGGTACCAACTGTGGGCATGCATAAATATTTGAATGCTCAGGAACGCACCAGAAAATCCATGGCACAGTCCAACCTGCCTTTAATGCTCATGGTTCCTACTGTGGTATCTGCCCACGTAGTTTTTGCATTCCAGCTAGAATGGCATGGGATGGACCCCGTGAGATAGCAGTCACCACTCAACAGGTGGTAACAGGCAATAACTCAGCAGTCTGGGGATCAGGGTTGGAACTTCCGAAGTATGGTTCCACAACATGGTGCATTACATATTTAAGCTGTAACATACTGTAGCAGTATGGAGAGGAGCCCAGTTACAGTTTTTCAGTAAAATGTCCAGCAAAGGTACAGCCTCATTCTCTCAGTGTCCTTTCCTCAAGAAACTCAGCATGGCGTAGTGGTTAAGAGCAGCGAATTCTAATCTGGAGAACCGGGTTGATTTCCCCACTCCTCCACATGAAGCCTGCTGGGTGACCTTGGGCCAGTCACAGTTCGCTCAGGACTCTCTCAGCCCCACCTGAGAGAAAATTCCATTCAGTGTAAAGGTATGAACTAGTAATGTCGTAACCATTAAAAACCCAAATACTTGGGTGTCGGCCATGTTAAATCCCATATAATTGACTTGTATTAACATCCCTTCAATATAAGCATTTCCAAGTTGTTCAGAACATAAAGCAAGGCCCAAATCTGCAACTATAACTTTAAAACTATTTTCAAAACTATCTGATGGGGTTCCTCAAGCAAGCTTTCTCTCTGCATCCTTCTCAAGCAAAGAGACAGAGTTCGTGTTTACAAAAAAAAGAAAAGAAAAATAAAGCATCTAACCACTTGTCAGCCCACAACAAGATTCTCAGAATTTCAGCATTCCAGATTACAGAGGACAAATACATATCCAAAACATCCCTTTTCTAAATATGTTACCTTTCAGCTTCCCTCTTCTAAATATGTCACCACGAATTCTGAATGTGTTTCTACGTAGGTTACGTTTCCCTATTAAAGAAAATCTTTCCTATCTTTTCACCGATTATACTTTCCTCTTTCCTTTCCTTTAGTGTTCCTTCTCCTTTCTTTGGCTTCTCTTTATAGCAACAGCTGTGGGAACAGCTATATCGAACCTGGAAGCTCTCCCCTTTGTTCTGGAAGCTGCGAAAAAATTGTGGCCCTTCTTATCTCCCTGAGTAATGGGTTCCAAAGCCTTGCCCCTGTTGGCGAGAAAGCCCTGCGTCTCGTTCTCACAGGCTTCACCCGGGAGGTTGACAGCTTCATAGTTTCCGAGGAACAGACATGTGGAAGGAGGCCGTCACAACAAACAGAAGGGCCTCTTTGAGCTACCTCACACCAATTCCGCGGAGAGTCTTAAAGATTAACACGATGTCCTTGAATGTGACCTGCTATCGATGGGGCGAACAGGAGACTGGGGTGGTATGCTCTCAGGGCCTGGTGTGGCTGAGGGGCAGGCCTGCTGAGTTTTACACTAATTGAAGCTTTTACTGGCCAGCCCTCATATTTTTGGTATACAGAGCTGTGCTAGTCCAGTCCAAAGGTCATAAAGGTCCTCGGAGCCTTATCTTTTGACCCTGGAGCATTCCAAGTGCCTTTTGACTCCAATTGACTTTATAGTTGTAAATGGAGTCAGCGAACACTTGGGATGCACAAGGAGTGCTGAAACTGGACCTTTGCTTTGTTCTTGTACCATTAAGAAGAGGGTACAGCTATGTGGCCTGGTTTAACAGCCGCTTTTCGACATCTTTTAGCTTTTATTGATCAAAACCGATCTTAGCAGGGTGGCTGCTAGACCACGCATAGAGGGGTTGTGTTTGTCAATGCTGTACCATCCTCTCCGGTTCACATACCGTTTTTTTAAAACGCTCCAAAGAATCCAGTACTTTGGAAAAGAATTAGAGTCTGCCTTGAGACACTGTAAGAGGTCATCTCACGGCAACAGCACAGGGAATCATATTATAAGAGTTTTTAAATAAGTATATGTACCACCATAAGGGGAAGAGGAAGGAGTATTTTACCTTAGAGGACAAAATACCCTAATAAAGAAGAGGAAGGAATAATCACGATTGTTTGGCTACCACATTCCATAAGCAAAACAGGCAAAAAATATGTGAGTAGCTTTCGATCTATTCTGAAGACAGACTCTACTGTTTAAAGTGATTATCGACTCTGAATTGTCTGTTGTATGTACAGGCCTTAGATTTTCCATTGGGTGCAGAGAAGACATGAAACATCAGCCCATGCTATTAGCAGACAGTATGAAGCCTCCAGATTGGCTAGACTAAATATTGGAAGACTGGCCTTTGACCCTTGTGGAGGCAACAAAGCTGTACCTTTGACCTGATATACTACTTCAGTTTCTCCAGTTTAAGGCTGTAAGCTGTCTCTGAGGTCTTGAAGCTGGTTAAGACAAAGAGGTCTTTCCCCTGTGACTTTGCATGGGCTCAGGGTAGGGTTGCCAACCACCAGGTAGTAGCTGGAGATATCCTGCTATTACAACTGATCTCCAGCCGTTAGAGATCAGTTCACCTGGAGAAAATGGCCACTTTGGCAATTGAACTCTATGGCATTGAAGACCCTCCCCAAACCCCGCCCTCCTCAGGCTCCATCCCAAAAACCTCCCGCCGGTTGCAAAGAGGGACCTGGCAACCCTAGCTCAGAGCCTCATTTTGTACTGTGTTACAACCCATGCAAATTAGCTACGCACACTTGCTTCTGGCATGCAAACTAAGACAGAGTTTAACCCTTCCATCTGGCCAAGCACACTTTCACTAATCGAAAAAAATTTCTTCCTCCCCACCGCCAACAGCAGAGTTGCCAGTAGGACTGCCAGGTCTCCCACTATGGTGGGAGGCCTCCTACCCTGAACCCTCTGTCCCTGCCTCTTGGGGGGGGAGGTGAAGTGGCAATGAGTCAAATCCACAATGTCACTTCTGGCACAAACCTAAAAAGTCACTGTGTCAACACAATAGTCTAGGATTCCCCCCAAAAAAAACTCTATGGTAAATGTGACAGTGTTGGTGTGACACTGATTTGCTCTGTCCCCACTTTCTGCAGTCTTCCACTGGGCACCAGTGCCGGAAACTCCCATTTCCAGGCCAGTGCAGGCAAATCCCAGATTTTGGGGATGGTGCCTGGGGAAAGTGGAGTTTTAGGAGATATGACATTACATCCTCCATGATGGTCTAGTAATGGTAAAGACCAGAGAGACTGAGAAAATACCTAGAGTGTCATGGAAGATGTGACATCACTTCCAGGTGGAGGTTGGATGTGTGTAATGTCATTTCCAGGTGACATTTCAGGAATCCTTCCAATTTCTGTGGTTTTTTTCCATAGAGATTGAGGAAATTCCTAGAACATCACTATCAATGCTATTGCCTCCATTTTCCCCTGACCCTCAAATCTTTGATGGTGGAGGGTTAAAGGTGGAGGTTTGCCTGCTGTCAGTGGGCAAATGGCAAGCCTACCACACAATGCTGTGATTAGCAATGGAAAACGCTTTTTTTATTTTCAGGGGTGAAAGGGTTAAATCCCTTCTCACACCACTCTATGATCTTGATCCAAATTGAGCATCAGCTAATACCCATTTTTTTGAAACACTGGGAAGAGGTAGTCATGGATCCTCCAGCATCTTGCCTAGTTGGGCCCAGAGTCTTGAAGGAGACACTGGGAAAGGGGGAGGATTTTAACATAATAATGGAGGAAAGACTACAGATGGACTCTGTGGAAAATATGTTTCCACCTGGTTTGGTGGATTGATCTCCTTCCCACATAGACTCTAAGAAGGAGACTAAATGTTTAATTAATTATTTATATTAAACTATTTACTTCCCGCCTTTCTTCATGGTTCAAGACAGTATCTGGTAGCCTGGGGCTTACTTGGCATACAGGGATATATGAGAGGAGACAGTCCTGTAGGTGTATTATTTAGGTTGTAGGCACTGAAGGATTTCAAAGGTTATAACCAGCATCTTGAATTGAGTTCAGAAAGAAATTGGCAGGGAGATAGGTTCCTCTTGGCTAGCAGACTGCTGCATTCTGAACCAGCTGAAATTTCTGCTGAGGTGTATCTGTAGGATTGCTACCATAGCTCAAACTCAATAGGACCTTCTCCAAGGCAAGTTTACATTGAATTACAGTCTTGGGCTCTCTTGGAAATAAGCTTTAAACTTAGTTACAGTCCTGGGCTGCCAATTATACACACTTACTTATGATTAAACCCCATTGAACTCAGTAGCACACAGTTCTGAGTAAACATGCATACAATAGGGTGGTTTCCGTTTAGAGTTTCTTATGGTTTTGGAAATCCGCAGGCCTGCCTTTAACAGCATAAAAAAAACTTTACTTGTACAAGTAGAAAATGTCAAGTATTTGAAACAGTTTGTCTCCATAAAAAAGTATACACTCTTCATCTTGACATTTTGCAGACTTTAACCATTAAAATAAGTCTCCTCCTAACATGACTTTGTTCCTCTAATCACCAAACTGCTTGGACAGTTTCTTCATTGCCCTCTAAAGGAGTTTGTGTGTATAAAATCAGAAGGTGAGTTGCACGCATAACTGGCCAGTTTATCAGACGCCAGTGCTAGCATGAATGAAATCATAATTACAGTGCATTCCTGAAGGGTGGGGAAATGGTCTTAGAAGGTGGTGTGACCCCCTATGCCTGTGTCCATGCCACTTGCACTGTGCAAACTGGCATGGTTGCCGGCATAGAGGTACTCACGGCAGTCCCCCTGGACCACGTCGGCAGCGCCCCCCACCCCCCGAACACCAGTATGACCTCCCACCAATGTTCTCCTGGCACTGGAATACCCCGGTAATGCCTCCTGGGATGCCTGCATCCCTGCACCAGCATCTCAGGAGGCTGTCATGGGTCAGCCTGTGGAAGCATCTGCCAGAGATCAGTCTGCTGAGGCTTCCTCAGGAGTACAAGATCTGGAAACTGCTTCCATTGATGGGGAGGAACCACAGCAGGCAGAGCAAGCTCAGGCAGTTGAGGTGCTCCATGCCTACAACCACCCAGGGCAGAAGACTCACCTGGCCCCAGCAGGTTTCCAGGTCCCTCTTTCCCACCAGCGGGAGATATTGGGGGGAGAGCCTGAAGAGGGCGGGGTTTGGGAAGGGGAGGGACTTCAATGCCATAGAGTCCAATTGCCAAAGCGGCCATTTTTTCCAGGTGAACTGATCTCTGTTGGCTGGAGATCAGTCTTAATAGCAGGAGCTCGCCAGCTAGTACCTGGAGGTTGGCAGCCCTATGTGGGGAGGAAGCAGGTGGGTGGCCTGGAACACATAAGAACATAAGAAAGGCCCTGCTGGATCAGACCAAGGCCCATCAAGTCCAGAAGTCTGTTCACACAATGGCCAACCAGGTGCCTCTAGGAAGACGAGTGCAGCAGCACCATCCTGCCTGTGTTCCACCGCACCCAAAATAATAGGCATGCTCCTCTGATACTAGAGAGAATAGGTATGCAGCATGACTAGTCCCCATTCTAACTAACAGCCATGAATACCCCTCTCCTCCATGAATATGTCCACTCCCCTCTTAAAGCCCTCCAAGCTGGCAGCCATCACCACATCCTGGGGCAGGGAGTTCCACAATTTAACTATGCGTTGTGTGAAAAAATACTTCCTTTAATCTGTTTTGAATCTCTCACCCTCCAGCTTTAGCAGATGACCCCGTGTTCTAGTATTATGGGAGAGGGAGAAAAACACTGCCATTGCTGTGCGGGAGAAAGTAGGCAGGAGGCCAGGAGCACTGTTTATGCTGCTGTGTGTGTGGGGGGCAAGCAGGCGAGGAGCTGGGAGTGGTGCTGCTGTGCGAGGAGAAGCAAGTGGGTGGCTGTGAGAGTGATGGGGCAGAAAGAGAGAATCATGGGGTGGGGAACAGAAAGAGACAGTGATGGGGTAGAGGGCAAAAAGAGAGAGAAAGAGTGGTGAGGTGGGGAGGCAGAAAGAGAGAGGGATGGGGTGGGGTGGGGGGCCAGAGAGAGAAAGGAAGTGACAGGCATGTGGAGAGTAAGAAAAGTGGTGGTGAGAGGGAGAAAGAGGGAGAAACCAAGAGAAGTAGAGGGAGAAAAGAGGAAGCAAAGGTGGGAAGATGGGATTCGCCCCTCCACAAGTTTCACGGGCCTATAAAAAAATACATTGGAGGTTTAAAATAATAATAATAATAATAAAAGGAGCACCTGTGGCTTGAACAAATCGATCACATCAGTGCCCGTTGCTAGGCAATCACAGCATTCCAAGGCTTGGTTTCTGTGAGTAAAGGACAGTTGGAGGGGGCATGATCCTTTCCAGGGCTGTTTTGGCCTTTGAAGGAAGACTCATTGGGACCAGGCCTGACAGTAATCGTTGGGTTAATACCACTTGACTTGCGTGACTCACCTAGGCCTGGCTGCTTGCTACTCTTCAATAGCAGCTACCCTATGAAAGCCAGTGTGGTATAGCGTTCAGAGCTCAGCTACAGAGTAGGGTCTGAGACACCCAGGTTCGAATCCCCATCTTGCTGTGGAAAGTCACTGGGTAATTTGGGGCTAGTCACATACTTTCAGCCTAACCTACCTCGTTGGCTTGTTGTGAGGAGAAAAAAGGAGGAGAGGAGAATAATGTCAACTGCTTTGGTCCCCATTGTGGAGAAAGGTGGGGTATAAATGAAGTAAATAAATAATAAATATAGCTGAAAATGGGGGGGGCAGATAAAAGGTGGGTTGGTGAGTGGCTGAGAAGAATGAGGAAGGGAAAGGGGAGAGGATATGGGGGTTGCCAAGAGGAGGGAAAGAGGAAATAGTGTATGGGGGGATAGAGGGAAAAGTGAGGTGCCACCTCACAAGTCCTTGAGAGTTCTCTACCATGTAAGTGGGCCTGGCCCAATGGCTGGCACCACACAACTAGGTAATTGTTTTCCTACGTAGAGACTGCCGAGGAAGAGGGAAAGCTGAAGACAGAGGGGTAGATAAATGCAGGTTAACTGTTGGATGGGAAAGAGAGAAGGAAGCAAGAAAAGGGAAGAGGCTATGGGGGCTTTCAGGGAAGAGAAAGAGAAAATAGTGCATGGGGAAAGAGATGTCTCCCGCAAGTTCTTGTGGGTTCCTGCTTGTATACTCCAAATTTTAATTGTGGCAATGCTGGGTTGTGTCCAACCAGCTTTTCCACTGGATAAAAAAAGGAGAAGAGGGTCCCCTTTGTTTAAAGGGTCCTCTTTGTTCAAAATTGACCACCAAAAAAGTTATGCCAGGGGCTCACAGGAACTACATGGACCAAAGCCAGATGGGATCGGGTGTTAATAAGCAGAGGGGGAGAAGTTGGGGTGAGATTGAGCAAAAATGTTGGCTGGATCCAACCCATTGAAAACAACACCGCCTGAAAACTAATCTGAAATAACACAGGCAGTGGGGGAAAAACAACAGGGCTGACCAGCTGATGTTTTAAAATATTGCTCCTGTTGTGAGGTTCATTAAACAGCCACATCATTCAGTGCTATCTGTATTTCCAGCTCAGAACAAGCAGCGAACTTTCTGAGGTTTCTCAGGTCACGAGTCACGTGCAATGTCTTTGGAAGCTTAAGTAATATTTGTGCACATTCTGTCTCATTCTCATTAATTCGATTCATTCCCATTATGAGTTTTGCCAATAAATGACCACACCATAATATTATAACATCTGTACTTTTAGTGTCAGGGCTGGTGGTGCTTATGATATGTTTTGTATTTGGGATCCAGAACCTGTATGAAGCCTCTTCAATTCTTGTTTTAACATTTATGTGCTAAGTGAATTCAAAGAGCAGGTCCAAAGGATCATCATCATCATCATTCCTTTACTGGCATAAAATCACAATTTAAAGGGTTACAAAAAGGAATGGAAATATTAAATGTAGCCTTTACAAAATGGTTAAAAGACAATTATATTGAGTAGTGCCATCTAGTTAACTGTTTGGCGGACTTTTAAAACAAGCTTTTAAAACTGTGCCACTGTCTCCAATATATGGGGCAAACAATTGTTAAATAAGAAAGAAGCATTTAAAAAGTCAGAGACATTCCGTCTATAGGTCCAAAGGTGTACTTTGAAAGAATCCTGGGAGGGCAGTGCCTGACATCCACATTCCACTGACCCATTTTGGTTGCTAGGGTTGCCAATGTGGTGTTGGAGGAGAGTGTTACAGATACTGTGGACTGCCAAAAAAAACAAAAAACAAATCAGTAGGTTCTAGATCAAATCAAGCCTGAACTGACCCTAGAAGCTAAAATGACTAAACTGAGGCTATCGTATTTTGGTCACATTATGAGAAGAGAAGAGTCACTGGAAAAGACAATCATGCTAGGAAAAGTTGAGGGCAGCAGGAAAAGAGGAAGACCCAACAAGAGATGGATTGACTCAATAAAGGAAGCCACAATCCTCAGTTTGCAAGATCTGAGCAAGGCTGGTGAAGATAGGACATTTTAGAGGACATTGATTCATAGGGTCGCCTTGAGTCAGAAGTGACTTGAGGGCACTTAACACACACACACACACATATAAAATCACCAGAAAATGGGCTTTGTGCCCCTTTTGGTCCCCTATAAAGCAAAAACAAAAATCCTAAATATTATAATTAGGAATGATTGGCTACTAAAGAACCAGCCCTGTTTCCCCAATATTCTTTAGAATCATGTAAGCTGTTCAGTGCTACATAATCCCATTTTGCAAGGAAGGGAAATTTAATCAGCGCTGCGACAAGAGACCTTTTCTATAGGGAATGAAACTTTGGCAGGCAATGGGGTTAAGAAGCTAAATCGGAGGCACAATGGAGCCGCAGCAAAAGAGCCATGTCCTTTTTCATGACCATTGTCTGAGGCTGGAAATGCTGTCAGTCAACGAAGCAGATGGACTCTTGACTCACGGGTGGCGATGCCGGCCGTCTCAGCTCCGCCCGAGACTCTCGCCTGAAGGCTGGCTCCTGCAACCAGATCCTGACAACTTCCCTGCAGCGCTGAGCATGTTTCACTAATACATGCCAATGGGATTAGCATCAGGCAGCAATTACAAACTCTTCTTTGTGTGGCCCGCAGAGCTTTGATTCCTAAAGTCAACTAATGCTGTATTTCAGCTAGAACCGGGCTCTGGCTACAGAGATGGAATTCTCAGTCAATGAACCATCTTCCCCCCCCCCCCCTCACCCATCCTCCAACCCTTGCTGTTAGCTCCGCTCCATTTTTATTTTTGTACGAGCCACAGACCAAAAAGAGAGGAATGCCTTGCTAAATAATGTTAAAAGATGACATCCATTCCTTGCAGGAGACAGAGGGCGGACAGTCAACAATTCATTAACATTAGCACAATCACAGCCCGAGAAATGACAAAGGCAACTTGGGATTTAGGAGGTGCCAAAGTCTAGGGTGTTCTCCCTTGCCGTTTATTTACAATAGACCAGTTTTGTAAGTTATTATATTTTAATTAAGCAATCAGTGTTTAAATTAAGCAATCAGTGTTTTCTGTTGCCCCAGAAGGTCGGACCAGGATCAACGGGTTAAAATTAAATTAAAAGAGTTTCCATCTAGACATTAGGAAGAATTTTCTAACAGAGCGGTTCCTCAGTGGAACAGGCTTCCTCGGGAAATGATGGGCTCTCCTTCCCTAGAGGTTTTTAAGCAGAGGCTAGATGGCCACCTGTCAGCAATGCTGATTCTATGACCTTAGGTAGATTGTGACAGGGAGGGCATCTTGGCCATCTTCTGGGCATGGAGTAGGGGTCACTGGGTGTGTGTGTGGGAGGTAGTTGTGAAATTCCTGCATTATGCAGGGTGTTGGACTAGATGACCCTGGTGATCCCTTCCAACTCTATGATTCTAAGAAACAAAACACGCACATAAATAATTTATAATATTATACCGTTTTTTAAAAAATGCATGTGGACAAAGACCATCTTGTAATTTAAAGTTCTGATACGTAATAAATAAAGAACACCCTTCAACAAATTTATCTGCAGAACTGTACATTTTCACCCAATCTCTTACACAATATTTTTTGTCATTTAGGGTATTTTCCAAATTGCACTAAATTATTCCAGACACCCTGGAGCATCTTCCCTGGACATGTTAATTTACTTATACCCTGTTTTTTGCTCCAACAGGGACTAGGGTTTGCCAGGTCCCCCTGGTCACTGGCCGTGGGGGAGGAGGTAGAGTTGCCAGATCCAGGTTGGAAAACTCCTGGAGAGTTGGGGATGGAGCCTGGGGAGGACAGGGACCTCAATGGGGTACAATGCCACAGAGTCCACCCTCTAAAAGGGGTGGGGAACCTCTGGCCACCAGGCCGCATCCGGCCTGCGAGACCATTTTATCCGGCTCCCAGCCCGCCTGCCGAGGCCGGGAGCACCATGGCCTACCTGGCGAGGCCAGGAGCTAGCTATTGCAAGCCAGGCCCTTCTCTCAGCGCTTTGGGCTTTGCAGGGAGGCAGGAGAGCATGCGAACAAAACTAAAAGCTGATTGGGTGACTGTGGGGGCGTTTTCCCCAAGTCTCCCTGCTTCCTGTTCCTGGAGAGAAAGTTGTTAGGGCACCCGAATCTCCTGCTGCTCTCCCCGACATGCATGCTGGCGGCGGTGCCCCATTTTAACGTTGTTGGGGGCACCCGAATCTCCTGCCACTCTCCCCCGCTCTCATCGCCCTGCCAATGGCCACTCTGCACCCTCCGCTGGCTCGGTGGGCTCCTATGCAGCCCTCCCTGCATTCTCCCCCGAGGCCAATGGTAAAGTATGTGTGTGTATGCCCGCGCGCAAAGGTGGAGGTTTCTCCCCCATTGCTTCCACCACTCGTGCAGCTGGGGGCTGGCTGGCTTGTTTGAGTGTGCTTTGTGTGCGTGCTCATGCGTGAAGCAGGGGGAAACAGTGGAGGCTTCTCCTCGATCACTCCTGACCACTCACGCAGCAGGGGGCTGGCTGGTTGGCTGGCTTGCTGGCTTGCTTGTGTGTATGCATGCATGCGAAGGTGGGGGAAGCCGCGGAGGCTTCTCCTTGATCGCTCCACTCACGCAGCTGGGAGTGGGCTGGCTTGTGTGTGTGTGTGTGTGTGCGCGTGCGCAAAGGCGGGGGAAGCTGCCGAGGCTGGGAACCTCTCCCTTTCTCTCTCTCTTTCCTTCCCTCTCTTTTCTTCCTTCCTTTCCTTCCTTCTTTCCTTCCCTCCCCTTCCTTCTCTGCAGTTTCTCCTAGGGTTGTCAACCTCCAGGTGGTGGCTGGAGACCTGGCAACCCTAGCCTCCCCCCCCCCCGGGAGATCTTCGACTGGTGTGGCCCCCAAATGATGTTATAAATATGGAAATGGCCCTTGGCATGAAAAAGGTTCCCCACTCCTGCTCTAAAACATCCATTTTCACCAGGGGAACTAATCTCTGCAGTCTGGAGATGAGATCTCCAGATCCCACTAGGAAGCTGGCATTCCTGATAGGGACCCAATACTGACTTATAGTATTGTTTTCCTTCCTACATTTTATCTTCACAACAACCTTGGGAAATAGGTTCAGCTGAGAGAGAGAGAGAGAGATTAGCCCAAGGGCACCCAACAAACTTCCATGGAAAAGTGAGGATTTGAACCTGGGTTTCCAGTCCAACACTCTAAGCACTATACTGCACTGAGCAATTTGCTGCAATCTACAATCTTGTAACCAGAATCATATTAATAATTGTTGTCTAAATTAGTTTCCTCCACCATATCTTTCACAGAAAAGTTTCTTAATGCTTCAACAGCTGAAGAAAAGCCTTGGTATTAAAAGCCTAAAACGAGTCTAGCTTCACCAAATATTTCACTATCAGAGAATGCATTCAATCTGGAAGTGAAATAAAACAGCACACAAATCAATTTGGCCAAATTTCAAAGTCCAAATGTGACTTTTTTTGTCCTCATCCAGCTTGGCTTGTCCTCATCCAGCTTGGCTTTCACAGATCTATTTTTAACAGGATGAAGACCTGCATGCACAAATAGCTGATCTGCTGGCAGTTCTCCTGAGGGTTGCCAGTCTCCAACCAGGGGTTTTCCAGCCGAAATCCTGAAGTGACATCACACCTCTCTAGGAATCACTCCAAACCCTGTAGTTTTACCATAGGTCATTTATGCATGGGAGTTTTACCTAAGGTTCGTTGCTGGCTGGACCCACACTTTCCAGTTGGGAATCTCTGCACCAGCAGTCTCCAAACTCAAATCAAGTGCGCCCCTTTTAAATGCTGCTTTGTAATTGGCTTACTTCGCAGTGCTCACTGTGAGAGAAGATCCCCCCAAACCCAATTGCCACATAAAAAAGTATTTTAAGAACAACAACAACAAAAACAAAAACACAGAGCAATCTGAAAGGGGGAGGGGGAGAAATCCAAGCCTCGATTTTAAAAAGCCTTTCTTCTGCTCAAAAAGAGCTCAGAGGAAGCAGGAAGTATTTGAATCCCCACCTCTTTACACACTGCTTTGGGATTGGCTGTGAGAGAAAGCAATCTTCCTGTGGCCCGCACTTTGCCTTCTGCAGGGCAATTTCAGCTGAGCTGAGCTCATGGGAGAGGGAAGAGTCAGGTTAACAGAGGAACGGGAAGACCCAGACATTGCGAGGGCTGGCAGCGAAGTCATTTCGAATGGATGGAAAACTCATGCAGAACTCCAAGGAACAACCGAGTCAGACAGGGGGTGAATGTGAGTCCAAGTACCCATGCATAAAGGACCATAGAGTTTCTAACGATTCCTAGAAAGTCCTAATGTCACTTCTGGGTTTTTCTGGAAGTGACATCACCTCATTGTTGATGGCTGTCTTCTCATTCCCTCCTGGTCTCCTGCAGGTTGCCAGGTTGGCAACCTCAGTCTGAATATATGCTTGCAGTTCTCAGAATAGGGGGGAAATGGTGATGAACTGTTCAGTATGGGGACAGTGGCTGAATTTAGTTCCTTACACTCCAATCAACATCTGAAAGTCATTGTGGATGCCCTTTGTAACTAGACTGCAAACATATCACCCTGGTAAGGGTAGGACCAGTGGGGTGCACTTTTCACTGTTTCCATTTGAAGAATGGGGCTCTTTTTTTAAGAATAGGAATG